>NC_064621.1:503905920-504550920 GCF_023898315.1 Schistocerca nitens
AATTTTACAGGTTTTACTTAATTTTTTACGTTTTTGGTTAACGTCCGTAAATGACACAAAAATTCAATCTTGTAATGTTGTCAAGTAGAAACAATGCACGTGCCTCTATGAAAAATTCGACAATGTTGCTCAAGAATATGTTAGTATATGTTGAAAATAAATTTACGGTTCATCTGCTTATCATTTCCGTGTCTCTCGTTGTTATTAACTTGTGCTAGGTATACCTAACGTTAGTGTCATTTAGGTGGTAGGTGTGGAGGGGGGTAAATAGGCGAGGCTTGTTTCAGGATAATTCGGGTCGCTAACGTTTCATACAGGTATGGGTACTGAAACTAAATTATCGATATCGTAGCAAACGAGATGTCCATTTGCTAAATATCAAAGTGCATGCTCCATTTGTCTCCGAAAATGTAAAAAAGATTTTCTAATTATGAGCACAAGACTCCCAACAACAGACCTTCCCTCACTTGTGAGAACCTCTGTATGCTGAGTGGCATACACTGCAATAGATCTGCTATGGTTATATAATATTCGTACATTTTCAAAGAAATAGCTTTCTAAAAGAAAAAAAGCTCAGTTTTAAATTAATTATGTTTTTTTTAAATATAATTTCCTCTCTACTATACCACTTTACTCTTGTACATTATATAACTTACTTCAGATATTGTTTTATATCATTTTTACGTCGTTTTAGCGATATTCTCAGGCAATTCTACTGATAACTTTCGAGCTATTTTAGGTCAGAAAAAATCGGCCATTGCGGTTACTGGTCCTTTTTGATTTTCGTAAACTAAATGAAATCTCACTAGGAGAAGCTGCCCCTACTGATCCATCATAGCACCCACAATGGTCGGTGGGCACTTCTGGTATGGGGTGAAGCCTGACAATGATGACAGCTGCGAGCTATCGTAACACCTGCAACAGGTAAGAGGTCCGAGCGTTCATTGTCGCCTAATTTACGGCGCCGCACTTACCATCACCATGGGTCACAAGACAGGCCGACTACCACTCTACATCCACATCTACAAAGCTACTCTGCAAATTACACCTAAGTGCTTGGCAGATGGTTCATCGAAATACCTTCACCCTAATTCTCTGTTTTTCCACTTACGGCAGTGCACAGGAAAAACGAATACTTGTATCTTCCTGTGCGAGCTCTGATTTCCCTTATTTTATTACGATGATTGTTTCTCTCTGTGAATGTCGGCTTTAACAAAATATTTTCGCATTCGGATGAGAAAGTCGGTGACTGAAATTTCCTGAGAAGATCCCGCTGCAACCAGAAGGGCCTTTGTTTCAATGGCGTCCATCCAAAATCCTGTATCATATACGTGACACACTCTCCACTGTTCCTCGATAATACAAAACGTGCTGCCCTATTTTGAACATGCTGTATCGTATAAGTGATACACTCTCCCCTTTCTCGCTAATACAAAACGTGATGCCCTATTTTGAATATGCTCGATGTACTTCGTTAATCCTGTCTGGTAAGGATCCCGCACCGCATGGTGTATTGTAGGCAGTCTCTTTAGCAGATCTGATGCGTCTTCTAAGTGTCCTGCCAACAAAATGCAGTCTTTGGTTCGCCTTCCCCTCAACAGTTTCTATGTGTTCTTTCCAATTTAAGTTGTTCGTAATTGTGATTTTTAGATATTTAGTTGAATTTACGGCCTTTAGAGTTTATTGAGTTATCGTTTAACCGAAGTTTAACGGATTCCTTTTACAACTCATGTGGACGACCCCACACTTATCATTATTTACGGCCAGTTGCCAATTTTTGCAGCACACAGATATCTTATCTAATCTGTTTCTCAGTTAGCTTTACAAGACCATAAAAAACAGCATCGATTGCAAACAACCTACGGCAGCCACTCAGATTGTCTCTAAATCGCTTGTATACATAAGAAACAGTAGATGGCCTATGACACTACCTTGAGGAATGCCAGAAATCGCTTCTGTTTTTCTCGATGACTTTCCACCAGTTACTATGAAGTGTGACCTCTCTGACAGGAAATCACGAATCCAGTCGCATGACTGAGACGATATTCCATACTAAAGCAATTTGATTACAAGCCACTTGTGAGTTACAGTGTCAAAAGCCTTCTGGAAATCTAAAAATACGGAAGCGATTTGAAATCTCTAGTCGATAGCTCTCAACACTTCGTGTGAGTAAATAGCTAGTTGCGTGCCGACAAATGAGTAGCTGTGCATTCTCCTCACCTTCGATGCACTGCTCACATTGTTAGCGGGTTGCGGTCAGGCTGTATGTAAGTGCAAGCATTGAGGCACTGCAGTATGCTGGCAAGTGGTGTGTGTTGCTTAAGTCGTTTAATTTATGTGAAACTGATGACATTCAGTTATATATGTTTGTTCTCTAACATTTAATCATAACTCTACACAGCAGTCTGTAAAGAAAATTACCACTATGTCAGATAAGTCATGCGGTTACACATATTTACTACTAGTGAAGCCGGGTCTCAAGAACTTTATAAAATAGCACAGTGATCAAGATGGAAAATTGTATTAACTGATAAATTGTCTTCCTGACTGGAAACTGCTACATATTATACAATATTGGAGTCTAATGCTGGAAACATCCTGGAGAGGAAACTACTTATGTTCATTCGTTAAAGGCTGGTGCCTTCTTGTATTATTTACTTGGAAGGATGTATACAATGCATCTGAAGTAACTGACGGGATGAGACTGACAAAGTAACAGAGACAAAAAAGTAATAAAGAGCTAACTGGATAAACATGCTACAGATACAGCTTAAATATAGGTACAAAAGTAATGCTGAATAAACAAGGCACTAACATACAATAATACCTTCAGATTGAAACTTCTTTCTCCAAACCATGCATACTCATCTGCACATTTTGGTTTCCTACAGAATATGCAAAATTATTCTACTATTTTCCTCAAATGTAGAACAGTGGAAAAATTATATTGAAGTGTAACAGAGGTTTTGAAACATGAATCACAAGAAACATGTGGAGGATATATCTTATATGTCAATTTAATAATGAAGAATGTATAGATAACAAAAAAATAATACAGGACCCATATCTCTTTAAAATAACATCAGAGACTAAAGGGAAAGAACAGGATGCAAAACACTGCTGCATCATTATTACATAAGCATAAAATTCATGACAGTATTTGACATTAATGCCCCAAGTGTTAAACACAGACTTGAATTGATATTATAAAACTTGTCTGTCCTAAATGGTTTCTGAAGAATTTAAAGTGTATATAAAAAGATAAAACCCTCAATTTTTATTATTATTACCTGTTTTTATCACTTATTATACGCAGGAAGCATTTGTTAATACTACAGACAGCTGAGAAACACTGAACTGAAAGCTATATTTGTAACATACACAATTTAAGTAACCCTACGTCCGTTTACTGCTTTTGATCTACTATATACACTCAAATATACAAACTTAATCACAGCCAGAAACAAAATTACATATTTTAATTGTGTACTTACATTACTCTCATTAAA
Source organism: Schistocerca nitens (assembly GCF_023898315.1). Taxonomy (NCBI): domain Eukaryota; kingdom Metazoa; phylum Arthropoda; class Insecta; order Orthoptera; family Acrididae; genus Schistocerca; species Schistocerca nitens. The sequence goes on from NC_064621.1 coordinate 503,909,430, forward strand.
GACATCAATTATTTAATGAAGAAATTCTCAATAACAAAATACATACCAAAAAACGATTCTCATGCAAAATAGTGTTGGTCTTAGCAATTCTGTTATCTAATAGGATTTTATATTTATAAGCATCGTAATTTTTGGTCATAGAAATAAAATACATATCTAGCTCAGTTCCAGGAATGTTGCAATATGGTTTCATATATCTTCCAAGTTTCAGAGCTTCACATTTAAGCTGCTCATGCTTGGTTTTAACTATAGTTAACACTACTGCTTAAAAGTTTACTGAATGTGATGAGTGTAATTAATTACATAAAAGCATGAATTTCAGGCTTTATGTAATAGTAAAGTTCTGCAATTATAGAATAGATTACAACAATGAGAAATAAAATGTGGGCTATTATGAGACACTCTTTCAGCAGAAGCTATATAAGTATTCAATCTAGATTACAGATAATTCAGAATTTAATATGAAATGTACCATTATGTTACAGTGTGTGAAGTGTGGTTATCTAAAATTGTGTGAGGTGGCTGAGCGATTAGGGCACAAAAATCACATCACAATGAGTGAGATTTAAATCACTAGCCACCACATACTGAATTTATACTTGTTTCTTAAATCAATCAAAGTAAATTCTGGGATATTTCCTTTGGAAAAGACATAAATGATTTACTTCCCCATCTTCTTCAGTCTATGGTGGAGACCCCTTTTAAATTACCTAATAACTCATAGGACATTAAGCCATTATCTTTTTTTCTCCTTTTTGTGCCTAGCATTAATAAGTCTTGCATTAGCCTTTAGTAAGAGAATTAACTTCTTTTTGTGTAAGGGGTCACAGAGAAGCACTAAAATGACAAGTCCTGTCACTGTATTTATTCTTACCTTGTGTAGAAGTAGTTTACATATACATTTCTTTAGTCTGTAATGTCAAAACTTTTGTGAATGTATGTAATCCACACATTTACATATTTATCTGGGAAAAATAATTTACAGTCTTCGCTACAACATGTTTCCTTTTGAATAAGCTTCCCTTATAAGTCTTATGAAATGTGTAACTTCTTTTTATTAATGTCTGGTTAAGATATTCTATTTATCTTCTTTACAAATCCTTACATGCTCTCTTAGTTTCCTTTCCTCCTTCACATGTTTATCCTACATTCCTATATTGGTTTTTCCCCTGCTGGAAGCCTTGACAGAACATCGGCTATGTTGTTTTCGCCTTCTAGAATGTATTCGGTTCTGTAACTGAGTTGTTACAGAAATAAGGTCCATCGAGTAAACCACGAAATAGTCTATATTCTTGCAAACAGCTTAATAGTTAATGATCTGAATACACAAAATACTGAACAGTTACCAATGAATCAACCTCCAGAGTTATTAAGAGATTTATGTCTTCTTTCAGTACTCCCTTATGATCTACCTCTTCTAGAAAATTGTTCTGGATCGTCTTGGATCGAAAAAGCTTGAGGCTATTGATTTCTCCAATCTTCTTCATTAATCTAACAGCACTATCACTGCTGCAGAAGCCTTCTCTTTCAACAACATTGTGAAAAATTTATCCATTATATATATCCTCCAATCCACCTGCAGTACTGAGTTTATCATAAACAAATGTAACAGTTACATACTGAAATGGGTTTTTGTTCAGAAAAGTGCACAGTACTCCCAAGCTAGTGATCCCTGATATTTTCAAGATAAGCGGAGCGAATAATTTTAATGACACATCATCTTAAACGAGATCTGACTCATGTATTGAATAAAAGAAATAGTCGCACAACATATATTCGTTCATAAAATTACTGCAACGAAAAGAGATGGACCTGCATATCCAATATTTCTGTAATACACAGCGAATACATTTGTTCGCAAAGGGAAGGGATTGTACTGGATATGGGTTAGCCCTCTTCTTATATCATCCAAATTTGCAAGGTGGCTGCGTTTGTGTAAGTCTAAGGTCATTTTAAAAAACCAATAACCGTCAAGTAAAACTTTAATGGCTGATTCTCCAATATACATTACATTGTACTCGTAATTGAGCTCATATAGCCCAATAAACCGTGGACATCATTCAGCAATGCAGAACACATCATCCCTCCTTTTTCAGCATGTGTAAACTAATTGCATGCAGAGAAAGACTGCTTATTACTAATTTTGCTTCGTGGTAGCTCAGAATGATTGTGAGTCGTGACGTTCACTCGCATACAATAAGATGACTCAAGTCAAGTACTTTGCCACACCCAAGTGATTGAAACATAAAGAAATAAAAACTTCGCTTTCAAATGAGGCCAAAAGAAATGAATCACAATGCAGTATATTGTCAGTAAATACAAAAAGATAACGTAAGAGCTCCATAGGAGTGTTTTAACTTACAATTCCAAGGATTTGAGTGTATAAGCAGATCATCATCTATGTGACATGTAATTCTAACTGACTGAGAAACTTAATCTTCATACTGCAAACGAGGGTAAGGTATTTAAATTTATAGTATCACCAAGTAAAATAATGCACAAGAGGTGCAATATCAGCTTTTAAACAATTATACTATAGAGACCTACGAGCTACACCTTCATTGTGCAGGTAGTTTGGGACGAGACACTTGATCACGGATTAATCTCCACTAAATCGTGCCAAGCTAAGAGAGCCACGAGAACTGAACACCAAACATATAAACTGTAATCATCTCATTCAATTCCCTACGCCTTGTAGTACCTGCATAACAGTATTGACGTCTGTCATCGAAAAGCAGCTTTCCTCTCCACATTAAAACACAGTACAAAGCCTCTTAATTTTTTTATCCATACCAGTAGATAGAACGAGTAAGAAAACGGAAGAGAGCAGATAAAATGGCATAATCCCTTAAAACAAGTAAACCCACATGTCTAGCTGTGTTCATGAACGCATTCTATTGAACTGGAGCAAATCGACTCTCCAAATATTTAAAACTGTCTTACTGAGGAAGCAAAGATACTGCTACAAAACCTGTATCGAATGATCGGAGATTGTTAGGACAAATTTGTATAAAGTATAGAAAATACAAGTATCAAACCCGCAGAAAAAAGTAATATATCTTGAGGAAACTGAAAGTGCTGAATAAACTGGCACCATGTGATACTTTTTCTCTTTCCACCAAACAAGATAGATACATTTACACAGAACTGCTAAGTTTTCCCTGTCACTCTTGTTGTGAAATTGTGTACAATGATACAATAGCAAACAATATTGAAATTCCTTTAAGATTCTCACATTAAATGCTTCTAAACGTCCATTTGCTTGACCTGTCCCAATAAAGTTATCAATTGCTAGAGGTTCAATACTGATATAGTCGTGCCCAGGATTTATTTCACGTTTTGAGACAACAATCCGTCAGTGCCTCAAAAATGTTCTTGAACTTTCCCCTCGTAGTTTTCAAAACTTACCGATCTCGGATAACCAGAATTTTACTGCATACTTCAGCATATGCATTATTCTTTTTAGGTTTCTTCATTGATTACTCCTTCCTAAAATAGAAGTATGTTTTCTCTGTCTCTCAGTTAAATATTTCGCCTCACCTTCTCTTCCTGCAACCTTAGTTCCTTAAAATTTTCTCTTGTATCCGAACTCTAAAACCTCTTCACTGCTAGCTTCATCCGTTTTATATTTTGATGTTTTGTCACTGTACAAATAGTCACCATCCTGCTGCACTAGCAGTGCCATATCCCTCTAAGATCTTGTATTTTGTAGAATTCTTCCTTTTGCACATGCATAACTGAAGAATTTAAATATGATACGTTCATCCAGATTTAGTTTATCTATCTCATGTGGTTTATTTCAGTTATGCACACTGTTGTCACAAAAGCTCTTACAGAAAGTTGTATCGTTTAAAAAGGTATTAACATAAAACAAATCTACAATCTGTTGTAGATCATGTCCCAGACTGATGTCAGATTACACATGTTTTATGTGCTAATATCGCTGGCCTGTGTATCATTCCCATCTATTGGCCCACCAGTGTTGCGTTAATTAGTTTCCCGTATTGTTTTTTTATTGGTCTAATCCGTTATTTGTTTCCAAGCTTCGGTCTGTAATTCCGTAGAATTTGCCGCCATTAAAAGGTCTGTTTCCTCACCTGTCACCTAAATTTCCTCTGAAACCTCTCTGTCTCTGTCAGAATGATAATTTAAGGAATTATTACTACCTGTCCCTGTTTCTGTGGGATTCCTGCTGCAAGTTCCCTGTGGTTTGGAAGTGCCTGTGTTTGTATTCTGAAACCACAGCCATGTTGTCTTTTTTATCTAGAAACTATTCCGTTGAACAACTAGGTGCATTTAATAACTCTTAACGCCAGATCTTTGGCTGAGACCTTCTCGGAATGGCAATTTCAATCAACACCTGTCCAGTTGCACAAGCTTCCGCCATTGATTTTTACAGAAGTCCTTCATTCTACCTCTTCCTCCTCAATAACGTGATAATTTACTCTACATCTTAAATTATTTGCCACAGACCAGAAAGTGCCAAGAAAACTTTCCTCAAACTCCTCTTAAATTAAATTTTGTAGGCTACTTCTGGTTTCGTCTTATTGCAGTTATTTCCTCTTAAAGTATTTGACAAATTTAATTTTTTGGTGTATGAGATATCAGATATAATATTATTGATAGCAAATAAAGTGAAATCTACTTTGTGGTACTTTCCTTTCCTAGAAAAAAATCCATTGGTTTAATTTGCCATTTAACATTACTGTCAAAATAACTCGAAAGGCAAAATTACTTCAAATTCTTAATTTAATATGAACATCAGACAGTTGTTGATTGGTTACGGATTCTGGTCTGTTTAATGCACTTATATTACATATCATACAATATCTCATGGCCTCAACTTTATTAAGTAGCGTACTCATTTGTGCCTGTGTACTACCAATGACACGTGAGAGCTCTAATTTTAATGTGCGGGCTTTTGATTTAATCGCCTCATAAACTTCTTCAAATTCTAAAGGTCTACAGCATGACATACGGAGATTTTAAAAAAGTGCCGAACATTCTGAAAGGTGGTAGTAACCACCAAATAAGGGAAAAGTTCCAATAAATAAGAGTCCGTAATAGCAAACTTTGTACAGTTTTTCATATGAAAAGTGCAACTTGGCGTCCATTCTTGACACTTATGATTCGACTTGCTAAAGGTGACGTCCGTCCATGGAAACTCACTGTACAAAGATCACAATTAGAGTAAACATAACAATTAAGCCATTTTTGGAATTAGATATGACACTAGATACGTACCAAACGTTGCAAGTGATTTACAGTACAATAATACATAATAACAAGACTGAAACTACAGTACCTATAACACAAAGCAAACAACACAAACACTAGGGTACCCTGATGCAGAGAGAGACGTGTACAGAAGTAACCCTTTTGGCGGTTCACCGACGTAATGACCGCACAGTATTTATTTCCTACATGCCTACCTCGTTTGTCACAGAGGCGAACATATTCTCAACCAAATGTTTTCAGCCACTATGGACAGGAGTACAGATTTTAGAAAATATGTTTTCGGAACCATGCTTATCGGAATTTTTTCTTGTTTCGTCGGGTGCTACTATCTCTCAAAATATCTGACACTTTTGTTGACACCCGGTAATGTTTGAAGTATTTTTAAATGGTCAAAAGACTAGACCTTTTCGTAATGTTTGTTTATTATTATTTAGCACGAAACAAAGCAATATTATTTCACTTCAACATGGTATGTTCCATGTTACCACCAGACTATATAGTTGAACGGTAGTACCTGTTGTTCTCATCACTCTACCAGTTACTGGCATAGCTCACTGAAAACTCTCCAAGATTGCCCACAAACGCTCCCCTTCAGCTGTTGTGGCATTTTTCTGTTGTGATGCATAGTGACGTCGTTCTTATAGCGTCAGGCAAGGTCTACGCCAGAGTTACGATCATCTGTACAGTTTCCAATACACTAAAGGCTAGTTTCCCGAAAACAGAGTTCCGGTACCCTCACAGACTACCGCTTCTGTTCTGAAGCAAATTTTATTTGTAATATTCTGAGTGAGCACGGTTGACAGAGGGATAGAAGGGCTAAAAATATACAAAAACGAAAAACAGTAGAAATATTAATTCAGTATATTATATATTATATTATATGTTAATTTAATATCAGAAAAAGATCGTCTTTTGGATGAAACAAATTACTTGTATCGAGGTATTTCGACTATGTGCATGGAGTTTGGTATTTCAGTTACCTTTCAGTTACCTTACCTGAGCAGTGCTTGTGAGAGTAGATCACGGAAGCAACCCTTCCAGTAAACCTGTTATGTCACTCCAGATATGAGGTGATTCTCACTTCCCAACAGTGCTACCTGAAATGGCAGAGAGCCTTGTCATGGATAGTGGAATGTGTGATTCCAAACATGGACAAGTAATAAATCAAGTTTTTGTAGGAAAACAATTAGAAAATTCACAGTTCGCTGCAATAAACAAAAGACAATCAGTCAAAACACAAACAAAGTAAACTGTACAGCTTCAGAAAAAATACACTATCTTATTCTAGGAGGCAACGAAACCAGTAACACATTCAATTTGCCCACATCGTGCAGGTAAACTCCACTGGCAACCGCAACTCAACAACTGACATTCACTATAGCGTCTAGCCGCCACTTGCACACATATAGTCTAACCGAAAGGTACATGCGCATTCCGCCCACCAATCGCTAAATGCGCCAGCTGTCTGCCAAAAGCGTTCCGAGGCCGTTCTCTTCCAGCGGCTGACTCACTGCACTCGCTCGCAGCAACCTACGTCACGTCCACATTCTTGTTCACCAAAGAGAGTCCTCAGCCAAAATAGCAGTTGCAGCGACATTTCTTTGGAATCAGACCCCAAAGTCATTTCTCGAGCCGCTTACCAGTAGTGCTGGGGACAATTTATAAAGTGGGAATCATTCTTTCTCGAGGAGACACCGCCTTAAAGTGACACTGTCTATGCAGGCTAGAGGGTTTGTTTGTTTCAGTGAAGCAGAGGTCTATACCGGTGGTAGTGTAGTTACTGGCAGTGTCTTCCCTGCTGGGCAGGCCTCTTGCAGAGGAGTCAGACAAAGAGTGCCTCACAACGTCCTATCTTTTACTTTATCCGATCCTGAGCAGCTCTTTCTTGACATCGAAATACAGGGTAGGGTGGTAGTGGGGATTTTCAGCCACAGTGAAAACAGCCTCTATAAGGGAGTAAACCCTGAGAAAGAATCACAATCCTTCATGTTTGGGGTTTGGCGGAGGGTTCGCATCCCACCCCAGTTAAAACAGATTTTACTACGTTTCACAAACAAAATAAAAATACCCAGATAGATCAAGAGGCATCGACTCAGGTTAACAATAAGGACTCTAATTTGTGGAACATGGGATGTACAGGGACTAGCAAGAATAATTGAGAATAAAATGAAAGAAATGGTAGTACTGAATATGGATATCCTGCTAGTAACAGAAACAACAAAAGAAACGAAGTGGACAAGAATCAAACAGATCGCCCTGCAGTTCAACAAAAGGAGAAAAGTCAATTTTAATGGTTGGCGCGCTGCTGAAGCTATAACCGTAAACCACCACTAACTTCTTAGACGTTGTTTTGTGAAATAATGACCTGTTGTCCTAACAATACTACACTATATTTCAGATCAACACAATTACTTCATCTCTTTAAGGTTGTTCCGAGTCTACCACATAAGATATTTTTGTTTTATTTAAGACAATCGGTTTCAACAGACTATGCTGTCATCTTCAGATCTTAAAATATTTTGTTGTAAAACATATTAATTTTATGCCGACCTCACGTATGTTTTACAAAAAAATGATTGAAAACCTAAAGAGACAGCACAGTCTGTTGAAACATGTTCATTATATGCTGACCTCACACATGTTTAAACAAAGGATTGTAAGACCTGAAGATGACAGCACAGTCTGTTGAAACCGGTTTTCCTAAATAAAAAAATATGTTATGCGATCTTGGCTGTTCAATGGTTTTTTAACAATAAAACAGATTGCCCTGCAGTTCAGCAAAAGGAGAAAAGTCAATTTTAAAGGTTGGTGCGCTGCTGAAGCTATAACCATATACCACCATTAACTTCTTAGCGGACTGCAGTAATTTAGTCATTCCCATAAGTGAAATAACAACTGCTCAAGTTTTCGATATTGATGCGAAGAGAGTTAATCCGATTCTTCTAAGGTGCGCAAGCGAGAGGACAACCACCACCGTTACTAAAACGCCAGTGGCCCACTGCTTTTCTAGGAGTACAGCTCTGCCACCCGGACCTTATAGGTAACGCCTTATTTTTGTTCCAGATGTGAGAGCCATTCATTTTTACAATAGAGGCCTGGCAAAATACAGTTTTTCGCATTTCGAGCTAAAATTGCATTTCTCCTTAAACCAGTTATTCCGACTTAGTGAGGTTTACAGCGCATACGCAGCTCAATGAATATGATGAGTACTACGGACGATGCTTGACTCACAGATAAACATTATCATAACACCCTGCTAATGTGTATCCATAGAATATGATTTTCTCTTTGCGGTTTCCTCCCTAATAATGACATAAATGGGCCATAAACGGCGTGGTCGGCACTAGGATGTCGGGCTTCTGTCGAGTAATTCTCTTGATGTGGAGTATTCCGAGTCTGACAAACATTGAAGTGCTAGACGTCTCATCATATGACATTCTCTATCCTTCAATACGCGGTTACTGCAAATGTAGACGAGATCCATTAAAGGACATTGTTACTTGTAATAGGGTCTGAACTCTATATACTGAGATTCAGCGAACAAAAACCTGTCTCGAGCCATCGACACAGTAAGTAGTAACGTAGTGTAACACGTTCCACTACGCATCTTGCAGTGCATTGACCAGAATGCGAACTCATTTTCCGTTTCAGAAATTTCACCTGCTAGCATGCTATACCACCATTCATTTCGATATTGGAAAAGAGAGGTACTGCAAAAATGACAGATCCATAAAAGAATGTATCTTGAATCGATTTCGAGTTAAGGGGACATAGTACGTGGAATTCATTGAAATTTGACGTTTTCTGTTCTATACTCCAAGATGTACTTTGGACTTTACTGAGCATTTTGGGATATAATAAATTAAAATCAGACAATTGTAAGACCTTCAAATAATATTTTGAATGTAGACGTGTAACTGTCAAATTTCACGGCTATGCATATACTGCCACAGTTGAGCAGTCATATCTTGGAAACTACACAGTCTAGAAGGCTGTGAATTGCTTTGTTTTGTGCCTACTGCTGCGTTTCAGAAGTTGGCATTACGAATAAACAGAGCAGTCCTTTGTTTCTGATACTTGTATTCGTTGAAAGTAGTGTGGTTATTGGCTATTTTTGTAGTAAGCTAACGGACAAAGTAATTGATGAATTACAGGAATATTATGGGAAGGCCATTAGACGTAATTGTGACAATATAGAGAGGATGTAAAGAGCTGTGTGGAGCACTTTCCTTCATCGAATATCAACGAATGAAAAGCCATGTCATGCTTTGTGTCCACGTCCACCAAACACATGATGTAAATATAGGCAAGCTGAATGTTCTGGCATCCTGCATAAATTTACACACAAACGCAAAATAATTTTATTTAAAAAAGCGGATAAAGTGTCACTAGAAGCCTTCCTAAGAGATAATCTCCATTCCTTCCGAACTGACTATGCAAATGTAGACGAGATGTGGCTCAAATTCAAAGATATAGTAGCAACAGCAATTGAGAGATTCATACCTCATAAATTGGTAAGAGATGGAACTGATCCCCCGTGGTGCACAAAACAGGTCAGAACTCTGTTGCAGAGGCAACGGAAAAAGCATGCGAAGTTCAGAAGAATGCGAAATCCCGAAGATTAGCTACAATTTACAGAGGCGCGAAATTTGGCACGGACTTCAATGCGAGATGCCTTTAATAGGTTCCACAACGAAACATTGTCTCGAAATTTGGTAGAAAATCCGAAGAAATTCTGGTCGTATGTAAAGTACACAAGCGGCAAGACGCAGTCAATACCTTCGCTGCGCAGTGCCGATGGTACTGTTACCGACGACTGTGCCGCTAAAGCGGAGTTATTGAACGCAGTTTTCCGAAATTCCTTCACCAGGGAAGATGAATGGAATATTCCAGAATTTGAAACTCGAACAGCTGCTAGCATGAGTTTCTTAGAAGTAGATACCTTAGGGGTTGCGAAGCAACTCAAATCGCTTGATACGGGCAAGTCTTCAGGTCCAGATTGTATACCGATTAGGTTGCTTTCAGATTACGCTGATACAATAGCTCCCTACTTAGCACTTACATACAACCGTTCGCTCACCGATAGATCTGTACCTACAGATTGGAAAATTGCGCAGGTCGCACCAGTGTTTAAGAAGGGTAGTAGGAGTAATCCATCTAACTACAGACCTATATCATTGACGTCGGTTTGCAATAGGGTTTTGGAGCATATACTGTATTCAAACATTATGAATCACCTCGAAGGGAACGATCTATTGATACGTAATCAGCATGGTTTCAGAAAACATCGTTCTTGTGCAACGCAGCTAGCTCTTTATTCGCACGAAGTAATGGCCACTATCGACAGGGGATCTCAAGCTGATTCCGTATTTCTAGATTTCCGGAAAGCTTTTGACACACTTCCTCACAAGTGACTTCTAATCAAGCTGCGGGCCTATGGGGTATCGTCTCAGTTGTGCGACTGGATTCGTGATTTCTTGTCAGGAAGGTCGCAGTTCGTAGCAATAGACGGCAAATCATCGAGTAAAACTGAAGTGATATCAGGTGTTCCCCAGGGAAGCGTCCTGGGACCTCTGCTGTTCCTGATCTATATAAATGACCTGGGTGCCAATCTGAGCGGTTCTCTTAGGTTGTTCGCAGATGATGCTGTAATTTACCGTCTAGTAAGGTCTTCCGAAGACCAGTATCAGTTGCAAGGCGATTTAGAAAAGATTGCTGTATGATGTGGCAGGTGGCAGTTGAAATAACGAAAAGTGTGAGGTGATCCACATGAGTTCCAAAAGATATCCGTTGGACTTCGATTACTCGATTAGTAGTACAATTCTCAAGGCTGTCAATTCAACTAAGTACCTGGGTGTTAAAATTACGAACGACTTCAGTTGGAAAGACCACATAGATAATATTGTGGGGAAGGCGAGCCAAAGGTTGCGTTTCATGGGCAGGACACTTAGAAGATGCAACAAGTCCACTAAAGAGACAGCTTACACTACACTCGTTCGTCCTCTGTTAGAATATTGCTGCGCGGTGTGGGATCCTTACCAGGTGGGATTGACGGAGGACATCGAAAGGGTGCCAACAAGGGCAGCTCGTTTTGTATTATCACGTAGTAGGGGAGAGAGTGTGGCAGATATGATACGCGAATTGGGATGGAAGTCATTACAGCAAAGACATTTTTCGTCGCGACGAGATCTATTTACGAAATTTCATTCACCAACTTTCTCTTCCGAATGCGAAAATATTTTTTTGAGCCCAACCTACATAGGTAGGAATGATCATCAAAATAAAATAAGAGAAATCAGAGCTCGAACAGATAGGTTTAGGTGTTCGTTTTTCCCGCGCGCTGTTCAGAAGTGAAATTGTAGAGAGACAGTATGATTGTGGTTCGACGAACCCTCTGCCAAGCACTTAAATGTGAATTGCAGAGTAGTCATGTAGATGTAGATGTAGGTGAACGTTCTCTTCCTTTGGCAGTAATGGAGGCAATCAAACCTATTTACGGAAATTTGGCAAATCCTGAGCTATTAGAGAAGTGTTTCCATGGGAATATCCAGAATGTGAATGACTCTTTAAAATAACGTTCTGTGGTGTCATGTGGCTAAAAATGTATTTGTTGAAGTTAGGACTCAAGGTTAGGTTAGGTTAGGTAGTGTCCGATGCTGTAATAACTTTTAATGGTAGGAGCTATGAAAGACGTAAGGTTCTGGAGAAGTTATACACTCCTGGAAATGGAAAAAAGAACACATTGACACCAGTGTGTCAGACCCACCATACTTGCTCCGGACACTGCGCGAGGGCTGTACAAGCAATGATCACACGCACGGCACAGCGGACACACCAGGAACCGCATGTTGGCCGTCGAATGGCGCTAGCTGCGCAGCATTTGTGCACCGCCGCCGTCAGTGTCAGCCAGTTTGCCGTGGCATACGGAGCTCCATCGCAGTCTTTAACACTGGTAGCATGCCGCGACAGCATGGACGTGAACCGTATGTGCAGTTGACGGACTTTGAGCGAGGGCGTATAGTGGGCATGCGGGAGGCCGGGTGGACGTACCGCCGAATTGCTCAACACGTGGGGCGTGAGGTCTCCACAGTACATCGATGTTGTCGCCAGTGGTCGGCGGAAGGTGCACGTGCCCGTCGACCTGGGACCGGACCGCAGCGACGCACGGATGCACGCCAAGACCGTAGGATCCTACGCAGTGCCGTAGGGGACCGCACCGCCACTTCCCAGCAAATTAGGGACACTGTTGCTCCTGGGGTATCGGCGAGGACCATTCGCAACCGTCTCCATGAAGCTGGGCTACGGTCCCGCACACCGTTAGGCCGTCTTCCGCTCACGCCCCAACATCGTGCAGCCCGCCTCCAGTGGTGTCGCGACAGGCGTGAATGGAGGGACGAATGGAGACGTGTCGTCTTCAGCGATAAGAGTCGCTTCTGCCTTGGTGCCAATGATGGTCGTATGCGTGTTTGGCGCCGTGCAGGTGAGCGCCACAATCAGGACTGCATACGACCGAGGCACACAGGGCCAACACCCGGCATCATGGTGTGGGGAGCGATCTCCTACACTGGCCGTACACCACTGGTGATCGTCGAGGGGACACTGAATAGTGCACGGTACATCCAAACCGTCATCGAACCCATCGTTCTACCATTCCTAGACCGGCAAGGGAACTTGCTGTTCCAACAGGACAATGCACGTCCGCATGTATCCCGTGCCACCCAACGTGCTCTAGAAGGTGTAAGTCAACTACCCTGGCCAGCAAGATCTCCGGATCTGTCCCCCATTGAGCATGTTTGGGACTGGATGGAGCGTCGTCTCACGCGGTCTGCACGTCCAGCACGAACGCTGGTCCAACTGAGGCGCCAGGTGGAAATGGCATTGCAAGCCGTTCCACAGGACTACATCCAGCATCTCTACGATCGTCTCCATGGGAGAATAGCAGCCTGCATTGCTGCGAAAGGTGGATATTCACTGTACTAGTGCCGACATTGTGCATGCTCTGTTGCCTGTGTCTATGTGCCTGTGGTTCTGTCAGTGTGATCATGTGATGTATCTGATCCCAGGAATGTGTCAATAAAGTTTCCCCTTCGTGGGACAATGAATTCACGGTGTTCTTATTTCAATTTCCAGGAGCGTATGTTAGATTTGGACAGAACACAGCTAAAGGACTCAAGGAACTGGATGAGCTTCATGTAAGTGAAATGACAAAAGAAGCAAGAAAGAAAGGGGGGAGGCAAGCACTGGGCTGTTGTGACACTGGTGAAGACACAGACTATGGGCCAGGGCAATTCTACAGCATAAAAGATGCAGAAATGTAAGTTTGTATAAGAATTTGTAATAAAAAAGTTGTAAGCGCAATATCTCTGAACTACATTTTTTTGCAATAAATGAACCATTTTTTGAAAAAGTACTGATGGTAGAGACATGAAATTTTCACAGCATTCCAAGTGTGAGATTCAACATATATGGAACTAGCCTAATTAAAATATCCTGAGTTGTTTTGTTTTTATGTTCATTTATTTACAAAATTTTGTCAAAAAATTGAGTGTTTGAAAAAAAAAGATTACATGCCCAACAATACAATTTTAATAATAATTCTAGTTCAGTGTATCTAGAAAGGTGCATTCAATATTTATGGAAAAGTGTAAGTTGGTGTCTTTCCCAGATAATGGGTCACAAGACTCGATAATTTAACACTGGCAGCATAGGACATCCAAAGTCGGCTCATCGCGATTCTTTGCATAACAGTACAACGTCGTCTGCTGCAAAATTTCGTCCCTTGCATGGACTTCAACGGAAGGCAATTTGGCAGTACTGAAAACAGAGATACGACAAAGTTTTCATTCATCTTGACTATTCTGTCCGTTTGGCAGAGCTTAGAGTTTTGCGTTACAATAATTGAGTTCGCCAGATAGATTTCAAGTGTAGGGGTACTTTTTTTAATTTCCTTATTTTACACTATATGCCTATCTTAATCTTAATACTGTAATTACAGCAGATCTGACACGAAGGGAGAGCAATTATTTTGTACTAACATAGGACTGAGGGTATAAAAGTTTTCAGCGTTCAGACAAATATTGTGCAGTGAGTAGCTGAATGTTAGGAGATGCAGGCGGGGGGGGGGGGGGGGGGTGAAGTTGAGGATCTGCTTTGAGTACTATGTATAGAGTGACCGTTATTGAACTGTATCAAATAAACTCGTCATAACTACTGAGAGGTTGGCTTTAGAACGTACAACTTCTCGGTTGGCCGCGAGGTACGATGGGAATTAGTAGGCACATGCGCACACTACTTCTTGTTGTCGGCAATTGCACGTGAAAATATGACGGTACACAGTGCAAGCAGTAACAGCCAAACTGCGGCTCAAAGGAAGACTGCGACCTAGTTCTAGCTGAAGACAATCGGTCCAAATGTGCTAAAAATCAAGAATTTGATTCGCATGTTTGAGAGAACGGGTAGTGTTCGCGATGACAGTGTTGGCAATGTCAGTCGTCCAAAAAGAATGCAAACGCGTGAAAACATTAAGAAGAAAAGCGCTGTGTTTCGAACCATCCCCAGGAGATCGATCAGACGAGCTGCACAACAGGTAGGAATGAACAGGGAGACACTGCAACAAATTGTTGTTGAAGACTTGCATGTCTCCCATACAAAATTCAAACCCATCAACCATTAAGCCACAGGGCCACGGAACAGTGTTTGTGTTTCGCCAACACTATTGTCCACAGAATTGACGAACAGGACTTTGATGTTAATATGGTTTGGTTTCGCGACGAAACCAACTTCCATTTGGATGGGTTCATCAAAAAGCAAAATTAGCGCATTTGGGGGGGTCTGAGAATCCGCATTTCGCGATCGAGAAGTCTCTTCACCCTCAAGGTGAGGCGTGCAATATTCAGTCATAGAATAATCGGTGCCATATTTGTTGATGGCATGGTGACTACCTGTCGGTATGTGAAATTCTGGAAGATGATTTCATCCAATTATGCAAAGTGACCCCGAATTTCGACAAGACGTGGTTCACGCAAAACAGAGCTCAATCCCATGGAAGCAGGAGAGTGTTTGATGCCGTGGAGGAGCACTTTGGACACCACGTTGCGGCTGCGGGGTACCCAGAGGCCACTGGCATGGGCCTCGATTGGCCGCCATATTCTCCGGATCTGAACACATGCGACTCCTTTTGTGGGGCTAAAGACAAGGTGTACAGAAATAACCGCAAAACCATTGATTAGCTGAAAGCAGTGATTCAGAAGGTCATCGACAGCGTTGATGTCTCGACATTTCAGCGGGTAATGCAGAGTTTCGCTACTCGTTTGTGCGACACAACCGCCAATAGTGGCAGGCACATCGTAGATCCGAATATCTGTAGTGAAGTTTACATGTCGAATAGAGTGTGTGCACGCCGTAGTTTGTAACTAATTTAGGTTTCTTTTCATATGATTCAGTAATTGTCACCCTGTATGTTTTGTGAAAGACGTTCTGTCACAGATAATGTATTTAAAATATTAAAATTTGTCGCTCTATCTATATTAACTATATGTATAAGGGGGCAATGAAAAAGTTTCCTTTCGAAGACTTTACAGCCAGAATCTGTATGATAAATAGGCAAAATCGCCCTTAGTATTGAGGCAATCATTCTACCGACTCACCTGGTTGAAGCTACCTGTTTGGTAAAACACCGTTTCCTGGTGTGTGAATTAGTATGCCACTCCCTGCTGTGCATCCACGTCCGACAGAAATGGTCACGTTTCAAGGCTTTTCTTTAAAGCACGAAAATCACGTAGGGAGAGATCAAGACTGTAGGAGGGCAGCTAGGCTGCCTCCCATTTGAGTCTGCGTAACTTCCTCTGCCCTCCCATATCGACCGGCGTCTTGTGTCGAATGATGACCAGTATTTAACTGGGCGCACCATTCCGCAGAGGTAGTTTCCGACAGACACTCTGCCCCATACACACTCTTGACTCTACGATGGACGTCTACCGGTGTTTGTTCTTTGGTCACCAAGAAAAGAATAACAACACATTGGCTCTTAGTATTGAGGCAATCATCCTACCGACTCACCTGGTTGAAGCTACCTGTTTGGTAAAACACCGTTTCCTGGTGTGTGAATTAGTATGCCACTCTCTGCCGTGCATCCACGTCCGACAGAAATGGTCACGTTTCAAGGCTTTTCTTTAAAGCACGACAATCACGTAGGGAGAGATCAAGACTGTAGGACGGCAGCTAGGCTGCCTCCCATTTGAGTCTGCGTAACTTCCTCTGCCCTCCCATATCGACCGGCGTCTTGTGTCGAATGATGACCAGTATCGAACTGGGCGCACCATTCCGCAGAGGTAGTTTCCGACAGACACGCTGCCCCATACACATTCTTCACTCTACGATGGACGTCTACCGGTGTTTGTTCTTTGGTCACCAAGAAAAGAATAACAACACATTGGCTCTGTTTGGAGGCATTTGATAATAACATCACCATAGTTCACGTTTCTGCACTTATTGCACACACCTTGGAAAGACACAATTGCTACACTGATCCTTTGCGTACATGTTTGTACTTATGTAGCTGCACTGCAGACGCGCTACGTTGCATACACAATGCAACAACGTTCTCAACCAGAAACTCATTCATCGCCCCTTACAGTAAATATGTTTAACATCCCCACAGTGATACGTTTTGTAACTATTTCTGTACTATGAGAAGCAATTTATTTTGAATTGATTATTGCTTTTCATGAATATTTCTAACATGTTTGACCAATGACCATATGCTCGACATTATTTTCTTTCTAATAGGCTTTTCGTATAAAAAACAGTGTCAGTTACAACATTATTGAGTAGATCAAAATAGAACACATAGAGGAATCGAAATCATTACACATGATCCAGCCACATTAAAGTGACAACTTGTCAGAAACCTGACTATCCACCTCTTGCAGTCCGGACCGCTCTGAGACGTACAGGAAGACATTCAATGAGGTTATGGAAGGTATTGACAGGCACGTGGAGCCATGCCGTGGCCAGGTGTGCTAAGTTACTCGATTGAGGATCCATCATACGAACAGTCCGATCAAAGTAGTCCCACAGATACTCAATTGGTTTTAATTGTGGAGTGGTTGGCGGCCAGAGGAGTGTGATAAACTCAGGCTGGTGCTCTTCGAACCACTGTAGGCTGTGCGACGGGTTGTATTGTTCTGCTGGTAGATGCCATTATGCCGAGGAAAAACAAATTGCATGTAGGGATTGACATGGTCTGCAAGGATAGATAAATACTTGTGTTTATCTATCTACATTTACATCTAAGTCTACATGGATACTCTGCAAATCACATTTAAGTGCCTGGCAGAGGGTTCATCGAACCACCTTCACAATTCTCTAATATTCCAATCTCGTATAGCGCGTAGAAAGGATGAACACCAATATCTCTCCGAACTAGCTTTAATTCGCCTTATTTTATCGTGGTGATCGTTCCTCCCAATGTAGGTCGGTGTCAACAAAATATTTTCGCATTCGGAGGAGAAGGTTGGTGATTGGAATTTCGTGATAAGATTCCGTCGCAACGAAAAACGCCTTTCTTTTAATGATTTCCAGCCCAAATTCTGTATCATTTCTGTGACACTCTCTCCCATATTTCGCGATAGTACTAAACGTGCTGCCTTTCTTTGAACTTTTTCGATGTAATCCATCAGTCCTATCTGGTAAGGATCCCACACCGCGCAGCAATATTCTAAAAGAGGACGGACAAGCGTAGTGTAGGCAGTCTCCTTAATACGTCTGTTACATTTTCTAAGTGTCCTGCCAATAAAACGCAGTCTTTGGTTAGCCTTCCCCACATTTTCTATGTGTTCCTTCCAACAGAAGTTGTTCGTAATTGTAATACCTAGGTGTTTAGTTGAATTTACTGCTTTTAGGTTAGACTGATTTATCGTGTAACCGAAGTTTAACGAGTTCCTTTTAGCACTCATAAGGATGACCTCACACTTTTCGTGATTTAGGGCCAACTGCCACTTTTCGCACCATTCAGATATCTTTTCTAGATCGTTTGCAATTTTTTTTGATCTTCTGATGACTTTATTAGTCGATAAACGACAGCTTCATCAGCAAATAACCGAAGACGGCTGCTCAGTTTGTCTCCAAATAGTTTATATCGATAAGGAACAGCAAAGGGCCTATAACACTGCCTTGGGAACGCCAGAAATCACTTTTGTTTTACTCGATGACTTTCCGTCAATTACAACGAACTGTGACCTCTCCGACAGGAAATCACAAACCCAGTCACATAACTGAGACGATATTCCATAAGAACGCAATTTCCCTGTGAGCCGCTTATGTGGAACAGTGTCAAAAGACTCCCGGAAATCCAGCAATACAGAATCGATCTGAAATCCCTTGTCAATAGCACTCAACACTTCATGTGAATAATGTAAAAGTTCGAACACAACATACGATCCAAAATCCTGCTGCATATCGACGTTAACGATATGGGCCTGTAATTTAGTGGATCACTCCTACCACGTCTTGAATATTGGTGTGACCTGTGCAACTTTCCAGTCTTTGGGTACGAATCTTTCGTCGAGTGAACGGTTGAATATGATTGCTAAGTATGGAGCTAATGCATCAGCATACTCCGAAAGGAACCTAATTGGTATACAGTCTGGACCAGAAGACTTGCTTTTATTAAGTGATTTAAGTTGCTTCACTACTCCGGAGATATGTACTTCTACGTTACTCACGTAGGCAGCTGTTCTCGATTCGAATTCTGGAATATTTACTTTGTCTTCTTTTGTGAAGGCATTTCGGAAGGCTGTTTTTAGCAACTCTGCTTTGGCATCACTGTCTTCGATAGTATCTCCATTGCTACCGCGCAGAGAAGGCATTGATTGTTTCTTGCCGCTAACATATTTCACATACGACCCGAATCTCTTTGGAATTTCTGCCAGGTTTCGAGACAAAGTTTCGTAGTGGAAACTGTTAGAAGCATCTCGCATTGAAGTCTGCACTAAATTTCGGGCTTCTGCAAAAGATCGCCAATCTTGGGGATTTTGCGTCTGCTTAAATTTGGCATGTTTGTTTCGTTGTTTCTGCAACAGTGTTCTAACCCGTTTTGTGTACCAAGGAGGATCAACTCCGTCGTTTGTTAATTTATTTGGTATAAATCTCTCAGTTGCTGCCGATACTATTTCTTTGAATCCAAGCCAAATCTGGTCTGCACTTATATCATTAATTTGCAATGAGTGGAGATTGTCTCTCAGGAAGGCGTCAAATGAATATTTATCCGCCTTTTTTTAATAGGTAGCCTCTCCCCGATGTTATTCAATCTGTATATTGAGCAAGCAGTAAAGGAAACAAAAGAAAAATTCGGAGTAGGTATTAAAATTCATGGAGAAGAAGTAAAAACTTTGAGGTTCGCCGATGACATTGTAATTCTGTCAGAGACAGCAAAGGACTTGGAAGAGCAGTTGAACGGAATGGACAGTGTCTTGAAAGGAGGATATAAGATGAACATCAACAAAAGCAAAACGAGGATAATGGAATGTAGTCAAATTAAATCGGGTGATGCTGAGGGGATTAGATTAGGAAATGAGACACTTAAAGTAGTAAAGGAGTTTTGATATTTAGGGAGTAAAATAACTGATGATGGTCGAAGTAGAGAGGGTATAAAATGTAGACTGGCAATGGCAAGGAAAGCGTTTCTGAAGAAGAGAAATTTGTTAACATCGAGTATTGATTTAAGTGTCAGGAAGTCTTTCCTGAAAGTATTTGTATGGAGTGTAGCCATGTATGGAAGTGAAACATGGACGATAAATAGTTTGGACAAGAAGAGAATAGAAGCTTTCGAAATGTGGTGCTACAGAAGAATGCTGAAGATAAGGTGGGTAGATCACATAACTAATGAGGAGGTATTGAATAGGATTGGGGAGAAGAGAAGTTTGTGGCACAACTTGACTAGAAGAAGGGATCGGTTGGTAGGACATGTTTTGAGGCATCAAGGGATCACAAATTTAGCATTGGAGGGCAGCGTGGAGGGTAAAAATCGTAGAGGGAGACCAAGAGATGAATACACTAAGCAGATTCAGAAGGATTTAGGTTGCAGTAGGCACTGGGAGATGAAGAAGCTTGCACAGGATAGAGTAGGATGGAGAGCTGCATCAAACCAGTCTCAGGACTGAAGACCACAACAACAACAACTTTTTCGAGGGTTTGTAGATTACAATAGTCAATCTCGCTTCGACAACCCTGTGTTCACTAATCCCTGAATCGGTTTTGATGTTCGTTATTAACTCAGTATTGGCTCAAATGGCTCTGAGCACTATGCGACTTAACTTCGGAGGTCACCAGTCGCCTTGAACTTAGAACTAATTAAACCTAACTAACCTAAACACATCACACACATCCATGCACGAGGCAGGATTCGAACCTGCGACCGTAGCGGTCACTCGGTTCCAGACTGAAGCGCGTAGAACCGCACGAACTCAGGATTATTTGTTGCTAAGAGGTCAAGTGTGTTTTCACAACCGTTTACTATTCGCGTGGGCTCATGAACTAACTGCACGAAATAATTGTCAGAGAATGCGTTTAGCACAACTTCAGATGATATTTTATGCGTACCTCCAGAATTGCATGTATTTTCGCCAACATGCCGAGAGTAAATTAAAGTCACCGCCAACTATTATCTTATGAGTCAGGTACGTGCTTGAAATCACTCAAGTTTTCTTTGAACCTTTCAGCAACTGTGTCATCTGAATTGGGAGGACGGTAAAAGGATCCAATTATTATTTTATTCCGGTTGCCAACAACTACCTCTGCCATAATAACTCACAGGAAGTATCTACTTCAATTTCGCGACAAGTTAAACTATTTCTGACAGCAACAAACACGCCACCGCCAATCGTGTTTAGCCTAACCGTGTTTGGCCTATCCTATCTATTGTGCCTTCCAGAATGACAAGATTTCCCAGGGAATTCCAGGAAAAGATTTCCCAGAGAATAACGCTCCTTCTTTCGGTCTGTATTCTTGTAGAATGTTTCCATCCAGACGTTTAAAGGCTATACCAGTAAACACCATCTGTCCGACGGAGAATAAAACGTGACTCATCGGAAAGGCCAACTGTCACTACTCAGTGGACGTTCAGCATTGTGTCAGTATGAAAATAATCGTTGTTTCTAGATTCATCGAACCACCTACATCCAAAGATTTGGACTGAACAGTTCCTAGAAATATTACCAAGATCATTGCCTCATGTTTCAGAGGTAAGCTTTGGCGGCGCAGACTTCAGAGAACAGGCAGCTGCATTGATGAGAATGTTTGCAGGAGTGTGTAAGACGTACAAGGAGTTCAAACTCGTATCCCTCACTGAACAGTGGCCTTAAGCGAAGCAGGAGTAAGTCAAATTAGAAGCAGTAATGATGGAGCATTACACAGAATCGAGACTGCAGGATCCAACACAATATTCCAATGAGATGGTCTACAGAAATCAATTCTTAGACATTCTATATGAGCCATCAGAATTTATTCGTGTTTGTTTGACGAAGCTGCTGTATCAGATACAAAGGGAAATAATAACAGCAGAAAGAAATATGCAAGGTGTGTGAATTCCAATACTTATTGTAAGAATTAGGATGTAATCATGCCCAAGAAGCAAGAGATGCTGTGTGCTTCATACAGACACTTTTCCACCAGAAAACCAGCAACAGAACCCTCAAAATTGGTGAGCAACCACCCACCATAAATAAATAGAAAGTATTTATACAGGCAGAATGGTCGTACATGACAGGGACCACAGTACTGAACAGATGATAGGAATAACAAATGGAGACTAATGTATCACCGAGAACAGAGAGCCCAAATTGCAGAAGTATGTTGGCCTGATCTTATAATAATTAAAGGAAAGAGGGGCAAACGAATCATTCAAGGAATCGACTAGTCAAATCCACTCCTGGAGGAACTATTCAAGATAATAGTACAGAAGGACCATTATACATGGATTTCACAGTACCTGAGGGCACATTGTTAAGACAGGGTGATGAAACTGACCATTGTGGGTATACTGTCTTTAACACAGGTCTAAATGAAAGAAAATTTCAGTGTATGCTAGACCCAGCTAGCCAGGTGTCAGTTTTAGGTAAGTGTACGTATAATATTTGCGATGGCTGGTACTAACATAACCAAATATAAATATATGAAATGCCATGAGTAGCAACAGCGCTGATGAGGAAGAAGGGAGACATTACATGCCACATGTGTAGCTTCTATGTATTCGTTACCATCATACAAGGGTTAACGGTAGAAGCAATACTAGGGTTTGATCTTCTAAATAGGTATGAGATGATTACGAACCTGATGGAAAATTTTTTTATGACAGAAGTTGCAAATAAGCAAATGAACTTACACTTTGACAATTAAATAGCGACAGATGGTGGACAATGTGGAGAGAAGAATTTAAAGTGAAGGAACATCGCCGATTTTTTTGAGTCACACCAACTGCTGATCATCTTTAAAGAGTTGGTACAGAGCGAAATAAAGTCAATGTTGGGAGAAGGCATGGTAGAAGAAGCAGCTAAGTCATGCAGTAACCCATTGTGGTCTGTCACCAAGAAATATGGATCTATCAGACTGGTACTGGAATCATGACAAAAGAAGACCGTAATCGAGACCGAGACTGATTGACCAATGACACTTGAAGGCTTGTTACAGTGATTTCATGGAGTTTGTGTTCTCACATCAATCGATTTACGTGATAGCTCTTGGCAAGTATAGCTATAATCAGCATTTTCGCCAGTGTAGAGCATTTTTGTGTTGCAAAAAATATGTTCAGTTCAATAAATTATCTCTGGGATTAAATAATTCGTCAGCTATTTTTATTAAAGGATTAGGATCCATGCTGTCCAAAGTGTTAAGAAATACACTCCTGGAAATGGAAAAAAGAACACATTGACACCGGTGTGTCAGACCCACCATACTTTCTCCGGACACTGCGAGAGGGCTGTACAAGCAATGATCACACGCACGGCACAGCGGACACACCAGGAACCGCGGTGTTGGCCGTCGAATGGCGCTAGCTGCGCAACATTTGTGCACCGCCGCCGTCAGTGTCAGCCAGTTTGCCGTGGCATACAGAGCTCCATCGCAGTCTTTAACACTGGTAGCATGCCGCGACAGCATGGACGTGAACCGTATGTGCAGTTGACGGACTTTGAGCGAGGGCGTATAGTGGGCATGCGGGAGGCCGGGTGGACGTACCGCCGAAATGCTCAACACGTGGGGCGTGAGGTCTCCACAGTACATCGATGTTGTCGCCAGTGGTCGGCGGAAGGTGCACGTGACGGCGACCTGGGACCGGACCGCAGCGACGCACGGATGCACGCCAAGACCGTAGGATCCTACGCAGTGCCGTAGGGGACCGCACCGCCACTTCCCAGCAAATTAGGGACACTGTTGCTCCTGGGGTATCGGCGAGGACCATTCGCAACCGTCTCCATGAAGCTGGGCTACGGTCCCGCACACCGTTAGGCCGTCTTCCGCTCACGCCCCAACATCGTGCAGCCCGCCTCCAGTGGTGTCGCGACAGGCGTGAATGAAGGGACGAATGGAGACGTGTCGTCTTCAGCGATGAGAGTCGCTTCTGCCTTGGTGCCAATGATGGTCGTATGCGTGTTTGGCGCCGTGCAGGTGAGCGCCACAATCAGGACTGCATACGACCGAGGCACACAGGGCCAACACCCGGCATCATGGTGTGGGGAGCGATCTCCTACACTGGCCGTACACCACTGGTGATCGTCGAGGGACACTGAATAGTGCACGGTACATCCAAACCGTCATCGAACCCATCGTTCTACCATTCCTAGACCGGCAAGGGAACTTGCTGTTCCAACAGGACAATGCACGTCCGCATGTATCCCGTGCCACCCAACGTGCTCTAGAAGGTGTAAGTCAACTACCCTGGCCAGCAAGATCTCCGGATCTGTCCCCCATTGAGCATGTTTGGGACTGGATGAAGCGTCGTCTCACGCGGTCTGCACGTCCAGCACGAACGCTGGTCCAACTGAGGTGCCAGGTGGAAATGGCATTGCAAGCCGTTCCACAGGACTACATCCAGCATCTCTACGATCGTCTCCATGGGAGAATAGCAGCCTGCATTGCTGCGAAAGGTGGATATACACTGTACTAGTGCCGACATTGTGCGTGCTCTGTTGCCTGTGTCTATGTGCCTGTGGTTCTGTCAGTGTGATCATGTGATGTATCTGACCCCAGGAATGTGTCAATAAAGTTTCCCCTTCCTGGGACAATGAATTCACGGTGTTCTTATTTCAGTTTCCAGGAGTGTAAAATTGCACTGTATACTGTCAACATACTTATGGTATGGGAAGAACATCATGAGATCTTCTACCAATTATTCAATGAGTTTGAGGAACAAGGGGTTGCTATTAACACGGAAAAGTCACAATTTGAATGCAATCAGGCAGGGTCCTTAGGACATGTGATGTCTGCTGATGGAATCCAGCCAGACCTAGGAAAATTAGAATCATTAAAAAATACTCAGTACCGAGCCCCAAGCGATGAGTGTGTGAATTTTTAGTATTAGCAAACTCCTATAAACTATTTATAAAAGAAACAGTTATCACATCCAATTTCTGTTGTTTGGCAGGCAAAAATTTTACCTAGCAGTAGACTTAGACAGAACAATGTGAATTTCAAGATTTGGAAGAAGCCCTATTAATGTAACCACTTTTGTTTCACACATATCGAAGCAAAATATTCTTCATGTGTATAGAAGCATCAGGGACCAGTCTCAGTATTCACTTATTCCAAGAAATTGAACAGAATGGAGAAATAATGGAGGAAACAATCGCCTTTGGCAGTATGTTTTGAGGAAAGTGGAAAACAGTTACTCACTTACAGAGTTGGAAGTGTTCGCTGTTGTATGGGGATTCTGCAAATTTAGATACTTCTTGACAAGTTTAGTAACGAAAGTATACAGCGGCCATAAAGCATTAGAGCCCTTTATGATTGCAAAACTGACATATGGACGACGTCCACGTTGTGGCAGCTTATCTTCAGCAGTTTAAATTTTAT
The DNA here is from genome assembly GCF_023898315.1 of Schistocerca nitens. Lineage (NCBI taxonomy): Eukaryota > Metazoa > Arthropoda > Insecta > Orthoptera > Acrididae > Schistocerca > Schistocerca nitens. Next base: position 503,934,732 of record NC_064621.1, read on the forward strand.
GTGGTACACATCCCAGGAAAAGAAAACATCATCATGGATACATTATCATAATCACCTATAGGATTCATGTTCGAATATGACAACGAAATCAAAGGGGCCAATTTTGAAGTACAATATATGAAGAAAGTAATATTTGAAAATTTTGTTCACACAATGTTTACTAACATTTGCAGACAAGGACTCAATCTTAAGGGAGGTTAAGGAGAAATGGTGAGCCAGGACAGCAGCTAAGAGTAGGCCATATTACTTGATTAGGAATGGCATTTCTTAGATGTACACACAGCTGAGAGCAGTGAGCTACTGTGTATCTCAGAGGAATTTATTAACAATCTAATTTGGTGTACAAATCTCAGTCATGCTCATTTTGGACACTGAAAGTGCTACACCAAGTTGAGAGAATCAATATACTTCAATAATATGGGTATGGGGATAAGGAAAGTACTGAATAACTGTGCAACATGTCAAAAGGGAAAACCTACATCTATCACACATCAGGATCTCATGTGCCTCATCTTGCCGAAAGGACTAAAAGGCATTTTAGCCACAGATATTTTCAGACCAGTACCGATCTCATGCAGAGGGTATCAATACATACTAGTGATCACTGAACTCACCTCCATATGCATAACGTTTACACTACTGAAGAACATCACCTCTAAGTCAGTAACAAGAGCTTTCAGAAACTACTTTCTTAATACAGTACGTAAAGGGAGGAGGATCTTATGAGACAATGATCCACAATTTAGATCAAAGTATTGGAAGAACCTGATGAATCAAGAGAAGATAATGACAGTCTATGCATCACGATGCTATCAGCTCTCAAACATTTTGGGGAGGATAATGAGAGAGATTCCTAAGATGTGTCATTTGTACTGCCACAATAAACATTCATCAGGGGACATATATCTAGCAGGTTTACAAGATTGTGACAAACGACTTGCCACATGAGGCTACTGGAATGGCACCTATATTAGTTCTGACAAACCAACCACCAACATATCGAATAAGGGAGATTGTGGATTCCCCACCCATTAGACATTAAAACGACCCAGAAATTGCAAAAGTAGCGCTGGAGAGGTTAAACAGAAAAGTTAACATGAGGAAAGAAACGGACAAAGGACCAATAAGTGAGAGTATGCTAACTGTGAGTAACAAAGCATAACTACAATCTCGAAGATGATCTAAGAAGAGCAGATATCTGAGCAGCAAGATCTTTTATGTAATTTTTCGACCTAACCACTTACAGAAAATAAAACGTCTCAACATCATGGAATTAGAAACTATACAAAGCCATGACTCAACTGAAGAACACTGCTTTTCGCATGTCGAGTTGTTCAAAGGATGAGAAGCTTTGGAGGAACATTAGAGACACTAATCCATTCTCAGGTAAGTTGTAAGAAGACATCCTCATCATATGTAAGAGAGTTATGAGGTCGTTAAAGAGAGTTATCACATGGAACAAGTCTAGTTGTCTAATAACATGAAGAAATCCTGTTCAGATGTAAGAGAGTTATGAGATCGTTAAAGAGCATTGTCATGTGGAACAAGTCCTGTTGTCATCAGGAGAAGTCAGGAAAAGTCAGGAAGATGGTGTAAGAGACACTGAGAAAATAAACATTACATCGATCATTGGCTTTAGTCGCCCATTGATGCTGTAGCTTCCTTTTTTATATATACGTTCATAAGATGTGAAGGATCTCTGAGCAAGAAGCCATAAACCCTGATGACTAGGGTTTGTGTAGATGTTACATAGCTCTCAGATGATGAGGTTCTGAGAACAGCATACGTGATGGAAGGCTTTGCTAAGAGGATAAAGCTGATGAGTCAAACAACATGCCGATTTACGTGAGTATTTTCTAGTTTGATGAGAGTATATTGCAGTAACTTTTTTGTATGTCCTTGTACTGTTGTTAGGGTTAATATGTGAACTTTTGGAGAAAGATTGTGATGAAAGGAAATACATTAAAGATGATAAAAAAGTGAGCCAGACATGGTTTAGCCGGCCAAAGTGGCCGTGCGGTTACAGGCGCTGCAGTCTGGAACCGCAAGACCGCTACGGTCGCAGGTTCGAATCCTGCCTCGGGCATGGATGTTTGTGATGTCCTTAGGTTAGTTAGGTTTAACTAGTTCTAAGTTCTAGGGGACTCATGACCTCAGCAGTTGAGTCCCATAGTGCTCAGAGCCATTTGAACCATTTGAACCAGACATGGTTTAGAAAGAAAGGAGGGGTAAGGTAATAATGGATCATAAATCGAAGGAGGACAACCACAAACTCTTGTGAAATATTAAACAGTATACCCAATCGTAAGGGTAAAAGAAAGGAGAAGGTAAGAGTGAATTGCCAAAACAAATAATATATTATGTAAGATAATTTTGTGCTGCAATTTTCTGATATGAGTAGAAAATCACATTATGCATATGCTTATGTTTGAGATAAACAATTACCAAAAATTAGAGAACCTACAGTAAGATAGGAAAGGCTTTCCCAAGTTGGAAGAACACAAAACCTAATTCATTAGACGAAAGGTAGAAGATGAGGCTAAAGGAATAATGGTAATATGTTAAACCAGTAGAATGTGTAGGGTAGCTGCAATAGATGTGGCTTTACAGGTATAAGGTATTACCAAGCAGACAAGTAATAGAGAGTCTTCTACGGGATATCAGTAGACTCCTCTGGAATAACCAGTAATGTATGTGGATATAAGTAGCCACATGAAAATAACAAACCAATGACATAGAAACCATATAAATATCATCTGAGCTCCCAACAAAAATAAAAAAAGAAAACTGAAATGAAACATTCATGCAATTGTCAATATGTAAATTCACAAATGAAATCATGAGTGTGAAAAATTTTAGGCAAAGGAGATGTAGTGCTGTTTGATCTGTCTTTGTGTAATGATATTTATGATTTATTACATGATTACAGTACTTTTGAAGTGGTATTTACATATGTGTAGACCGTTTTGATGTACAGTGACAGAAAGTGACACTGTGCATTTGCATCTAAAAGCTGACTTTTTGTACTATGTATGTCTTCTCTTAAATATATGTTTGTGCTATGACTGTTATTGTGTAGCAATGTACTATCATATATGTTTTACTATATTTACCATTTCTTAAAATATGTATTTATAAAAAGGATGAATGACTTAAATTTTAAACAACTTATTTTGAATTGAGAGTGAATGTTAATTGATGTTACAAAAAGGAATGAAAAAATATGATTGAACCTAAGCCATTAGTGAATGAATAAGTAATAAAATAAATAATAAAATGTTTGGTAAGTTCAGTAATTACAGTCTGTTCAGTAATTACAGTTTTCAGTTTGAAGACTTACTTTCAATTAGTATTTCAGTACACTTTGAACTCCGGCAAGAGATGTACATGTATATCCTTCTGTAATACTTTCTGTCTCTGTGCACTAACCTACAGCAATCACAGTACATAAATGTAGATGAGAATGTGAATGTTTTGTTAATATCTACAGTAACTTCGAATTACCGTCCAAGAACCTTAATCAGGTTTTCTAGGGCATAATGAGTTCAGTGACTTTAGTCAATGTTATATTAATTTCTGGTGAAATTTTATAGGTTAAGAGTAATAAGTTGAGTTCATTCAGACATTGTTTGATTTAGTAGTCAGATGCAGTTCTTGTGCATTGGTTTGATGAGTGATGATTTATTGGTATGAAATATTGCAGGACCAAATTAATTTATTTCATTAAAATGTCCAATTTAATACTCTACCCATTCAATAGGCTAGGGCTGCCCACAATGAAAGTTTGCAACGACCAAATCTAGTACAGCCTGCATCGGCATTTGGAAACAGAGTCAAAGATAATACTCCTTGGATGTTTTTATTCGATCTGGCCGAAAGGCCACTTTCCCAATTCATGGAGACAAGCAATCTCCGTATCCCTTCTCATACCAGGAAGGGATGAACGTGTCCTAGAAATTACCTAGCGTTGCCTCAAATAACTGTGTAGGAAAGACTCTAAAGTGAATAGTTAACCAACTACTGGTCTGAATTTTAGAGACCATGCAACCGTTTAGCTGCTCTGAGAGTGGTTGTCGGAGATATCGATCCGCTGCCGACAATCTGACCCTCCTGGAGGTGGCTATCTAGCCGTTTTTCCTGCTCAACCATCACTGTATCGACGTATTCATTGACTTAAGTAAGGCGTACGATACTACTTGGAGACACAAGGCTCTAGGGCAGCGCCACCAATGGGGCCTCCGCGATTACCTCTCCATCTCCATGTGGTTCTTCCTTTACAAACGTTTTGTTAGGGGTTGAGTTTGTGATGTGCTGTTGGATTGTTTTGCGCAGGAGAATAGTGTTCCTAAAGACAGTGTTTTAAGTGTTACTCGTTGCCATAGCCATAAACAATATCACATCTACGTTACAGAGTCCTGAACAGCACTCCTTAGTTGTGGACGATTATGCAGCTCTCTGTTCCTCCTCTAGTACTGCAACAGAGACGTGTCAGTTGCAACTAACAGCGCAGAGCTTACAGGAGTGGACTGTGAAGATTGGTTTCTAGTTTTACGCAGGTAGGTGCATGTATGATCATTTTAATCGTTCTCTTCGTATTTTTTATTTACATTACTTGCCTATGAGGGACGCCATTCTACATTCTAAAGACGCAGAGAATTTTGTGGGCATCGATTTGGACTCCACACTGTCGTGGTTATCACACCTGAGGGACCTGAAAGCTAAGACCGAGAACGCACTGAACATCTTGAAGTGCCTTAGCGACAGGTATTGGTGACCAGACAGGGCACGTCTGTTCCAGTTTTGTTGGGCTTTCGTGTGATCGTGGCTAGACCACTGGTGCGGAGTGTATGGATCAGCGAGGCCTTCGTATCTGAAGATCATTGACGCTATCCATTGTGAGGAATTAGGGTAACCACGTGGTCTTAGAGTACGAAACTCATACACAGCCTCTGTGATGAAGCCAATCACCATACTCTGACAACTGCTTATAGGGTGTCAGGCTGCTCAAAATTCAGGAGCCTGTCATATTTTTTCTCGTCAACCTGTGGCACGACTTTTTAGCAATCATCCTAGAGCAACATTTAGGATCCATGTTCACCGTGTGATGGAGTCACTTATTGCGAAGTGAGTAAAACGCCAAATTTAGGATTTTAACCTCCTGTCACAGTGATTACTGCAGAGACGTAGAGAAATTAAAGGCTGCACTCCGCCATGTGTTCTTCATACAGCATTTTATGGCATTTTAAATGAGCATCGGACCTCTGTAGCTGTGTTCACGGATGCGTCTAAACAAAGAGACTCCGTTGGTTGATCTGCTGTTTTCCCTGATCAAGTCCTAAGAACCTGACTGACTCAACTGTTTAATGTTTTCAAAGCAATTTATATACGAATTATACGCGACCTCGCGGACACTAGAGCAGATGAAATCTATTTAGAGAGCTAAATTCCTTGTGTGTTAGATTCCCTGCGTGTCCTTCACTGTCTCCAACGTTTGTATCGAACAGGTAAAGCAGACCAAAATATCGAGGACGCCCTCCTCGACCTGAAAAGATTGTGTGTAGCAGCCAAGGTGGCCGGTGATGATCCACAGATACTTCATTGTGCAATCCTCTTTCATACTACGTCAGTGGGAAGAAGAATGGCTCGAAGTGACAGACTAGAAACTGAGTCCAGTAAAGGCCACAACGCGGCCTCCTTCCTGCCACGCAGGCGGGAAGAGGTCCTCATTACTCGTCTTCGAATATGCCACAGGCCAAATGACGCATGGCTTCCTACTTCGGCGAGAGGAAGCTCCTACGTGTGGTGCTTGTAGCATACAGACCACTGTACGTCACATTTTACTAAACTGTGTTTTATTTTCAGACCAAAGGGCGGCAGCTCACAGATTTGCCTTTATTTTAATTGTCAATCAACCGAAAGTGGTGCAACTTTTAAGGTTTTGTGAAAATTTTATTGGGATGTTTTTAATGTTTCATTTGGGTTTACCTGTATTTTTTGTAAGTGACCATTCAGCAACATATTCCTCTGAATCTGTTTTAGTTTTTCTCTGCTTTTACTTAGTTAAGAGCAGGCTAACGAAATTTAAGTTTTATTCTACTTTGCCGATTTCACAAGAATTTTAGAATCATGTATGTCACGTAAAGATGTAGCAATATGCAAGTACTGTAGTCTAGAACTTCGTAGTTTTTGAGTTTTGAAATTTTGATAGTATGTTTGAAAACCAACTTTCGGTACTCAGACCCCAATTTTCCATCATTCAATTTACTTTATATTTTTTTACATGACATTGTTCAACAGTTCTATGGATTAATTTTCTGAGAAATGTTATTAATTTAGTACTTTTTCAAGTTTCGAACTTCAATTTTCTTTAATTACCGGTACATAAAAGTGATAATAAAATACGAAAACTACATTTTCGATCATGTTAATGCATAGAAGTATGCAACTACTCAACACTACTACTTGCCGAAATTTAGTCCAGATTGATTTATATTTCGGATAAAAATGTTGGCATTGAATTAAGAAAAACAAACTCAGAGGAAGTAGATTTTAAAATTTTACTAAAAATGAATGCTACTACAAGACAAATACCCATTAACATTCACCAGCACAATATCTTTTTACTCCCCCTGTGCTTGTAAGGCTTTTTCTACTTGTAATTTTGAGACCATTGTAGCATTTCTCTTTAATTTTTCCTCCTCCACGCTGCGTCTTGTCGACTGCTTAATCTGCCTTTGGTCTGGGTCAGCATGTTGGACAGTGATAAATGAGTGCTGGGAGATGATTGAGTGCTTGGACGCCTGCTTTCGTCAGTCTCCGAATATCCCATACAGAACTGAGAAACAGCCTCTGCAAGACCCGAAGTACCTTTTCTTTCTTTGGGACATTTTGACCAAGCAACTCTATGCAATTTTTTTTTTTGCATTTTATGTTTTGGCATCAGTGGAGACAGGAGAGCATCAGATGCGAGTCCCTGACAGTCAAGTACTATCTTGAACACTTCGGCAGTTGGCAGTGCGCCACATCCCCTCATGCAGTCCGTATTTTAAATATTTCTTAAACATACTTGTAACCAGATACAACAAGATCGTTTTCGAATCTGAGGGTAAACATTCGAAAGGGGTGAAATAGCCGTTCAACTTTTTTGAAGAAATTCAAGGTTTAGGGCTCGGAAAATGAGTAATGTTGAGAAATTTTCTTTTGCATAAAAGGATTGTTGTTGTTGTTGTTGTGGTCTTCAGTCCTGAGACTGGTTTGATGCAGCTCTCAATGCTACTCTATCCTGTGCAAGCTTCTTCATCTCCCAGTACCTACTGCAACCTACATCCTTCTGAATCTGCTTAGTGTATGAATCTCTTGGTCTCCCCCTACGATTTTTACCCTCCACGCTGCCCTCCAATACTAAATTGGTGATCCCTTGATGCCTCAGAACATGTCCTACCAACCGATCCCTTCTTCTGGTCAAGTTTTGCCACAAACTCCTCTTCTCCCCAGTCCTATTCAGTACCTCCTCATTAGTTATGTGGTCTACCCACCTTATCTTCAGCATTCTTCTGTAGCACCACATTTCGAAAGCTTCTATTCTCTTCTTGTCCAAACTATTTATCGTCCATGTTTCACTTCCATACATGGCTACACTCCATACAAATACTTTCAGGAAAGACTTCCTGACACTTAAATCTATACTCGATGTTAACAAATTTCTCTTCTTCAGAAACGCTTTCCTTGCCATTGCCAGTCTACATTTTATATCCTCTCTACTTCGACCATAATCAGTTATTTTTCTCCCCAAATAGCAGAACACCTTTACCACTTTAAGTGTCTCATTTCCTAATCTAATACCCTCAACATCACCCGACTTAATTCGACTACATTCCATTATCCTCGTTTTCCTTTTGTTGATGTTCATCTTATATCCTCCCTTCAAGACACCATCCATTCTGTTCAACTGCTCTTCCAAGTCCTTTGCTGTCTCTGACAGAATTACAATGTCATCGGCGAACCTCAAAGTTTTTATTTCTTCTCCATGGATTTTAATAGCTACTCCGAATTTTTCTTTTGTTTCCTTTACTGCTTGCTCAATATACAGATTGAATAACATCGGGGAGAGGCTACAACCCAGTCTTACTCCCTTCCCAACCACTGCTTCCCTTTCATGTCCCTCGACTCTTACAACTGCCATCTGGTTTCTGTACAAATTGTAAATAGCCTTTCGCTCCCTGTATTTTAGCCCTGCCACCTTTAGAATTTGAAAGAGAGGATTCCAGTCAACATTGTCAAAAGTTTTCTCTAAGTCTACAAATGCTAGAAACGTAGGTTTGCCTTTCCTTAATCTTTCTTCAAAGATAAGTCGTAAGGTCAGTATTGCCTCCCGTGTTCCAGTATTTCTACGGAATCCAAACTGATCTTCCCCGAGGTCGGCTTCTACTAGTTTTCCCATTCGTCTGTAAAGAATTCGTGTTAGTATTTTACAGCTGTGACTTATTAAACTGATTGTTCGGTAATTCTCACATCTGTCAACACCTGCTTTCTTTGGGATTGGAATTATTATATTCTTCTTGAAGTCTGAGGGTATTTCGCCTGTTTCATACATATTGCTCACCAGATGGTAGAGTTTTGTCAGGAATGGCTCTCCCAAGGCCGTCAGTAGTTCCAATGGAATGTTGTCTACTCCGGGGGCCTTGTGTCGACTCAGGTCTTTCAGTGCTCTGTCAAACTCTTCACGCAGTATCGTATCTCCCATTTAATCTTCATCTACATCCTCTTCCATTTCCATAATACTGTCCTCAAATACATCGCCCTTGTATAGACCCTCTATATACTCCTTCCACCTTTCTGCTTTCCCTTCTTTGCTTACAACTGGGTTTCCATCTGAGCTCTTGATGTTCATACAAGTGGTTCTCTTATCTCCAAAGGTCTCTTTAATTTTCCTGTAGGCAGTATCTATCTTACCCCTAGTGAGATAAGCCTCTACATCCTTACATTTGTCCTCTAGTCATCCCTGCTTAGCCATTTTGCACTTCCTGTCAATCTCATTTTTGAGTCGTTTGTATTCCTTTTTGCCTGCTTCATTTACTGCATTTTTATATTTTCTCCTTTCATCAATTAAATTCAATATTTCTTCTGTTACCCAAGGATTTCTACTAGCCCTCGTCTTTTTACTTACTTGATCCTCTACTGCCTTCACTACTTCATCCCTCAAAGCTACCCATTCTTCTTCTACTGTATTTCTTTCCCCCATTCCTGTCAATTGTTCCCTTATGCTCTCCCTGAAACTCTGTACAACCTCTGGTTCTTTCAGTTTATCCAGGTCCCATCTCCTTAAATTCCCACCTTCTTGCAGTTTCTTCAGTTTTAATCTACATGTCATAACCAATAGATTGTGGTCAGAGTCCACATCTGCCCCTGGAAATGTCTTACAATTTAAAACCTGGTTCCTAAACCTCTGTCTTACCATTATATAATCTATCTGATACCTTTTAGTATCTCCAGGGTTCTTCCATGTATACAACCTTCTATCATGATTCTTAAACCAAGTGTTAGCTATGATAAAGTTGTGCTCTGTGTAAAATTCTACCAGGCGGCTTTCTCTTTCATTTCTTAGCCCCAATCCATATTCACCTACCACGTTTCCTTCTCTCCCTTTTCCTACACTCGAATTCCAGTCACCCATGACTATTAAATTTTCGTCTCCCTTCACTATCTGAATAATTTCTTTTATTTCATCATACATTCCTTCAATTTCTTCGTCATGTGCAGAGCTAGTTGGCATATAAACTTGTACTACTGTAGTATTCATGGGCTTCGTATCTATCTTGGCCACAATAATGCGTTCACTAAGCTGTTTGTAGTAGCTTACCAGCGTTCCTATTTTCCTACTCATTATTAAACCTACTCCTGCATTACCTCTATTTGACTTTGTGTTTATAACCCTGTAGTCACCTGACCAGAAGTCTTGTTCCTCCTGCCACCGAACTTCACTAATTCCCACTATATCTAACTTTAACCTATCCATTTCCCTTTTCAAATTTTCTAACCTACCTGCCCGACTAAGGGACCTGACATTCCACGCTCCGATCCGTAGAACGCCAGTTTTCTTTCTCCTGATAACGACATCCTCTTGAGTAGTCCCCGCCCGGAGATCCGAATCGGGGACTATTTTACATCCGGAATATTTTACCCAAGAGGACGCCATCATCATTTAATCATACAGTAAAGCTGCATGCCCTCGGGAAAAATTACGGCCGTAGTTTCCCCTTGCTTTCAGCCGTTCGCAGTACCAGCACAGCAAGGTCGTTTTGGTTATTGTTACAAGGCCAGATCAGTCAATCATCCAGACTGTTGCCCTTGCAACTACTGAAAAGGCTGCTGCCCCTCTTCAGGAACCACATGTTTGTCTGGCCTCTCAACAGATACCCCTCTGTTGCGGTTGTACCTACGGTACGGCTGTCTGTATCGCTGAGGCACGCAAGCCTCCCCACCAACGGCAAGGTCCATGGTTCATGGGGGGGGGGGGGGATTATTTTTATTAAAACGAGGCTTTACAATTTTATTATACAAACATTCGTGTATGAAAAATTTTTTTATCTCATAACAGATTAAAAATAGTCAAAGTATGCACCTCGCACCGCGTTCTGGTTTGCTCCGGCCTTTTTTTGACAAACTGAGACATTCTTTCCTCCACAGCAGCAACGCGTTTCCTGTCATATTTCAATTTCTGAAACTCACAAATATAGAAAATTCTTTAGTTATAATGAATTTTCGGAGTCATCAGGACGGGATTTAAAAAAAAATGAAAAAACTGGTACTTTCTTGAGAAACACTTGAATTCCTAGGCATGTTTTTATAAGTTCAAATGTTTAAAAAATATTTAAAATTCTAAGAACAACACTTACTAGGGCATCTTAAATTTAATTATCTCCGATTCAGAAAAATTAAACGGCTTGGTCAATCTGTTGAGGCTCTAGAGCGCTTCGAGCGCTGAAAAATGTTGCTTCCATAAAAACACCTTTAAAGTTTCCATTAACAAAAAACACGCTCTTTCAAAACTTCATCTGCAATCCCGACACCATAGAGGTATCCTTCCTCTTCGTCATAAATGCCTTGGCTCTCTGTATGGGGCCGGCCGAAGTGGCCGTGCGGTTAAAGGCGCTGCAGTCTGGAACCGCAAGACCGCTACGGTCGCAGGTTGGAATCCTGCCTCGGGCATGGATGTTTGTGATGTCCTTAGGTTAGTTAGGTTTAACTAGTTCTAAGTTCTAGGGGACTAATGACCTCAGAAGTTGAGTCCCATAGTGCTCAGAGCCATTTGAACCATTCTCTGTATGGGGCTGTATTTTCTCAGTCCGGCCTTTTTGGACAAACTGAGACATTCGTTCCTCCACGGCAGCAACGCGTTTCCTATAAGATAACTCCGCTAAACTATTACTGTTCGTCCCTGTGACTATTTATAACACGTTCATGATCTTCAGAGTAGATGAACAGTTTACAATGAATATACTTCCAGCTACATACGTTGCTATTCCAACAGTTCTTGCTCCACAATGAACTTGATTCGTTACGATAAACCGAGTATACTTCGACAGCGGTGGTTACTTTGACGACTCACTCAGAGCTCGATGCTGGCTATCAGTTGAGTGTTTAGTATATGTTGTTTAGTGGTAAAGTTCTATCAATACACACTAGATGAAGACATGTAGTGCGCAATAGTCGGCGAACTTGTTGCAACTTATAACTGTGTACGAAAAAGTGTGTTAAAATAAGATTTTGCAAAATCCACCGATATTATTTTACTGTATCATGTATGTTAATCGATTAATTCTCAAAGGAGGCCACTGATTAGTTTCTTGTTTACATGTGTGTATCTGCCAGTATATTAAGATTTCTGAGGTCATGTGCATGATTTCTCTATTTTGTGGTTACTATGACCACTGGTTGTTGTTAGCCCAGGATTACATACACACGATATTTATACAGTTTTTACACCAATGACAGTGTGGAACTAAGGTATACAATCGGCATGTAATATACAAGGACTTATTTGTCATTGATATTGTGCCTACAACTAAGAAAGACAAATGTTAGTCATATATTGCTTAAATTACAAGCTACTGTGGTTCAGGCAGTGATTCAGGTATAATATATGTCAAATATCTCCGGAAACAATGAGTGAAGTCCAGATTACCTTATTTCTAACAACACCGGACGTCATGGAACGAGGATTAAGATTTAAGATGAATGAGATTGAAGGTAATTTGGAGCTATGTGTGTCGTTCTCCATTCTAGTACCTTTCATAATATTGAGAATTTTCATGATGGATGACACTATTCGATTTATGTACCATACTAGGAATTTTTTTATGAGGCTTAATAAAATATTTAAGAAAACTTTAGCCCGTGTATATATTTCTGGGTGGTAAAAATTTCATTGCATTTTTGAAATTTTGACCAAAAATGGTATGGTACTTGACACTTGTGGTGGAAGTATGGGCCGGGAGTGTATCCCCTAATCAATGCTAACTCTGACCACCTACAGTTTTTTCCGTCATTTCCTCTGCATTTTACAAAATGCATTGCATTAATTGGTATGTAATGGTTTGATATAAGCCCTTATGTTCACTATCACAAATATCACAGAAGTTAAAAAACAGGCATGATAGCCACATTTCAACCTGAAAATCGGCCAAAGTGTACCCGGTTTACGGAAGCAGTTTTCAGATTTATCTTTGAGCACCTCAGAAATTTGCATACTGGTCGAATGTTTTCTTGAACTAATTTATCGAGTTCCTGCCGCTGCCCATATTTCACTCGGTGCACTGCTCAAAGATGTGTGCCTTCTGAGTTTCTCGCCAAATATCAGAAGACCATAAAGGGAACCGAAGGACCATGTTCGTGAAATTGCCCAATGAAGGCTGCTATCCGCGGAAACCAGTACATGACTGATGTGGCGGTTATTGATGCAGAAAGACGTTGGCTCCGACGTCGACCGGTGGGGTGGTACCATTCGGGTATACAGGCCCTCCCATTGAGGTGACGTAACGTCGTCGCATTGAACGGAGATTATGTTGGAAAACAGGGTCTTGTAGCCAAAGAGTGCAGAATAATGTGGTGTACTGGAATCTTGAATAAAATCAGCCTGCTTTCAACAAAAAATGTGTTTCATAACTTATTGAACGCTCCCCGTAGTGTATTTGAAGCCAGTTTGACGTTTGTTGTATGTCGCCTTCATACTGCAGCAGTTCTTATGGGAGTTTTAATTTGACGTCATTCGTGTATAAATAGAGGAGGGTCACGAGAAGAGAACGCGTCCGCAGCGGCCGTGACGCTGCTACCGTCCCTCGGCGGCAGAACTGTGCCAGCAGAGGGGAGGCCTGGCGGTGTTTGCCGAGGGTGGCGGGCGATGCTATCAGGCGCCCTGTTAGCGCCGGCGCTCAAACAGCGGCGCCGGCCCGCAGCCATTACGTCGACAGCTGCCTGCGGCCGGCCGTCGCGGCCGCACGTTTCCGTCCTCTCCACGCACCCACGTGGCCCACTTCAGGCACACTACGTCACCACGATCTCAATCCATTTCTGAGTAGACGGCCGACGTTCTTCTTTGACGATTCACACTTCCTGATCTACACGACACAATTAAGGGATCACTTTTTTAGAAACGTCCCATTCGACGAACAAATTTAAAATTTTGCTCAAACGTGCCTCTGTAATGGTTAAAAATCGTGGGGCACTGCAAGGTCATCCTCGGACTGGGCTACGCTTCAGACAACATGGTGTCGACAGATGGGAAAATAAGGAAGAGTTAAGAAGTTCATGCGAGGTGTAAGGTCGGTTAATGATGTCAAATGGCTCTGAGCACTATGGGACTTAACTTCTGAGGTCATCAGTTCCCTAGAACTTAGAACTACTTAAACCTAAGTAACCTAAGGAAATCACACACAGTATTTCGACTCCTACCTTCCAAACTTTACAGAAGCTCTCCTGCGAACCATGCAGAACTAGCACTCCAGAAAGAAAGGATATAGCGGAGACCTGGCTTAGTCACAGCCTGGGGGATGTTTCCAGAATGAGATTTTCACTCTGCAGCGGAGTGTGTGCTGATATGAAACTTCCCGGCAAATTAAAACTGTGTGCCCGACCGAGACTCGAACTCAGGACCTTTGCCTTTCGCGGGCAAGTGCTCTACCAACTGAGCTACCGAAGCACGACTCACGCCCGGTACTCACGGCTTTACTTCTGCCAGTATCTCGTCTCCTACCTTCCAAACTTTACAGAAGCTCTCCTGCGAACCATGCAGAACTAGCACTCCTGAAAGAAAGGATACAGCGGAGACCTGGCTTAGCCACAGCCTGGGGGATGTTTCCAGAATGAGATTTTCACTCTGCAGCGGAGTGTGCGCTGATATGAAACTTCCTGGCAGATTAAAATTGTGTGCCCGACCGAGACTCGAACTCGGGACTTTTGCCTTTCTTTCAGGAGTGCTAGTTCTGCATGGTTCGCAGGAGAGCTTCTGTAAAGTTTGGAAGGTAGGAGTCGAAATACTGGCAGAAGTAAAGCTGTGAGTACCGGGCGTGAGTCGTGCTTCGGTAGCTCAGTTGGTAGAGCACTTGCCCGCGAAAGGCAAAGGTCCCGAGTTCGAGTCTCGGTCGGGCACACAGTTTTAATCTGCCAGGAAGTTTCATATCAGCGCACACTCCGCTGCAGAGTGAAAATCTTATTCTGGAATATCTACCGAGCTGTGACAACACTGAGGCGTTGGCTTAGGGACGTCTTGTTTCGTTTTTGGTTGAGGTCACTCCCTTAACCTGCCACGTCCAGCCTACTGTCGCTGTCAAGGATCAACTTACACAGACTCAAGTAGACGAGCCGCGTCACAGATGTCTCTCTACAGGTAATTTTTAAAGTGCCCAACAAAGGCCAACGAGTGGCACCGAGGATGTTGCCGAACTGGATGGTCTTGGAGGGACACTTTGCCGTTTGATTCAGGCATGTGTGGATGTCGATAAAGCATAAGCGACCCTTGCTACTTTGAACCACATTCATATTTCGTCTGACAGTTCTGAACGGTCTCTAGTGGTTCCACCGTGTACATCAGAGCCAAAATTGGGCTCTCACTGCAGTTCAAATGGATGCGATCTTGTTCAGTGGGGCTGCTCACCAACGATGTCCTCACAAAACGGTTGAATTGCTCCGGCGGAGTTGGGGGGTAGGGGGAAGGCGGTGTCAGCAGTGTCATAAGTTGTGAAGAACGGCGTCCTATTGCTTGATGCGCTGTGGACTGTCGTTTTCGGCCACGAACTTAGAGGGGATCAAAGCCCCAAGGATAAGGGTTTTTACACTGACGACCTTTATTCCACACCTTCAGGCTTTTTCATGTCGATTCTGAACGGTGGTGTATCTGAAACGTTATTCTCTGTCACCCATGAGAAGTCCGCAGCAGGTGGTCGTGCGGTAGCGTTCTCGCTCCCCACGCCCGGGTTCCCGGGCTCGATTCCCGGCGCGGTCAGGGATTTTCTCTGCCTCGTGATGACTGGGTGTTGTGTGCTGTCCTTAGGTTAGTTAGGTCTAAGTAGTTCTAAGTTCTAGGGGACTGATGACCATAGATGTTAAGTCCCATAGTGCTCAGAGCCATTTGAACCAGTTGAACCACCCATGAGAAAATGGCGTGATATCAAAGCTGGGCGTCGTGGTTGTAACCGCCATCGCAGGGGCGTCAAAACATTAGGCCAAATATGTGTAAGGTAGTGCGACGGCATTCCCATCGTGTGCCGCGTTCATGGAGGCGCTGGGCAGATTTGTGGTGAAATTTGGTGCCAATTGGATATCATTACATCACCTTACGTTTCACATGAACTTCTGAGCTCTGGCCTTCTTCTCGTATGTGTCTACACCTAGCTATATGAAGTGTCGTCGAAACCAAAGGTAACTTCCCAGGTTGACACATTTTTGTGTCATGACAGAGGAAACTTGTAGGCACCTTTGAACCAGATTTCAAACTATTATGTCACAAATCTATACAGTTACAGCATTTCGGAAAAGTTATGCTTTAATTCCGTTGCGCAGTGTGCAATACTGTGCTCTTAGGCGTGGTGCTTTTGGATTCATGCATGTAAGGTATTTCTTTTCAGTTTCTGTCAACAGGAAATGTGTGTTCTTTCATTGTTCCTTAATTTTACTTTGAAATTGTTTGGTTGGGTCTTTTTCAATGTGCATAGCCAAAAATACACAAAAATGGAAACCCGATACGTCCCGTGGTCAACTCTATAAATAGCACAGCATACAAACTGCCACTAAAACTGAATAACATACTGATGAAAAATTATACATATGAAACAACATATTCCATAAAAAACAGCATGATTCTAGCTAAAGAACTAAGAACCAGAAAGCTCCCCCAAGATGCACAGTTTATATCACTTGACATCACCAACCTTTATTCAAACATACCCATAAAAGAAGCTCTAACAGTAATACAAAAGAACCTTACGCAACACAAGAAACTTCCATACACAGAGATTGGTGAATTTATGTAAATCCTTCAGCTAACCCTAAGTTACAACTACTTTACCCTTAATGACAACATTTATAAACAGACAAATGGCCTAGCAATGGGATCATGTGTATCTGGTACCATAGCTGACATACATATAAATCACTTAGAACAAAACTTATTTGACAGCCAAGAACCTTGCCTAAAGAAAATAGAATTTAATAGGAGATACCTAGATGACCCACTACTGTTAGTGAAAGGGGATACCAAAGACATCACACACATTATAAATCATTTCAATAATCTAAATGAGAAAATCAAATTTACAGTGGAACATGAGCAAAGTAACAGCATCAACTTTATGGACCTAAATATTACAAGACACAACAACACACGCATATTAAAAATTTGTAGGAAAAACACAATGACTTACACCGCAATTCCTGCAACCTCATGTCATTCAAATATCCATAAACAGGCAGCATACAGGTCAATGGTGCATAGGGAAAGAAAAATACCATTGAACCAAGAAAATATGCAACAAGAAATAAACACAGTGAAAAAGATTGCAGTTTCCAATGATTACAATGCTTCCATGGTTGACACATTCTTAGACAAAGTGAAGAAAAACCCAGGTACAAGCTCCACCACTGAAGAAAAAGAGAAAAACAAATGTATATCTAGTATTCCATACATAGGCAATGTTTCACAGAAGATTGCAAATGTTTTAAAAAATCACAGAGTAAAAATTGGGTTTCTACATCTAATAAGTTACAGCAAAAATTAATACATAATATAAAGTGTAATCATTATCCATATTCAGACTCTGGAATATACAAGGTAACATGTCAGGAATGCTCCAAGTTCTGCCTAGGACAAACAGGCCGAAATTTCGATACCAGGTACACAGAGCGCATTAGAAAATACACACACAACAAACACACTACATCAGCAACAGCAACACACATAAAAAATACAGGACACCCATTTGGAAAATTAGAGCAAAATGTCAAAGTACCACACCGACTAAATAAAGGACATAAAAATGGATTTACTTGAAGAACTGGAGATATATTCACATTACAGAAAATATGAAGATAAAATATTAAATGAAAAACTTGAAAGTGAGTCAGTGAGTTTCTTCAGATGTTTCGATAATATACTTAAATAAAAATAGTAAAACATAGAAATAAGCACAATTGTAAAATCAATATAAGTAATTTTTGAGCCAAATTGTTAAGATAAGTAACCTCTGTACCAAAACATATCATAATCTGTGGAAGACCTATAATATTATCTCTGTGGACTACCTGTAAGAAGATCTTTGTAACTGTTTTGTTTATATAAGATATTTTCGATGTGTAAAGTGTACAACAAGTTGTGTGTGATGTTTAGTGTGTGTGAGACTCTGCACAAATGGACCATTAGAAAACTCTAACTACAATTTCTTCTAAATTTCGCCACTAACTTCACAAAAAGAATTGATACCCAACTAAAATTCGCGTGTTTCTTATGTATTGCAGTAAAAGTCAATGAAATGAAGCAGACTCACACACACTGACAACATCAAAAGAAATGGCTTAATACACACAAAAACAGCACTTGAGAATGGAAATTATTTCTCGAAACGCGTCGTGCGAAAAGTAAAATAAAGAAAAATCGTGACTGGTAGCAGAAGATTTATTTATTTATAAACAAACTTATTGTTTCTACAGTCGCAGGCTTTCAAAAACCATTTACAATGGATCATATCAGATTATCAGCAACACTTTCGGTGTTATAGATGGCTATAGTCACAGAGTGGGTCATTATTGCTGCATAGGACCAAATACTTTCTGAGTTCCAGCCTGTCGAATTGCAGCTCTATGTTGGGCAAAAAGACGTCCGACACAATATTAGGAGGTGTCCATGAGTTTTATCACTTATGGTAGTATGGAAGTATGCTTTAAACACTTTGAGGATTGTGTAACCATTGCGTTTATTATGTTAAATTGAATTGGTAGATCAAATAAATCAATAAAAACATTTTCAAAATTATGATCAAGTTCAAACGTCAGAGAACCAATAGCCTTTTCTAATAGTATATACATGGTGGCCAGAACATCCAGAAACTGTTATAAGTCTGTTCAAAGGTAGCTTTGCTGTGAAATAATTTTTATCAAAAAAATTCGATACGTTGCTCTATTTACGAGTTAATTAGCATTGAAGTTAACCAACAGGCCTCTGCACACACAAATATAAAAGGTCTGCCTGATAAAATCAGTGTCAGTTGTTCTCATAGCCTAGATAATAATCCATGATACTGCTCAGGCTTTTCCTCGGGTTTATCCTTACTACAGTCCTATGTCCTTTTTTAATATCGCTTTCTTGTTTGGTTTTAGGAAACCAAACAAAAAATACGTTTGGCGACACTGTCTCTGGCGGGCCGTTTGAATTTGTGCACTCGACTGCCCGACTGGCTACCTGCAACGCTAATTAACTCGGAAACGGCATAAAGTATGGAATTTTCTTTGTACAATTATTTCTCAGCACAATCTACACAGCGATAGCCTGACAAGCTTTTCCGACTATTGCTGACCAGCCTGCATATTTCCCTAATTCTTGTAATACTCTACAAATCAATAAATAACATGTACTACACATTTTCTAAATTAGCCTCTGTTCTTTCTTGGCGTCCAAGCTATCTCCATACCAAATTTCATCCAAACAGATTTAGGAGTTTAGTCGTAAAGGGGTAAGATATAAACACATTTTCACATCTACAAAACTTTAAGTTACAATGTTTCTTTTTTCATTATCTTAGTTTGACAAAATAAAGCCTATATGTTGACCTTAAAAGCTACACTCACAGTACCTTTGAAAAGCCCATGAAAGTTCGTCACATAGCTTTGGAAGGAATCCTGTTCATTCGAACAGACAAATACGACCGTTTTAGCTAAAAATTTAAATTGCTTTATCTTTTTTCGAAGGTCCAATTTTGAGAAAATACAGCATACATGTTACCCCAAGCTAAGTTCAAGTCACCTGCGATAAGCCCATGAAAATTCGTCCAAAACAAACAGAAACACACAATTGTTTTACAGTTTCTTCTTCTTGCGTTTCAGCCTATTTTGGGTTATTTAAATCAATTAATTTTTAAATTTCTTTGCCTTTTATTGGCTCAGCATTATTTCATTCTTTCTGATGTTACTTTCCTTTTCTTTCGTATTCAGAGATTTTGATTGTTCGTTTGGTTTCTATTTTGACTTGAAACCGCTTTTCCTTGTCTTTACTTATTCTTTTTTTATTTATGAGCATATTTTCTGTAAATCATTGAAAAATTTGTTTGTTGGTTTATTTCGTTTAATTCTGAGGATGTTTCCATTAAAATCGATTCTTCTTTTCCTCATTGTTTTTGAGAGTTTTACAGTAGTTTGGTAAAGGTTTCATTTCCGACGTAAATTAGCTTGTTGTTATGGAATCTGGGATCATGGATTTTTTCATACTTCTTTTCTTTGATCTCCGTGCTTTCAAATGAGCCTTTCTTCTCGATGTACAATGTTTCAGCTGGATATAGGGCTACCGGTTTGATTGCTGTGCTGTTATGTCTAATTTTTATATTTTATTATTAGTAAGGCAATAGGTAACAATATGGTTGATGAGAGTGGAGAAACTACTAATTGAAACGTTAACAAATGTTGTGGTAATACGAATTATTTCTAGACGTTTACTAATTTCTACAATTGCTTTTTGTCCGCAGTCGTTTTTAATATGCGTCCGTGTTGATAGAAATTTTTCTGCATAGTTCAATCTAACGTCTCCGATAAGTAACATCTTAACCTGTGACCCATATTAGCTGGATAGATCTCTGACGTGTTTGTCTGTTCAGTTGTCAGCGAATAGAGACAAATGAAGCAACTATTTTATATAATTTTCAGAATGAAATTCAGTGGCAGTTGCAGATACATTTTTAATACTTTATAACTTAAAGTACATAATGGTCAAAGGCGGATACAAGGCAACCCTCACACAAAATCTTCGTAATTATAAAACCGACAAGAATAAAAATCCCTCTACACTCCATAAAGTGGCCTTACTATTAAGAAATACACTAGAATACCATTTCTACATGACATTTTAAATCGTGTAGTCAATTTATTTAAAAATTATGCCATCACTTGTCTTTTACCATCCTTAATACCATTATGTTGCCCTTTATACACAATGAGAAACCTCCAACTGAGAAATTTCGCAGATATTGAATGTATAAGGTACAATTTAATAATGTCCAAGTTTTTGTACAGGAGAGACATGGACGGAGTTTAACAGCTGCTTTCACGAGAACTTGCTCAACAAAGACAGTAAGAATTCATCTAAGTTAACTTCTCAAAGTAGAGAAACACAGTCTTCCTCCTCTATCCTTACCTAACATAGAAATTTTGCATATGGTTGACAAGGGCTACAAAATGAACCTTTTAGAATAATTAGAAATATACGAACATTCCCAACTAAATTCAAAAGATTTGTTAAATGGTAAACATGAATTAACAACAACCACTATCTTGGTTCCATATCATCTCGTATAAAATGTGAAAACTAACCCAGTCCTTTTATGCATCAGAACTATGTGCCACGTTTTTCAAACTTATTATATATAACTTCTTTGTATACCTTGGTTGCACATTTTATATGCTTTAATACACAATATTTGCTTCTAGCACAAGAGCTTGACATTTACATAGATGTGATTCAGTTACTGTAAATTTTCAGTCTGTTTTTACAATAATCATACATATCCCACGTGTACATTTCTGGCCGAATCATGGCATTAAGCTTCTATGAAGAAAAATTGACATCTGTTAAACCAGAACTAACTAAGTTTCTGTTGTATACTTCTTACACCTCACACACACACACACACACACACACACACACACACACACACACACATATATGTATATATATATATATATATATATATATATATATATATATATATATATATATATATCCCTAATTTTGTTGGCATCTGTAGATGACATATTAATTTATCGAAACCGTTAAACCATATTATAAATATATTTGCAACAGATGACTGAGTCTCATTCTGAAAAATGATTGCATGTATCAGAAGAATAAGGAACAGCGTTTGAGTACAACGCAATGTTACACAAGTATCCATGTCTGTCATGTCTTTACACTGCATTGAACCCATCTCATTCCACAATCAAATTAATTTGTCCTGAATACTTTGTCACATATCCCTGCACACTCTCATAAAATTTTAAAAACCTGTTATTCCTTCGTTCCACAGTTTATTTGCCTGTACATTCAGCATCAGTACCAGTTAAATGCTCTCATACTACATTTTACAAGTATCTATTGCTCTGCTCCATATAAAGCTTTCTTGTTTTGAATATATTTTGTAAAACCAAGTACCCTTCACCTGAAAAATAAACTGGATGCTTTGGTCATAATATTCCGACTATGGATTATGTCCACGTATCCACATAATTTGGCTTTTACCTTCCGTCACTAGGAAGCAGAACTAGGAAAACCATGAAAACTTTGAAATATATAAGAAAAAGACTTCTCCTTTGTCCATAGTAGAGTTTAAAGGTGACTAGTGCACGGCTGAGACTGGCAACGACTGCAATAAGTAAAATGAAGTGAACTTTAAGTAATTCACTTTTGTCCAAGGATAGAATGTCGTTTAAAAATATGTTTATGCTTAAACAGAACTCCGTGTTGAGCAGGGATTCAGTCTGATCCAGTAATTCTTTTAAACGCCCCAGACGGTGTCGATAGATTTACCTGTCTTAGCGTTAATTTAATTTCCTTTATCACGTAAACTTGAAGAGTAGATCAACAATATTCGTTCCATATCTCTTTTCGTTTACATATTTATGGTAATTCGTTACTTGTACATAGATTTACTAGTTTCTATGCATTTCAACCAAATCCTCGAAATGGAGTCCTGGCATCTACATCTGTATCTACACCGAGAATCTGCAGTCCAGCTTCGGGCGCATGGCGGAGGGAACCCCACATCACTATTAGTATTGCCTTTACTGTTCCAGTCGCAAGCATAACGAGGGAAAAACGACAGCCTATCTGCCTCATAATGAGCCGTAATTTCTCGTATTTTCGTGGTCCTTAGCGCAATAGATATTGGAGGCAATGGAAAAGGTCTGTAATCAACTTCAAATGCGGGTTCTCTAAACTTTCTCGATAAGATTTTTTCGAAAAGATATGTCGCCTTTCCTCCAGGGATTTCCATTGGAGTTCCTGCAGCATCCCCGTAACACTGGCGTGTTGTACGAATCTACCAGTAATAAATCTATCAGCCCCCCTTTTAATTGTTTCGATGTCTTTCTTTAATCCGACTTGGTACGGATCCCAGACACTCGAGCAGTATTCAAGAATAGGTCCCACTAGCATCCTATCTGCGTTTTTTTTTTTACAGGTGAATCAAACTTTCCTATAATTCTCCCAATAAACCGAAGCCTTTTCTGACACAATTCTCACATGCTCGTTGCATTTAATATTGCTTTGGAACGCTACCCCCGGATGTTTAAACGACGTGACTGTGTCAAGCAGAACACTACCAATGCTGTATCCGAACATTGCGGGTTTTTCTCTACTCTTTCTACGTTTAGAGGTAGCAGCCATTCAGCACACCGAACATAAATTTTGTTTAAGTCATCTTGTGTCCTTATCCAGTCACTCAACATCGACACCTTACCGTACACCACAGCATCATTAGTAAACAACCAAAGATTGCTGCTCACCCCGTCCGCCAAATCAATTATGTATATAGAGAATAAAAGTGGTCCTACCACACCTTCCTGGGGCACTACTGACGATACCCTTGTCTCTGGTGAACACGGAATGTCGGGGACAGCATCATCAGTTCTACAACTTGAGATCTCATCGAACCACTCACGTATCTATGAACCTATTCGATATGTTCGTACCTCCTTCAGCAGCCTCAATAGGGTACACTGTCAAATGCTTTCCGGAAATCTAAAAATATACAATCTGCCTGTTGCCCTTCATCCATGGTTTGTAGTAGATCATGTGAGAAAATGCCACGCCGAGTCTCACACGAGCTATGCTTTATAAAACCATGCTGATTGGTGGACGTAAGCTTCACTATCTTAAGGAAATTTATAATATTCGAATTGGCAATATGTTCAAGGCTACTGAAGCAAACCGATGTTAGGGATATTGGTCTGTACGTTTTCGTGTCCGTTCTTTTGCGCTTCTTGTGCACAGGAGTCACCTGAGCTTTTTCCGGTCGCTTGGGGCTTAGCACGGTGCGAGATATTCACGATAAATACAAGCCAAGTAAGGGGAGGTCAGATTAAAATCTGGGTTTGTGTGTAATAGCGGATAGCTCCACGAGCTGTCATGTTTGCGAAATAAACGGGCTGAAGCTTAGAATCACGCTGAACCAGTGGGTGATTTGTGTTGTAAACTTTAATTGGGTATTTCAGAGTAATATTAAGATCAGCAGCTCACAGTTGGAAGTTTCACATAAAGATGAAGAAAACAAGAAACCGAAAGAATAATAAGCTTGATTACTTTTCAGTATGCTATACTGTAGTATTTTCCTATATTTTGTGTACCGTGAAGGCTTTCAGTGACGTATAATGAGGTTTCTTTGTCAATAAAATTTAGGTTTCTAAGTTTTACACTGCAATGAAAAAAGTGGTCAAAATTTACAGTGGAATTATGACTGACTGGCTCTGTCGTTTCATTATATGCAGAACCTTCCACTTTCACGTCTGCCTCAGCAAGAACATTTTATCTCAGGCAGTAGGCTGTTTTTGCTTTCCAGATACACATCAACATCATAACAGTTGAAGATACGTTTTATTTTTATCAACAAGGGCAAGGTGTGAATGACTCTCGTGGAGTGTCCGCCTTTCTATAAGTACCGTTACAGTGAGAAATTTGTGGCCAAAAACATAAAAAGTCTTCTTGTTCAGTGATGCATGCGAAGACAGAAATCGTAATCTGTTGTTGTTGTTGTGGTCTTCAGTCCTGAGACTGGTTTGATGCAGCTCTCCATGCTACTCTATCCTGTGCAATCTTCTTCATCTCCCAGTACCTACTGCAGCCTACATCCTTCTGAATCTGCTTAGTGTATTCATCTCTTGGTCTCCCTCTACGATTTTTACCCTCCACACTGCCCTCCAATGTAAAATTTGTGATCCCTTGATGCCTCAAAACATGTCCTACCAACCGATCCCTTCTGCTAGTCAAGTTGTGCCAAAAACTTCTCTTCTCCCCAATCCTATTCAATACCTCCTCATTAGTTACGTGGTCTACCCACCTTTTCTTCAGCATTCTTTTGTAGCACTACATTTCGAAAGCTTCTATTCTCTTCTTGTCCAAACTAGTTATCGTCCATGTTTCACTTCCATACATGGCTACACTCCATACAAATACTTTCAGAAACGACTTCCTGAACTTAAATCTATACTCGATGTTAACAAATTTCTCTTCATCAGAAACGATTTCCTTGCCATTGCCAGTCTACATTTTATATCCTCTCTACTTCGACCATCATCAGTTATTTTACTCCCTAAATAGCAAAAGTCCTTTACTACTTTAAGTGCCTCATTTCCTAATCTAATTCCCTCAGCGTCACCCGATTTAATTTGACTACATTCAATTATCCTCGTTTTGCTTTTGTTGTTGTTCATCTTATATCCTCCTTTCAAAACACTGTCCATTCCGTTCAACTGCTCTTCCAAGTCCCATTTCGTTTCCGTCTACATCCTCTTCCATTTCCATAATATTGTCCTCAAGTACATCGCCCTTGTATAAACCCTCTATATACTCCTTCTACCTTTCTGCCTTCCCTTCTTTGCTTAGAACTGGGTTGCCATCTGAGCTCTTGATATTCATACAAGTGGTTCTCTTCTCTCCAAAGGTCTCTTTAATTTTCCTGTAGGCAGTATCTATCTTACCCCTAGTGAGACAAGCCTCTATATCCTTACATTTGTCCTCTAGCCATCCCTGGTTAGCCATTTTGCACTTCCTGTCGATCTCATTTTTGAGACGTTTGTATTCCGTTTTGCCTGCTTCTTTCACTGCATTTTTATGTTTTCTCCTTTCATCAATTAAATTCAATATTTCTTCTGTTACCCAAGGATTTCTATTAGCCGTCGCCTTTTTACCTACTTGATCGTCTGCTGCCTTCACTACTTCATCCCTCAGAGCTACCCATTCTTCTTCTACTGTATTTCTTTCCCACATTCCTGTCAATTGTTCCCTTATGCTCTCCCTGAAACTCTCTACAACCTCTGGTTCTTTCAGTTTATCCAGGTCCCATCTCCTTAATTTCCCACATTTTTGCAGTTTCTTCAGTTTCAATCTGCAGTTCATAACCAATAGATTGTGGTCAGAATCCATATCTGCCCCTGTAAATGTCTTACAATTTAAAACCTGGTTCCTAAATTTCTGTCTTACCATTATATAATCTGATACCTTTTAGTATCTCCAGGATTCTTCCAGGGATACAACCTTCTTTTATGATTCTTGAACCAAGTGTTAGCTATGATTAAGTTATGCTCTGTGCAAAATTCTACAAGGCCTTTTCCTCTTCCATTTCTTTCCCCCAATCCACATTCACCTACTATGTTTCCTTCTCTCCCTTTTCCTACTGACGAATTCCAGTCACCCATGACTATTAAATTTTCGTCTCCCTTCACTAACTGCATAATTTCTTTTATCTCGTCATACATTTCTTCAATTTCTTCATCATCTGCAGAGCTAGTTGGCATAGAAACTTGTACTACTGTAGTAGGCATGGGCTTTGTGTCTATCTTGGCCACAATAATGCGTTCACTATGCTGCTTGTAGTAGCTAACCCGCACTCCTATTTTTTTATTCATTACGAAACCTACTCCTGCATTACCCCTATTTGATTTTGTATTTATAACCCTGTATTCACCTGACCAAAAGTCTTGTTCCTCCTGCCACCGAACTTCACTAATTCCCACTATATCTAACTTTAACCTATCCATTTCCCTTTTTAAATTTTCTAACCTACCTGCCCGATTTAGGGATCTGACATTCCACGCTCCGATCCGTAGAACGCCAGTTTTCTTTCTCCTGATAATGACGTCCCCTTGAGTAGTCCCCGCCTGGAGATCCGAATAGGGGACTATTTTACCTCCGGAATATTTTACACAAGAGGACACCATCATCGTTTAATCATACAGTAAAGCTGCATGTCCGCGGGAAAAATTACGGCTGTAGTTTCCCCTTCCTTTCAGCCGTTCGCAGTACCAGCACAGCAAGGCCGTTTTGGTTAATGTTACAAGGCCAGATAAGTCAATCATCCAGACTGTTGCCCCTGCAACTACTGAAAAGGCTGCTGCCCCTCTTCAGGAACCACATGTTTGTCTGGCCTCTCAACAGATACCGTTCCGTTGTGGTTGCACCTACGGTACGACCATCTGTATTGCTGAGGCACGCAAACCTCCCCACCGACAGCAAGGTCCATGGTTCATGGGGGGGGGGGGGGGGGGGGGGGAAATCGTAATCATGCGATTATAATAATTTTATTGATCTCTACAGACAGTGACAGACCGGACAAAATCTACGACTTTTTCCCATTAAAAGGCACTGTCATCTACCACCTGACTGCGACTTTGGTGTCATGAACAGAAAACTGCGAATACTCGCCGAGTGCTTATTACAGGTCAGTACATGTCACTTATCACCAAATACAGCCACCTTTGTCGCTTTAAAGTTTATGCAACAAAAACTAGTGAAATAGTGCATTTTAAAACATTATGGAATTCGTTACACAAAAGGGCCGTCACAGCAGCATAAACAACGAAAACAGGCACTAGAAAACACGACGAAGTGCCACATTTCCGCACTTCACAAAATAAAGGGCAAGTACTCACTAAGTTCTGTACCGGGGGACTCTTTATAAGTCCATCCTGTACATCAGTGAAATCCAGGACATGTTTTTCGAACATGAATATTGGGAAACTTCACATAAACAAGAAAAGGAAAGATGTTAATGAAAAGCTATGAATCATATTACAACTCCACAGTATCAAATTTTATAATTAGCTGACGATGTGGCCTGCCACAGAAGAGGATGAAGTTGATTCAAAAATGACTACAACAAATCACCTTTTGTTATGTGTGTTTTATTCATTTTCTATAAACTTAAGAGAGTTTTGTGAACATGTTGCCAGTCAACTTTTGACATACGTTTCGTGTTGATTTTTAACGAACTTGGGAAAGTTTTCTGATCACTTAAGATTCATCAATTTAATATTAAACTTATTCAGTGTTTTAGATTCCGAAGCATTGGGAAACAGTAAAATATCAGGATACAATTTAACTGTACTCATACGCTAATAATTCGTTTTTCTGTGTAACAGTACGCTCAGGACAGACACATTTAATTTAAATTACATTTATTGCCCTCTAAACGCTGTCGTTAATTAATTAATTAATTAATTCTCACTTTTATGTACTTCCAAATAACGTTTCAGAACATATTTGATTCCGCAGTTATTTCTGTAAGGGGAGAAGTCCATGTAATAAAGATCACCGTTGCAGCTATAAATATTTTTCGATAACTGTAATATTAACCCTACAGTGTCCGGCAAATGAACTTGTTTCTTATGACAGAAAGAAATATGCCATTAAACTACTGAATAAATGGTGAGGAATATTTTTTCTTTTTCCTGAATAATTCATCAATCTGAAGTTGTCCTCTTCTAGAAATAAGCGGTTGAATAGAGTGTTAAGAATCATACGGGCCTAAAGAACACTGCCATCGACTTTATAGTTGTTGCATGTGTACAGACACATGACATGTGTAGAATTTATAGTGAGCCGACCCACACAGTTTATACGAAAATTCACGAAAAGCTACCTCACCGATTTCTCGGATGTTGATTTCCATACGGGCCCAAACACGACGCATAATTTCGTTCCTCTGCGCAACTCAATTGTTGTGTAGGATTGCCAACGTAATTCAGTGTTCACATTATGAACATCGTAGTAGTACTTCGAAATCGGAGGTATATCAGCAGTTTTCTCTGAACCTCAGGTCACCGAACATGTTTACTGAAAATGATAACGAGGACCACTGACTGTTGGAATAGTTCATAATTGTGTCTATAGAGCGTTTAGTACTTGTTCTGATTCTAGTTTCACATTAATTACGAATTTCACAACCGTCGAAAGACTCTGTTGTCAGTTAACGATAATAGATATAACACTAAATTTAGGTTAATGTTCCATGATATAAAATGAAATACATTATTTTTTGATGGGAAATGTAGAATGCTGAGACATGGTTAAAATACAGTTCAGTCATGTGAGACTGTGTTATGTCTATAAATCTGATTTTCGCAAACATCAAATTTTCTCTAAACTTTATGTCAGTGCAATGGCCCTTATGGTTCTCACCTCGCATGCTCTCCTAGTGCACAGCCGGAGAATATAAGGCAAGGGAATTGCTGTTTCCATACCAGATAGCGGGTCACGCGATCAGACTGCGAAGCGTTTACCATTTGCTTTTGAGGCAACGAATAATGAACCACTGGTACAGTATACAGAATTAAAATTCCCTCTGCCTGAATAAAGCCCACTTTACGTTTAGTGACACAGAACTGTCAGTTCTACTGACCTTCGTGACCTATGAAAACACACAAAGGTCAGGCCAGCAGAGCGCTGCGTGTTTTCGGACGAGGAATTACGAGCAGCGTTGGCGGTCCCACAGGATTCACTTGCCAATAGCGTCAATTGGAAAATACTGGGCGATGTTTACCTACCAGACAAATGACTCTCATCGTCGCATTGGCAGGGCGATCCGCAAAACGAATGACTAAATATGAACCGTAATTCGATTCGAGTGCCCCTTTTAATTGGGAGCAAATCGGTCGTTTTTCCAGAGCTCTTCCACACAAATTCGTCGTTGTCAGCATAGATTCGTTGAGCAGATATGCTGTTGAAACCACGCGGTATCTGAGATCCATAGTTCTCAACGAATTCAGTTGGATGTATAGAAGGTTTGTAACTCTTATATCTTGTAAGATAGATAGTCATTATGGGATTCAAATGTATTGCAAAGTCTAGGAGCGACTACACAAGATGGTTGGAAAATTTTCCATTAGTGTATTAATATCATTCCAGCGATAGCTTTTCGGAAGCTTTGTCACCTTGTTTAACGCATCTAATACTCTATTTGGACATATCAGTTGCATAACGATCAACATCGCATTTCTTGTATCGAACGTGACTTTGGCATATCAACTTCCTCGTCTCAAATTGTGACGTTTAACGAATTCTTGAAAGAAAGAAATATAATACACCTTTATTTTGTACTTCATCACTGAAACTTTATTGGAATGACTAAAATAAATTAAGATTTTATTATAACGGTAAGAAATCTTGAACTTCTAACATGGTAACATTCCTGTAATTTTCTTTTATTTCCGAAGAAAATTTCTTTTCATTATTTACCTTCCTTACTCCCTTCTCACTGGTCATGTTTTCCTCATAAGCACTGATTAAAAGTATCCGGATACCTACTAGCGGAAATTACTATGGAGTGTGTCCACTTTTCGCCATTATAATGGCTTGAACTCTCTTCGGGACAATTTCAGAGAGGAGAATGAATGTCTGTGCAGGATTAGGAGCCCATTATTCCTCAGTAGGCGAAGCTAGAGAAGGCGATGACGCTGGACGCTTTGGTCCGGAGTGCTGTCCACTTTCTAACTCGTCCCAAAGGTGATCCATTGTCTTCAGGACGGGACTCTAAGCAGGCCTGTGCACTCAGAACGTTATTGTACACAAACTGTTGCCCTGTCGCACTGATACAAACAATCGTTGTCTCCGAACTATTTCTTTTTTGTACCCACAACACAGTGCTGGTAAGTGCGTAGACATCCTCTTGTATTCAGCGTATCCTTAAGTGCAATGAGCAGGCCTCACCCTAGCCACGAGAAACACCCCCAAAACCGTAACACCACGTCTTCTGTACTTCGCTGTTGGCACTACACACGATGGCAGGTATCATTTTCCAGGCATTCGCCGAACTCAAAACCTTCCATCGAATTATCACACGGATATCATCACTCCAAATTACTCATTTCCTCAAGCGTCGCTTAGCACTGAATACAGAAATGTTTATCACACGGATATCATCACTCCAAATTACTCATTTCCTCAAGCGTCGCTTAGCACTGAATACAGAAATGTAAGCTCGTCACGAGCTGCTCTACGTTCTACCCCATTCTATTTAACATCCTACACAGTCTCCATGCTGGGATGATTGCTGGTAGCACTTTCGAAGTCACGAGACATTTATTACTCGAGTCAGAAAAGAAATACAGTTCATCGGGTCTGCCGGCCAGGGTGGCCGAACGGTTCTAGGTGCTACAGTTTGGAACCGCGCGACCGCTACGGTCGCAGGTTCGAATCCTGCCTCGGGCATGGATGTGTGTGATGTCCTTAGGTTAGTTAGGTTTAAGTAGTTCTAAGTTCTAGGGGACTGATGACCTCAGAAGTTAAGTCCCATAGTGCTCAGAGCCATTTGAGCCATTATTTTTAACTACATTCAAAGTCAACTGCCTGTCCATTTACTAAATGTCAATCTTTACAGGTCTCCCTGCAATTCGCTAGTCTTCTTTCTTTGCATATTTCTTGTAGATAATGTCATGGATCTCTCGATGTCACCCACTAGATCACTTATGTGTACTGTAAACATTGACGGTCCTATAACGTTTGCTTCAGATCTTCCCGAAATTAAATTTATATCTGCCAAGTTTTTTACATTATGACCGGCGTGTTGAGTTTTATCATCAGAAACCCTTGAATACAATAACCCCACTCCTGCACTCGGTAAACGCGTATTCCACTAACTTAAGGACAATGCGGCACTGTATCAAATATCTTTCTAAAGACCACGAGCACGGCACATACTGTACTGTTTCTCCTGGGTGGACTGGGATTTAAAAAAAAAATTGAAGCTAAATATTATGATAAATTTAATAAATAATCGACAAGTACGCCAAAGAAGAAGAGATAGAAATACAATGGACATGTTATTCCATGGACTCTTGCGCTTCTATGCATGAACTATCTTTCCTTCGTCATTCGCTTGTCTTATCTGCTTGGATTCGGACCTAAGAGGGCGTTCTTGTGTAAAGCTCATCTTGCTGTACCAGCTGATAATGTAAGTTCTACTTAAAACCCGAAAAATATAATGGTTATTTTGTCAAAAGAATTTGTGTATGTGGTCAATCTATTGTAAATCTGATACCTTTATTGTCTTAAGTAGATATGGGCCTTAACAAAGAATTTTCATTGTTAGGCGCCATCTTAGAAAATCTTTAACATTTTTCTTTTAGCTCGTCTACGAGACGTGCCGTTGGTTAGGACAATTAACTTTATTTCAGATCCCACCAGACCGGAGGCAGCTACTAATAATTTAACAATTTTATTTTCTTTATATAACGAGATAACATCCCAGGCAGAAAAGGTAAAAGGTCTGGTCACAGGATTCCAGTTCCATTATAGGATTTCATTTCTAGATGCTACTCTTGTTATCTTATATTGGGGAATCGAGACGAAACCACGACTAGTTTACTGAATGCTTATACACGTCGGGCTAAATTAAACAACGTATTACACTGTTAATAATATTCCTACATCAGTTATTTCTCTTTTATGCTGAGCCATTGCATTAACGTGTGTTTCTTTTTTGTATAAGTCACGGCTCATGTTTTATTTTATTACATTACACTAATAGTCACAAAACAAAATAAAATAAAAAATTTTATTTTATTACATTACACTTGGCGCTGATAGTAGGTGTTCTGCAGCATCTATGATTGAATACTTAAAGAATTCTTATCAGTATGTTTTTTTTTTTTATGTTTAAACAGCTCGGTGCATATCCACCAATACCTGAATTCACTGAACACTTACTAGTGGGGCCGAAATCGAAACTGGAATCCTACGACCTATCTCCATTGTTGTAATTGATTACCTGTATGTATACCAGAAATATGGAATTTCCGTTTCATGTACCATACGCATGGGAACTACGGCAAGCTGATAGAAAACTGAATGAGCGATCGCAGATCAACGCTCTTTCTTACATCTGACATAGACCGTAAGGTAAGGAACCGAATGCATGCGACCAGGTTTCTAATTAAAGCTAGTCAGTAGCACCTGGACGCATGCAATTAAAACAATCTGTACACATAGCTTTCTTCTAGGTTTTCAATTGTCACTATTAGTGTCGGCAGTGTTGAGTAGTTATACTCTGAATTTTGTGTGTGAACTGATTAGTATCAGCTAGCAACATGGCTAGGCCAAATACTAGACGTAACCGTGTAGAGGTTGAGAATTATGAAAGTGATGACCAATTAGAGAATATTCCTGGATCATTGGCAGGAAGGTCGGCAGCTAATGAAAATGAACAAGCTACGATCCCACACGATAGTGTAGTATCGCAGATTGAGATTTCTCAACCGTGTATACAATCGCTGGGCGGACAAGAGAATGTCGAGACCGCGAGAGAAATTAAATGCGAGAAAGCAGACGAAAGTGTTCGCGCGCAGGTCGACTTCGCAAATCCAAGCGATATGCTTGCACAGCTATTCCGGAAGTTAGAATTAATGGAACAGCAGAGGAAAAGAGTTCCCGAGGAGGATATCCAACGCCAGAATGAGTTTTTCGAAAAAGTTGAGACTAGCCTAATCGCCACAGTGGACGAGCGGCTAGTCAAACGCGAATAAGCTTTGATACAAAAAGTAAATCGTGCTCTTAGCGATAGGGATCAGCGCATATTAGAACATGTTAACAGCGAGATAGAAAAGGTTGAATCTGAGGTATTGGAAGTGAAGAAAAATTTACACGAATTACCCGATAAATACTTTGACCGGAGAGGTATCAGAGGTAAAAGACGTGCAGGAATCCCTCGATGCCAAAGTTAAGCAATTAACCAAAGGCATCGAGGAAATCTCTTTAACTCTTTAACTAGAAGCTGAATTGAAGCTTATACTGCTTGAACATGTTGAACACAAGAGTCAGAAAGGTACCTGCATGAACCACGAACCGGTAAGACCCGAGATTACAGAAAAGCCAGTGAATGACTATGATAATAGAGTCATGAACTGTGCCGCACCTAGTCCCTGTTACAGTCGTTCGTGTAATGCACAACAGGGCGAAAATTATGCTTCAAATCGAGGTGCGTGCGGAAACCCACTAGGAAACAGTGTAACTGTCAGTCCGTATGCAGCGAATACTGGTGAAAATAACCCGATAATTGTTCGCAATGAAGCATACACTCTGATCACACTGAAACAGGAAGAATCATTACTGAAACATGGACAATTTCAGGTATTTTCCGAAGAGAAAAAAATCCTGTCATCCAGTAATATTTATAAAACGTTTTAAGAATGTGTTACCTGCATCGTGGCAGGAAAGGCAAAAGATACAGTTTGTCATCTGATATATTACCGGAGATGCCGCATTATGGACATCTGAAGTTGCAGAGAACTGTCATTCTTTTTGTAAGCTCGAGCAACAATTTTTGGCCAAATTTTGGTCGGCTAGTATACAAGAGAGAGTGCGGAGACAGGTATACAATCCAGAGATGTGCAATTTCAGGCAAGGAACACTTAGAAAATACTTTGAAAAGTATATCAACAAAACAAGGTACTGATCCGAGCCGATCGCTACAAGCGACGTGCTTAGGATACTGAAATCTAAGTTGCCGATCTCAATAAGGAGAGAATTGGTACACGTACCTGATAACGATTTAGTGACATTCATGTCGGTAGTGGATTCTTCATATTTGATACAAGAGGATGCACGACAACAAAGCAATAACGGTGATGGGAAAATAATAACTATAAACCTATAAATAACGGTTATGTAAATCAAAACCGAAATAATAATTGCGGACATGAATGTGGCGGCAATAGTTGTGAGAGAGCGAATGGGCAAAACGGAGGTAATGGGAATAGAGGAAGTGGTATGTCGAGCGGTAACTACTCGCCCATGAAGGATAGAAATGATACGATGAATCGAAAACGGAGAAACGATGAGAATTACGGAAGTAACTTTCAACCTAAAAATATGAAACAAGGTGGCCAGTGACTGCTAACTGGTCGGCGCAATCAAATAGACCGGAGCAAGGAGTCCCGATTAATAGTGTCGAGGCTATTCCCATGCCGGGGAATACTGCGACCCCAACATGGGTTAATAAACCAAGTACCTCACAAAGTAGTGCGAACAGACAGCACAATGTGCAAATAGTAGAAGTTACCGAGGAGAACCAGCCAACAAACTGCAGAGGGTCGATGTAAGCCTTCGGAATCGACCACCAGGAATACACTCCTGGAAAATGAAATAAGAACACCGTGAATTCATTGTCCCAGGAAGGGGAAACTTTATTGACACATTCCTGGGGTCAGATACATCACATGATCACACTGACAGAACCACAGGCACATAGACACAGGCAACAGAGCATGCACAATGTCGGCACTAGTACAGTGTATATCCACCTTTAGCAGCAATGCAGGCTGCTATTCTCCCATGGAGACGATCGTAGAGATGCTGGATGTAGTCCTGTGGAACGGCTTGCCATGCCATTTCCACCTGGCGCCTCAGTTGGACCAGCGTTCGTGCTGGACGTGCAGACCGCGTGAGACGACGCTTCATCCAGTCCCAAACATGCTCAATGGGGGACAGATCCGGAGATCTTGCTGGCCAGGGTAGTTGACTTACACCTTCTAGAGCACGCTGGGTGGCACGGGATACATGCGGACGTGCATTGTCCTGTTGGAACAGCAAGTTCCCTTGCCGGTCTAGGAATGGTAGAACGATGGGTTCGATGACGGTTTGGATGTACCGTGCACTATTCAGTGTCCCCTCGACGATCACCAGTGGTGTACGGCCAGTGTAGGAGATCGCTCCCCACACCATGATGCCGGGTGTTGGCCCTGTGTGCCTCGGTCGTATGCAGTCCTGATTGTGGCGCTCACCTGCACGGCGCCAAACACGCATACGACCATCATTGGCACCAAGGCAGAAGCGACTCTCATCGCTGAAGACGACACGTCTCCATTCGTCCCTCCATTCACGCCTGTCGCGACACCACTGGAGGCGGGCTGCACGATGTTGGGGCGTGAGCGGAAGACGGCCTAACGGTGTGCGGGACCGTAGCCCAGCTTCATGGAGACGGTTGCGAATGGTCCTCGCCGATACCCCAGGAGCAACAGTGTCCCTAATTTGCTGGAAAGTGGCGGTGCGGTCCCCTACGGCACTGCGTAGGATCCTACAGTCTTGGCGTGCATCCGTGCGTCGCTGCGGTCCGGTCCCAGGTCGACGGGCACGTGCACCTTCCGCCGACCACTGGCGACAACATCGATGTACTGTGGAGACCTCACGCCCCACGTGTTGAGCAATTCGGCGGTACGTCCACCCGGCCTCCCGCATGCCCACTATACGCCCTCGCTCAAAGTCCGTCAACTGCACATACGGTTCACGTCCACGCTGTCGCGGCATGCTACCAGTGTTAAAGGCTGCGATGGAGCTCCGTATGCCACGGCAAACTGGCTGACACTGACGGCGGCGGTGCACAAATGCTGCGCAGCTAGCGCCATTCGACGGCCAACACCGCGGTTCCTGGTGTGTCCGCTGTGCCGTGCGTGTGATCATTGCTTGTACAGCCCTCTCGCAGTGTCCGGAGCAAGTATGGTGGGTCTGACACACCGGTGTCAATGTGTTCTTTTTTCCATTTCCAGGAGTGTAGAAGCTAAGGCAGACTCGAAAATGACAATAATCGGATTGCTATGCTGCGCTATAACGACGGCCAGGATTTGCGGGAGGATTTAATCACTGAACCACGTAGATGTTCTGACCAGCAAACAGAGATTGTGCAGGCCGCAGTACACGTGAAATTAAACGGTGTACTTGCTAAGGTTTTGATTGACACAGGAGCGGCTCTGTCAGTCATGTCTGAGGATTTCTTTAACGTTATTAACGACAATAAAAGGCTGCCTACGTTGCCGGTTCAAATTGTAAAATTACGAGGGCACTAAAGGAAAAGGCACAAAGTGTCAAGGCCCAGGTGCAGGCAGGAATAGAAATAGGAAATGATGCGATATTATGCACGTTCCTCATTGTTAAAAATTTAACTGCAACTTGCATCCTGGGATGGGGCATCCTGAGGGAAAGGAGTGCTATAATCGACATCCTTAAGGGCGTGTGCTTTCTGCGAACGCTTACCAAGGATTTGCAATTACCATTGATTAAAACAAATGCAAGGCACAATAGGTATTGTCGGTGGTTCGAAAAGATAGAAGTAGAACCTTTTATACTCAATATTCAGGATAATGTAGCACTAAAGGCGTATCCTGAAACAAATGAGAGCCCGCATCTCGTGGTCGTGCGGTAGCGTTCTCGCTTCCCACGCCCGGGTTCCCGGGTTCGATTCCCGGCGGGGTCAGGGATTTTCTCTGCCTCGTGATGGCTGGGTGTTGTGTGATGTCCTTAGGTTAGTTAGGTTTAAGTAGTTCTAAGTTCTAGGGGACTGCTGACCATAGATGTTAAGTCCCATAGTGCTCAGAGCCATTTGAACCAAACAAATGAGCAATATGACGAAGAAGTCGTTCAGATACGACGAACCCTCGCTATGTTTCTTTCTTGAGAGGTAAACTCGACCGAACCTGAAAACAGCGCGAAAAAGACTCATTCGACTTACTTCCATTTCTCCATAGTCCAGGTTTGATGACTTCGACACCACGTTTTCTTGTTACGGACATTTTCATCAGTGGCACCTAGTTTTGGAATTCCAGCTGGCCCTTCAGTTCCCTGCTTATGGAGCTCCCTTCGTGTTGTTTCGGTGCTGACAGTGTTCACGAATGCGACACTCACTTCTGCAGTGACTTTTGCAGCTGTTCGTCCTCTTATTTTTCGCTACCATCATTTTCAGCGACTGTATTCACGATCACTAAATTCATAATGCAGTCCGTGTTTCGACTCAGTGGACGATGATTTTCCGCTTTCTCTGTACGCGGTATAAATCTTCGATATCGTGTCTCTTTAAACAACAAACACTTCGTCTGTGTTACTTACGGAAGCACCTACCAACATTATACCGTCGTCCGAAGTCATTTAGCACTGATATATACACTCTCACCTATACAGAACATTGTTCTGACGACGACTCCCCTTTGCAACCTATTGAGGACATTGTGCAGGTGCCGTTCGAGGTCAATCTCAACAGCGCATCGTGCAGGCTTCGCTAGCAACTCCTCGTACGTTGAAGCATGCATTTCTCGCGGTGTTTCCACATCGCTGTTTGACCAATCGCTGTACGGCAGGACAGCACTGGAGACATGTAGTCTTGCGTCTTCTTGAAAGTTAGTGTTAACGAGACCTCGAATAAAGGGTAACCATCAGAAATATACAGATGAAATTAAATCCAGACCATTAGCTGGTTACAGGCGTTGATAAATATGTGAACAGCAGATCCCGAGTTCGAGCCCCGGAAGGGGCACAAATTTTCAAATGTACACGTTAATATTTGTCAACGCCTGTAAGCAGATAATGGTATGGATTTCATTGTAATTTCATTCTTCGAAAGCTGCAAGGTCACAATGGTATCTCTTCTTTCAGACATGTCCGAAGGAACAGATACCATCTTACTATCTTCATATAGATAAGGCTTACTGGCGAGTGATCTTCTTCAGTGCGGATGCACTCACACTGCCCAAACCCTTACGGGAATCGGTAGATTTACTGCCGCGAGTAATGAGTATAGTGGGCAGGGGCACTACAAATGTAGTGTGTTGACAGTAAGTTGGAAATGTCGGTCCCACGGGGAGCGTGGCCGAGATAAATCCCTGCAGTTACACTCTCCACTGTGTCCTCGATGGCTCAGTCGGATAGAGCGTCTGCCATGTAAGCTCGAAGTTCAGGTTCCAGTCCCGCTCAGGGCACACATTTTCAACTGTTCCGGTTGATGTTTATCAACACCTGTAAGCAGCTAATGGTCTGGATTTCATTGTAATTTCATTCTTCGAGATCTGCAAGAAAGGACTGTCCGAAAGAACAGATACCATCTTCATATATACAGATGCGGTGCAAACGTGTACCAGAGGTGATCGTGTTTGAAGACTCAGTGTCAACCCATACCATCATTCCAAATGCTTGGCAGCCATGTCGATGACGAATGCAATCCGGCGAAGTTGCTTTCCTTTAGAGTCTCAAAGCACGGATACATCCATAGTGGTGTAGTTCTCAGAGCCGGAGCTCGTGTGGAGATACGATATGGTGCCATCACTAAGTCCAGTATTCTTGTTGACTGCGTCACTGCCGGCTCGCCTCTCTGTAATCCCTCGTCAAGAGATGTCACAGGAACGGTAGCCGCGCTCAAAACGTAATCACACTGTACGTGTGAGTAATTTTCTTGCTGCAACATAAGCCCAGTTTCTAATGAAAGGAATTCAGTTGCCTACACAATTCCGTGCGTCCGAGCAAATAGTGTGTCGGGCACTATTCACAGAGGTCCTGCATGGCGTTGAGCATGACCTTCATGAACCCATCGATCCATACTAGCTTGACAGTTGGGGGATCTGCAACAAAGGAAGCTGTAATATCGTGGAAAGGTAGCGACCGTCCTGATAGGCTATTATTCAGCTGCAGTCTCAGTGTCGCCTTGCGCGTCGAGCGAGCAGGTCGTAGTTAACTTCCGCCTGTGCCGCAATGCCACTTGTGCCGAAGCTACTTAGTCTACATCTACATCCACATCTACATTTATACTCCTCAAGCCACCCAACGGTGCGTGGTGGAGGGTACTTTACGTGTCACTGTCATTACCTCCCTTTCCTGTTCCAGTCGCATATGGTTCGCGGGAAGAAAGACTTCCGGAAAGCCTCCGTGAGCCTCGAATCTCTCTAATTTTACATTCGTGATATCCTCGGAAGGTATAAGTAGGGGAAAGCAATATATTCGATACCTCATCCAGAAACGCACCCTCCCGAAACCAGGACAGCAAGCTACACCGCGATACAGAGCGCCTCTCTTGCAGAGTCCGCCAGTTGAGTTTGCTAAACATCCCCGTAACGCCATCACGCTTACCAAATAACCCTGTGACGAAACGCGCCGCTCTTCTTTGGATCATCTCTATCTCCTCTGTCAACCCAGCCTGGTACGTATCCCACACTGATGAGCAATACTCACGTATAGGTCGAACGACTGTTTTGTAAGCCACCTTCTTTGTTGGTGGACTACATTTTCTAAGGAATCTCCCAATGAATCTCAACCTGGCACCCGTCTTACCAACAATTAATTTTATATGATCATTCCACTTCAAATCGTTCCGCACACATACTCCCAGATATTTTACGGAAGTAAGAGCTACCAGTGTTTGTTTCGATATCATATAATCATACAATAAAGGATCCTTCTTTCTATGTATTCGCAATACATTACATTTGTCTATGTTAAGGGTCAGTTGACACTCCCTACACCAAGTGCCTATCCGCTGCAGATCTTCCTGCATTTCGCTGCAATTTTCTAATGTTGCAACTTCTCTGTATACTACAGCATCATCCGCGAAAAGACTCATGGAACTTCCGACACTATCTACTAAATCATTTATATATATTGTGAAAAGCAGTGATCCCATAACACTCCCCTGTGGCACGCCATAGGTTACTTTAACGTCTGGAGACGTCTCTCCATTGAGAACAACATGCTGTGTTCTGTTTGCTAAAAACTCCTCCATCCAGCAACACAGCTGGTCTGATATTCCGTAGGCTCTTACGTTATCAGGCGACAGTGCGGAACTATATCGAACGCCTTCCGGAAGTCAAGGACAATGGCATCTACCTGTATCTAATATTTTCTGGGTCTCATGAACAGATAAAGCGATTTGGGTCTCACACGATCGCTTTTTCCGGAATCCATGTTGATTCCTACAGAGTAGATTATAGATTTCCAGAAATGACATGATACGCGAGCAAAAAACATGTTCTAAAATTCTACAACAGATCGACGTCAGAGATATAGGTCTATAGTTTTGCGCATCTGCTCGACGACCCTTCTTGAAGAATGCGACTACGTGTGCTCTTTTCCAATCATTTGGAACCTTCCGTTCCTCTAGAGACTTGCGGTACACGGCTGTTAAATGTGGGCAAGTTCTTTCGCGTACTCTGTGTAGAATCGAATTGGTATCCCGTCAGGTCCAGTGGACTTTCCTCTGTTGAGTGATTCCAGCTGCTTTTCTATTCGTTGGACACTTATTTCGATGTCAGCCATTTCTTCGTTTGTGCAAGGATTTAGAGAAGGAACTGCAGTGCGGTCTTCCTTTGTGAAACAGCTTTGGAAAAAGGTGTTTAGTATTTCAGCTTTACGCGTGTTATCCTCTGTTTCAATGCCATCATCATCCCGGAGTGTCTGGATATGCTGTTTCGAGCCACTTACTGATTTAACGTAAGACCAGAACTTCCTAAGATTTTCTATGAAGTCGGTACATAGAATTTTAGTTTCGAATTCACTGAACGCTTCACGCATAGCCCTCCTTACACTAACTTTGACATCGTTTATCTTCTGTTTGTCTGAGAGGTTTGGGCTGCGTTTAAACTTGCAGTGAAGCTCTCTTTGCTTTCGCAGTAGTTTCCTAACTTTGTTGTTGAACCAGGGTGGGTTTTTCCCGTCCCTCACAGTTTTACTCGGCACTTACCTGTCTAAAGCGCATTTTACGATTGCCTTGAACTTTTTCCATAAGCGCTCAACATTGTCAGTTTCGGAACAGAAATTTTCGTTTTGATCTGTTAGGTAGTCTTAAACCTGCCTTCTATTACTCTTGCTAAACAGATAAACCTTCCTCCCTTTTTTTACATCCCTATTTACTTCCATATTCAGGGATGCTGCAACGGCCTTATGATCACTGATTCCCTGTTCTGCGCTTACAGAGTCGAAAAGTTCGGGTCTGTTTGTTATCAGTAGGTCCAAGATGTTATCTCCACGAGTCGGTTCTCTGTTTAATTGCTCGAGGTAACTTTCGGATAGTGCACTCAATATCATGTCACTCGATGCTCTGTCCCTACCACTCGTCCTAAAAATCTGAGTGCCCCAGTCTATATCTGGTAAATTGAAGTCTCCACCTAAGATTACAACATGATGAGAAAATTTATGTTAAATGTGTTCCAGATTTTCTCTCAGATGTTCTGCCACTAAAGCTGCTGAGTCGGTATGTCGGTAAAAGGAGCCAATTATTAACCTAGCTCGGTTGTTGAGTGTAACCTCCACACATAATAATTCACAGGAACTATCCACTTCTACTTCACTACAGGATAAACTACTACTAACAGCGACAAACACGCCACCACCGGTTGCATGTAATCTATCCTTTCTAAACACCGTCTGTGCCTTTGTAAAAATTTCGGTAGAATTTATCTCTGGCTTCAGCCAGTTTTCCGTACCGATAACGATTTCAGCTTCGGTGCTTTCTATCAGCGCTTAAGTTCCGGTACTTTACCAACGTAGCTTCGACAGTTAACAATTGCAATACCGATTGGTGCTTGGTTCCCGCATGTCCTGACTTTGCCCCGCACCCTTTGAGGCTGTTGCACTTTCTGCACTTGCCCGAGGTCATCTAGCCTAAAAAACCACCCAGTCCACGCCACACAACCCCTGCTACCCGTGTAGCCGCCTGCTGTGTGTACCACTACACTGACCTATCCAGCGGGACCCGAAACCCATCACCCTATGCTACAAGTCGAGGAATCTGCAGCCCACACGGTTGCAGAGCCGTCTCAGCCTCTGATTCAAACCCTCCATTCGGCTCTGTACCAAAGGTCCGCAGTCAGTCCTGTCGACGATGCTGCAGATGGTGAGCTCTGCTTTCATCCCGCTAGCGAGAGTGGCAGTCTTCCCCAAATCAGATAGCCACCGGAAGCCAGAGAGGATTTCCTCCGATAGCGACACACATCATTGGTGCCGACATGAGCGACCACCTGCAGATGGGTGCAGCCTGTACCCTTCATGGCATCCAGAAGGACCCTTTCCACATCTGGAATGACTCCCCCCGGTATACACACGGAGTGTACATTGGTTTTCTTCCCCTCTCTTGCTGCCATGTCCCTAAGGCGCCCCATTACGCGCCTGACGTTGGAGCTCCCAACTACCAGTAAGCCCACCCTCTGCGACTGTCCGGATCTTTCAGACTGAGGGGCAACCTCTGGAACAGGACAAGCAGCCACGTCCAGCTGAAGATCAGTAT
Source organism: Schistocerca nitens (assembly GCF_023898315.1). Taxonomy (NCBI): domain Eukaryota; kingdom Metazoa; phylum Arthropoda; class Insecta; order Orthoptera; family Acrididae; genus Schistocerca; species Schistocerca nitens. Next base: position 503,977,499 of record NC_064621.1, read on the forward strand.
CAGCCGGAGACAGAGCCTGAAACCGGTTCGTCAGACAAACTGGAGAGGCCTTCCATTCAGCCCTCCGGAATGTCTTTCGCCCCCTGCCACACCTCGATACGACCTCCCACTCTACCACGGGTGAGGGGTCAGCCTCAATGTGGGCAGTATCCCGATCAGGCACAGCCGTAGTCCGATCGCGGGATGCGTGGGACGAGCTGGCCGTCCCCGACAAACCCCCATCCGGACCCCCACAGTGATGCCCATTGGCAACAGCCTCAAGCTGTGTGACTGAAGCCAACACTGCCTGAAGCTGGGAGCGAAGGTATGCCAATTCAGCCCGCATCCGAACACAGCAGTCGCAGTCCCTATCCATGTTAAATACTGTTGTGCAAAGAACGTCTGAACTAATCTACAGAGAGCACAAGCAATTCGATACAAAATTTAAACGGTTATTAAAATACAAGATTGCCTAGTAAATGCAGTAATGCTGCTACTTGCGCACTGCTGACACACTGCTCGGCGGCAGAAAGAGACTACGCGATTTTACACTATTCAGGTACTAAAACGCGATGCTACAACTCTCAAATACTATAGTAGGCCCGAAATTTATGAATTAATCAATGGAAGTACCCAGAAACACGCAAAGAAATTAAGTATTAAACTATGTAACAAATAAGTGAGCTAAGAGTATACGACTTGCTGCTGGCAGCTGGTTATCCAACGGCGGCGGCGGTTGGTGTATAGGCCGGAGTTACATTGTAGTTGAGCAGCGGAGTTTGTTGTCGTTTTTCTCTTGGCGGCGGCTTTTCTGTCCGCGCCATGGTGTCTGTCGAGTCTCCTAAGTCTGTTCCTCGTCGAGCTACTGTTCGTTCCAATTTTGACAAGAGTACGCATCGTGTTCAACCTTGGTTTGCTGATGTTATCCGTGTTACATCTGATCAGGTAGCTACTGATTACTTTGATTCTGATTTTTATGCATTTTTTGTGAAGTTTTATGATCCCTTTCAAGTAGAACGGCTTGTCTCTCGGGTTGGTTCTAATGTGCTGTTTACACATCGAGATGCTTCCGTTAGTCAAGTCCGCCTTGAAAATGCGGCACTCGAGTATACTCCGGTTGGAATTTATAACCTTCGTCCTGAAGTGGACGATTCATTTCTTAAAACAGCGTTGCTTCCGTTTGGAGTAATACGACACACCCGATGGGAACGCTGGTCAGCACAACTACGCTTCCGGGGCTATACTGGTATCCGGACTGTAGACATGTGCGTTAAAAAGAACATTCCTTACCACTTAACTATTTGTGGTTACCGGATCCATGTTACGTATGCAGGGCAAGAAGGAACTTGTTTTCTCGGTAACGAACGCGGTCATTTTCGATCCGACTATCCGCGCCGTACTACTGTTCTGACGTCGTCTTACCAAAAACGTCTTCCATTAGCAGACATAGTGTCATCGCAGTTTGCTGTCGATCAGTCTCTAGCTTTAAGCGATGCAGGGGCAACATTATCCCCTACTGCTCGCGAATGAATTCCCACCGTTACCGGCGCGTACCAATGCGGCCTCTGTCCATGAGGGGACGACGGCTCCTGCAGTGCTAGTCAAACGCCGGCGGACAGAAGACGGTACAGATTTCGAGGACGCCTCACTCCAGTCTCGTTCTTGTGCTACGGCGTTGACTGAGGGTGCACCTTCTGGCGGTAATGAGTTGTCTACTGACGTTAATTGTGGTTCCAGTATTACCAGAGATGATGCAGTTGCTTCTGTTGATGTTGAAATGTGTGTTGAATCTGCGTCCCCCACTTCACCCGTAGTCGGAACGGTTCCCGTGTGTTCAGGTGTTCCCGCAGAGTTGTTGCCTGCGGCCAGTCTTTACAGAGTTCCAGTGAAATCCCATCCCTCCTCTACTCTGAGACGGTGGAACAACAGGATTCAACGGGTTCTCTTCCTGATGATCAGGAGGTGCCATCCGACAACGGCACTGCATTAGCTGCTCTCCTGTACCTGAAGTTGCTGTTAGTCGTTCTGAGTTGTGCTCCCCGATTTCCGATGAGCGCAGTGGCGATGGCTCCTCTATCAAATCGGAGCTTGACGTGCCCTCAACCCTTCTACAAAAATGGTTCAAATGGCTCTGAGCACTATGGATTCAAATGGCTCTGAGCACTACCGGACTTAACATCTGAGGTCATCAGTCCCCTATAACTTAGAACTTCTTAAACCTAACTAACCTAAGGACATCACAAACATCCATGCCCGAGGCAGGATTAGAACCTGCGACCGTAGCGGTCGCGCGGTTCCAGACTGAAGCGCCTAGAACCGCAAGGCCACACAGGCCGGCACCCTTCTACATCAACAGTGTATGTTTTCAAGGAGTGGTGTGAAACAGCGTTTTCAACCTGCACGTGCAGCAGCTCGTTGTAAATTGAAAACCGAAGATTCCTTGGCTTCCGGTGGGGAGGATTAGACTTATACCTTCTTTCCACCGCTCCCGGATGTTGAGCAGTGAAGGACGTGATGAGGGCACTTTTCTTAATGTTGTTTCACAAGTGTAAGCGCCGGCCGCGGTGGCCGTGCGGTTCTGGCGCTGCAGTCCGGAACCGCGGGACTGCTACGGTCGCAGGTTCGAATCCTGCCTCGGGCATGGATGTGTGTGATGTCCTTAGGTTAGTTAGGTTTAAGTAGTTCTAAGTTCTAGGGGACTTATGACCTAAGATGTTGAGTCCCATAGTGCTCAGAGCCACAAGTGTAAACGGATGCAGGAATATACATTTCTAACCCTCAATGTTAATAGGATGTATTCCCAATTACGGCTTGCCAGTTTATTTACGATTCCAAAGCTGATATCGTGTGTTTACAAGAGGTATTATTTGATGTTTTGTGGATACTCTGTTTTGCAATCTCGCGTCTGAAAATTCTACCGGTATGCCTTTGCTTTATCGAGATGGAATCCCGCTGACGGTCGCGGTATTGGCTGTAGTTTTTATGACCTCACCTTAACTTTTCACTATGCTCCGTCTGAATCCAGCAGGAGATCACGGGTTCGAGTCCCGGTCGGGGCACATGTATTCAACTGCCCCGGTTGATATTTATCAACGCCCCGAGCTGTCCGAAAGAACAGGTACCATCTTGATATACACAGGTGCTGTGCAAACGCGTACCATAGGTGATCGTGTTTGAAGACCCAGTGTCAACCCGTACTATCATTGTAATTGCTTGGTAGCCATGTCGATGACGAATGCAATCCGGCGAAGTTGCTTTCCTTTAGAGTCTCAAAGCACGGATACATCCATAGTGGTGTAGTTCTCAGAGCCGGAGCTCGTGTGGAGATACGATATGGTGCCATCATTGAGTCCAGTCTTCTTGTTGACTGCGTCACTGCCGGCTCGCCTCTCTGTAATCCCTCGTCAAGAGATGTGACAAGAACAGTAGCCGTGCTCAAAACGTAACCATACTGTACGTGTGAGTAATTTTCTTGCTGCAACATAAGGCAAGTTTCTAAGGAAAGGAGTTCAGTTGCCTGCACAATTCCGTGCGCCCAAGAAAACAGTGTGTCGGGCACTGTTAGCAGAGGTTCTGTAGGGCGTTGAGCATGACCCTCATGAACCCATATTTGCTTGACAGTAGGCGGATATGCACTAAGCAAGCTGTAATATCTTGGAAAGGTAGCGACCTTCCAGATAGGGCATTATTCAGCTGCAGTCTCCGTCATACGTCATCTTCTAATAAGCAACATACATTCGGTTGCCATTTCTGAATGACCAATCCGCTGCGTAATCTTTTCTTATAAAGCCGATGTACAAGAGTGAGTCAAATGAAAACCTTAAATTTGTAATAACAAATCGAAATTTCCCGCCGTTATCCTGTAAATTGGTAAACGTACTACAAACATCGTGCACAATGGCCTGTAGGTGGCAACATAGTGCAGATGCACACAAACCGTCGCAGTATCAGTATAAAAATGGCCGCCCCACTTGCGACTTGCACCAGGGAAAAAGAGCCTTCTGTTATTCGGTTTTTGCGTAGTGAAGGTGTGAAACCTATTGAAATTCATCGACGACTGAAGGTTCAGTACGGTGATGCATGTTTGTCACAATAGCAAGTCTACGAATGGAGTAGGAAGTTCGCAAATGGTGTGACTTCAGTGGAAGATGCCCCTCGTCCAGATAAGGCACGAGTTGTGACTCCACAGAACATTACAGAAGTTGAAGCCATAGTGAAGGAAAACCGCCGAGTCATACTGAATGACACTGCAGCATGTTTAGAGATTAGTCATGGGTCAGCACACCACATTGTGCATGATGTACTCCAGTTTCACAAAGTGTCTGCAAGATGGGTGCCACGGCAGCTGATTCATGAAATGAGAGAACGACGTGTTGATGCTTGTGAAGAGCTTCTTCGGCGCTTTGAACGAGAAGGTGATGACTTCCTTGCAAGAATCGTTACTGGGGACGAAACCTGGGTTCTCTTCGACCAACCGGAAACGAAGAGAGCAAGCAAGGAATGGCGCCATTCCTCATCACCAAAAACAAAAATGTTTCGAACAGAACCATCAGCAGGGAAGGTTATGCTGACCCTCTTTTGGGAAGAAGTATTCGTCATTTTGGAGCATTACACGCCTAGAGGGACCACTGTCACCAGTGCAACGTCCACAGATCTCCTAAAAAGTCATCTGCGGCCTGTAATCAAATCAAAGCGATGTGGATTGCTGTCAGCAGTTGTCCTTTTGCAACATGACAATGCAGAGCCCCACACTGCCCGTACAACAGTCGCAACAATCACAGACCTGCATTTTTAGTGTCCTCCTAATCCACCATACTCACCAGATCTTGTCCCAAGTGATTTCCATATGTTTCGACCACACAAAGACGCAATGGGAGGAAAGAAGTTCCGTTCTGATGAAGAGGTACCATTCATGCGGTGTATGAAATGTTGCGCGGAGTACCAAAAGAATCATTTTCTAAAGGAATTTATGCACTTTATAAGCGCTGGAGGACTTGCATTGAGTGTGGGGGAGATTATGTTGAAAATTGATACATCTTTGTACCACTTCTGCACAATAATTAAACTTTAATAAAATATTTAAGGCTTACATTTGACTCACCCTCGTAGATGGCGTTAGTCCTATGTAACTTGTGTGACTGTGCTGAAATGTTAACCATTTGAACATTCAAGCATGTAACACTCTAACGGCAGTTGCACGCCGTCTTCGTAGTATTACAATTTTTAATGGCCAATAGTACAATGGGGAGCAAAACTGCAGGATGAAAGCAATTTTCGCATTATGTGCCACTATCAGGTAACTTAGCTCGACGAAACTGGGACCATACACCGAACGAATTGCTACATTATAGTGCAGAGAGTAACTGAAGGAAATATGCAATGAGAGAAACAGAAATGACACTTTTGTTCAAAGACTCTAATTTGACTGTAGGACCTCGATTTATGGTGGTCCTCTGGAAACTGCAGAAGGCGGGACATGGTTCTCAATAGAACGTGTAATTGTCATCGACGGCAATGCTTACTCTGCAACTGCTCCCATACTGGCCACAAGCTTGGCAAGAAGTTCTTGTGGTAGGAGTTCTATTCCTCCACATGCGTGACTGCCAACTGCTGCATGGTCGTTGATGCACGTGACGTGTGCATTCGGCGATAATCCTCTAGTTGCAGGAGCTCCTCTATCTGCACGGTTCGTCGCTGCCGCGCATTGTCATCCATAAAAATGAAGTCAGGCCCGAATGAACCCCAGAAAAGACACACGTGAAGGAGGAGTACAGTGTAACAACAACGTTGACTGGTGACGGTAACCTGTTCAAAGATCTGGAGGTCAGTACGCCCCTCCAACAATTTGTCTCGCCACGCCGGAACACCTGGCTCCAAAACACGGTCATTTCACACATTGTTCCTTGGTGCATTACGTGTTCCCCCTTCTCGCCATCTGAGGGTGCCTTGAGAATCCGCTCTCATCCGAGAAGAGTGCGCGACCATACCCCATGATGGTCTCGTCTGTATGCTCTTGGCACGATCGGAAAGGTTGCCGCCCATGAGCGGATGTCAACGGAATGCAACTTATTGGACTCCAGGGAAAAATGCTTCTCTATGCAGTCGTCGAGCCACTGTGGATCGTAGGTTGCGTGCTTTACAATCCCGTTAAATGTGGTTGCAATTACTTGCGCGGTTTGTCGCGGATCTAGAGCTAGCTCCATTAGACTTACTGTTTGTTAATGTTGAGACAGTGCGTAAATAACGTAGCAAACGGTAGGATTACCGATAGTTTTGGTGGCATTGGTAGGGAACGAAAGATAAATAAATGTGTAATAGAAACTAGGACCCGACGACTTCTCTTTGATATCTATTTGTATCTTTTGCACATAATTAATGCCAAAAGTCGTTCACTGTTAGTAGCGTATGTTATATCCTTACAAAATTTAAATTCGATTATATAAGTAAGAAAAATCTGATAATGGCGTAACTTCTTCTTTTTTATCCAACCAAAGGAGTTGCTTTTGGTGCAAGAACAGTTTACACGCACAAACATAAAAAATCTATACAATTGTTGTTGTTATTTTGTACTCAGTAAAATATTTTCATCACGATCAATGACAAGAGTTTCCTGTTATTACTTAAAAATGCGGAAGTTGTTTATGAATAAGATAGACATGTTTTACATAAGCTCGACGAAGTATTAAAGCGAAGTTTGATATGTTTTTGTTCTGCGGTGTTTTTTTAATTCTTTTCTTTTGGGGCTGGGGAAAGGAGAATAGTGCTTTCTGGCGCTATATGATGAATATTGTTTTTTTATTTTTCTACATCGTCCATGTGTTGCACCTTACAAATCAACAGTTTTCGAATAAAACCTGAATTAAGCACTGACTTTTTTTAATAAAAAGATGTGGAGCCCCTCCACGCCCACACCGGCATGATGGCCAACTCAAAAGGTATGCCATCTCTGCACAAGGGTTAGTTTTTACTAAAGTGAGGTGTCGCAGGATGTGGGTACTGCGATGTTTGCGTACGTCTGGTTAAGGTTAACCATTAATACGCGCTCATCTGGAGATACATTTGGTCGAAAGTCGAGCGAAGGATAGAGGTCTGAAGGTAAGAGGAAAAAAAGTGCCAAGGCAAGAGCCATGGGGAAAAAAACTGCGACAGTTAGGTCGGGTAGTAAGAGCAGTAGCGGATATCTGGCTGCCTGTGACAGGTCATGCAAAGGTAGGCTTTATTAGTAGTGTGTATCATGTATGTCGATACCTTTGACGTTGAGCGGTGCTGTTATTTGGCAGCTGCAACTGGGTTCCGGTGTTGATCTCTCGGTCAGCGTCAGCGTACCTGTAACAGTTAGGTTCATCATCGTTTTGTGTCCGATAAGTCATATATCAGGCACACAGTGTAGGGTGATGTTGGTGATTTGTTTGTGTGTCAGTGGGAGAGCTCGTCGGTTTCCCTGCTGTATACCGTTGGTCGGCTTTAATAGTAGCTGGTATATCTTTTTTTCCCTTTATTGTTACTTTAATAGCTGTACATCAGGTAGGCTGGCAGCAGCATCCTATGCTGCTCTTCAGCCTCAGAGTGGACAATGAGTAAATATAAAGAAGACACATAATAGACTGAACATATTGACGGGCAAAAAACAGTAGACACAGAATACAAAAAACACGGAGCCGTTCACACTCGACGAAAAACACACTGAAACATGTTGGCACGACGCACAAACACTGACGACTTCGACGGCATGGTGAACATAGGAGCGTGATTGCGAACACTAAACACAAACACGATGGTACACATACGAGAAACCGATGGCGATAATCTCCAGTGGGCGAATGTCCACGTAGTGTGTGCGAGTCCAAGGACCTGCCAAGAGAGGAAGAGGAGGGAGGGGTAGGGAGAGGGGAGAGTAAAGATGACAATGGCGAAGGAGATAGGAGGGTGAGGGGTAGGGGGAAGCCCGGGGGAGGAGTGAGGAGAAAGGGAAGAGGAAGGGAAGGGGAAGAGGAGGGAGAGAGGTTGCCCATAGGAACAAACACAGGAAGAGGGAGGGAGGATCAAACTTGGTAGGAGGGGTAGATGGAGGGGAGGAGGGCATCATCAGGGAGGGGGAGCTGGCAGAAGCCACCTTGTGAGAGGGTGTGGAGAGTGGAGAGATGGAGAGCAGGTGGGATGTGGAAATACAGGCGCGGCAGCGGACAGGGGCAGGAGAGGATGGGAGAGACCAGCGGGTGAGGGGGATCGAGTTTGCGGGAGGTGTAGAGGATCCGCATCCGTTTGAGGAAAAGGAGGAGGTGGGGGAAGGGAATAAGGTCGTACAGGATCCGCATTGGGGAGGGGAGAAGGATGCGATAGGCGAGGCGAAGAGCATGGCGCTGGCGCTCTAGGATCTGAAGGGATTTGTAAAAGGTAGGGGGAGCGGAGATCCGCTGGTATATCCAGCCAACGTTGCTGATATGCAGGGGCTTGCCGACAGTTGTCGCTTGTTGGTGTATGTTAGCTTGCCATAGGTGGTTATGCCCTAGCTAGTAGTGTTTTTGGCCGCTTTGCTCCCACCTGTGGTTGTGATCATAGTTTCTCAGAGTAAGGATAAAAGGATTGTTCGAGTGTCTCGAGTACCTGTGTATTCGTGTGGCGTGTATTTGAATACTTCCTCGAGGGTTTCAAGGCGGTATTCATTGTGAAGATCCACGGTGCGTGTGTAGCTTGGAGCGCTGATAATGATTCGTAACACTTTGTTCTGTATGATGGACACGCGGCGCAGGCGTGTAGGAGCTGTATATCCCCAGACGGGAGCTGCGTACGTCATCAGAGGTCTAATCAGTGTTATTTATATGGACCTCGACACTCCACTGAGAGTTCCAATTTTGCTATAAATTTGGTTTAGTTTTAACTAGAACAAAAATGTTCCGTAGCTTACGCGCCCCTTTACAAACCCTCACTCGGTTTCTAGACGGTTTATAGCTTCCGGTTTCTAGCGGAATCTACTAAGACACTTCTCACGCACTTAAATAAAGCTGTCGAAATGAGGTGAAGTCCGGTAGGTACATAACGCACGTAGAGTACGGTAACGTGGATAGTATCTGGATGACCAAGGCTACTGGGAAATGTACCGTAGTATACGCTTACTTATTACAGTCTACGGTAGTTTTAGAAACTGTATGTGGGTTTTTTCTTGCCTGTGCAGAATGTAGCTGTCATCACTTGGGGCAGTTGACTCTGTCGACCACGTTCTCTCCTTCGGACAGCGGTGTTTGTGGTTCAGGACTCTCCCCATGCACGTGAAACAATGTTGTGGGCGACACCAAACTCCAGGGCTAAACTCTTCACACTTCGTCCATTGTCCAGTTTTCCTGTTATTCTTCCCAGTGCGAAAGCGTTAAAATGTTCTTCCTGGGCCATTTTGAAACGAGGAACACCACCAAGTGCTCACTGATTGATACACACTGTCTTTTCCCAATCCTTCAACTGTCTCGTGTTGCGGGGCCATTCCGAGCTATAGCCACGCTGACCTCACGCTGTACGACGTCCAGCTTCCTGTCCACGACTGGTAGAACTCTGGGTATATATTCCCTCGCTTTCATTCATATCCATCCAATTGTTTATATGGTCCGTAATTTCATCTATGTCTTTGTTAACTTTTGCAGAGCAGTGTAATTTTCAGAGCTTATGAGAGATGATGCTGTAGCATACAGAGAAGTTGCAGCATTAGAAAATTGCAGCGAAATGCAGGAAGATCTGCAGCGGATAGGCATTTGATGGAGGGAGTGGCAACTGACCCTTAACATAGACAAATGTAATGTATCGCAAATACATAGAAAGAAGGATCCCATATTATATGATTATTTGATAGCGGAACAAACGCTGGTAGCAGTTACTTCTGTAACGTATCTGGGAGTATGCGTGCGGAACGATTTGAAGTGGAATGATCACATGAAACTAATTGTTGGTAAAGCGCGTGGCTGGTTGAGATTCATTGGGAAAGTCCTTAGAAAATGTAGTCCATAAACAAAGGAGGTGGCTTACAAAACACTAGTATTGCCCATCAGTGTGGGATCCGTTCCAGGTCGGGTTGACAGAAGAGACAGAGAAGATCCAAAGAAGAGCGGCACGCTTCGTCACAGGGTTATTTGGAGACCGTGATAGCGTTACGGAGATGTTTAGCAAACTCAAGTGGCAGACTCTGCATCGCGGTGTAACTTGCTGTCCAGGTTTCGAGAGGGTGTGTTTCTCGATGAGGTATTGAATATATTGATTCCCCCTACTTATACCTCTCGAGGAGATCACGAATGTAAAATTAGAGAGATTCGAGCGCGCACGGAGGTTTTCCGGCAGTCGTTCTTCCCGCGAACCAAACGCGACGGGACAGGGAAGGGAGGTAATGACAGTGGCACGTAAGGTTCCCACCGCCACACACCGTTGGGTGGCTTGCGGCGTATGGATGTAGACGTAGATGAAGAGATGGCGATATCAACTCTGGCGAATGACAACGATGTCCTGGTTCCAGATACGAGTGCGCATCAGGAGTGCAACATTGGAATTCTTACCACGCGCGGATGGTGCTGAGTGGGCGTGGGGCAGGTCGCGAGCCGCCCCCTGGAGTCGCCGACAGCAGCACAGACAGGGTTACCGGCTGTTGACAGCCCGACGGCCGCAGCACGAGCTGAGTTGCTGACAGGGACCAGCTGGGGCGCTGCGCGGGGCGGCGCGCGGCTGCGCGGTGCGGCGCGCTGGCGCGGACAAACACAATTTCGCAAATTGTCCCATCGATTCTGCGTAATTGCTATTCACGTCGGCCTCCGCCGCCAGCAAAACAGGGCCATCCGCGCGCAGAGCCGCCGCCTGGCGGCCCCGTTCCCGTTTGAGAGCCATCCGCCTCACGCGAGTACAAGAATCTCGCTTCAGCTCCGGCGGCTGTGGATTGTCTGCGCCGCGGCAAAAACCCAGGCAGGAGGTCGCTCCGCTGACGGCTGGACTGCCAAGGAAGAAATTTTCGCCACTACTACAGGCCAACAGAGAAACGGGAAATTTTGGAACACCCAACAGAAATGGAATAAGTCCAACAAAAAAATTTTTATTGACAGCAGCTAACCACTGCAGCTTGCCGTTGAAGGAGAGTCGTTCACGAAACTGATCGAGAATGTCTGTTTTCACTTTATTTTTCATTTATTAGTAGAACTAATGGACAATACGTTTCAATCGTGGCCGGCCGCTGTGGCCGAGTGGTTCTAGGCGCTTCGGTCCGCAACCGCGATGCTGCTACGGTCGCAGGTTCAAATCCTGCCTCGGGCATGGATGTGTGTGATGTACTTAGGTTAGTTAGGTTTAGGTAGTTCTAGGTCTAGGGGACTGATGACCTCAGATGTTAAGTCCCATAGTGCTCAGAGCCATTTGAACCATTTTGATCCCGAAGCGAAGGAAAAGTTGAAAATCAGGCTTGAATCAATACACCAGCGTAAATTAAGAACCCTGCCCTTAAGGGCTCTTGATAGTGAATCTGCTTCAAAAATTTGAATTTTTTCCGTCTTTAATCAATATTTGAAATTTTGTGAACAAAATGGTAGTGAAATGAATCGATTCCCACATTGGGAACATCTTTAAAAATAAATTTAAATATATGTCGGTATGCGGCAGCGACCGTGTTTCCGTTGCGCTCGGATGTCAAATGGCGTCATTATTATTTTGCTACTTCCTGCCTCTGTGCATGGATGTGTGTGATATCCTTAGGTTAGTTAGGTTTAGGTAGTTCTAAGCCTAGGGGACTGATGGCCTCAGATGTTAAGTCCCATAGAGCTTAGAGCCATTTGAACCATTCGTGGATCGCATCCCAAATGCTGAAAAATAATTAAGTGTGTGTCGCGACCTTCCTGACACTCCCACTTTTTAAAGCAACACTTCAATAATTTGGTGAACAACGATTCCTTGAATTACTTTCAAGCAAACTTTCCCGGAATATTTCTAGAAGGATGTGATGTATACCCTCTGATTTTATGGATAATTTATTTTATTTATTTTATTTTATTTATTTATTGCCAAATTATAGACCTGTTACCTGATGTTTAAAACAGGTCGTACATCTTACAATTTTCGTTTTTCATCTTTTTACAGTTTTCTTTCCTTTTTTTTATCTACAACATTTACAAAGAATGGTTCAAAATAACAATAATTTGAGGTTGAAATATAAATAAAATTTTGTTGTTTTTAAGAAGAATATAAAAAGAAGATAGGATAGATGAGAGATATGTTAGTACCATCACCGAGTGTGACTGACGGTGAATACCTCGGAATGGTTTCATCGAGCCGTTGACCGCCAGTCACACACACACACACACACACACACACACACACACACACAAATGGTTATTAGTAGGGAAATAATGTTTCTTATCCTATTTGTTACTAATCCTATGTATTAACTACATTAGGTGTGCATCCATGTACAGCATTTGGTGTTTTCTTGGCTAGATTGCCATCAATTTGCTTATTTACTATCACATCTCAGCTTCCTCCTCTTGTTCCTCCTCATTGTCACTATTTTCGCTGTCACTGTAGGTATCGCTGTCCACCCTCTGGAGATTGTTGTTACGCTGCACATAGGCATGTCTGTGATGTCGTGTCCGCATATACTCTTCATGTGTTGTTTTTGAAATACTGTTTGTCAGTGCGTTTAATTGTGCCCATTGTTCTTCGTCTCTTATTGCGGTGTATATATCTATGTCTGTATCTGTGTAATCTAAGTGTAGTGTATGTCTATTGTTCGCGTATTGCCTGCAGAAAAAGACAGTGTGTTCTGGGGAACCTTCTTCCCCGCATGTGCATGTAGGTGTCTGCCTCAGACTCACGCGGTTTAAGTGCGTGGGATAAGGTCCGTGCCCGGTTAAGAAATGTACCATACCGCGGCTGGGATCGATATGTCTCATTCTCAACCGCTCCCTTATGTCAGGGAGGAAGTCGTGCAGTCTACGTCCCTTATCACTTACATCCCACTCACCTTGCCATGTATCCAAACGCCAACTTTTAAGGTGACGTATCGTCTCTATGGGCACACCGGTTATTGTGTGTACCTTATCTAGTCTCCCCACCTTTAACCAGTACCTTGCAGCTCTGTATTTGATCGTGATATCTATGGGGCATATTCCGAGCACCACACACAGTGCATCCGCTGAGGTGGTACCGAAGGCTCCAGATAGCCTAAGTAGGACACTTCTCTGCCCTCGTCTGACGGATGCTTTGTTGGTGACCACGTTCAGTCTATGTGCCCACGTGCTAGCTGCAAAGCTGAGTACTGATTCGAAGAGCGTACAGTGGTATGTACGTATGACTGGTAGAGGTAGTCTGTACTGTTTTGAATTTAGCCTCACCAGTTTGTGGAGTATTTTTTCTGCTTTGTCTGTTGTTAGCCTTATGTGTTCGTGGAAATTCAATTTTTCATCTATGTGTACCCCAAGATAGCGCGTAATGCGTGCTCGTTTGATGTTTGTGTCCCCAATTTTAACCGAAGGATTCCTTTGGAGTGATCCTTTCAGTAAAGTGTATGTTGTTTTGTTTTCGGCTATCCTGAGTTTGTTGTTGTGACACCATTGAGTAATTGTTTGTAGTAATCCACTGGCTTTCTCTTCTAACTGGGCTCTGTTGTTTGCAGTGACTACAACTAATAGGTCATCTGCGTAGGCGACAATTCCGTCTGACCTGTCATCCCCATCCAGAAGTTGTAGGAGGGGTTCGATTGTTATGTCCCAGAAGATGGGGCCGCAGATCGACCCTTGAGGACAGCCTTTGGTAATTCTTTTAATTACTTTCCGGCTGTCCATCTGCCATTCGACTACTCGGTCTTTACAGTAGTCCAGAATACTGTTGTACAGTGATTGCGGTACCTCCAGATGTCTTAGCCTCTGAAACAGTGCTGGCCACCAAAGATTATCAAATGCTCCGGCAATCTATCTCCAGCTGAAAGGTCAGTTGAAGTCCTGATACAGGAAAGAAGGCAGAAAAGAAGAAACCAGGAGAGAAGCCTTGAAGGGAAAGAGGATACTGATTACAAATCTGGGGCGTTACAAAGAGATGAAATAAGACAAAACCTTAGGTTGAACTTTAAATCGCATTTCCTGAAAATCCAGGCTTTGAAGTTTATGTACCTTTGTCTCATAATCTATGAACGCTGGAATTATGAAATTTTGTACACTTATACATAAAAATTGGCTCTGAACACTATGGGACTTAACGTCTGAGGTCATCAGTCCCCTAGAACTTACAATGACTTAAACGTAACTAACCTTAGGACAGCACACACATCCATGCCCGAGGCAGGATTCGAACCTACGACCGTAGCGGTAGCGCGGTTCCAGACTGAAGCGCCTAGAACCGCTCGGCCAAATCGTCCGGCAGTTACTTATATAGCCGCAGTAAATGTTCTCTCAAGAATAAATTTTGAAATTCTGAGTGTAAGCTGAGACATGGGGCAAAGTGCTTTGGATTTTGCTAGAATTTTTTATTACACTTACAGAATTGTAACTAAAAGTTAATGAAATTCTCCTATTCGACATATTCAAAAAATACGTAATGGGAGAAGCTTACTGTACACTGAGAACATATTGTAGAAATCTCTTGAATAGTTTCTGACAAAAAGGTACATATACAACCCTTTGCAAATATAATTTTTGAATTCCAAAAAAAAGGAAAATACGTATAATCCAAGGAATTTGACAATAAATGTGTTAATTTCACGTAAAGTACGGTGCAAAGTTTCGTTGGCGCACCTTCATAATTGTATATTTGGTGCATCTTTTGAATAGCGTGTGTTTTTCATGACCGTTCGCCATGGAGAGACAGTAATCAAAATTATGAGTGTTTGAAAATTACGTCCTGTAGATGAAGTTATCCCGTACCTATTCGTTCTTCCAATCCGCTCATGAGGTTCATCACTGAATGCTACATCTCAGGTATGATGTCAAGAATTTCTTCTTCAGTTCTTTGTTTCATTTCATCCATTGTTCTCCACCGCGTTGTGTAGACCCGACTCTTAAGGTATCCCCACAAGAAAAAGTCAAAGACAGGGCATCTGGTGATCTTGTGGAGCCAGGGAAAGTCACTGAATCTTCAGGAGACTCGTTTACCGAACGGTTCTCACAGGGCTGCCATTGAATGCCTTACAGTGTGCGATGTCGCACCATCCTGTTAAAACCACGTTTCATATAGTTATGGAGTACTGTTCAGTGTAGGTGGAACGAGAGATTGTAACATCTCAGTATACCGATCAGAAGTGACAATCACTGTGATCTGCTCTTCATTTTCGAAAACGTGTTGTATGATGACCCTACGTGACAGAACTTCACACCATACTGTCACCTGTGTGATGTGTAAAGAGCTTTCGTGAAATTCAATAGAGTTGCTGTTTGTCCAGCAAATGTAGTTCTGCTTATTCACGTAACCTGTGAGATGAAAACGGGCCTCATCTGAAAATGACAGCGTGTCCTGAAATCCATATTCCTCTGCTTATGGTTGTCAGAACTTGCTGACAGAACCATAATCGCAAATGATAATCGTTCTCCCTCTGTTGTTGCACGATCTGCAGCTTGCACGGATAAAATTTTAAACTGAAATGGAGAATTCGGCGAACGCTCTCTCGGGATACTCTGCTTGCTGCTGCTTGTAAAATTTAAACACTTCTATGATGGTCGCTGTTGTAATGTGAAAATGGCGACTCACACATGACGCCGTACCATGTGTATGAAGCACCAAGTAACCAACAAATTTACAGCCGGCGACCATTATAACAGTGTTTAAAATTCATGATTTCATAAAGTGGTCACTCACTTGTTACGTGACTATATTCCACATCTTATATACACTGCTGGCCAAAAACTTGCTACACCACGAAGGTGACGTTCTACAGACGTGAAATTTAACCCACAGGAAGAAGAGGCTGTAATATGCAAATGATTAGCTTCTCAGAGCATTCACACAAGGTTGGCGCCGGTGGCGACACCCACAACGTGCCGACGTGAGGAAAGTTTCCAACCGATTTCTCATACACAAACAGCAGTTGACCGGCGTTGCCTCGTGAAACGTTGTTGTGATGCCTCATGTAAGGAGGAGAAATGCGTACCGTCACGTTTCCGACTTTGATAAAGGTCGGATTGTAGCCTATCGCGATTGCGGTTTATCGTATCGCGACGTTGCTGCTCGCGTCGGTGGAGATCCAATGACTGTTAGCAGAATATGGACTCGGTGGGTTAAGGCGGGCAATACGGAACGCCGTGCTGGATCCCAACGGCCTCGTATCACTAGCAGTCGAGATGACAGGCATCTTATCCGCATGGATGTAACGGATCGTGCATCCACGTCACGATCCCTGAGTCAACAGATGGGGACGTTTGCAAGACAACAACCATCTGCACGAACAGTTCGACGACGTTCACAGCAGCATGGACTATTAGCTCTGAGACCATGGCTCCAGTTACCCTTGACCTTGCATCAGAGACAGGAGCTCCTGCGATGGTGTACTCAACGACGAACCTGGGTGCACGAATGGCAAAACGTCATCCAGGTTCTGTTTACAGTATCGTGATGGTAGCATCCGAGTTTGGCGACATCACGGTGAACGCACATTGGAAGCGTGTATTCGTCATCGCCATACTGGCGTATCACCCGGCGTGATGGTATGGGGTGCCATTGGTTACACGTCTCGGTCACCTCTTGTTCGCATTGACAGCACTTTGAACAGTGGACGTTACATTTCAGATGTGTTACGACCTGTGGCTCTACCCTTCATTCAATCCCTGCGGAACCCTACATTTCAGCAGGATAATGCACGACCGCATGTTGCAGGTCCTGTACGAGCCTCTCTGGATACAGAAAATGTTCGACTGCTGCCCTGGCCAGCACATTCTCCAGATCTCTCACCAATTAAAAATGTCTGGTCAATGGTGGCCAGCAACTGGCTCGTCACAATACTGCAGTCACTACTCTTGATGAACTGTGGTATCGTGTTGAAGCTGCATGGGAGCTGTACCTGTACACGCCATCCGAGCTCTGTTTGACTCAATGCCCAGGCGTATGAAGGCCGTTATTACGGCCAGAGGTGGTTGTTCTGGGTACTTATTTCCCAGGATCTATGCACCCAAATTGCGTGAAAATGTAATCACATGTCAGTTCTAGTATAATATATTTGTCGAATGAATACCCGTTTATCACCTGAATTTCTTCTTGGTGTAGCAATTTTAATGGCCAGTAGTATAAATAAACGAAGCTGTCTGCTTACGAAGCGAACCCCGTGAGTTCCGTAAGACTGAAATGCGAATACCTTCGATATTCTGTTTAGTGTAAGTTTTTCTCAGTGGTCCTTTTAGTTTCTTTGTTAGAGCAGATCCAGTGTCTTCATAATTTTTAATGGAAAGTTTTTATCGCACATTTCGGGGGAACCCAATGTTCACGCCGTAAGTTCAAGGAACGTCTGAACTCCCCTAGCACACTTTCCAAACAATCATTGTTTTCTTAAAACATTTTCATGGCAGCAGCACACTGTTGACCGTTCCTCTGATTCACGATTATTAAATGGATGGATGTACCACAGATTGCCATCATTTCAGTATTAACATAGTTTCAAGTCTATGTAATTTCATCAGTATAGCTACTATTCAATGGTTGAGAACATAGCGCTCCTTTTTTCCTTTTGACTTTGTCCCGCATCGGCGCAATGATTGGCAGCGTTATTAAGTCATGGTTAGTTTAAGGGATGGTCGGATGCCCTTCCTGTCACCACCCCGTTATCTCTACAGCACAGAATATGTGTACACCAACTGTCTGCTTGTAGTGTTATTTATGTGAAAGTGAGCTAAGGTTTTCTAAACGTTTGCGAGTCGTGTAAGTGAGGCGGGACTTGGGGACAAGCCACACACTCACCTAGTGGGAAACTTCCTAAAATCCACATTCCTGGTCACAAGCCTCGTGCTCACATAGTGAGAAACAGCGTAAAATCCATATCCTGGTTGTCTGGCACACCGACGCTCCTCGTTTAACTGCGCAGTCCGGACTCGAAGCGCAGCCGGCGCCTCTCCCCGTCCGGTAAGCACTACTTTACCAGGCACGACTATCCGGGCACGTTAGCCGACATCTGCTATTCGGCTCAGAAAAAACTAGACAGATCGTTAAAAACTGGAGCGCTTTTTATGGATAATATCGGCTGAGGGCAACAGTGTAAAGAGCACATTTTAACATTTATTTTGGAAATGAATAACTTCCAGGAAAAAATGTCACAATTGCAGTCAAGATGTCATTCGATGACACATTTCGCGTGGAAGCCTATTACATATATGAAAATTTCGTTCAAGAAAAAAATTCAAGAGTTTATTTGAAATAGTTCTAACTGTGTTACTTAACTGATTTTACAGTGAATTAACAACAAATCACAACAGGAAGTTATAGAATACCATAGGTACAAGCTCTGTATATCTATCAGACACATGTGTCACAGCTATTTCATAAAATTAATTACATTTTAAGTCTTAGATCTAACAAATAAGTTTTAGCTATAACTGATATAACTAAGTTAGGTACAAACTAGTAAACCCCCAATTCTTTAAAGAATCAAAATGTCTTGATACAAGAGTTTGAAACAACTGATTACTTTTGAGTGGGGGTATGTGGAGGTATGCGGCTTTCAAGGCTGCACACTGTAGTGCCGGTAGTTTTGATTAGGTTATAAGATGCAGATTTAGCCACATGTCTGTGTATATGCCTTCGAAAGTGTGGAATTTGGAAGCAGAGTTAGGGCGTATAGTTGGGTATGAGGATTGAGCGCTCAGAATGAGGGACGGTGTGTGGACCAGGGGTTACCCGAGTCCGATACACATGTTATGTGAGTCGGAAAGTTTAGTGGATATTTCCGAGACAGATTCCGGGTAGCTGGAATGTACAGGATGAACTCTGTATAACTCGGCGCAGAAGCGCAAGTTTCAGACACAGTAACAATCAGCGTGCAGTGGCGGTCAACACTGAATGATCTGTGCGGCATCTCGCTTCGGACTTGGAAGAATTTTAGTGCAGCGGCAACAAACTTCAGCGGTTTAGAGTAAACAGACGGAACTCTGAACTACAGTGATTGGTTGGAGATAGTCTTCAGCTTAGTTTACTGTGCTGAAATCGACAGCAATATTGGGCTAATGACTGCAGGTTGGATGCGAAATGCAAGCTCACTCTCACGCAGTCTTATGTTTGACTAGATACTCACATGCCAACTCTCCGCATCATATCGCCGATACTTCTTGCCTTATTCAGTTAATTAAACAGGATATAAAACAAATTCGTCTACATCTACATCAAACATGGTTCAAATGGCTCTGAGCACTATGGGACTCAACATCTTTAGGTCATAAGACCCATAGAACTTAGAACTACTCAAACCTAACTAACCTAAAGACATCACACACACCCATGCCCGAGGCAGGATTCGAACCTGCGACCGTAGCAGTCCCGCGGTTCCGGACTGCAGCGCCAGAACCGCACGGCCACCGCGGCCGGCTACATCTACGTCATACTCCGCAAGCCACCTAATGGTGTATGACGGAGGGTACTTCCGATACCACTATCTAACCCCTCCAATCCTGCTCCACTCGCAAATAGTGCGTGGGAAGAATGATTGTCGGTAGGCCTCTGCCATTGGCTATAATTTCTCCAATTTTCTCCTCGTGGTCAATACGTGAGACGTATATGGGAGGACGTAATATGTTGCCTGACTTCTCCTGAGAAGTGCTGTCCCGAAATTTCAGTAGTAAATCTCTTCTTGATTCACAGCGTCTCTCTCGTAACGGCTGCCCTTGGAGTTTGTTAAGCATCTCCGTAACGCTCTTTCGCCAGCTAAGCGATCCCGTGACGAAACGCGCCGCTCTTCGTTGGATCTTCTCTATGTCCTCTATGTTGCCGGCCGCTGGTGGCCGAGCGGTTCTGGCGCTACAGTCTGGAACCGCGCGACCGCTACGGTCGCAGGTTCGAATCCTGCCTCGGGCATGGATGTGAGTGTTGTCCTTAGGTTAGTTAGGTTTAAGTAGTTCTAAGTTCTAGGGGACTTATGACCTCAGCAATTGAGTCCCATAGTGCTCAGAGCCATTTTTTGTCCTCTATGTCCTACCTGACAGGGATCCCAGATAGATGAACAGTACTCAGGAATCGGGCGAACAAGCGCCTTATAAGACACTTCTTTCGTGGATGAGTTACATTTCCTTAAGATTCTTCCGATTAATCTGAATGTTGTGACTGCTTTTCCCACTATACGTTTTATATAGTCATTCCACTTACGGTCGCTCTGGATAGTTACGCCTAGATATTTTACGGCAGATGCTGTCTCCAGCTGTTTCTCATCAATAGTGTAGCTGTACAGTAGTGGATTTCTTTTTCCTATGAAACTGCAATAAGTTACATTTATTTACGTTCAGGGTCAACTGCCAGAGTCTGCTCCATTCATCAGTTCTCTGCAGGTCGTTCTGCAAATTCTCACCATCTTCTGGCGTTTCTACTTTGGTATAAAGAACTGCATTATCTCCGAATAGCCTTAAAGAGCATCCAGTGCTTTCTACTAGATCATTTATATATATTGTGAAAAGCAACGGTCCTATCACGCTTTCCTGTGGTACTACGGATATTATCTTTATCTCTGACGATTTAGTACTGTTTAAAGCGACGTGTTGAGTTCTATCTGCAAGAAAGTCTTCAATCCAATCGCAGGTCTGCTCTCATACTCCGTAAGCTCTTATTTTTTCATTAAACGGCACTGCGGGATGGTGTCAAATGCCTTACTGAAATCAAGGAACACGGCATCAGCCTGAGCGCCGTTGTCCACTGCGCTGTGGACCTCATGAAGAAACAGCGAGCTGAGTTTCGCAGGATCTCTGTTTGCGGAATCCATTTTGATTTTTATAGAGGAGCTGTTCTTTTTCCAAGAATGTCATAATTCTTCAGCATAAAACATGTTCCATAATTCTACAACAGATCGATGTCAACAATATAGGTCTATAATTGTGTGGATCTGTCTTACGGGATTTCTTAAAAACAGTAATGACCTGTGCTTCTTTCCAGTCGTTAGGTACCTTTCGTTGCTCAAGCGATCTACGATGAATTACTGCGAGAAGGGAAGCAAGTTATTTCGCATAATCTGTATGAAATGTTACAGGTATCTCATCTAATCTTGAAGCCTTTCTACTGCTAAGCGATTTTAGCTGCTTTTCAATACCGCTACCGCTTATCTCAATATCCGCGATTTCGACGTTCGGACGATTGAAAAGAGGGATAAAGTTAAGACCTTCCGCGGTGAAACAACTTCGGAAGACCGAATTCAGTATTTCGGCCTCCTCTCTGTTATCTTCTGTTTTGGTGCCGGTGTGGTCGCTGAGAGAATGAATAGATGATTTTGACCCACGTAATGATTTTACATACGACGAAAATCTCTTATGGTTTTTACTCAGGTCGGTTGACAACGTCTTACTTTCGAAATCGTTAAACGATTCTCTCATTCCTCTGCCTACGCTCATTTTTGCTTCGTTCAGCTTTTGTTTGTCAGCTAGATTTTTACTTCTCTTGAATCTGAGATGAAGTGCTCTTTGTTTACGTAGCGCTTTTTTAACACGGCTATTAAACCATAGTGGATCTTTCCCATCTTTTAAAACCCTACTCGGAACATACTTATCTAGAGCATATTGAACGATGTATTTGAATTTTTTTCCATATGTTCTCCACATCTTCATCCTCCTCACCTAATATTTGATGCTGACTACTGAGATATTCTGAAATTTGTATCCAGTCACCCTTGCTCAGCAAATGCATGTTCCTACCTTTCTTAACATTCCACGTAGGACCTGTCGTCATAGATGCTGTCAAAGCCTTATGATCACTGATATTTTACTGTACGTTAACTGATTCGATAAGTTCAGGTCTCTTTACTGCCAGGAGGTCTAAGACGTTACCCTCACGAATTGGTTCTCTAATTATCTGCTCAAAGTAATTTTCGGACAATAGATCCAGAACAATGCCACACGATTCCCTGTCTCTGGCACCAGTTTTGATGGCATAACACTCCCAATCTATACTTGACGAGTCGAAGTCACCCCCTTTTACAACGGCTTAATCAGGAAAATTACTAATGATATTCTGCAAGCTCAGTCTGAAGCGCTCTACTACTACATATCCTGACCCAGGTGGTCTATAAAAGCATCCGATCACCATTTTTGACCGTTCTTTGATGCTCAATGCCACCCAGATTAATTCACATTTGGAATCTGTAATAACATCGCTAGGTTTCATCTTTTTTTTTTTTTTTTTAACTGCAGTAAATACGCCGCCTCCACTGACGACTAACTTTCCCTTACGATAAACATTCCACTCTCAATTTAGGATTACGTTGTCATTGTCACCTTGCTTCAACCAGCTTTCTGTTCTCAATACTATCTGTGCATTGTAACCTTCAATAAGCGATACTAATTCTGGGACCTTTCGTTGGACGCTCCTGCAGTTCACTAAAATCATTTTAATCTTTTCTATATCTGATCTGCGAGAACCAAGATTCTCTGAGAACACTGTGGCTGATTTAACAGGCAAATCGTGTTTGCTCCCAAGGGAGGGGTCCTGTAACCCAAAAAAGCCCCATGTGCACGCCACACATACTCCGCTACTCTAGTATACGCTTCCTGCGTGTCATGCACGCCTGACCTATTAATGGGAACCCTTCAATTCTGCACCCGATAGTGGAGGTCGGGAAATTCGCATCCGATGCCGTCGCAGAGCCGTCTGAGCCTCTCGTTTAGACCTTTCGCTCTGCTCCAAACCAGAGGATCGCGAACAACCCTGGGCACGATGCCACAAAGAGACAGCTTAACCTGCACTTCACGTGCGTGGTTAGTTGCCTTCTTCAAATCAGCCAGCCTCCGAAGGGAGTCGAGGAGGGCCTCAGAACCCAAGCAGCAAGCGTCATTTCTAGCGACATTTGCCACTACATCCAGCCGGTTGCACCCAGTGCGCCCGATAGCCGGGAGCTCCCAATGACTAGTATACCCACCCTCTGTACTTGTCCTGACTGGGAAGGAAAATCGACCCCTGGTCCAACAGGAGAGGCTCAGAGTTACCATCAAGACTGGGAAGCAACTTGTACCTATTGCTAAGACGTAGGGAGGCAGCCACAAGGACTGCTCGCTCTTTCGCTTTCCGCCTAGTGACACGGGAACCCACCACTGTCTGCCACCCACTCTAGAGTGAGGACGGACCGGTCAGATGTTGGGTATCGGAAGCCGCAGTGACGTCCTTGACGCCAGGTGATTTCAGTGACAGCAAAGGTGTCGCAGGTCTCGTCACTGGTGTCACGACGTCACTGCGACTTCGAGCATTAGCTAGAAGCTTGTAGACGGTAGCCAACGCAGCTGCTAGCTGTTTACGGACAGCAGTCAACTCTCCTTGTGTCCGCTCACAACAAGCACAGTCCCTAGCCATATCGTACTATGTATAATATAGATATGAGGTCTAAAATGGCGCTACTGAGTTTGAAAATATACCAAAGAAGAGTAAAATAACACTAAAAGTTGGAGTGCAGATTTCTCACTGAACGCTGAGACTGCAAGCTATTAAACAGACATAAATTTCTCTACTCGGAAAATTTACACTAGGAAGCCGCCCTACACAAGACTTACGCAGAAACAAAAAAACTACGATTAATTTTCTAACCAATAGTCTGCACAGTAAAATACACACGTACACTTCACTTCTTTGCAGAATCACGTGAACAAAAAACAAAGACTAAATTAATTTACAGTTTACCACACAAGTGCTGCTGCTGTTGCTCTGCTGCGCGTCCTCTCGGCTCGGCACCTGCCGCTACACTGTTCTCATGCAGTTGGTTACTTCCTTCATATAAATTAATAATCGCAGATCTTAGGTGCCAAGACTTTGAAATTACATGATACAGAGTATGAGCGTGTGTGGTCTCTCACATAGACACTCAAAATCCAAACAATTTGGCGGCCACACATCGTTAGACCAGACTTGTTCCTGAAAGGCAACACACATTACTTGTTAAGTTTGAGGATACATGACACTACTGACAGCAATCCTGTATTATAAGGGCGCTTAGCTTGCTGGCCCTCTTGGTGATGAATGAGGAGACTTTCTAATTTCAGCCCTTCCCAACGGTCGCCCATCATCAACAACACAAACGTGACACGAAAAACTCACACGCGTTTATCACAGTCTCCTAGATTTAACAAATATCCTCAGACAAATATCTACCACTTCACGAAATAAAAGTTCCCTTTCGTGAGATGGATCACAAACAGCTGAACCAACAACCCTGGAACTCAGGTGGACAACTACAGCATATGACTCATTTTCTGCTGCATTCTTCTTTTCTGGATACAGCTATGTTCGAAACTCTTACACCGTGATCTATGGATAGCGTCTTTGATTAGAAATCGAAACTCCCTGGATCCCTAGTCGTAACCCAGCCATTCTTTACATTTCGAATAAAGATTATCAGTAGTGGTGCCATAAGACCTTCAATATATTAAGAAACCCTCGTTCCGCTAACAGTCTTCTCGGAGGGAGTGTAGATGCGGACAGTGGTTCAGAGAAGGTTCTCTACACATAGTGACAACATAATTCATTACACATTAAATTACAGGCTATATGTCATAGGCATTTGACTGTGTAAATCATAATACCCTTTTAATTAAAATAGAATATTATGGTGTAACGGAAAATGCTGCAGAAGAGTTCAAATCTAATACCTCTGACAGAAAACAGAGGGTGTCAACAGGTAAGAGATGTGTATTAAGCTCTTAGGTATCATTCAACTGGAAACCAAAAACATATGGTGTCTGCCGAGATTTCATCTTACAGCCCTTACTTTTGTGTATATCAATGACCTTTCTTCACTAGCATTACCAGATACCAGGTTTGTTTTGTTTGCAGATGATAGAAACATTTCAATAAAAAGTAAATTAAGTATAGCCTTAAAAAGATAGGCTACTGAAATTTTCATTGCCATTAACAAATCATTCCTAGCTAATTCTCTGTCACTAAAGCTTGAAAAAACATGCTATATGCAATTCAGAACTTGTAAAACATTTCCTGCCAGTGTATACCTAAAATATGACAACAGGCAGGTAGAAGAAGTTGACAGTGTTAAATTATTGGGATTACTGCTTGATCGTAAATTTAAGTGGGAGGAGCATTCCACAAAACTGCTGAAGCGCCTAAACAAATCTGTATTTGCAATGCGAATGTTGCCAGGCATTGGTGATATAAAAATAAAAAAGTTTCCTTACTATGCTTACTTTCGTTCCGTAATGTCATATGGGATTAGTTTCTCGGGTAATTCGGTCAAGCTACAGATTTCTGAGCACAAAAAGAGGCTATACGAATTATTGGTTGTGTGAACTCAAGATCGTCCTACAGAAGTCCGTTTAAGGAAATGGCGATACTTCTACTATTTTCCAATATACTTATTCCTTAATGAAATCTGTCATTACGAACAGATCGTATTTTTCAAACCAATGCCTCATTTCACGGAATCAACACTGGAAATATGAATAACTTTCACAAAGTTTTAAAGTATTTTATTTTGGTTCCGAAAGGTGTCAACTATTCAGCAACACACATTTTCAGTAACATTCAGCCATAAAAATTTAACTAATAATAAACTTCAGTTTGAGAAGAGTCCGAAGGATTTATTGGTGGCCGACTCATTCTACTTCATTGATGAATTTACTAGCAAAAGCGGTTGATGTTTGTATGTTATCAATAATTTCACATAATGTGATATTGTGTAGAATATGACTTCTGTAGAAATTTTGTGCAGAAATGCGCATTCAAATATAGAGATATCTAACCAGGAAAAATACGGCGCTGCGGCCGGCAACCGCTATATAACACAACAAGTGTCTGGCACAGTTGTTACACTGATGCTCATAAATTAAGGATAATGATGACACATGGTAAAACAACTCTCTGGTGTGCGGTTTGTTGGTTTAAATCACCTCGGGGTGTGATCATGCGGTGCGTTTGACATGCGGTAGTCGCACGGTGGCGCTGACAGCAGTCTACATACGCAGAGGTGTGTTGGTGCATGTCAGAGTACGTTGCAACGAGTAAGTGTGCAGACGTTTTCAGACGTGCTAATGGTGACTGTGTGTTGAAAATTGCTCAAAGAACACATATTGATGACGTTATGAGGGGTAGAAAACTAGGGCGACTGGAGTCTGGTCAAACACAGCAGGTCGTAGCACGGGCCCTCCGTGTGCCACAAAGTGTGACCTCACGGTTATGGCAACGATTCCAGCAGACAGAGAACGTGTCCAGGCGCTACATTACGGGACGTCCACGGTGTACAACACTATAAGAAGATCGATATCTCACCATCAGTGCCCGCAGACGGCCACGGAGTACTGCAGATAGCCTTGCTCGGGACCTTATCGCAACCGGAACAGTTGTCTCCAAACACAGTCTACAGACGACTGAGAAAACATGCTTTATTCGCCCGGAGACCTGTAAGTTGCATTCCACTGACCCCTGGTCACAGGAGAGCCCGTGAAGCCTGGTGTCAAGAATACAGTATATGGTCATTGAAATAGTGGTCCCAGGTTATGTTCAGGGACGAGTCCAGGTATAGCCTGAAAAGTTATTCTCGCCGGGTTTTCATCTGGCGTGAACCAGGAACCAGAATTTTTTTTTTTGGTCATCAGTCTACTGATGCGGCCCGCCACGAATTCCTTTCCTGTGCTAACCTCTTCATCTCAGAGTAGCACTTGCAACCTACGTCCTCAATTATTTGCTTGATGTATTCCAATCTCTGTCTTCCTCTACAGTTTTTGCCCTCTACAGCTCCCTCTAGTACCATGGAAGTCATCCCCTCATGTCTTAGCAGATGTCCTATCATCCTGCCCCTTCTCCTTATCAGTGTTTTCCATATATCCCTTTCCTCTCCGATTCTGCGTAGAACCTCCTCATTCCTTACCTTATCAGTCCACCTAATTTTCAACATTCGTCTATAGCACCACATCTCAAATGCTTCGATTCTCTTCTGTTCCGGTTTTCCCACAGTCCATGTTTCACTACCATACAATGCTGTACTCCAGACGTACATCCTCAGAAATTTCTTCCTCAAATTAAGGCCGGTATTTGATATTAGTAGACTTCTCTTGGCCAGAAATGCCTTTTTTGCCATAGCGAGTCTGCTTTTGATGTCATCCTTGCTCCGTCCGTCATTGGTTATTTTACTGCCTCGGTAGCAGAATTCCTCAACTTCATTGACTTCGTGACCATCAATCCTGATGTTAAGTTTCTCGCTGTTCCCATTTCTACTACTTCTCATTACCTTCGTCTTTCTCCGATTTACTCTCAAACCATACTGTGTACTCATTAGACTGTTCATTCCGCTCAGCAGATCATTTAATTCTTCTTCACTTTCACTGAGGGTAGCAATGTCATCAGCGAATCGTATCATTGATATCCTTTCACCTTGTATTTTAATTCCACTCCTGAACCTTTCTTTTATTTCCGTCATTGCTTCCTCGATGTACAGATTGAGGAGTAGGGGCGAAAGGCTACAGCCTTGTCTTACACCCTTCTTAATACGAGCACTTCGTTCTTGATCGTCCACTCTTATTATTCCCTCGTGGTTGTTGTACATTTTGTATATGACCCGTCTCTCCCTATAGCTTACCCCTACTTTTTCAGAATCTCGAACAGCTTGCACCATCTTATATTGTCGAACGCTTTTTCCAGGTCGACAAATCCTATGAAAGTGTCTTGATTTTTCTTTAGCCTTGCTTCCATTATTAGCCGTAACGTCAGAATTGCCTCTATCGTCCCTTTACTTTTCCTAAAGCCAAACTGATCGTCACCTAGCGCATCCTCAATTTTCTTTTCCAATCTTCTGTATATTATTCTTGTAAACAGCTTCGATGTATGAACTGTTAAGCTGATTGTGCGATAATTCTCGCACTTGTCAGCTCTTGCCTTCTTTGGAATTGTGTGGATGATGCTTTTCCGAAAGTCAGATGGTATGCGCCAGACTCATATATTCTACACACCAACGTGAATAGTCGTTTTGTTGCCACTTCCC
Organism: Schistocerca nitens; assembly: GCF_023898315.1. Classification (NCBI taxonomy): domain Eukaryota; kingdom Metazoa; phylum Arthropoda; class Insecta; order Orthoptera; family Acrididae; genus Schistocerca; species Schistocerca nitens. The sequence continues at coordinate 504,005,559 of NC_064621.1, forward strand.
CCAATGATTTTAGAAATTCTGATGGAATGTTATCCATCCCTTCTGCCTTATTTGACCGTAAGTCCTCCAAAGCTCTTTTAAATTCCGATTCTAATACTGGATCCCCTATCTCTTCTAAATCGACTCCTGTTTCTTCTTCTATCACATCAGACACATCTTCACCCTCATAGAGGTTTTCAATGTTTCTTTCCACCTATCTGCTCTCTCCTCTGCATTTAACAGTGGAATTCCCGTTGCACTCTTAATGTTACCACCGTTGCCTTTAATGTCACCAAAGGTTGTTTTGACTTTCCTGTATGCTGAGTCTGTCCTTCCGACAGTCATATCTTTTTCGATGTCTTCACATTTTTCCTGCAGCCATTTCGTCTTAGCTTCCCTGCACTTCCTGTTTATTTCATTCCTCAGCGACTTGTATTTCTGTATTCCTGATTTTCCTGGAACACGTTTGTACTTTCTCCTTTCATCAATCAACTGAAGTATTTCTTCTGTTACCCATGGTTTCTTCGCAGCTACCTTCTTTGTACCTATGTTTTCCTTCCCAACTTCTGTGATGGCCCTTTTTAGATATGTCCATTCCTCTTCAACTGTACTGCCTACTGCGCTATTCCTTATTGCTGTATCTATAGCGTTAGAGAACTTTAAACGTATCTCGTCATTCCTTAGTACTTCCGTATCCCACTTCTTTGCGTATTGATTCTTCCTGACTAATGTCTTGAACTTCAGCCTACTCTTCATCACTACTATATTGTGATCTGAGTCTATATCTGCTCCTGGGAACGCCTTACAATCCAGTATCTGATTTCGGAATCTCTGTCTGACCATAATGTAATCTAATTGAAATCTTCCCGTATCTCCCGGCCTTTTCCACGTATACCTCCTCCTCTTGTGATTCATGAACAGGGTATTCACTATTACTAGCTGAAACTTGTTACAGAACTAAATTAGTCTTTCTCCTCTTTCATTCCTTGTCCCAAGCCCATATTCTCCTGTAACCTTTTCTTCTACTCCTTCCCCTACAACTGCATTCCAGTCGCCCATGACTATTAGATTTTCGTCCCCCTTTACATACTGCATTACCCTTTCAATATCCTCATACAATTTTTATATCTGTTCATCTTCAGCTTGCGACGTCGGCATGTATACCTGAACTATCGTTGTCGGTGTTGGTCTGCTGTCGATTCTGATTAGAACAACCCGGTCACTGAACTGTTCACAGTAACACACCCTCTGCCCTACCTTCCTATTCAAACGAATCCTACACCGGTTATACCATTTTCTGCTGCTGTTGATATTACCCGATAATCATCTGACCAGAAATCCTTGTCTTCCTTCCACTTCACTTCACTGACCCCTACTATATCTAGATTGAGCCTTAATGTCGTTGAAAGGGACCTGTATGGAGGTCGTGGTTTGATGGTGTGGGGTGAGATTATGGTTGGTGCACGTACACCCCGGCTTGTCTTTGACAGAGGAACTGTAACAGGTCATGTGGTTCGGGACGTCATTTTGCACCGCTTTTTCAGGGGTGCAGTGGATCCCACCTTACTCCTGATGGATGATAACGCACGGCCCCACCGAGCTGTCATCGTGGAGGAGTACCTTGAAAAAAAAAATATTTGGCGAATGGAGTGGCCTGCCTGTTCTCCAGACCTAAACCCCATCGAGCACGTCTGGGATGCTCTCGGTCGATGTATCGCTGCACGTCTTCAAACCCCTGGCACACTTCAGGAGCTCAGACAGGCACTGTTGCAAGAATGGGAGGCTATACCCCAGCAGCTGCTCGACCACCTGATCCAGAGTATGCCAACCCGTTGTGCGACCTGTGTACGTGTGCGTGGTGATGACATCCCATATTGATGTCGGGGTAAATAAGCAGGAAACGGAGGCGTTTTGTAGCACATGTGTTTCGGGACGGTTTTCTCAACTTATCACCAATACCGTGGACTTACATAGCTGTTTCCTGTATGTTATCTATGTGCCTATGTTATTGGCGCCAATTTTGTGTAGTCCCACATTGTGTGGAACCACATTCTGCAATTATTCTTAATTTATGAGTGTAGATCGGTTACTGGTGCTACAATGGCAGGTTATCAAGATGTAATTGAGTTTGAACGTGGTGTCATAGACGGCGCACGAGAGATGGGACACAGCATCCCCGAGGTAACTATGAAGCGGAGATTTTCCCGTACGACCTTTTCACGAGAGTAATGTGAATATCAGGAACCCGGTAAAACATCAGATCTCCGACATCGCTGCGGCCGGAAACAGATCCTTCAAGATCGGGACCAACGATGACTGAAGATGATCGTTAAAAGTGAAAGAAGTGCAACACTTCCGCAGATTTCTGCAATTTTCAATGCTGGCCCATCAACAACTGTCAGAGTGCGAATCATTCAACGAAACATCATCGATATGGGCTTTCGGAAACGAAGGCCTACTCGTGTACCCTTGATGACTGCACGACACAAAGCTTTGCGCCTCGCCTGGGCACATCGACCCCGACATGGGACTGTTGATGACTGGAAACATGCTGCCTAGTCGAACGAGTCTTGTTTCAAATTGTATCGAGCCTATGGACGTGCACGGATATGGAGGCAGTCTCATGTATCCATGGACCCTACATGTTAGCAACGGATTGTTCAAGGTGGTGGAGGCTCTGTGATGGTATAGGGCGTGTGCAGTTGGAGTGATATCGGACCCATGATTTGTCTAGATACGATTCTGACAGGTGACACGTACGTAAGCATCCTGTCTGGTCACCTGCATCCATTCGTGTCCATTGTGCATTCCGATGGACTAGGGCAATTACAGCGGGACAGTGCGATACCTCACACGTCCGGAATTGCTGCATAGGGGCTCCAGGAACAGTCTTCTGAGTTTAAAGACCTCCACTGGCAGCCAAACTCAACAGACATGAACATTATTGAGCATGTCTGGGATGCCTTACAACGTGCTGTTCAGAAAAGATCTCCACCCCCTCGTACTCTTACGGATTTATGGACAGCCCTGCATGATTCATGCTGTCAGTTCCCTCCAACACTACATCAGACATTAGTCGAGTCCATGCCAAGTCGTGTTGCGGCACTTCTACGTGTTCGAGATGGCCCTACGCGATATTAGGCAGGTGTACCAGTTTCATTGAGTCTTTGGTGTCAATATGCTTAAGACTTCTTTTGACCTATTCCATATCCAAAGGTGCAATTTCATTTGGGCTCTTCCCTTGCTTTGTAGATTATTGAGTATTCTTGTTTTACGGCATGTTCCAGATGCCAGGATATCCTCGCTGTGGATCAGCTGGAATGAAAAGTACATCTAATTTAATCTCTTGCCCATGGATTGTAAACTGCGGAATAACCGTCAATTATCAAAGGCATGAGGATGCAAAAGTCAATGGGAACTCCTGAATTACACACACACACACACACACACACACACACACACACACACACACACACACACACACACATGCGCGCGCACACACACACATGCACGCGCAAACACACGAAGTATATGCATACGACATATGGCCTGTGATGCAATAAAAATGTAATGATGATCTCAAGTTTCCAGATTTATCACCCATTCTGATTTCTGGCAGGGGACTGCCAAGGAGGAGGTAATCATAAGAATGAGATTGAGTAACCAGCAAAAGGATATCTGAATGTGTTAGACAAGCTGTAAGATCTGAAAGCCTCAGTCCGGGCACCAGTTAAGTGAAATCTCTACCATTCGTTACGAATAGGTAAGTAGGTCGAAGAGAGAGTTACAGTAAACCTTCAGTGATAGAAATATGCGCATCGGAATCTACAGGAAACTGACGCCAACAACAATAGCTCAGTCACGCCTGCCGAAGTTACGAGCAGAAGAGACAGAGTGAGTATGTGACGGTACTGAATGGGTAATTCAATATTTAGAGGGAGAACATAATACAATAATCATGAGGAATTGGAACGCTGTTGACAATATGGGTTTGCTAGAACGAATGAGAGAAGAGAAAGACTAATTCAGGTCTACATTAAATATCACCTTACAGTAGCAAATACCGTGTTGAGAAATCAAAGAAAAGAGGGGGCTGGAGACACTGGAGCATACGAGATGGATTACATCGTGGCGAGCCAGAGGTTTCGAAATCACATATTGGACAGGAATTCGGACCCAGCAACAGATCACAGTTTAGGTAAAATATCAAGAGTACACTGAAGCTCAATAGAATCGTCATGAAGAATACACCTCGAAAGAAGTGGGACTTCGTGGAACAAAGAAAACTTGATATGTGCTTGAAGTTCTCTCAGAAAAAAGATACACTCATAATGAATGTCGCAGTAGGGAGTTCAGTTCATTTGAAAAGGAGTGGACATCACTAAATAGGGAAAATGTAGAAGTTGGACAGATAAAGATAAGTTCAAGGAAGGGCGCTGCGCATAAACTTTGAGTAACAGAACAAATACATCAGTTGATTGACAAATGAGTAAAATACATAAGTACACAAATAAAAAATAAAGTATAGGAACACGGCAACATGAAGGATGAAGAAACAAATAGAAATGCTCGTTGGAAATGCAGATACAGCACATAAAAAGGCGAAACAACCTCGGTGGAATTATAAAGCAAAACTTCTTACGTTAGGGGTGCAGTAGGAATACTACTTTTAAACGTATTGAGGAAAGTGGATGCGTGGAAAGAATATATTAAAGGCCTCTGCGAGGATGGAAGTAAAAGTCTACTGAAGCGACAGATGAATAGGTGAAGAAATGGAAGTCGATTTTAAAGACACAGGGAATCCACTATTATACAGTCAGAGTTTGACAGAGTTTTGAAAGACTTGTGATTAAATAAGGCAGATCACATATATAACACTCCTTCGGAATTTCTGAAATCATTGGGGAACATGGCGATCAAACTACTATTCAGAGAGGCGTGTAGGACTAAGAAACTGTGGGCTATATAATCAGACGTTCGGGAAAATACCATCTGTGCAGTTTCGAGCATAACTAGGGGAGATAAGTAAAAGAATTACCGCACAAACAGGTTAAGTAGCTCATGCATTCAAGTTGGTGACAAGAATATAAGTAAAAGAAAATTAATGACCTTTAAGATGAGGAGCAGTTTCATATTACGAACTTTAGGGGCCCCCGAGAGGCAAGTCTGACGTCGCGAATGATAATGGAAGCAAGACCTAAGAAAAGCTAAGATACGTTCATAGAATTTGTTGACGCAGATAAAGCGTTTGAAGGTATTAAATGGTGCAACGTGTTCAAAATTCTGAGAAACGTAGGAGCATTTTAAAGAGAATGGCGGATAATATACAATATGTAGAAGAAGCAACAGTGAAAGTTAAGAATGTAAGACAAAGAAAGACTTGCTCACAAGTATATAACAAGGAAATGCAGATTTTCACCCCTGCTGCTCAATTTACTCATCGAATCAGCAGTGATGGATATAACAGAAATTTTCGGGAGTGGAATTAAAATACAGACAGAAATGATATCAATGATAAGGTCCGCTGATGACTTTGAGATATACTCAGTGAGAGCGAAGAAGTAGTACAGGATCTGTCGAATGGAATGAACAGTCCAACGAATACAGAATATCGATTAAAGGTAAACTGAAGAAAGACCAAATGAATGAGTAGTAGGAGAAATGAGGGTAGCGATAAACTCAACGTCAAAATTGCTGATCACAAAGTAGATAGAATGAAGGAATTCTTCTACCTGGGAAGAACAATAATACAAGACAGACAAAGCAAAGCGGAGAGAAAAATCAAACTAGCACAGGCGAAGTTTGTATTCGTGTCCAAAAGTACTGTACTATTATCAAACATAGGCCTTAACGTCTGGAAGAAATAGACGTTTGGAGCTCAGAATTGTATGGTGGTGAATTAAGGGCGTGGAAAAACCGGAAAAGAAGAGAAATGAAAGGTTTTAGATGTGCTGGTGACGAATGTTGAAAATTAAGGGGTCTGATAGGTAAGGACTGAGGAGGTTCTCTGCAGAATTGGCGAAGAAAAGCGCACATGGAAAACAATGACAAGAAGACGAGACATGGCAACAGAACATATGTTAAGACATCAGAGAGTATTTCCACTGGTAGTACATGGAGATGCTGAGGGTGAAAACTGTAGGGGCAGAGGTTGGTATAAATTCAATAAATAACTGAGGACATAGGGTGTAAGTGCTACTCGGAGATGAAGAAGTTGACCCAAGAGCGGAATTCGTGGTGGGCTGCATCGAACCAGTCAGAAGACTGACTGGATACGGTATGTCGTCAAAATTATTTCTATCTATTGGTTTCGAAGACGAGAAATATTTAATTAACTGGATCTCTGTCGTCCCTTTAGTTCTAATGGATTGTATATGCTCCGATACATGGAAAACAGAATTTATTTCTATACATCGCCTAGAGTTGTTCATATCAATAATATTGCTTAAGATGACTCTAAGCACTATGTGACTTAACATCTGAGGTCATCAGTTCCCTAGACTTTGAACTACTTAAACCTAACTAACCTAAGAACATCACGCATATCCATGCCCGAGGCAGGATTCGAACCTGCGACCGTAGCAACAGCGAGGTATCAAGAATATTCAGTGAGGCTATGGTCGGAGCTCTTAACAAGTTATTAATTAAGAATCTCATAGTTTTCCTCACGTGACAATACGGTTGACCTGAATGTTCGTATAGGAGTGTTGGCATACTGCACAGCTCCCTGTCAATAGGTTGCTGAAGTGTGTAAAGCATGCTGTTCTTAGTTTTCATAAACATCAGCGTTCATTTAGGAAAATTTACAGGTTAAATAGCTAAAACCTTCACACAGCTCCCACTGGAGTTCTCTGTTACGAACACACAACCAAATAAATGCAGCTGACCAGATATCTACCAGAGCAACAGACACCCATGAAAGCATCAATGAATGGAGCCTCCATTAGTCGTTCGTCTGATGCTCCGCTAACTAATAATGGTGTTGTTTGTAGAACAATAATCCTCATACTAGACACCGCACGAATAAGTGCACGTCGAGAAGATCGCAGTAGGGTTTTACAGGTGGCCTGCAAACTGATCACTAGGTATATCTTGCCACCGATTAAATTTCACTCCTGGTGAAGTACGGACCTCTTTATCAAATGAGGTTACTGACGGCTCCAATTTTTGGTTATCAATAAATCAATTCAAAACTACAAGTTGACGTAATCCGTTTCCCAGGAGAATGTCAATTTTCGACGAATTTTTGCGTCTGACAAAAGGTCAGTATTCGGCATTTCTTTAAATTCGCCACTTCTACGACCATCCTTCTTTAGACATCGGATTAAACTTATTGAGTAATTGCAATACTTCCTCCAGTATCTGTAACTAAGATAGCAGAGCACAAAGCTGAAAGATAACGTTTTCCTTGAACTGAAATTTACGTAATTTTTACTTCTCTAACTAAAGGAAACTTGTAGTTGCTTTAGGCAGAAAAACATCACTCACACTCTTGACAAAATCCTCACGAAATCGGCATCAGCAGAAGACATTCTGCATTTGCGATTACGTTGTTACAAAAGTAGAACCGTCAGGTTCATGTACGATATAACTTAAAATGCCATGCATAGAACTACAATGTGAGGTCACGTAGGGGACACGTCCGTCAGGCGACCTGTCAGTTTGTAATTTATGATCTACTTTCTATCACTTCGATCTCCGAAGTTTGCCACTGCATCGACGTAGTGCCCTCAGGGGCCCAAACAAACACAATAAAAGCCTGACGGTAGCTTTACAGCTCCTAAAGTAAAGGCAATATACGTTACCAGCCTGCAAGAATATAAACTGTCTTTTCACGCAGTGCTCGCACAGACATAGTACGTCGCTGACGTAAGGGCAATGCATAAATGAATGTGAGACATATACGCATGTTACAATTAAAAAAAAAAAAATATTACAACGATCAACCGACAATAAGTTCAAAGTTCTTGTTCAGCTAGCAATTACGATAAGCATTTCACCAACGTATAGCTTCCAACGCTAGACTCGTATAGACTACTCGACGAAACGCTTTCCAATGCGATATTTATCGGGAACAGTTTGTCATTTACAGGAACAGTTTCGACAGACGAACGCCAGCATCTATCAGCAAAGGTATAAAGATCCACGAGAGATTTTTGGTATTCTCATTTCGATTTTGCCTTCTCTTATACAGAAAGACAGAAAAACGAAGAAAAATTACGTAACATGTTCTGGACCAAATCTTTCAGTTTCTTCTGGTCTGTTTGTCTACACGTCCTACACTTTTTTTCCCTAAAACTGTTAAGGACAGCGATACTTTTATATCTCAGAACTCTAGCCTTTTATTTCGGATCTTCCACTTTTAGAACAACGGTTCTAAGTGGGCACACATTTAAACTTTCTTGAATGATACATTACTGTAACCGCACTACTGCTGTTAGCGTACAACAAAATTGAACTCATTACTGCTTTTAAAAAAATGGCTCTAAGCACTATGGGACTTAACATCTGAAGTCATCAGTCCTGTAGAGTTAGAACAACTTAAATCTAACTAACCTAAGGGTATCACACACATCCATGCCCGAGGCAGGATTCCAACCTGCGACAGTAGCAGCAGCGCGGTTCCGGACCGAAGCGCCTAGAACCGCTCGGCCACATCGACCGGCTCAGTATTCCTTTTAAACTAAATCGTTAGAGATGCAGCAAAAGCTGCAATTGCGGCAGGACGAGGGAGGGAAACGAGTCATTTTGAGAAACCACAGGAAACATGAGGCTGATCGGAATGAGAACTGAACGGCAGCCTTCCTGAAACCAATGCATCTACTATTGCCCGACGTCATTTAGTCTTAATAGCCATGAAGAGAGCAAGGGCAGCAAACAATGTAACCGAACTTAGTTGGCTTCCTATACAGCTACATATGTTTCTCTTTCCCATTCCTTTCATTAAAACTGCTACACCAAGAAGAAATTCACATGATAAACGGGTATTCATTCGACAAATATATTATACTAGAACTGACATGTGATTACATTTTCACGCAATTTGGGTGCATAGATCCTGAGAAATCAGTACCCAGAACAACCACCTCTGGCCGTAATAACAGCCTTGATATGCCTGGGTATTGATTCAAACAGAGCTTGGATGGTGTGTACAGGTACAGCTGCCCATGCAGCTTCAACACTATACCACAGTTCATCAAGAGTAGTGACTGCAGTACTGTGACGAGCCACTTGCTCGGCCACCATTGACCAGACGTTTTCAGTTGGTGAGAGATCTGGAGAATGTGCTGGCCAGGGGCGCAGTCGAACATTTTGTGTATCCAGAAAGGCCCGTACACGACCTGGAACATGCGGTCGTGCATTATCCTGCTGAAATGTAGGGTTTCGCAGGGATCGAATGAAGGGTAGAGACACGGGTCGTAACACATCTGAAATGTAACGTCCACTGTTCAAAGTGCTGTCAATGCGAACCAGAGGTGATCGAGACGTGTAACCAATGGCACCCCATACCATCACGCCGGGTGATACGCCAGTATGGCGATGACGAATACACGCTTCCAATGTGCGTTCACCGCGAAGTCGCCAAACATGGATGCGACCATCATGATGCTGAAAAAATGACGTTTTGCCATTCGTACACCCGGGGTCGTCGTTGAGTACACCATCGCAGGCGCTCCTGTCTCTGATGCAGCGTCAACGGTAACCGCAGCCATTGTCTCCGAGCTGATAGTCCATGCTGCTACAAACGTCGTCGAACTGTTCGTGCAGATGGTTGTTGTCTTGCAAACGTCCCCATCTGTTGACTCAGGGATCGAGACGTGGCTGCACGATCCGTTACAGCCATGCGGATAAGATGCCTGTCATCTCGACTGCTAATGATACGAGGCCGTTGGGATCCAATACGGCGTTTCGTATTACCCTCCTGAAAACACGGGTTCCATATTCTGCTAACAGTCATTGGATCTCCACCAACGCGAGCAGAAATGTCGCTATACGACAAACCACAATGGCAATAGGCTACAATCCGACATTTATCAAAGTCGGAAACGAGATGGTACGCATTTCTCCTCCTTACACGAGGCATCACAACAACGTTTCACCTGGCAACGCCGGTCAACTGCTGTTTATGTATGAGAAATCGGTAGGAAACTTTCCTCATGTCAGCACGTTGTAGGTGTCGCCATTGGCACCAACCTTGTGTAAATGCTCTGAAAAGCTAATCATTTGCATATCACAGAATCTTCTTCCTGTCGGAAAAATTTCACGTCTGTAGCACGTCATCTTAGTGGTTCAAAAATGGTTCAAATGGCTCTGAGCACTATGGGACCCAACTGCTGTGGTCATCAGTCCCCTAGAACTTCGAACTACTTAAACCTAACTAACCTAATGACATCACACACACCCATGCCCGAGGCAGGATTCGAACCTGCGACCGTAGAAGCAGCGCGGCTCCGGACTGGAGCGCCTAGAACCGCATGGCCACCGCGGCCGGCTTCTTAGTGGTGTGGCAATATTAATGGCCAGTAGTGTATTATACTGATTGGGCTCAGCGAGTTGACACGAGATCGTGTGGCAGTTGGAATAAAAGCTACAATGAAATAAGTTGCATATAAGAAATTTAATTTCGTGAAAGGTTTCGGGAACTTAGTGCTCTTCTTCAGAAGGTTATGCCTATCGCATAATTTTGCCGGTCAAGAAATTAAATTTCTTATATGCAACTGGTTGCTTATTATTTCATTATACAAGGTGGTCCATTGATAGTGACTGGGCCAAGTATCTCACGAAGTAAACATCAAACGAAAAAACTACAAATAACAAAACTCGTCTAGCCTGAAGGGGGAAACCAGATGGTGCTATGGTTCGCCCGCTAGATGGCGCTGCCGTAGGTCAAACGGATATCAACTGCGTTTTTAAAAAAATAGGAACCCCCATTTTCATTTCATATTCGTGTAGTCCGTAAAGAAATACGTTGGACCACTATTTTCGCTTTGTGATAGATGGCGCTGTAATAGTCACAAACGTATAAGTACGTGGTATCACGCAAAATTCCGCCAGGTATTTACTTCATGATACATTACCCGTGTTAAAATGGACCGTTTACCAATTGCGGAAAAAGTCAATATCGTGCTGATGTATGGCTATTGTGATCAAAATGCCCAACTGGCGCGTGCTATGTATGCTGCACGGTATCCTGGACGACATCATCCAAGTGTCCAGACCGTTCGCCGGATAGTTACATTATTTAAGGAAACTGGAAGTGTTCAGCCACATATGAAATGTCAATCACGACCTGCTACAAATGATGATGCTCAAGTAGGTGTTTTAGCTGCTGTCGCGGCTAATCCGCACATCAGTAGCAGAAAAATTGCGCGGGAAGCACAAAAACGTCGTTGTTGAGAATGCTACATCGACATCGATTGCACCCGTACCATATTTCTATGCACCAGGAATTGCATGGCGACGACTTTGAATGTCGTGTACAGTTCTGCCACTGGGCACAAGAGAAATTACGGGACGATGACAGATTTTTTACACGCGTTCTATGTAGCGACGAAGCGTCATTCACCAATAGCAGTAACGTAAACCGGCATAATATGCACTATTGGGCAACGGAAAATCCACGATGGCTGCGACAAGTGGAACATCAGCGACCATGGCGGGTTAATGTATGGTGCGGCATTAGGGGAGGAAGGATAATGGGCCCCCATTTTATCGATGGCAATCTAACTGGTGCAATGTATGCTGATTTCCTACGTAATGTTCTACCGATATTATTACAAGATGTTTCATTGCATGACAGAATGCCGGTGTACTTCCAATATGATGGATGTCCGGCACATAGCTGGCGCGCGGTTGAAGCGGTATTGAGCAGCGTATTTCATGACGGACGGATTGGTCGTCGAAGCACCATACCATGGCCCGCACGTTCACCGGATCTGACGTCCCCGGATTTCTTTCTGTGGGGAAAGCTGAAGGATATTTGCTATTGTGATCCACCGACAACGCCTGACAACATGCGTCAGCGCATTGTCAATGCATGTGCGAACATTACGGAAGGCAAACTACTCGCTGTTGAGAGGAATGTCCTTACACGTATTGTCAAATGCATTGAGGTTGCATTCTCAGAAATGTTAAGTTCACAAAGGTACATGTATCACATTGGAACAACCGGAATAAAATGTTCAAACGTACCTACGTTCTGTATTTTAATTTGAAAACCTACCTGTTACCAACTGTTCGTCTAAAATTGTGAGCCAAATGTTTGTGACTATTACAGTCCCATCTATCACAAAGTGAAAAAAGTGGTCCCACTAAAACATTCATATTTCTTTACGTACTACACGAATATGTAATAAAAACTGGGGGTTCCTATTTAAAAAACGCAATTGATATCGGTTTGACCTATGGCAGCGCCATCTAGCGGGCGAACCATAGCGCCTTCTGGTTTCCCCCTTCAAGCTAGACAAGTTTCGTAGTTTTTTCGTTTGATGCTTATTTCGTGAGTTATTGGGCCCGGTCACGATCAATGGACCACCCTGTATAATACTACAGTTGCTGATGATGGACAAAATACTAAAATACTAAAATGGAATAAAAGGATAAATTTTAAAGTATAAGAGGTAAAAAAGTATTTGAAGAAGTATTTGAAAACGAATTATAAATATTTACAATACTTATTAAAGTATAACTGGTAAGAAACACGTTCTATTTACAATACTTGTTTAGAAGCAAAATTTTTATTTTGATATCCGGGGTACATATGTACAAATTTTTCGATTTTCTTGTTCGAGAGCAAGCTAGGTAGAGTGGACCGTGAGATAATCAGGAGTCCTTGAGGTTGATGTCGCAGTATTTTAAAGTTTGTCCTTGCGCTTTGTTAATTGTAGAACTGTACGCTTATTTGATTGGAAATATCAGTCTTTTAAATTGGAATGGTGATTCAGTAGAGAGCAGTGGTATTCTGCTGATAAATAGTGTGTGTCCTTTGTACTTTCCAGTCATACATTCGGCTTCGATGATGTTCTTCGGTAGCTGTTATACGATAATCATAGGTTTGAAGAGTTGACATTTCTGAGTAGTATGATCAGACATACAGCTTTAAGTCGAAGGCTGTGTAATGGCAGTAGTGGTACTTTCAAAGAGTTTAGAAATTCTGTAGGGGAGTTCACACTTTCTGCAAACAGTTACCATCGTGTCGATCGATTGGTATATTCTCTCTTCACCGGGAATATTCTTTTGAATATTAAAGTTGATAAATAGACAATATTATTTTTAGCTGCCAAAATTGCCCTTTCAAATAGCCTGTCCAGACAGGTATACTTGTGAACAATGTTCGGATTAATTTGGTCGATGGGTTCCTTTTCATCAGTATCTATGTTGCAGAAATAACTGTTCAGTTTAATAAGGCCGGCCGTCTGGTCAGTTGCATATGTACCTTCGCCTATTTGTAAAAGTTGTTGATCAAAATGTGCTGTTGTTTCGTCTTTCGACTGTTCATCTCTCATATTTTTTGTTAGTCGCAGTATTTGTATGAGTGGACAAAGATGTGTTGTTTTTAAAGCATGTATTGATCTCGTCTGCTAGTGTTGACTTGGGGATAATTGGAAGTGTTTGTTGAAAATCTCCTGAGAGTATGAGTAGAGCTCCTCTCGTCACTTCAGAGTTTCCTCGCAAGTCTTGTAATGTTCTGTCAATGACTTCGAGTGGTTTTTTTATGTGCCATTGTGCATTCGTCCCAGAAGATAATTTTAGCTTGCTTTGGAAGTTCGCCCCGTCCAGATCCTCTTGTGATTTTACATACCGGGAATTGTTGTTCTGCTATATTCAACAGTAGTTGTAGCAGTTGTAGCGTGGAATGGCAGTTCGTCTTCCTTCCATAAGTGACACTGTAATGCCGACTGATACCACTGCAAGTGCGATATGTTGTTTAACACGTATTTCCGCCAGCAGTAGACTTATAAGAAACGTTTTGACCGGCCGCTGTGGCCGAGCGGTTCTAGGCGCTACAGTCCGGAACCGCGCTACTGCTACGGTCGCAGGTTCGGATCTTGCCTTGGGCATGGATGTGTGTGATGTTCTTCGGTTGCTTAGGTTTAAGTAGTTCTAAGTCTAGGGGACAGATGACCTCAGATGTTAAGTCCCATAGTGCTCAGATCCATTTTTAGAAACGTTTTCCCGGTGCCGCATGGTGCTCAAAGTAAACAATTCGACCAATGTTGTCGATCCGGTCCATGATAAAGTTGTAAACTTCTTTTGATTGTCATTGAGGGATGGTTGGTTGTGAGCAATGTTCGTTAATGTTGTAGCTACTTAGTAATTTCGAAGTTTAGCACACTGATAGCACCTTTTCGCGGTACTTGCATCCCAAGTTGTAGTCCCCCCTGTGGGTTCGGGGGTAAGAATAGGCCTGCGGTATTCCTGCCTTTCGTAAGAGGCAACTAAAAGGAGTCTCAACTGTTTCGGCCTTTAATGTGATGGTCCCCATTGGAGTTTGACCTCCATTTTTCGAAATTCAACAGAAGTACGAGCCTTTTGTGGAAGGACACCTTACGTGGTGCACCATCAGTCCTCTGTGCCCTAAGACCTTGGCACTCTTTATCGTCTTGGCGTCGTAACTGTACCCTCCATCCCTCATTTTGGGCATACACCCCTGATGGGTTGTGTAAGTTACACCGTTAGTGCGTCACCATCTGCACCCATGATACCTATGGACTTCCCATGGCACCCAAAATCCAGCACAGTAGCCAGCCCATTCTGGTGGGGTCATCATGTACCCTCTAGGTTGTAACCCCCTAAAAACACAGGGATCGTACTGCCGATGCCTGAGCTGACACCTTCCCACGTAAGCCAAGGAGTAGATGCTCGTCTCTCTGGCGCCTCAGGACTCCCGGCAGCGGCCATCCTGCCAGGTGGCCTTTGCTGTGGCTGGGTGGCGCCCGTGGGGAGAGACCCTGGTTGGAGTGGGTGGCATCGGGGCGGATGCCCCACAATGAAGCGGATGAAGTCTCAATCCGGTGGTCTCACGACCCAGAAAGTCTCTAAGCGCGGTAAGGTAGACCTTAACGCTGTGACATATCACCCCAACGCGTTCCCTTCCCTAGCCACGCCATGGGAGGGACGTAGGGCTGCGGACAGACAGGAGCCGTATTCACCGCGATACCTTGTGTGCAGCAGAACCGATGGGGATTCGTTTTTTGGGACTAAGCCTCTCTTCTTTGTTCACAATCATGAAGATAAATTTGGGGAAGTGGCGTCTCTTTCCAAAATGAGGAGAGGGGCCATTCTGATACAAGCAGTTTCATCTGCACAGTCATGGGCATTACTCGCCTGTAAGAACCTCGGTGACAACCCCGTTAACATCACTCCCCATAAGTCCTTAAATTTGGTCCTGAGGATTATCTTTTATTAAGATCTTCTGCTGCAGTCTGATGATGAGCTAAGGGAGAGCCTGGCGCGACGAGGCGTACACTTTGTCCGTCGTGTCTTTAGGGGGCCGAAGGATAATAGGATCGCTACCAGTGCTTTCATCCTGGCCTTTGAGGGTGACTGCTTGCCCGAGAAGGACAAGGTCATGATCTACCGGTGCGATGTCAAGCCCTATGTCCCGCCCCCTATGCGATGCTTCCAGTGCTGGAAGTTTGGACACATGTCCTACAGATGCACTACCAGCCCCACGTGTCGTGATTGTTGACGACCTTCACATCCTAAAGCCGGCCGCGGTGGTCTCGTGGTTCTAGGCGCGCAGTCCGGAGCCTTGCGACTGCTACGGTCGCAGGTTCGAATCCTGCCTCGGGCATGGATGTGTGTGATGTCCTTAGGTTAGTTAGGTTTAAGTAGTTCTAAGTTCTAGGGGACTGATAACCACAGCAGTTGAGTCCCATAGTTCTCAGAGCCATTTGAACCATTTTTCACATCCTAATACTCCATGTGCTACGTCCCACATGCGTTAACTGTGGGGAACATCATTCTCCCTGCTCGCCAGACTGTGCAGTCTACCAACGAGAGTGGAAGACACAAGAAATTAAGACGCTGGACCGTTTAACTTACCAAGAGGCACGGAAGAAGCTAGAATGGCTCAACCCCACACCTATGTTGAGTTTTTTTTTTTTTTTGTCATCAGTCTTCTGACTGGTTTGATGCGGCCCGCCACGAATTCCTTTCCTGTGCTAACCTCTTCATCTCAGAGTAGCACTTGCAACCTACCAACCTACGTCCTCAATTATTTGCTTGACGTATTCCAATCTCTGTCTTCCTCTACAGTTTTTGCCCTCTACAGCTCCCTCTAGTACCATGCAAGTCATCCCCTCATGTCTTAGCAGATGTCCTATCATCCTGTCCCTTCTCCTTATCAGTGTTTTCCACATATTCCTTTCCTCTCCGATTCTGCGTAGAACCTCCTCATTCCTTACCTTATCAGTCCACCTAGTTTTCAACATTCGTCTATAACACCACATCTCAAATAATTCGATTCTTTTCTGTTCCGGTTTTCACACAGTCCGTGTTTCACTACCATTCAATGCTGTACTCCAGACGTACATCCTCAGAAATTTCTTCCTCAAATTAAGGCCGGTATTTGATATTAGTAGACTTCTCTTGGCCAGAAATGCCTTTTTTGCCATAGCGAGTCTGCTTCTGATGTCCTCCTTGCTCCGTCCGTCATTGGTTATTTTACTGACTAGATAGCAGAATTCCTTAACTTCATTGACTTCGTGACCATCAATCCTGATGTTAAGTTTCTCGCTGTTCTCATTTCTACTACTTCTCATTACCTTCGTCTATCTCCGATTTACTCTCAAGCCATACTGTGTACTCATTAGACTGTTCTTTCCGTTCAGCAGATCATTTAATTCTTCTTCACTTTCACTCAGGATAGCAATATCATCAGCGAATCGTATCATTGATATCCTTTCACCTTGTATTTTAATTCCACTCCTGAACCTTTCTTTTATTTCCGTCATTGCTTCCTCGATGTACAGGTTGAAGAGTAGGGGCGGAAGGCTACAGCCTTGTCTTACACCCTTCTTAATACGAGCACTTCGTTCTTGATCGTCCACTCTTATTATTCCCTCTTGGTTGTTGTACATATTGTATATGACCCGTCTCTCCCTATAGCTTACCCCAACTTTTTCAGAATCTCGAACAGCTTGCACCATCTTATATTGTCGAACGCTTTTTCCAGGTCGACGAATCCTATGAAAGTGTCTTGATTTTTCTTTAGCCTTGCTTCCATTATTAGCCGTAACGTCAGAATTGCCTCTATCGTCCCTTTACTTTTCCTAAAGCCAAACTGATCGTCACCTAGCGCATCCTCAATTTTCTTTTCCAATCTTCTGTATATTATTCTTGTAAGCAGCTTCGATACATGAAATGTTAAGCTGATTGTGCGATAATTCTCGCACTTGTCAGCTCTTGCCGTCTTCGGAATTGTGTGGATGATGCTTTTCCGAAAGTCAGATGGTATGTCGCCAGACTCATATATTCTACACACCAATGTGAATAGTCGTTTTGTTGCCACTTCCCCCAATGATTTTAGAAATTCTGATGGAATGTTATCTATCCCTTCTGCCTTATTTGACCGTAAGTCCTCCAAAGCTCTTTTAAATTCCGATTCTAATACTGGATCCCCTATCTCTTCTAAATCGACTCCTGTTTCTTCTTCTATCACATCAGACAAATCTTCACCCTCAAAGAGGCTTTCAATGTATTCTTTCCACCCATCTGCTCTCTCCTCTGCATTTAACAGTGGAATTCCCGTTGCACTCTTAATGTTACCACCGTTGCTTTTAATGTCACCAAAGGTTGTTTTGACTTTCCTGTATGCTGAGTCTGTCCTTCTGACAATCATATCTTTTTCGATGTCTTCACATTTTTCCTGCAGCCATTTCGTCTTAGTTTCCCTGCACTTCCTGTTTATTTCATTCCTCAGCGACTTGTATTTCTGTATTCCTGATTTTCCTGGAACATGTTTGTACTTTCTTCTTTCATCAATCAACTGAAGTATTTCTTCTGTTACCCATGGTTTCTTCACAGCTACCTTCATTGTACCTATGTTTTCCTTCCCAACTTCTGTGATGGCCCTTTTTAGAGATGTCCATTCCTCTTCAACTGTACTGCCTACTGCGCTATTCCTTATTGCTGTATCTACAGCGTTAGAGAACTTCAAACATATCTCGTCATTCCTTAGTACTTCCGTATCCCACTTTTTTGCGTATTGATGCTTTCTGACTAATGTCTTGAACTTCAGCCCTCTCTTCATCACTACTATATTGTGATCTGAGTCTATATCTGCTCCTAGGTACACCTTACAATCCAGTATCTGATTTCGGAATCTCTGTCTGACCATGATGTAATCTAACTGAAATCTTCCCGTATCTCCCGGCCTTTTCCACGTATACCTCCTCCTCTTGTGATTCTTGAACAGGGTGTTCGCTATTACTTGCTGAAACTTGTTACAGAACTCAATTAGTCTTTCTCCTCTTTCATTCCTTGTCCCAAGCCCATATTCTCCTGTAACCTTTTCTTCTACTCCTTCCCCTACAACTGCATTCCAGTCGCCCGTAACTATTAGATTTTCGTCCCCCTTTACATACTGCATTACCCTTTCAATATCCTCATACACTTTCTCTATCTGTTCATCTTCAGCTTGCGACGTCGGCATGTATACCTGAACTATCGTTGTCGCAGTTGGTCTGCTGTCGATTCTGATTAGAGTTATGCTGCTGTAACTCTGACGCCACCAGTTCCTGCAACGACTCCCTTCTCACTTGGCTCACAGAACAGTCAAGTTAGGCCTGCCCCACCGCTGGTGGGGGTCACTCTATCTTCCACTACTCCTACAACACCCAGTTTGGGAGCAGTGCACCCCGAACAACCGGGGACGTCTGTCCCCACCTCTCAGCCGGAGAAGCGACAGCCCTCTCAGGCTACTCAGCCGGAGAAGTGACAGCCCTCTCCGGCTACTCAGCCGGAGACGCAACAGCCTCCTCCGGCCTCACTTGTTCGGAAGGGGTCCCTTGGGGGAGTCCCTTCCAAGGACCTCCCAAGTCTCTCACAAGACACTAGCCAGTGGCTGAAGAAGCCACCAGTTGCTGGTCGAAGGGCTTCACGCTCTTCCTCTGTTCCTGATAATGCCTCAGGAAAGCCCTCCCGGCACGCAAACCCTCCTCCCAAAGACAAGGGAGAGAAGAGGAAGCTCTCCAAGAAGCATAAGGACCCAGTGGTTCCCGCGCCACCGCTTCCTGTCAGCTCAGCCTCTGAAGATGAGGTCGAGTTCTTTGCGTCCCCTGATGACCTGGATCTCGCCGTCTCCTTAGAAACGATGGACGTTGCGACGTCCGTCAGTCAGTCGCAGCATGTGACTCTGCGAAGTAATCTGCCTTTTCAGTGCCTTCATGCTCCTACAGGGCACGCTTTGTACAATCCTCCAGTGGAATTGCGGCGGTTATTTTAGCCATCTACCTGAGCTACGTCAGCTTCTAAGCATGACATCTGCTTTCTGCA
Organism: Schistocerca nitens; assembly: GCF_023898315.1. Classification (NCBI taxonomy): domain Eukaryota; kingdom Metazoa; phylum Arthropoda; class Insecta; order Orthoptera; family Acrididae; genus Schistocerca; species Schistocerca nitens. The sequence continues at coordinate 504,025,038 of NC_064621.1, forward strand.
TTGCCCTCCAGGAAACCTGGTTCCCGGCAATGCGGACCCCTGTCCTTCGTGGATACAGGGGTTATTACTGCAACCATAGCACTTTCAATAGTGTGTCAGGTGGAGCCTGCGTGTATCTTCTTACCTCTTTATATAATGCTCCTGTGCCCCTTCAAACATCATTGGAAGCTGTGGCTGTCCGCGTAAGGGCTACCCAGGACACAACAATCTGCAGTGTCTATCTCCCTCCAGGTGTTACAGTCCCCCTGACCGAATTGGCTACATTTGTCACCCAACGTCCCACGCCTTTTCTTCTCCAGGGGGATTTTAATGCCCACCATCCCCTGTGGGGTGGAACGAAGATTACTGGCCGAGGCAGAGATGTCGAGACTCTGATCTCCCAACTCGACCTCTGCCTCTTAAACACTGGCGCCTCCGCACATTTCAGAGTGGCGCATGGCACGTTCTCGGCCATAGATCTGTCGTTGTGCAGGCCAGGGCTTGTACCATCGGTCCACTGCAGAGTCCATGACGACTTGTGTGGTAGTGACCATTTTCCCATCTTCCTTTCACTACTCCAGCGTCGCTCCCATGAACGCTTGCCCAGATGGGCATTTAGCAAGGCAAACTGGGAAGTGTTCTCTTCTGCTGCCACTGTTGAATCTCTCCCCCACGGTACCATCGATGTGGCGGTTGAGACACTGACTGCAGCAATTGTTTCCGCTGCGGAACGTATCATTCCTCGTTCTTTAGGGTGCCCCAGTGAAAGTCAGTGCCTTGGTGGTCTCCAGAGGTCGCTGAAGCCATTAATGAGCGTCGGCGGGCTCTTCAGCGACATAAGCGGCACCCGTCTTTGGAGAACCTCATTTTATTCAAACGTCTCCGTGCTCAGGTCCGGCGGCTCATCAAAAGGCGGAAACAGGAGTGCTGGGAGAGGTACGTTTCCACCATTGGTTCCTGTACTTCACCCTCACAAGTGTGGATGAAGATTCGGCGCATCTTGGCATTGCAGCACTCTACAGGTGTCCCAGGGCTTACCATCAACGGGGCGCTATGCACCGATGCCGATGCAATCGCCGAGCATTTCGCTCAGCACTATGTTCGGGCCTCTGCGTCAGGGAATTACCCGCCCGCGTTTCGTGCGCTAAAACGCCGGGAGGAAGGCAAACGACTTTGATTTGCTTCTCGCCACCCTGAGGCGTATAACGCCCCATTTAGTTCGTGGGAACTCCAAAGCGCCCTGGCACAGTGCCCCGATACAGCCTCTGGGCCAGATGGCATCCACACTCAGATGCTCAAATACCTGTTCCCGGACTGTCAGCGATGTGTTCTTGCCATCTTCAACGGCATATGGGGCGATGGTGTCTTTCCGTCGCAGTGGCGAGAAAGTACCATCATTCCGGTGCTGAAGCCCGGTGAAGACCCGCCTAATGTGGATAGCTATCGGCCCATCAGCTTGACAAACACTCTGTGCAAGCTACTGGAACATATGGTGAGTCGACGGCTGAGTTGGCTGCTCGAGTCTCGGGGTCTTCTGGCTCCGTGCCAGAGCGGCTTCCGTCAGGGCCGTTCCACCGCTGATACTTTGGTCTTCCTTGATTCTGCAATCCGCACTGCTTTTTCGAGGCGCCAACACCTCGTCTCCGTCGTTTTCGACTTCTCCAGAGCATATGACACGACGTGGCGGCACCATATTCTCGCCACGTTGCACGGGTGGGGTCTTCGGGGCTCTCTCCCCATTTTTATTAAGAATTTTTTATCTGTTCGGACATTCCGCCTTTTACTTGGCACATCCCATAGTTCACTTCATGTCCAGGAGAACGGCGTTCCACAGGGCTCTGTATTGAGCGTGCCACTTTTCCTTGCGGCCATTAATGGACTTGCAGCAGCAGTAGGGTCGTCTGTCTCACCCACGTTATATGCTGACGATTTCTGCATCTTTTTCAGCTCCACCACCATTAGTGTTGCAGAACGTAGGTTGCAGGGAGCCATACGCAAGGCGCAGGCGTGGGCTCTCGCCCATGGGTTTCACTTTTCTCCTGCGAAGACTTGTGTTCTGCACTTCTGTCGGCATCGAACTGTCAATCCCCACCCTGAGCTTAATCTTCAGGATGCCATGCTCAGGGTAGTTGACACTTACCATTTTATGGGATTGCTGTTCGATGCCCGGCTTACTTGGCTTCCACGTATTCGTCAGCTCAAGCGTCAGTGCTGGCGGCATCTGAATGCCCTCCGCTGCCTCAGCAACACAACTTGGGGCGCAGATCGTATTACGCTGCTGCAGCTCTACAAAGCCCTCGTGCTGTCCCGACTGGATTACGGGAGTGTGGCGTATGGCTCAGCGTCCCCCTCAGCGTTGCAACTGCTGGACCCCATTCACCACTGTAGGGTTCGACAGGAGCATTCCGCACCAGCCCTGTTAATAGCCTACTTGCTGAGGCTGGGGTTCCTACACTTCGCCTTTTGCGTCAACGACTCTTAGCCAACTATGCTGCCCACGTCCGTTTTTCGCCCCGTCACCCTAACTACCATCTCCTTTTCGCTAATGCGGCAGTCCATATCCCACACCGGCGGCCGCGATCGGGCCATACAATTGGGATACGTGTTAGATCACTCCTTAGTGAACTAGAGTCTTTTCCTCTTCCATCTGCTTTTCAGATCCACCCACATACACCCCCTTGGTGTATTCGTCGGCCGCAGCTTCGGCTGGACCTCTCACGATGGCAAAAAGATTCAGTTCCTCCTGCAGTCTTGCGCCGCCAATTTCTTGCTCTCCTCGACGCATCCCGTGACTCGGAGGTTATCTATACAGATGGCTCGATGGTTGATGGCCGTGTGGGGTACGCTTATGCTCGTACGCACTATGTAGACCAGCACTCCTTGCCGGAAGGCTGCAGTGTTTACACTGCAGAGCTAACAGCCATTTTTCGTGCCCTTGATCGTATTCGTACCAGCACTGGAGAGTCCTTTGTCATTTGCAGTGACTCTCTCAGTAGTCTACAGGCTCTTGACCAGTGCTACCCACGCCATCACATTGTTGTTGACATCCAGGAGTCCGTTCATGCTCTTCAACAGCGTGGACGTTCAGTGGTGTTCATATGGACCCCGGGACACGTTGGGATAGCGGGAAACGAACTCGCCGACAAGTTAGCCAAAGAAGCTACCCGCAACCTGACGTTGGAGATCGGCCTCCCGGCAACTGATCTCCGATCGGTGTTGCGCCGTCGGGTCTTTGGGATGTGGGGAGACGAATGGCGCAATCTGTCTGCACCCAAGAAGCTGCGGCGAGTAAAGGAGACCACAAATGTGTGGGGTTCCTCTATGCGGGCCTCTCACAGGGATTCTGTTGTTCTCTGTAGGCTCCGCATTGGTCACTCTTGGCTGACGCATGGTCATCTGCTGCGTCGAGAGGACTCCCCTCATTGTCGCTGTGGTGCAAACATGACGGTGGCCCTTTTGTTGTTGGAATGTCTGCTTTTAACCTCTCTCAGGCGAACTTTTAATCTCCAGGGTGATTTATCATCTCTTTTAGGTGATGATGTCTCCATGGCAGATCGGGTTTTAAGTTTTATTTGCGCAAGCGGCTTTTATAGGTCCATTTAATTTTATTACATCACCCTCTCTTGAGCTGTATTTTTTAACTAGTTTTGTGTTGTAATTCGACTCCACCCTAACTTTTTAGGCTGGAGGTTTTAACGTGTTGCAGAGTGGCTGGCTCATTCTTTTATTTTCGTGATCAGCCAGCCACGATCCTCTGCTGTACAATTTTAATGCTTTCTGCCTTTCTTCTATATGTTGTTTTTGTTGCTGTGCTCCGTTTGCCATGTTGCTTTATTATTGACCTTGGGCTTTTCTTCCCCCGGAGTTTTTCTTTTAGTGCTTAGAATGACTAATGGATGGCCTCATTGTGCTCTGTGTGTTTCTGAAACAAGGGACCGATGACCATTGCAGTTTGGTCCCTTTAATCTTTAAACCAACCAACCAACCCAAGTTGTAGTAAGGTCTGGCTTTTCATTGCTATCTTCTTGACAAATGAGAGTTTCATACACGATGTCGTCTTTGAATTAGATGGTCAATTCAGGATGAGGTTGTCGAATATGGCACAGTATGTCATCACTCATACTCTCTTTGGAGTTCCATAGCTCTTTTGGATTTGATGGGTTACGTGTTGTTACAATTATGATGAATAAGTCTCTCATTTGTTCAACCGATGCTGTGAGTGAGGCTCCTTGTTGTGTTAATTCCCAGTGGTTGTCGCTTTCCAGCAGTCCTAAGCACTGGCAAGCTTCACTGCACGTCTGGCGTAGGTAAACGTCAACAGTCTTGAGATCTGTGAAACTTGTTAGTCCCCTTATTTCGTGTTGCAACATCCGGAGATAGAACCATTCGGCTTTGTTCGGATGTGCGGGTATATTCCTACACCCAGTGCGCCAGTTTTCACGATTCCTGGATGATCTTGTACTGGAATTCCTGGTTTTCGTCGTTGAAAGTTTTTTCTTGTTGTGTTCCACGTATAACAGCAAGGGACGTAGACATATAGCAACGTTTTCACGATTGGAAAGTATTAATGTTGGTGATGTTAATGTTGCATTCTGAATTGGTACGCTTGCATTTTTTCTGGCGGTGTCTTTTGTGAAGTAAACTCTCTGTCAGTTCTCCAAATGTACCGTACTTGTAGGTGTTGCACAGTTGGTTCACGTTCGTGTATGGGTAAACCGAAAATCCATCACGCTACTTCGTTACTGTTGATGTACCTTCCCATTCGGGACATGAGGATCTCGTCGTTCCTGTTTCGTTGTTCGCTGTCTTTGGCTATTTGAAATACTGCCGTGTCACTATCTTTGTTCACATACTTACCGACGTATTTGATGGATTTCACTGAATATCAGTGCTCTATGTCACATGAGCTTGGAACATTTTGGAAAAATAGTGTGTTATTGATAGTACCCATTGATGATCTATTTCCTGATTTTGGCTGCCTCGTATTCTTTTTTTCTGTGAAGCCACCGTTTTTCTGTGATCGTCTTCTGTATTTTGGATGGCCATCAACTCCGGTTTGTTTGTCGTCCAAGTACGGCTTTAGGTATTATTATTATTATTATTATTTGTAAATTTTCCATCATTATTACATGGCGAATTGGGGTTTAGTGGTCAATATGGTACGTGAATAATGTTTTTCACTTCTATGTCGTCCAGTTCCGGATCAAGAGATTTAGCTTGGATGATTTTCTCGATATCCGCGAGATGAATCCTGTCGTGTAATCATATGAGATTCTGTGAGTGATCGTTTTTGCCGTTTGACAGTGTGCATCCAGCATCTATCGGTTCCAAAGGTGTATTTTCTGATGACTTCAATAAATCTCATTTGGTTTTGTTAGAAAACTTGGGCTATGGGGATATGCCCGTATCTTAGTTGAACTTTGATTTCTGAGCATGACGCGTCGCATGTGAATGTTATAAAGAGCTCAGATCGTCCATATTTTCTTGTGTAGGTCATGGCATCTGGAGTGTATTCATCCATGTGTCTCGGACTTGCTATGTATAACGACCGTTACATTACCATAGTTCCACTGCGGTCATTTATGATTGCGTATCGAAGTTGGATGTATTCTTCCGTGCGTAGTTTCTTCTGATTCAGTCTTACGTAAAGCATTCATTCTGCTTCTGTTTTTGCATATAAATCTACCAGGAATTGTTGGAATAGAGGGTGAGTGTTGAGAATATCATGTTTCATTATCTCTAATCATTAAGCAGTAAGCATAAACTCCACGGGAGTGACATGTTTGTTTGTTTCTACGCCTGTTTCAGGTTTGATTAAAGTGATATCCGTCCTCTCTGTGCAGAAAGAACCGCATGAATCCATGTATCCTGCATGTCAGCGGGCGACTGTTCAAGCTGGTGGAGGCTCTGTAATGGTGTGAGACGCGTGCAGTTGGAGTGATATGGGACCCGTGATTCGTCTAGATACGACTCTGACAGGTGACACGTATGTAAGTACCCTGTCTGGTCACCTTGATCCATTCGTGTCCATTGTGCATTCCGATGGACTTGGGCAATTCCAGCAGGACAGTGCGACACCTCACACGTCCAGAATTGCTGCATAGTGGCTCCAGAATCATTCTGAGTTTAAACACTTCCGCTGGCCACGAAACTCCCCAGACATAAACATTATTGAGTATATCAGGGATGCCTTGCAACGTGCTGTTCAGAGAAGATCTCGACCCCGTCGTACTCTTAAGGATTTTTTGGACAGCTCTGCAGGGTTCATGGTGTCAGTTCCCTCCAGCACTACTTCAGACATTAGTCGAGTCCATGCCATGTCGTGCTGCAGCACTTCTGCGTGCTCGTAGGGGCCCTACAAGTTATTAGGCTGGTGTACTAGTTTCTTTGGCTCTTCAGCGTATATCTTATGCGTGCGATACTACTACCATCTATACAAATGCATATAACTATCCTATTACCTCAGTGTATATACAGTATTCACAAGTATTTTCAATTGCAACAGTTTGTAACCCTGTGGTGCACTTGTCCACTGCAGTGGGCAACTGTTAATGTCCCTTGTTTGGCGTTTGCAGTAATTCCCGAGTCTGTAACTGCGTGCACCCTGCGCCAGTGGACACGCACCATTAGTGCTGTGCCCTGACTGCATTTTCAACCTCAGGAACGATTGAGAATCCCAAAGAAGAGACCAGTTATTAACAGCCGTTCACTACAGTGGAAATATGCATCACATGGTTTGCTTGAATAGAATATTTGTTTTTAGGCACATGACCTTGTACCTTATAACAATTTTTCACATTTGTAAAAACTCCTACTTTTCCAGAGTATCTTTTACAATCCCAGAAAAAGACTGCAGCAAACGTTAAGTGAATGCTATTACTTCAAAATGGAATACGTTTATATATTAAACTCCTATTAAATCGCTGACTAGAGATGAAAGGCTGACAAGTATTCCAAGGTACAACACTCTTTCGATCACAGTGAATCACTATGTAAAACTGCCTTTTGTATTGGGAGCAAAGGTACACCTGATGCTCAGTATGGTTGAGTGGATCATCTGTGTCTCCAAACATGAACCGGACGATGCGGCTTTTGTTCATTTTTCAGTGTGCCACATTTTGCGAAGCATCATTTTAAACTTACACAGAGCTTTATTTTAGGGCGATAATGATTGCCGACACGCGAAGTTTCCCGCTGCATTGGCGTATTCGAAATGAACGTATAATCGTTATCCTGAGACACAAAACACGTTCGCCGCAAAAAATATCAGCTAACGACTACGACCTCTGCATTATGGCTCCTATGTGTCCAGTCAGAAGTACGAAAACACTGCTGTGTACCTCTTGTAAGTAAGTTGGGCGGGGCGTGTAGAGTGGCATGGGATAGGGGGGTGGGGTGGGAAGAAGCTTTACATGTGTCAGCCTGGGCGCTAGCAACCATCTCTATACGACGTGTATGGCCATACAATGAACATTTTAACAATGTATTCGCCTTTCAGGACGTTAATGGTCGAGCGTACTGCGGCCACCTTGGGAACACCACTCTGAAATAATTTGCCTGTGGAATACGAGGGGCATTCAATATGTAATGCAACACATTTTTCCCAGCCAGTTTCGGTTAAAAAACGCAGATTTTGCTGTGGGAAAACGTGAATATTCTCGCTTCGGGCACTATAGTTTCATGAAGTTTCGATAGGTGGCAGCGCTATATGTAACCTTGAAAATGGCATCTGTGACGGAGATGCGTTTCAAGCAGAGGGCTTTCATTAAGTTTCCTTTGGCGGAAAATCAGAGCGTCGAAGATATTCTTAGGCGCTTGCAGAGTGTTAATAAAGTCATGGCAGGGAAAAAAAGGACGGCAAGCTGTTGGGCGAGGCACCTGTCATCATTGCAACAAGTTCGCGCGATCCTCTCCGACATCCCGTGTTCCGACCGGCCGCACACTGGTGAAACTCCTGCGGCTTTTGTAACTTGTGGACACTCAAATTCGAGGTGATCGACGCATCACAATGAAACATCTCGCTACACAACTGAACATCTCTGTTGGCAGAGCTGACACACTCAGATACCAGTTGGGGTACTCAAAGGAACGTTTCCGCCTGGATCCACCCTACTCCCCGGATCTCGTACGTTCTGACTTCCATCCGTTTGGTCCAATGAAGGATGTAATGGGCAAGAAACAGTACGGGGATGATGGGAAGGATATTGATGCAGCAAGACTTTGGTTCCGTCGTTTCGCAGAAATGTGATACCATGCGGGAATACAGGCCCTACCACCCTAAGGTGGCGTGAGGCCATGGCATTGAAAGGAGATTATGTTGAAAGGTGGGGTTTGAAGCCAAAAGAGAGGAGAATAATGTCGTGTATTGGAAGCCTAAATAAAACCAACCTGTTTTCAGAAAAAAATGTGTTGCAGTACTTCTTAAACGCCCCTCTTATGTGAAGAAATCGATTCTAAGAGATTTCTCATAATTTTGACAGAATTTTGATTATTCAAACACAAAAGAATGCGCTTTACTACCAAATACAACGAAAGTGACCATATTTGAGTTTGGGAAGCGACCTCCAGAAGAATGCAAAAGACGAAGATGTCCCATAAACAATTTCTTAAATATTAATGCAACAGTCTGTAATTATAATGAGTTATAAATGGAAGCCCAAACAAATTTGCACTTGATCGTGAGTGTGCAGCAGTCTGACGTTTTACTGAATGTAAACACAATTTGCGTATTTGAACAGCTGTCTAATCAAAAGTTCCCACTATTAGAGTGCTTTGCACCAGTAGTGAACCAGTAGTGGTCATAGCGCTCAGAATTTAATGACGGACGCCACAACTTAAGCGAATTACCACATATCCCAACAGAACACGTAAATGTTTCTGATAAAAACAGTGCACGCAGATGCAAAAGTGCACAGTGCACACCGCTACAAATGAAACAACACTACAGTAAAACAATAGAGAAAAAGAGAGTTAGCAAATAGTTGTGGCTACCGCTAATGATAGTAACAATAATGAGCACCTAATAAAAAAACGATTACAGTTTAAAACGATTTTAGTCTTCATAAGCGATAGTAAGAGCAACTGATTCGTGTTGCAGCTTATCTGTTCGTAGTCTGTGTATTGTGATGACGGGGGCTCCTGACTGCAGGTAGCGTAATTATCGTAGCTTCATCAGTCGCGAAATTTCCATGTGTATTGCTAGTATATGATTCTCCTGGCGAAAATACGAGTAGTGTCATCCGTGGCATTCCTTTTTTCACTGCCTGGTCGAGCGTAGCTGTTGTTTTGTAGGTCCAATTTCGCATGTATGCTATTACAATGTATCTTACTCACACAATTCCGATGTGAACATCGGGTACAGAGTTGTAAAACAGTATAAAATTCACTTTAACTCGCCGGTCGCGAAGTTACAGTCCATCCACTTTCAGTGTGAGCACCACAATAACGAATTCATAATTTCGGCGAAAACACTACCACACGTAATAAACAAGTTAAACGTTTCCATGGCGGCAGTTGCTGTTTTAATACTCGATGCGTTTCATTGATTATCAAAGAAGAATTTCAAGGTACTTGAGTTTGTGCAGCTCAGTTATATGTCAAACAGTTCGGTTCAAACAACGGCAACGACAATCACTCTCCATACTCGCGTACATTGTCGCTCCCGTTTATAGCGCCCCATCAAGCTCGCAGTATTCAAACTGTCAAACATTTTCTTCCAAAACGTCCATGTCGTAATTCATTTGAAAACTTGATCGAAACGTAACAAAGCGGCCATAAATTTTCGTGTGTTTGTGTCTAGCACTATTACACAACGAAAACACGATACGGCATGCCACTGCAAGCCCACTGACTGTCTTTGTTCGACTGTAACTATCGATATGACTCTCACATCACAGTTCGAATACAGTACATGTTTTACATATTACATTTATTTTTACGCAGCACATTTCAAAAAAACATTACAAAGAAGATCAAACCAATCTTAAAACTTTAACATGCTAAATCAATAGGATATTCATGTAGTAATATAAATACAACAAAACATTGTCGCATTACATACTACAGAACAAAACAAAGAAATATTCTAGACCATCAAAGATATATTAACGGAGTAAATGAAGCGAAAGAAAAGATAAAAGAAAAATTTGTCTACCACAGTTAGCAATATCTTCACAAAATACTGGAATGGACCAGACTATGTTCGGCTCCAGCTGAAGCTTCCAGTGTGTCGCCGTAGAACCCTCCTCATGCACTGGATGACTTCAGGAGGGCCACCACAGAAGTGTGTGGCTGCCTTGAGCAGCGATGGCTCGACCACTTTGCAGGGCCATGCCTAAGAGGATCCAAGCACGTTAAAATTGACGAGTTGGAGCAACACCATATTAAACACTACCAAACAGCAGATTTTGAAACACGTTTTTCTCTTGGATAATGATTTGCTTTTATTTGATATTAATGTTATTTTTGTTTGAAAAAAAATTTTTTTTCTTTATTCTCATTCCCTCTTGAATCCAGTCCCACAAGTCTCATCGATGTGCTGGTGGTGCACAACTTTTTTGAGCGATTTCTACATCTAAATCTTCATCTATATCTGCGTGATTACTCAGAAATTCACAATTAAGTGCCTGCTAGAGGGCTCACCGAAACGTTTTCAAGCTATTTCTCTACTGTTTCACTATCGAACAGGGCGCGGGAAAAACGAGCACTGAAACCTCTCTCTTATTTTACCATGGTGCTCATTTCTTCCTATTCTGACCAACAGAATACATTCGCAATCGGAGGAAAAAGTTGGTGATGGAAATTTCACGAGAAGATCTTGCCGCAACGAAAAACGCCTTTGTTTTAGTGCTTGCCACCCCAATTCACGATCGTGTCCGGGGCACTCTCTAACCTATTTCGTGATAATACAAAACGAGATTCCCTTCTTTTAACTTTTTCGATGTCCTCCGTTAGCCCCATCTGATGTGGATCCCACACCACACAGCAATACTCCATAAGGGGGGCAGACAAGTGCGGTGTGTGCAGTAGACCTGTACCAATAGACTTCGTGTGGTTGCACTACTTAAGCCTGGTAAGGAACCAAGCGACCCTAAAAACTTTCGCCCGGTATCGCTGTTATGCCACTGTTTCAAGGTCTTCGAGCGTCTTATCCTTAACCGATTTAGAGACCTCTTCGAAGAAAAGTTCATTCCTCAACAAGCTGGCTTTCGACCTGGAAAGTCGTGCTGCAGTCAGATACTGAACCTTACTCAACACATCGAAGATGGTTTCGAACAGGGTAAGATAACAGGAGTTACCTTTGTCGACCTAACAGCTGCATACGACACTATCAACCACAGGAAGTTGCTGAGTAAAATTTACCAACTCACCAAGAATTACCAACTAACATTCGTTACTGGTACTCTCCTGCAGAACAGAAGACTTCAAGTCTCTCTCCATGGTAAGAACAGCATATGGCGCATATAAAAGAATGGCTTACCTCATGGCAGTGTGCTCGCCCCTTTGCTCTTCAATGTTTACTATAAGGACCAGCCCGTACCGGGAAATTTCAGGCTTTTCATCTATGCTGACGATACTGGAGTGGTTGCTCAAGGAAAGACGTTTGAAGAAGTAGAGGAAAAGTTGACTTCCGCGCTAGATACGCTTGGCTCCTACTACAAAGCCAATCAGCTAAAGGCAAATCCTAACAAGACTCAGGTTTGCGCATTTCACTTGAAGAATAGAGAAGGTCGGCGGGAACTGGACGTTACATGGAAAGGCAAACGACTGGAGCATTGTTCAACACCAGTATGTCTGGGTGTTAACCTTGACCGAACTCTGTCCTTCAAGAAACATTGCCATAACACCATACTGAAAATTAGTTCACGGAAGAACATCTTGAGGAAGCTCACATCCATCGCCTGGGGAGCAAGTCCTCCCGTCCTGAGAATTCCAGCTCTTGCTTGTGTGTGTCCGCTGAAGAATATGCTTCACCTGTGTGGAGTGCATTCACACACACCAAACAGGTTGATATTGTAATCAATGAGACCGTCCGAATCTTGTCGGGATGTCTGAAGCCAAGTCAAGTCGATAAAATCTACCCGATTGTTGGAAAAGCTCTCCCTACTATTGGATGAGCTGTTGCTGCTCATTTAGAGAAGGCTAAGCAAACTTATGATCCCCGACATCCACTGCATGATAATCAGGTAGCACTCCATCGACTGAAGTCGAGAAAGACCTTCATCGCCAGGACTCAACCACTAGAGGGAACACCATAGTCCAACCACATCACCAGGTGGTTCAAATGGTTCAAATGGCTCTGAGCACTATGGGACTCAACTTCTGTGGTCATCAGTCCCCTAGAACTTAGAACTACTTAAACCTAACTAACCTAAGGACATCACACACATCCATGCCCGAGGCAGGATTCGAACCCGCGACCGTAGCGGCCTCGCGGTTCCAGACTGTAGCGCCTAGAAACGCACGGCCACTTTGGCCGGCCAGGTGGAAGAGCAAGATACCACCTGATATCCCTGTAAAGGAAGAGCTAGCTGCAGGAAATGACTTGCCCTACCGTATTTGGAGATCGCTCAGTCGTCTTAGGGTGAATGTTCCTCTTGCGAAAATGGGGCATTCTTCCAGCTGATGAAGATACATCCTGTGAGCGCGGAACTACACAAGACCCGGCCAACCTGCTAATTTGTCCTAAACTTGAACAACCTGGCACAACACAGGACCTGACCGAGGGAAACAACAAGGCCATTGGAGTTGCTACCTTCTGGAAACGCTGACCGGACACGGAAATGAATGAGTAGACCTGTTGTACTTTGTAAGTGTTCTGCCAATATCGCAGTCTTTGTTTGTTTTATTCCAACGTTATCTATGTGATCTTCCCAATTTCAGTAACTCGTAATTGTAACCCTACGTAAATAGTTGAATTTAGAAATTTTACATTTGAATCAAGGACCTTCCCGTTGGTGGGGATGCTTGCGCGCCTTAGCGATACAGAAAGCCGTACCGTAGGTACAACCACACTGAGGGATATCTCTTGAGAGGCCAGACAAACGCGTCATTCCTGAATAGGGGCAGCAGCCTTTTCAGTATTGCAGGGAAAACAGTCTGGATGATTGACTGATCTGGCCTTGTAACATTAACCAAAACGGTCTTGTTGTGCTGGTACTGCGAAGGGCTGAAAGCAAGGGGAAAATACAGCCATATATTTTCCGAGGGCATGCAGCTTTACTGTATGGTTAAATGATGATGACGTCCTCTTGGGTAAAGTATCCCGGAGGTAAAATAGTCCTCCATTCGAATCTCTGGGCGGGGACTAATCAAGAGGACGTCGTTATCAGGAGAAAGAAAACTGGCGTTCTACGGATCGGAGCGTGGAATGTCAGATCCCTTAATCGGGCAGGTAGGTTAGAAAATTTAAAAAGGGAAATGGATAGGTTAAAGTTAGATATAGTGGGAATTAGTGAAGTTCGGTGGCAGGAGGAACACGACTTCTGGTCAGGTGAATGTCGTATTTGCGGCCTTGAGTCCAAAGGATGGTTTGATGCAGCTCTCCATGCTACTCTATCCGGTGAAGCTTCTTCATCTCCCAGTTCCTACTGCAACCTACATCCTTCTGAATCTGCTTAGTTATTCATCTCTTGGTCTCTCTCTACGATTTTTACCCTCCACGCTGCCCTCTATTACGAATTTGGTGATGCAGCTCTCCATACTACTCTATCCTGTGCAAGCTTCTTCATCTCCCAGTACGTACTGCAACCTACATCCTTCTGAATCTGCTTAGTGTATTCATCTCTTGGTCTCTCTCTACGATATTTACCCTCCACGCTGCCCTCTAATACTAAATTGGTGATCCCTTGATGACTCAGAACATGTCCTACCAACCGATCCCTTCTTCTAGTCAAGTTGTGGCACAAATGCCTCTTCTCCCCGTTTCTATTCAATAGCTCCTCACTAGTTATGTGATCTACCCATATAAGCTTCAGCATTCTTCTGTAGCACCACATTTCGAAAGCTTCTATTCTCTTCTTGTCTAAACTATTTATCGTCCACGTTTCACTTCCATACCTGGACTCAATACAAATACTTTCAGAAACGACTTCCTGACACTTGAATCTATACTCGATGTTAACAAATTTCTCTTCTTCAGAAACGCTATCCTTGCCATTGCCAGTCAACATTTTATAACTACTCTACTTCGACCACCATCAATTATTCTGCTCCCCAAATAGCAAACCTCATTTGCTACTATAAGTGTCTCATTTCTTAATCTAATTCCCTCAGCATCACTTGATTTAATTCGACTACATTCCATTATCCTCGTTTCGTTTTGTTGATGTTTGTCTTATATCCACGTTTCAAAACTTGTCCATTCCGTTTAACTGCTCTAACAGGTCCTTTGCTGTCTCTGACAGAGTTACAATGTCAGCAGCGACCCTCAATGTTTTTATTTATTCTCCATGGATTTTAATACATACTCCATATTTTCCTTTTGTTTCCTTTACTGCTTGTTCAATATACAGATTGAATAACGTCGGGGATAGGCTACAACCCTGTGTCACTCCCTTCCAAACCACTGCTTCCCTTTCATGCCCCTCGACTCTTATAACTGCCATCTGGTTTCTGTACATTGTAAATAGCCTTTCGCTCCCTGTATTTTACCCCTGCCACCTTTAGAATTTGAAAGATAGTATTAGTGTCAACATTATCAAAAGCTTTCTCTAAGTCTACAAATGCTAGAAACGTAGGTTTGCCTTTCCTTAATCTTTCTTCTAAGATACGTCGTTAGGTCAGTATTGCCTCACATGTTCCAAACTGATCTTCCACGAGGTCGGCTTCAACCATTTTTCCATTCGTCTGTAAAGAATTTGTGTTATTATTTTGCAGCCGTGACTTATCAAACTGATAGTTCGGTGATTTTCACATCTGTAAACACCTGCTTTCTTTGCGATTGGAATTATTATATACTTTTTGAAGTTTGAGGGTATTTCGCCTTTCTCATATATCTTGCTCACCAGATGGTAGACTTTTGTCAGGGCTGGCTCTCCAAAGGCTATCAGTAGTACTAATGGAATGTTGTCTACTCTCGGGGCCTTGTTTCCACTTAGGTCTTCCAGTGCTCTGTCGAACTCTTCACGCAGTATCATACCTCCTATTTCATCTTCATCTACTTCCTCTTCCATTTCCATAATATTGTCCTCAAGTAAATCGCCCTTGTATAGACCCTCTATATAATCCTTCCACCTTTCTGCTGTCCCTTCTTTGCTTAGAAGTAGTTCTCCGTCTGAGTTCTTGATATTCATACAAGTTGTTATCTTTTCTCCAAAGGTCACTTTATTTTTACTGTAGGCAGTATATATCTTACCTCTAGTGTTATATGCCTTACATCCTTACTTTTGTCCCCTATCCATTCCTGCTAAACCATTTTGCACTTCCTGTCGATCTCATTTTCGAGACGTTTGTATTCTTTTTGTTTGCTTCATTTACTGCATTTTTATATTTTATCCTTTCATCAACTAAATTCAATACCTCTTCTGTTACTTACGGATTTCTACTAACCTTCGTCTTTTTACCTACTTGATCCTCCGCTGCCTTCACTATTTCATCTCTCAAAGCTATCCATTCTTCTTCTATTGTATTTCTTTCCTTTCTTCTTGTCAATTGTTCTCTAATGCTCTCTCTGAATCTCTGTACAACCTCTGGTTCTTTCAGTTTATCCGGGTCCTATCTTCCTAAATTCCCACCTGTCTTGCAGTTTCTTCAGTTTTAATCTGCAGTTGCTAACAAACCGATTGTAGTCGGAGTCCACATCTGCTTCTGGAAATGTCTTACAATTTAAAAACTGGTTCCTAAATCTCTGTCGTGCCATTAAGTAATCTATCTGAAACCTTCCAGTGTCTCCAGGCATCTTCCACCTATACAACCTTCTTTTATGATTCTTGTACCAAGTGTTAGCTATGATTAAGTTATGCTCTGTGCAAAATTCTATCAGGCGGCTTCCTCTTTCATTAATCACCCCCATTCCATATTCACCTTCTACATATCTATGTCGCTTTCGAAGGAGGGCAACGCCTACTTATGACTGTGGCGCACCTGAGGGTACTCCCGACCATGTGGTTTACGAGTGGCCCCTTTACAATGATGTAGCAGCCGCGTTACGACATCAGTTACTGAACAACGACACGTATATACAACGGAGACGAGAGGATACATTTCGAACATTAAACAACCTAGCAAACGAGGTATCACGAAAAGTTCTATCGGAATATCTGAGGGACAATCGTGAGCAGTAACAAATAACCGAAAATGTCCCAGTACCCCCATGCCATACCGCCTGTGCGTGGATAGGTCGACTACTAAAACAGTTGGAATCCGCCACGCGGAGGACTAGGGGGAGTGGTGTACAACAATACCGAACTAAGACAAGCACCGAAATTGACGTAGGTTAGAATCTTAGTAAGTAGGACATAGAACTAGAAAACAAAAAATAGGAACCTGCAGCGATATTCAAGTCATTCTTGGCCCGCAAAATGTCAGGGGCACGCTCATCGGGATTAGCTGGATGGGCAAGGCCGTGCAGTAGGTCTATACACTTCACTGAAACACCTGTGACACTGCAGGCAGTGTACAGGTTTAGCCATTGAGTACACCATTAGAATAAGTAGAGCAATAATAACAGCAAACTAATTGTCCATTAAGACACAACTACAGATCACCTGTAAGCATTGTAAATTAACTGCTAATAATATTGTAAAATTTAAGGACCCACTATTTATGTGAGGTGGTGGGTTGTACATGCATAATATGAAGATCAAGAATAGAGACTGAACCCAGGTGTCCTTTTACTTCCCTCCCCATATTTCCCTATCCCTTTTCGCGTCCTCCTTTATTCCTAACCCCCGTTTCCCATCAAATTATAGCCTCAATGAAACCCCACCTACAGGCAACATCACTCTCACCTCACAGATACCACGCATCAGTCCTCCATCCTTATGTCACAACTCTCCTACGTTCCTCAACCTTTCCCTCACATTGAAGTGCTTCTTTTCAAGAACAGTGTTTCTTCATCATATTTTATATTCCTTAGATGTACTCTTGTTCCTTTGTCACAAATCGTGAATTTATTTATTGATTTCACTTTTATTTTAATTTTTTTTGTTATTTCAGTTAATTCTACTTGTCATCTGGTTGAAAAGCGGGTTGAACGTACTACTGTTATCAATGGAGAGACGTCTACAGACGTTAAGGTAACCTCTGGCGTGCCACAGGGGAGTGTTATGGGACCATTGCTTTTCACAATATATATAAATGACCTAGTAGATAGTGTCGGAAGTTCCATGCGGCTTTTCGCGGATGATGCTGTAGTATACAGAGAAGTTGCAGCATTAGAAAATTGTAGCGAAATGCAGGAAGATCTGCAGCGAATAGGCACTTGTTGCAGGGAGTGGCAACTGTCCCTTAACATAGACAAATGTAATGTATTGCGAATACATAGAAAGAAGGATCCTTTATTGTATGATTATATGATAGCGGAACAAACACTGGTAGCAGTTACTTCTGTAAAATATCTGGGAGTATGCGTGCGGAACGATTTGAAGTGGAATGATCGTATAAAATTAATTGTTGGTAAGGCGGGTACCAGGTTGAGATTCATTGGGAGAGTGCTTAGAAAATGTAGTCCAGCAACAAAGGAGGTGGCTTACAAAACACTCGTTCGACCTATACTTGAGTATTGCTCATCAGTGTGGGATCCGTACCAGATCGGGTTGACGAAGGAGATAGAGAAGATCCAAAGAAGAGCGGCGCGTTTCGTCACAGGGTTATTTGGTAACCGTGATAGCGTTACGGAGATGTTTAATAAACTCAAGTGGCAGACTCTGCAAGAGAGGCGCTCTGCATCGCGGTGTAGCTTGCTCGTCAGGTTTCGAGAGGGTGCGTTTCTGGATGAGGTATCGAGTATGTTGCTTCCCCCTACTTATACCTCCCGAGGAGTTCACGAATGTAAAATTAGAGAGATTAGAGCGCGCACGGAGGCTTTCAGACAGTCGTTCTTCCCGCGAACCATACGCAACTGGAACAGGAAAGGAAGGTAATGTCAGTGGCAAGTAAAGTGCCCTCCGCCACACACCGTTGGGTGGCTCGCGGAGTATGAATGTAGATGTAGATGTAGATGTACTGACAGCCCCGCCCGCCCCCCCCCCTCTCTACCTCGCCCATATTGGACGATTGGAGATGAAATAATGATAAAAAATAGATACCCATATTGTATCATGTGCTACCAATGAGGTTCTTTAAAAGTCAGTTATCCTTCCAAGCATATCCTGAGAGCTCACCGGTTTCACTGTTTAATATTTGATTGCGGAGACGTTGAAGGTATAATGCTTCCTTTTTATAGGTACCTGATAATGGTCTAATACCGAAATTGTACAATCGTACAACCAAAAAAAGAGAAAACAAGACCACTGCAGTTGGCACTAACTCATTTAAACTATGCTATGGATACTTGAATTAAACAAAAAGACATGCCTTGATACATCTATCTACATGTACACCGCAAGCCACCCAACGGTGTGTGGCGGAGGACACTTTACGTGTCACTGTCATTACCTCCCTTTTCTGTTCCAGTCGCGTATGGTTCGCGGGAAGAACGACTGTCTAAAAGCCTCCGTGCGCGCTCTAATCTCTCTAATTTTACATTCGTGATCTCCTCGGGAGGTATAAGTAGGGGGAAGCAATATATTCGATACCTCATCCAGAAACGCACCCTCTCGAAACCTGGAGAGCTACACCGCGATGCAGAGCGCCTCTCTTGCAGAGTCTGCCACTTGAGTTTGCTAAACATCTCCGTAACGCTATCACGGTAACCAAATAACCCTGTGACGAAACGCGCCGCTCTTCTTTGGATCTTCTCTATCTCTTCCGTCAACCCGATCTGGTACGGATCCCACACTGATAAGCAATACTCAAGTATAGGTCGAACGAGTGTTTTGTAAGCCACCTCCTTTGTTGCTGGACTACATTTTCTAAACACTCTCCCAATGAATCTCAACCTGGTACCCGCCTAACCAACAATTAATTTTATATGATCATTCCACTTCAAATCGTTCCGCACGCATACTCCCAGATATTTTACAGAAGTAACTGCTACCAGTGTTTGTTCCACTATCATGTAATCATACAATAAAGGATCTTTCTTTCTATGTATTCGCAATACATTACATTTGTCTATGTTAAGGGTCAGTTGCCACTCCCTCCACCAAGTGCCTATCCGCTGCAGATCTTCCTGCATTTCGCTACAATTTTCTAATGCTGCAACTTCTCTGTATACTACAGCATCATTCGCGAAAAGTCGCATGGAACTTCCGACACTATCTACTAGGTCATTTATATATATTGTGAAAAGTAATGGTCTCATAACACTCCCCTGTAGCACGCCAGAGGTTACTTTAACGTCCGTAGACGTCTCTCCATTAATAACAACATGCTGTGTTCTGTTTGCTAAAAATTCTTCCATCCAACCACACAGCTGGTCTGATATTCCGTAGGCTCTTACTTTGTTTATCAGGCGACAGTGCGGAACTGTATCGAACGCCTTCCGGAAGTGAAGGAAAATAGCATCTACCTGGGAGCCTGTATCTAATATTTTCTGGGTCTCATGAACAAATAAAGCGAGTTGGGTCTCACACGATCGCTGTTTCCGGAATCCATGTGGATTCCTACAGAGTAGATTCTGGGTTTCCAAAAACGACATGATACTCGAGCAAAAAACATGTTTCAAATTCTACAACAGATCGATGTCAGAGATATAGGTCTATAGTTTTGCGCATCTGCTCGACGACCCTTCTTGAAGGCTGGGACTACCTGTGCCCTTTTCCAATCATTTGGAACCTTCCGCTCCTCTAGAGACTTGCGGTACACGGCTGTTACAAGGGGGGCAAGTTCTTTCGCCTACTCTGTGTAGAAGCGAATTGGTATCCCGTCAGGTCCAGTGGACTTTCCTCTGTTGAGTGATTACAGTTGCTTTTCTATTCCTTGGACACTTATTTCGATGTCAGCCATTTTTTCATTTGTGCGAGGATTTAGAGAAGGAACTGCAGTGCGGTCTTCCTCTGTGAAACAGCTTTGGAAAAAGGTGTTTAGTATTTCAGCTTTACGCGTGTCGTCCTCTGTTTCAATGCCATCATCATCCCGGAGTGTCTGGATATGCTGTTTCGAGCCACTTACTGATTTAACGTAAGACCAGAACTTCCTAGGATTTTCTGTCAAGTCGGTACATAGAATTTTACTTTCGAATTCACTGAACGCTTCACGCATAGCCCTCATTACGCTAACTTTGACATCGTTTATCTTCTGTTTGTCTGAGAGGTTTTGGCTGCGTTTAAACTTGCAGTGAAGCTCTCGTTGCTTTCGCAGTAGTTTCCTTACTTTGTTGTTGAACCACGGTGGGTTTTTCCCGTCCCTCACAGTTTTACTCGGCACGTACCTGTCTAAAACGCATTTTACGATTGCGTTGAACTTTTTCCATAAACACTCAACATTGTCAGTGTCGGAACAGAAATTTTCGTTTTGATCTGTTAGGTAGTCTGAAATCTGCCTTCTATTACTCTTGCTAAACAGATAAATCTTCGTCCCTTTTTTTATATTCCTATTAACTTCCATATTCAGAGATGCTGCAACGGCCTTATGATCACTGATTCCCTGTTCTGCACTTACAGAGTCGAAAAGTTCGGGTCTGTTTGTTATCAGTAGGTCGAAGATGTTATCTCCAGGAGTCGGTTCTCTGTTTAATTACTAGAGGTAATTTTCGGATAGTGCACTCAATATGACGTCACTCGATGCTCTGCCCCTACCACCCATCCTAAACATCTGAGTCTCCCAGTCTATGTCTGGTAAATTGAAATCTCCACCTAAGACTATAACATGCTGAGTTGTATGAATATCCTTCAGTGGGTTACTACTAAGTGGTTTACAAGGAATTTGATGTACTGCATTTCCTGGTCGATAGGCGATATGAAAGTATGCTTTTCTTTTGTGTCTAAAGACAGATATATATCAACGTAGATTTCGACAAAGAAATTTCGTGAGAGTGTTAAACTGGCAATGTCAACGTTGTCCATCAGTGCGGTGGGCTGTCTTGCAGCTATTGCAACGCGTTTGTCACCTAAATGAACAGCATCTGTTCACCAAAGACTGGGTTACACTGGTGCTCCGCCTTGACCTTATAAGCGTGACCAGCACCTCCGGAGCTGGCGTGAGGAAGGACGTGTTAGGCAGCAGCGCGGTGACCTTTGTGGCGACATTTGGGGCAGCCTAGCCCACGCACACACTTGTCCGCCCCAGGTGACACTAAGTGGTACCGACCTGCTCTTCGGGTGACGGAGAGACCAATCGAGAAGAAGGCGTCCGTCCTGAGACAGATCGCATTGTGCGTGGCACGTTCGATGCACCCGAGTCTGCACCTAAGCCACGACGCCTGGTGGTTACTGTGTGGCTTGACACCTCAAGTGACTGAATGCCAATCTTCTAATTACTAAAAGTAATTAAAAGCATATCGGATCAAAATAAGTAACTCTCAAGGGACATAACACTTATTAATAGCTTTTTTAAAGCATATGGGATCCAAAATAACAACTCCCAAGGGAAATAACACTTATTAATGGTTTCAATTTGGTGAGGAGGAGCGGCGCCGGAATAGGCTTATATTCGACATACATGGACGTCTGGATTTCTCTCATAAATTGTTGAGAAACCTCAAAAGTCGGAGACAGATACTGTGAAGATGGATACAACAGACATTCAGGATTGGATAAAATACTACAAAAACATTTGTTAGAATAATACGTGATAGAAAACCAGGAGATGATGGAAACAAAAGGCTTACGTCCAGTAGCTGTAGAATAGTTGGAGAAAGCATTAAGAAAACAAAGAAAAAAGCCCTCGGATAGAAAGAAATTACTGCGGAACTACTGAAATACCGAGGAATGGTACTGAAATAGCCCTTCGTTAATTTGATAAATATATGCCGGCTTGGAAACAGGATATCGGAGCAGTGGAGAGGGCAAAATATTCTATCAATTTCCAGAAAAGGACATAGATGAAGCACAAAAAATTACAGAGGTGCGAGTATCTTGAACACGGGATACATATACATGTTAAGATACCGCTCGTTTCCAACCCATAGTAGAGGCCAAATTTCCTGAAGATCTAAATGGGTTTACAAAAGGAGCCTCTTGCTTAGATAATACACATACAATAATCATAATATTGGAGTCGAGAGAACACAACCTTACAGTATATACTGCGTTCGTCGATTTCGGAAAAGCCTACGACAAGGTAAATAGGAATATGCTATTGGAAATTTTAGAAATACGTGAATATCCTAAACATCTTATATCAGAAATAAAGAACCTGCATTTGAACACTCAGCTAGATCTGCAAAAAGAACAGGGCAGCAGTTGTTAATTATAAAACAAGGAGTAAGGCAAGGGTGTAGGTTATTCCGCTTAACATACGTGGTGTAACGGATATAAGTGAAGTTATTTCTGTTAGTGCCTGAGGATGAGCAAAATTACATCACTATTTACTTTATTTGCAGACTAACAATTACATCTGTTAGGAGTAGTATGTCTTAAAGTTGCTTAGTATCTCGAAATACTAGAGGTAAAGCAAGCCATTAATGCATATTTTCCCTTGGCAACAGGTCAGGTGTGGAAGTGTGGACGTGTGGACGTAAAACAGTTCATTTATACTGACAGGAGTAATCCACACAGTGATGCAGTCACCATCGGTCAAAAATCATCAGGTCGTAAATCTTGTGACGTGTTGTGGGAAGACTGTTCCTCACAGAGAAAAAAACAACCAACACACTGATGTGTTTACATATTAAGGTACCAGATATGAAAATGTCTGCACTAACACGCGATACACCTGTGTATTTAGACGACACCACAGGTGTGTAGCAAAGGTCACTTCCAACAGAAGTTATTAACCCATGATTAATCGAATTTATTAAAACCCTGCTATTTATTGACGAATGCTGCTTACACATGAAAGAGAAGATGGAGGACGAAGAGCATTACTTAAGCCGCTTTCTTCAACACAATGTAATCGTAAAAATTTCCATAAACATAAGCGAGGTGCTGTATTTCTTAAAACTAATGAGACACAAAATTCTTACCAATGACTGACTAAGTGAACACGTCTGTAAGTCAAGCTATTCTGATACATCTTTTGACGACAACAGAGAGATCGTTATTAAATTAAACAAGTTGCAAGATATGTGCTGCATCATAAGACAAACATAAAAAAAAAACGGACCGTGGAAGGACTCCAAGCTCAGATTCTATAATATAATGGCTGCTATGCTGCTTTATTGCTTTATGAAAGTGCATCTTGGATAATGTGTGTGTGTGTGTGTGTGAGTGTGTGTGTA
The DNA here is from genome assembly GCF_023898315.1 of Schistocerca nitens. Taxonomy (NCBI): domain Eukaryota; kingdom Metazoa; phylum Arthropoda; class Insecta; order Orthoptera; family Acrididae; genus Schistocerca; species Schistocerca nitens. Next base: position 504,048,439 of record NC_064621.1, read on the forward strand.
TGAGAGAGAGAGAGAGAGAGAGACAGACAGAGAGAGAGAGAAAGAGGGTGGGGGTTGTTAAAGGATATTCTAAACGAGATCGACATAGAAATAAAGATATTACAGAAGAGTTGTATATATATAGCCTAAACGGCAAAATACAGCGACATAAAAAAATGGAAAAGGTGAACTATATGACAAAAGATTACCAAAAGCAGCAAGCAGGTGAAAGCAGCCGGAAGAAGAAGTGTAGGAAGACCAAAGAAAAGACGGGAATAATTTCGATGAAGCCAGAAAATTGGAAATTTTTGGTAAGTTCCTATGGGATCAAACTGCTGAGGTCATCGGTCCCTAGGCGTACCCACTACTTAATCTAACTTAAACTAACTTACGCTAAGGACAACACACACACCCATGCCTGAGGGAGGACTCGAACCTCCAACGGCGGGAACTGCTCGAAGCGGGCCAAGGTGCCTCAGACCGCGAGGAACAGGACACTGAGGCCTAATCCTTGTTGCGAAGAAGAAGAAGAAGAGTAAACAGGCCGCAAGTTTCTTCAGGTACACGACAAGCAGCTGCTGCCACTCAGTCATTATTAAATATCAGTACAGCTCCCAAATTGTGTGGATACTGACTGCTGCATTTCACCTGCTGACCCTAACAGGCTGCGGCATTCAGTACGGGATTAAGGAAAGGTGAGTTGACGGGCCAGTGAGGTGCAATAAGGTGCCTCAGTTGTATTCGAACCAGGAACGTATGCGTGCAGCTCTATGAACACGCCCGTCGTCATCCGAAGACTGGAGCGTTCAAAGCAAAATCATGATCATGCACAAGAAAGGGCAACACTTGGTCACCGAGAACGTGGAAATAAACATTATGGTTAATGTTCACGGTAGACGAATGACTGGGCCAGAGTCAAGTTAGAAGACACTACCAAAGCATCGAAAAACCACCTCCCATCTTGACCAAACCCTTCACACACTGCAACCTAAACTCCATGTTGGGCGATCGGTGCGCTCGGCACTAACACTATTTGAAAAGACAAAACTGTGAGTGGCCGCAGCACTAAGACCTAAATTATCCTAAGGACAAACACACACACCCATCCCCGAGGGAGGACTCTAACCTCCGCCGGGACCAGCCGCACAGCCGCAGGTCACAACACGCCTTTAGTCAGCTCCTGTCCTGTTAAAAGTAATGTAATATCTAAACACACATATCGATGCACGACGGGCGAGGCCGTTAGGACAGTGCGGCGAAATTTGACGTTAATGGGGTATGACAACAGAAGACCGACGCGAGTGCCTTTGCTAAAGAACGACATCGCCTGCAGCACCTCTCCTGGGCTCGTAACTATATCGGTTGTACCCTAGACGATAGGACAACAGTGCCTTAGTTGGATGAGTCCCGATTCCAGTTGGTAAAATCTTATGGTTGGGTTCGAGTATGACGCAGACCCACGAAGATCTGCACCCAGATTGTCAACAAGGCACTGTGCAAGCTGGTGGTGGCTCCATAATGGTGTGGGTTGTGTTTACATGGAGTGGACTGGGCACTCTGGTCCAACTGAACCGATCATTGACAGGAAATGGCTATGTTTGGCTGTTTGGAGACCACTTGCAGCCATTCATGGATTTCATGTTCCCAAACAAAAATGGAACCTTTTTGAACGGCAGTGAACCTTCTCATTGGGGCACAATTGTTCGCGCTCAGTTTGAAGAACATTCTGACAGTTCGAGCGAATGACTTTGCCTCCCAGATAGTCCGACATGAATCATATCGAAAATTTATGGGACATAATCGAGAGGGAGCGGCAACGCTTTCGCAATTATGGGCAGCTATAGTGCCGGCATGTCTCGGTATTGCTGCAGGAGGGCTTCCCAACGACTTGCACGTCGAGATGCTGCACTACGCTGTGAAAAGGAGGTCCACCGCGATATTAGGAAGTATGCCATGACTTTTGCCAACTCAGTGGGTGTGCCGTTGGGATCAATGGCCTTTTTCGATGAAACCAATCCAAATGTCCATGACTAGCTGTTGTCTTCGGCGTAGTCTCATGGAATCAGTTTGAAATGGACTTGCATTCAATGGCAATAGCATTTTCTGTCAGGTGTGAAACCAGTTGTCAGTGACATGACGTGATTCCGTGTCAGGTCCTGGTTGGTTAGGATCTTCTTACGGTCACTGTCCTTACGCCGTTTTATATTTGACTTGGAATGATAAACCATTCCTTGTAGACACCTTGGACCGCCCGCGTTGTTGCACTAACGGATCGGATAATTCTAACGATTTCTTGAAGGGGACGTCCAAACATGATAGCTCCTTCCTCTCATTATATCACACCTCCATTTCGACTCTCCTTATTGAGCTGATTTCATACAACCGACTAGTACATACACGTTACTTCCTTATATGGACTTGCGTCAGGGGTCAGGATCACGTGACTGCTTGGCATCTGTTCTACAGCGCTCCAGCATGACCATTATGTCGTCTAAAGGGCTGACTAATGTTTCCTTCCGTGAGTTTAGTAGTTATATAGAGAAAGAGATCCACAACTTGTGAACTACGGACAGCCCCGTCTTAATTATGAGAACGGCGGATAGAGGTGAACTTGGTACATGTAAACTGCGGACACAGAGTTATTCAGCCACTTGGCGTTACCCAGGACACACCACGAGGAGGCTCGCTGATTGTCTCCCATATTCGCTAACGAAATTACATCTAAAACATTAACCAACAAACAAATCGCTGACAGGCATCAAATCATCAGTGATAAGTCCCCGGTTTCTACTTCTTCAGTTCTTGGGGCAAAAAATTGAAGCTAATTCTTTCAACAAAACCGAACAGATCGATGACTCCTTTCCTCTAGGCTTCCATCTTCCTCCTCAGCAGTTTTTTTTCCCTCTTGGCATTGTTCGTACTTCTGAGTTTCACGCAAGTGTCTGCTTGCAACTCAAGCTTTAGGATGAGGTTCTTAACACTGTTTCGTGTTACTTGTTTGCAGGGTAATTCCGTGTGGACTGCTGATTGTACAGGATGTATGTCGTATCGAACGCGGCTTTCGTCTTCCTGTGTGACATTTTCGATATCACCATGCTTCATCAGCTCCTGACGTATCTACTTACTCGGATGTCACCAAATATCTAAGAGTGCTTTTGTTTCCAATGAGTTGCTCCATTTTTGTTGGTTCCACTATTGGCTTGTTGGTTTCTCATGGTTACGATTGACATTGCTGGCTATAGCTTTATAGCCACTCGACAACTTCAAGTAGATGTTAGAAGATTTCTTAGTACAAGTATATCTCAGCGTACCATCCTTCAACTCCCTGTGAAACTTAAGCCTGTCCACTACAATCAATGCGATCTTTCGCTGTCTATGGATTCTACTGTCCCGAGAAAAAAAAAAAGAAAAGAAAATACAAACATGAATCACCTACACTAGTGGTTTAGTTATAAGTTATAATAAGTTCCTTTCATAATATAAATTATTTTAAGTTATTTAGGTATTATTACTTAGATGTACGTGAGGGAGTTGGAAAATAAGTTTCCCCTGTCGACTGTGGTCAGAGTTGTGTGTGAAAGGAAAAAAAAGAGAATGAGACATTAAACATAAGACACATCTTTATTTTTCTGCATAATTTCCAAGTACATTGAGACATTTATCATACTGCTTTATAAGCTTCAAAAAGCCTTCCAGGAAAAGATCAGGGTGTGGCATCCGGAAGAAGCGTTGAACGGCTTGTTGGGCGACAGCCAAAGCGCCTTCCGCCGAGAATCTTCTTCAAAGCAGGAAACAGTTGGAAGTCACTTGGTGCTAGATCCGGACTGGAAGGCGGATGGTGTAGGCGCTCCCAACGAAGAGTTGCAATATGGTTTTGCGTTGGCGTCCCCGTGTGTGGTCTCGCATTGTCATCCAACAGCAGAACGCCAGATCGGCGAAGGCCAGGCCTCTTTTTCCGAATTACCTCTTTCAAATTCGACAGCGTAGCACAGTACTGCGCAGCATTGATGGTTGCATCCTCCAGAAAGTCAGGCAGCAAAACTCCTTTGGAGTCCCAGAAGACGGTGACTAGCACTTTACCTGCAGACGGAGTGCTTTTGAACTTCTTTCGGACAGGTGATGACGGATGTTTCCACTCCATGGATACGGCCTTCAGTTCTGGCGTGTAATGGTGGACCCACGTTTCATCCCCCATCGCAATCCGAATTACAGAAGGTCATTGCCAGATTCATGGTAACGCACGATCTGTTCCAGGCTGAACGCCATGCGTCGTTCCATGTGTGTCGGGGTCAGATGGTGGGGCACACATCGTGCTGACACCTTCCTGTATCGACGACTGTCATGAATGATCTTGTGAGCTCGCTCATGTCCGATTCCAAGTTCTCCCGCTACTCCATCTATGGTGATACGCCGGTTCGCTTTAATCATTTCATCCACCTTTCCTGACATTTGCTTGTGTAGTGGCCGTGAGCGTCCGTCCAGGTCTCGGTATGTCCTGCACGTGCTGACGTCCATCACTGAATTGCAGGCACCATCTCCACACCATTTGCCTCGACATCACACCTGACCTACACACCTCAACAAGGCGGATATGAATTTCTCTGCCTGATAATCCACGTGCTCATTCATAGCGGATAACAGCTCTCACTTCTGTCTTTGACCACGACTCCAAAACGCATCTTCTCTCCATAGCTCAGGGAAAAGACTGAGCGGCTGGCCTCCGCTTTGCGCAGGCACTGCGACAGCGCCATCTGCTTGGTCGCGGTCGACCCCTACCCAATGGTGTATCAGTGTCTTGCACGTGCGCGCTCACCTGCCGTGTCATATTTCACCCATATCACACAACTCGACAGGGGAAACTTATTTTCCAACTCCCCCTCGTAAGTTGCAAATTTAATGTTAATGTTTTTAGCTTCACTTTCCTGCTCTCCACATGACACTTGCACTCCCGATAAACTGTCTCTTGGTGCGCGATTGGTGGCCTCTAACATACTTGGTTGGTGGTTCTGTGGTGACGCTTCCCACAATGGCGTGGTACTACCATGTCTGGCTATCGAGCGGCGCTGTATGCTGTGTCTTCCTCTAGGTGCCGCGGATGAACTTTCAATGGCCAACTTCTGTGGCTGAATCGATTGACTCCTTTGTGATGTGGATGTGTGATGATACCTCATATAGCGAGAGACGAGGGTCGATTATCGGATTAGTCGATAAGATGATAAGCCAGCTCGGTCCACAGTTCACTTGGCAACATAATGAGGTGGAACACGGTACACGCAAGTCACCTGCAACCATGAGTTGGAACTGCTTACTAACTCCAGTAGGGCCGGCCGGGGTGGCCGAGCGGTTCTAGGCACTACAGTCTGGAACCGAACGACCGCTACGGTCGCAGGTTCGAATCCTGCCTCTGGCATGGATGTGTGTGATGTCCTTAGGTTCGTTAGGTTGAAGTAGTTCTACGTTCTAGGGGACTGATGACCTCAGAAGTTAAGTCCCATAGTGCTCAGAGCCATTTGAACCACTTGAACTCCAGTCGGTAAGTGAAATATCTCAAAATGAATTAAAAAATTCTTCTCCACGATATAATATTTATTGGAAATGGTAACTAGGTCAAAATGTGCCCACCTTCAGACCTTATTACACAATGATGGCAGATGGTGACTATGAATGGAGCAGGTATCGTGGATCCACATACAAATGGTACTACGGAAGTATTGCAATACAGAATTATTTATTCAGTTTTTTCGAAGTAATTTTCCCCCAAATTGAATACATCTCTCCTTCCTCCGAAACCAATCCCTAAACCAGTTGCCCCAAGTTCCTGTAGAGAATAAAGCTCACTCGTTGTGCAAAGCCCTCAGGAGTTTCCCATCACTTGGAAACTGCACTCCTTTCAGCTTCATTTTCACATGCTGGAACAGCGCAGAGTCACAGGGAGCAAGGTCTGGACTGGAGGGAGAGTGCTCAAGAAGTTTCAGTCTTGTACCCCGCAAATATTCAGTGCATGCTTTGGCGCCGTGAATTAGAGCGTTGTTGTGATGAAGGAACCAAGTATCCAATCTTGACTACGTTATCTGTTTCTTCAAAGATTGTATGAGTTTGGGCAGGCACTGCTCAGTGTACCATTTAGCTGTGATTGTTTCCTGTGTGTCCGAAACAACACGCTCCACAGATCCACCCGATTTGAAAAAAATTCATAACTTTCTTCTTCACTGACTAGGACTTTCCAACAGCTATGGGTGTGTCGTCATCTTTGACTTTTTTTGTGTCTTAGTCTGCACGTCATAATAGTACAGTCAAGGCTTGTCACCTGTCGTGATGTTATTCACAAACTGAGATTGTCCCTTAGAAAACTTCTTTAACATCTCCCGGCACTAAGTCACACGCCATGTCATTTGCCCTTCCGTTAGTCTGTGCAGCACCCAGAGACAACAAAGTTTCTTTACTTGCAAATGATCAAGCAGAATCGAACGAACTGCTGGTTCATTAGCCCTAAGATATACTCTATCTGCTTTAGATCATTCGCCTGTCTTCGTCCAGCACTTTTCCTCACAGTGTCAATGTTTTCCTCCGTAACTGATGATCGAGGCCTTCCCATTCTCTGAGTGTCCTCCAGAGTGAAATTTTCTCTTTAGAATTCTCTGTACCACCTGAAAATAGTTGTACGATGTGGACACACATCAACGAGTGCAAGAGTAATTTCTTCAAAGCACTGGCCTACATTTTAACCATGCTCAAAGCTGTATCACAAAACTACCCGAGTCTCACGATGCCACAGCAAGTACCTCAAACTAACCCTGTTAGTGAATGACTGTGCCTAAAGACTTGGCACAGCGGCTGCAACGCAAGTATGAAGCAGTCTCAGTACACAGCAACAATCAGCAACTTATTGTTGCGTCGTGTTACAAAACCTTCCTAGTACCCTTTTTACTTGCTGCAATCATTCTATAATATGGTCTAAAAATGGGCCACACTGTCACAGAAAGCGGGTACCATTGTAACAAATACTTAGTTGCCCTCAAGACTGTTTTTAATCCATTTTTAAATATTTTATGGAGTCCGCTGATATTCTACAAATTTTAATAAGTGTAACGTCGACTCACAGAGCCTCAATAATGTGGAGGGACAAAGACGTCCATCTTTTCAATTTAATGCAGCAGGTAATTGAGGGACAGTGGTATGTAATTTCGTTCAACATTATCTGCATACCAGCGCACAAAAATGAGTGCATGGACATCCCTCCTAAGAAAGCACATTGCAAAGAGCATTTATAAACTGCTGCTTTCAACCATTGCCACCGGCCTTCCTGCAGTGGTAACACCGGTTCTCTTCAGATTACCGAAGTTAAGCTCTGCAACGCTTGCCAACCACTTGGAAGGGCGACCATTCCGGACTGCCGAGTTCTGTTGGGAAGCTGGTTGCACTCAGACATTGTGAAGGCGATTGAAGAGCTACTTGGCTGAGCACTAGTGGCTCAGGTCACGAAAACTGACAACGATCAAGAGAGCAGTGTGCTGACCACATGCTCCTCCATAATGCCATTTGTGACAAGATCATCAGGGAGCGAAGCCAAGGACTCTTCTTCTGCCGTGCAGATGGTAATGTAGGCACTGTGACCATAAATCATGCAGATCTGAACGTCAAAACAATAGTGTGTTCGAGCTGTCTTTCGAACTATCTGCCCCCACCCCTGCAGCCTAGTTGTCGATCACAAATCCGAGTAATGGCCAAAGTTTAAGATATACCCGGTCTTGGTTGGTGCCTAAGAAGTGCTTCTTGATTTTTCTAGAAATGTGACCTCCTACCTTCGCATTTGAGGATGCAGAACCATGATAATGTGTGATGGCCAATCCAGGACGTGCTTGGTATGCAGAAAGGAAGGGCCTCTTCTGTCAGAATGTATGCAGCGCTGGATCACATAATTACCGCCTACAATAGTGACGACTGCAACCAACCTCTACCACTCTGCTGCTGACATATGCAGCGTCACATACTTCGACCATGACTTCATGAAGCCTGCTCCTTAGCCTCCCCAGCCTGCAACAGCCAACACAAATCAACGGCTTGGATGACATAAAGCATCAGCAGGTCTCCACATGTTTGCCTCTTCCACACATTACAGCGACCAATGTCCACTTGGCTCGCCTGCTGTGGCGATGGATGCTTTCAGACCCACATATCAGGACATGCTGCCATCATCTGATGCACCAATAGGCAGGGAGGTCGCCACACAGCAGCCTCCTCCATCCAACACGACGACCATTGTCGCCACTGTGTCACCACTTGGCTCTCTTGTGGTGTCAATGGAAGCTTTCAAACGTGGACGTCGGGAGTCATTGCTATCATCTGATGCAGAAGGCCATGTTCGCAAACAACTTTTGCGTCAGTGATACAAGCTGAGGTGTAGATCGAAACTAAGATCCGTTGACAATCTCCCAAGTGAGGATGATGACGTTACTCGTGCTGACAACGCCCATCTCCCGATGCCAGCTGATGGAGACAGCGATGGAAATCTTTGTCCAATGATCATGGCAGCACCCGTCCCAATTTAAGAACTAATGCAGGCACAGAGTGTTGTCTTCCAGCCAACATCGTACAACCATCCCCTCCCAACGGAAGGTAGTATGGACAAAAAAATCCCCCACCACAGTGGCATAGGGAGACGATTGACAGAAACACATGGGCAAGCCCACTGTGACCTAAGGATAATAATCGTAATATTGTACACATGGATAAACACTACATGCATCAATGTATTTTACTTTTGTGTTAACACCATCTGCTTTTGCTATTAATTACATTGTATTTGGATGGGCACCACAAAAATTATCTTCTAACACCACAACTCTGTGGATGATCATACATTTTCTACATGTTTTCCGAAGTTTGTTTTATTAGTTGTGCTGAATATTATTCTTGTATATATGTTGTCAAGTTACAAATGCTATTTTTTAGTCAAGAAAGAGAATAGGCATGGAATGTTAACATTTTGTAGGTAGACACGCCGGCCTTGTCAGGGAAAAGCTATTGTCGAAGAGTGTAATAAACTGCAAATGTATTATCGATGGACGTACGAGTGTGCCAAAAAAGTAGCAGTTCGAAGTCACAAGGAGACAGCTGGTGCTGTAGGTTGTGTGTGTTCGTTGATGTGGCTGTGAAAAAGTGTAGAAATGAAAAGTCTGTTTCCAAAGTGCAGAGCACTGAAAACTGAAATGGTTCTTTTGGTAGATGTTTAATATGAGCAAATTATGTGTATGGCATTTTTTGGGCACAGTAGAAATACAGCAAGAGTAATTCACATATCATCAAGGGTACTGTGGCCCTTGTTATTGACTATGGTAAGGCAAGAAGATCATCCTGTGCCCTATTATACCGCTAAATGAAGGCGCTCGCAAACCAACGGCTTCGTGAAATGAAGTAGGTTCAAATGGTTCTAATGGCTCTGAGCAGTATGGGACTTAACATCTTAGGTCATCAGTCCCCTAGAACTTAGAACTACTTAGACCCAACTAACCTAAGACATCACACACATCCATGCCCGAGGCAGGATTCGAACCTTCGACCGTAGCAGTCCCGCGGCTCCGGGCTGCAGCGCCTAGAACCGCACGGCCACCGCGGCCGGCAATGAAGTAGGAACTAGACATTTTATAACTGGAAGTGTAATAGGCTGACCTGCATGGTTGGAATTTTATTGCTTAAATAACATTTTTTCATTACATATTGTCACGTAAATGATTTTACTAAGTCGTTATCCAAGTAGTATCCATACTATCCCTTTTCACACACCGAGATCTTCAGAAAATGAACTGAAGAGGAATTGAAAATTAATTTATTAGATTATCAAAACATAATCTTTCCTACTTTTGGAAAATTACATAATAATGAAATCTTTGGCTGTAGAATGAATAATGTCAGCAATAGGATGTTGCAAAAGCCAGTTTAATTCAGTTGCAAAAAATAGACTACCTTCTGTGATAAAAAATTGGTACTAAACCTTAACATAACTTGAAGACTGAACTTCACTATTAAACCACAGTTTGCAATTTATAGCTTGTGGCAAAATTTAAAATTTATTACAAAGAAATATCAGAGTAACTGCTGGGTAAATTACAATTCTTACCAATGAGTAAATTCAATCTTTCTGCTTGCTACAATTACAACACTGAGTATTACGGCGAGTAACCTAACAAAACGTTTCTGTTCACAGCCAGTACACTATCTTACTTTAATTGAATTTTAAAAATTAATATAATATGTAGTATTTGTTTGATATTTGATTGTTACCTGACTACTGTGACGTGTGTGTGGTATAAAGTACTTGCAAGTGTGGATTAGGAACTGTTCCTCCATCATGATACAAATAACTATTCTTATGTAAGATTGCTTACGAGTGTAAAGTTCAGTTTCAGTTTAATTATTCTTGTTCTGGTGGGGAACTGGCGACCATTGGTTATTTTCATTAATGACAATGACTACTGTTAATTAAAAATTACTTTACATAATGAAAATATACAAAGTTAATCGAAATTTGTACTAATCGTCATTACTCAAGTACTGAGCAGTGGCAATTCGGTTATAACTTCATCTACTTCTCTCGGTTTTGCATTATTCTTCGGAGTGATTGCCTTTTCCCCACACATTAGGGACTTAAGGTACACGATCATATAGAAAGGACTATTAAGCCAGAGAGGTAGGAGAGCTATATGTTGCTCCCACTGACAGGACAATATATTATAATTAAAGCTGTCCCGAGCCCTGTAAAAGTAGCAGTGGTTTATTTCAATGAATAATAGTAAGAAAATGTTCGACAATGTTTGAGATATTGTCGGCAAACTAAACAATAATGGAGGAACGAAATGTGTAAATAATGGAAGGCGAAGCACGAAATATTTTATGACAGTAATGATAATTCGGAAATGAATGACACAGATATAAAAGTTATGTAAACGTAACAGAGACGAAAACGAAACAGACTATGGAACAGAGTACAAATTTACTGGTTTTTAGTATGAGTGCTTTAATGCAAATTATTCAGAAAATGAGTGAGAAAATAAACGGCTAGATTAGCACTGTGAAAAGTGAAATTATGAATTCAGTAAGCAGTGACATTAGCTCCACGGCAAAGACTGTAAGCAGTGAGATAAGTTCTGTAGATGAGGAAATAACTGCTGAGAGAGGGAAATAGAAATTTCAAACAAAACCTTCCGAAAAGAAATAGATGACTTAGATAGTAAATTTAGTAATGGCAGGAAAGATGAGATAAAACTTTTTACACTAAATGCAAAGAATCAAAGATAACATGCAACAACAATTGGGCGACTTAGTAGATGAAAAATGCGGACATGTCGAAAATCAGATGGAACATGATATCGGTGTGAGAACGGATGAGATCAATGAAAATGTCAACAAAAAAGTACATTGCGAACTAGCAACAGTACGTTCTGACTTTAACAATTCCGTGGCTTCTTTGAACGGCCAAATCGTAAGTGTTACGGTCATAGTGCAGGTGTTGGAAACAGATGTTAATGATAAGTGGTCTGAAATAGAAAAACGAAGACATGGGTGAGATAAATAAGCGTATTAAATGTCTGGAGAACGCAATAAATCTAACCGCCCCGTACGTTGTAGAAGGAACATGCCAGAGTGAGATTGATAAATTTGATTCGAAAGGTGGTAGTTATCATGTCGTGCTGATGGAAAAATGTAAGTCGTTAATTCCGAAAGAACTGCCAGAAAAAATTCGCATCAGCATTGCCAGAACACGCCCTGACCGGTTCCAAAAAGCTTCAAATGTTATACCGTAACGACGAAAATCGCTAGCACAGTCACCATAACAGCAGCTACAATCAGAACGGAAACAGTAACTATTATGATCGACGAGGTCAAAATAATCAAAATCAAAGTAAAAACGGAAACTTAAATGGGATAAAAAGGTGAGATCGGCACATGTAGATAGAGGAAGACGCGGCGGAAGAGGCTTTTGCAGTGGTAGGGGAGACTGTAACCACCATGACAATCATGGAGTGGATAAAGGGGGTCCGCAACAATGGCGGGTCGTACTGCTGCGAATTGCTTTGTGAGTCCCCGCTGGCATTGCCGCCGCAGCAATGACGACGAAAAGGGAAGCAAAACGTGTAACGAACTTGAATAAGGACAAATGTACGCTGGAAACAGCGAGACTGAAATGGTGCAGAGCGTAGTGATTCGTACGTTGGTCAAATCAGATGTATTAGCAAGCGAAATCACGAATGTTGTTGGAGTGGCTACTCGTGCGAGTACAGACAGTACCACTGCACCGAGTTCCTGCGTCAGCGAATAAGCAAGTTCTCTCTGTAAATGAAGTTGTAATAATTGATGATAAGGAATGGCCGACGCAATTAAGTAATATGTACGATGATTTGGAGGAATGGAAGAAGGAAAGTAGCGTATATTTTACGGAAATTGATGAGGAAGTGATGAGCAACGAAGATGAGTATTTTGTTTGTGAGACGAAAGGGGCAAGTAATTTGAAATAGGGGTTTCGTAAAGCAGATAATGTTGAAAAGATTTGTGAATATAACAAAGAATGTAAGGCACCTGAGGAACGTAAAAATGATGTGTTGTTGATGCCATTCCCGAGCTTGGGAAGTCAGCGGATTAGAAAAGACAGCCAGAAACTGTGTTGTGGGGTAAGAGTATGTGTGTTCTGATAGCTGGGTGTGATTACTGAGCGAAACGGAAGATTCCAATGCGTACCAAGTTAAGGCAGATGTATTGTGTTCAGATGAAATAAGCCAGCTTGACGAAGCAACAGATACTGTGGAAATAAAACATCTTTTGTTTGAAACAGAAGAAGGTAGTAGTAGGAGGCAGAAAAAACCACCAGATAAAATGGTTCAGCCGAGTGGTATTCTGTAGAATGATTTGGAAGTGGAACAGGATTTATCATGGGAAAACAGAGGTGATGAATCGAGACGCTGTGAACAGATAGTGATCTGGGTAAATGTACATGGTGTGGAAATTCAGACATTAATCGATACTGGTAGTCAGATCAATGTGTGTTCCCAGTCATTTTATGAGCATATTAGGAATGAACGTGAAACAGTCGAGATGCCAGTTGAGGGCGTGAAGATAACAGGTGCTAATGGAAGTTGTAGTAAACCAATTAAATCTCAGGTGTCGTTACAAATGATTATTAAAAATGTGTTGTTTGAAAACGATTTCTTAGTGGTTCCTCAGCTAAGTACTGAATTAATTGCGAGTATTGATTGGATGACTAAGCATAAAGTAATGATTCACTGTGATAGGAAGGAAATTATTTTTTCAGTGAGAGATGAGAGGACAAATGTGCATTTCCATGAAGCAGTAGAGACTGGTGAAAAGAGCGAATTTAGTTAACAAATACTTAAATTACCAATGTGTGTAGGCCTGTGTGAAGGAGCTGAACGTTAGCACGTTAGAAACTTGAATAAATTGTACCCATTTGATGACGAAATGGAAGACATAGTAGAAATGGTTTTGAGAACATCAGTAAAACAGAAAAGAGAATTATACAATGTTTTAGCAAGTAATAAAGAAGTATTTTCAGAGAAGCCTGGTTTAGTACTTGACTTTGAATATGATGGTTCAAATGGCTCTGAGCGCTATGGGACAACATCTGAGGTGATCAGTCCCCTTGAACTTAGAACTACTTAAACCTAACTAACCTGAGGACATCACACACATTCATGCCCGAGGCAGGATTCGAACCTGCGACAGTAGCGGTCGCGCGGTTCCAGACTGTAGCGCCTAGAACCGCTCCGCCACTCCGGCCGGCCAACTTTGAATATGAAATGGAAACTGTAGAGCATGATTCATTTTTCGCAGCAATCTATCAAATCCCGTCCGTTAGCTAGGAAGGAAGCAGTACAGAGAGAAATAAATCGTATGGAGGAATGGGGAATAACTGAAAGATCTAGAAGTAAGTACAATAATCCACTTGTTCTGGTCAATAAGAAAGACAGGCGAGTGAGAATTGTGATAGTCGCGCGTGATTTAAATAAGATAGTGAAGCATGAGACTGATAGATCAGAACGTTTGGATGATATGCTTCAGAAGTTTTATGGTGTGAAATAAATGACAAGTCTTGATTTGGCGGCTGGGAATTGGCAAATTCCGTTAGAACCAAAATCAAGTCGCATTCGGGAGGACGACGGTTCAATTGCGCTTCCGGCCATCCTGATTTAGGTTTTCCGTGATTTCCCTAAATAGCTCCAGGAAAAAGCCAGGAAGGTTCCTTTGAAAGAGCATGGCCGATTTCCTTCCCCATCCTTCCCTAATCCGATGAGACCGATGACTTCGCTTTTTGGTCTCCTTCCCCAGAAGCAACCCAACCCCAGTCCAAAATCAAGGAAACTGACAGCAATTATTTTTGCAGAAGGTGCTATCAATATGAAGTCATTCCCTCTGGATTAAACACATCTTCATCCGTGTTTATCTGAGCATTGGATGGAGTGTTAGGAAAAGATTTAGCGAGTAGAATAACAATTTATGTTGATGGATTATTGGTGGCACCATCATCATGGGGAGAGCAATCTGAGCTGTTGAACGAATTTTTTCAAGCATTGAGACGAGGTAGAATGCCGTTAAGAATCAAGAAATATGAATTCGCAAAAAGGGATTAGAATTCTTAGGTCATATTGTAACGACTATGGGAATAACGAAAGATCCGTGGAAATTAGAAACGATTAGAGACTGACAACCATCAAAGCCGAAAAAACAGCTTATGTCTTTTTTGGCTCAAGTAATTTATTTCGAAAATGTGTAAGTGGACAAGCTTTACATGATCCAGAATTATGTAATTTATGGAAGAAAAATAGACGGTAATGTGTCAGCTTTCGACAAATTGAAACAGGAAGTTATAAAGAGCGAAATTTTACACCATCCTGTCTTACCATTACCATGCGATTACCAAGAGATGCATGCGATTATTGGACTGCAGTTCATATTTTTCAGGAAACAGAGAGAAGAGGAAGTAGAGAATGTCGTTCTATATCGTTCGCGACTACAACTTGGACGAGAAATGAGCATAATTATACTGTTTTAGAGAAAGAGGTGTTGTCTATTGTTTGGGAATTTAAGAGCTTTAAGGTTTTTTTATGGGGACGCAAGGTGTAGTGCATACAGATCATGAATTCTTAACATTTTTGAAGAATTGTCGCCCACTGTATGACAGACTAACGAGGTGGGCGATGTACATACAGATGTTTGATTACGAAACCTGTTACGTAAGAGGTGTAGACAACTGTGTGCCAGAGACTTTGTCATGGTTACCATTGGATCCAAATGGTTCGGGTAATAGGGAAAGTTCAGAAAAGACGTTCAAAATAATGTATTTAAAAATGTTGAAGGGAAGGGGAAGGTGGAAGATATATGTAAGAACATGCGCCCATATCAATCGGAAGATGAGTGCTTAAAATTAGTGAAAACTAAATTCGATGCTAGAAATGAAGAAGGAGAAACGTTAAGGAAATATCACAAGGTGTATGATGGGTTGTTGTGTTTGCTAAAAGATGAATGTAAGGAAATGCTTACTCGAAGTGACTGACTATTTTCATTTGGCATATGGTCACTGTGGGCCAAAAAAGTGTGTAGGTAAGATAGCAGAGTCAGTAACGTTTGTTAATATAACCGAGAGAGAACTAACTTGTGATAAATCTCAGGAAGTAAAACTAAGAAATATGACTAGCCATAGTCCAATGCAAAGCATACAACCTAAAGACAACCTACAAAAATTCGGCAACAGGCGTGTATAGGCCTATAGAACAGACAACTGGAAATTTTGCATATATTTTGGTGGTGTTAGATACATTTTCCAAATTTGTAATATTATAACCTTTATGGAGAGCTGCTGCTGAGTCAGTATTCAGTAAATTGGTTGGTTATTATGAGCAAATCGGGAAACCTAAAGCAATATTACCTGACAATGGACCACAATTTGTATCTAAAGTGTGGAATAAAGGAATGAAAGGGAAAGGTGTAGAAACAATTCATATATCGCCATACCATCCCAAAGTAACACTTCAGAACGCTATGTGCATGAACTGGGTAGGTATTTTAGGTCATACTACACATTAATCACAGGGCGTGGGGCAAGTATGTTTCAGAAATGGAAGAAATCATGAACTCCGTTTCACATGATAGTACAGCGTTCACTCGAATTGAAAGTATATTAGGTAAGAAACCAAAAAGTATAGTAGAAGATATGATTAATTTTCCACCACGACAAGACTTAGACATGTCAGAGAAAAAAAAAGTTGATGAGAGAGAAAATGATAAAACTTACTGAGGCACGACTTAAAAGACACGAGAGTAAAGTCAGTAAAATTTAAGCTTGGGACATTGTTCTCCTGAAAACTCATGAAAAATCCTGTGAGACAGACAATGAAATATCGAAATTTAAATTAATTTTTAAAGTTTCTTTCAAAATTGAGCGTTCCTCAACCTAATACTTTCTATCTAGTTTACTCGCTGTCAAATAAAACATTAGGTATGCATAATATAGTAGACATGAAGTATTACCGAAGCAGAAATGACTGCAGTTTCCAATTAGAAAACAAAATAAAAACATAAACATTATTTGAACTGTCATTATATAATAATTATATAATAATATTGACCAATGCCACATAAGCCTACCCATATTATTAGATACAATTTTTACACTGAAAATACAAATAACTGTTCTTGTGAAGAAGCCATGTACTTAAAGAGTATGTAGATAAGATTTTTATTGGTATTGAGAAATTTTTGTGTACATAATAATGATGTGAAATCAAATCAACTAAGACTTGTCATTTACGCTGCAGGTAAAAATATGTGAAACAGTTTAATTTCATGACGAAGGACCTATCCTGTAAGGGCAATGAAAGAGAAGCAGAGTGCATATGAACGTGCTTGGCATGTAGTCACCACAAAGAAGACAGAGTGAAGCATAAAGGTGCACTGTTATGTGCACAGGATGTCAATCTACATGTGTTGGAAATGATAACTCCTGATCTTAGCGCTGTGTTTGGAAATGGAGATTATTACTTTCAACAGGATGAGGCGCCACCTCACTTTCACCTGGATGTGAGGACGTTTATCAGTCGTACATTGACTGCCAGATGGATAGGATGAAGAGGAAGTGTGGAGTATCCCACTTGATCTCCAGATTTAACTCCTCCAGACCTCTTTCTGTCAGGTACTCTCAAGAACACAGTTTACGTTGCGAGACCACATACACTGGATGATCAGAGAGATGTAATTGAGCAAGCCTGTGATGCTATTCCGTGGAAAACAATGAAGTTGGGATGTCGCTCAGTCGTAAGTCGTTATCGACAGTGGGTATTGCGATGGACGGACACCAGTCCGAACATTTACCACCTTACGTCGGACCATGAGGCACCTAACACCACTAAAATTGTATTTCTAACCCCTTTCATTAAAGTGGTGTTCAGTTTCAAAGAGTGTATACATTATTTTAGGACACTCTGTAACAGCAGTTCGGAGTCAGGAGGAGATGGATGGTGTCGTAGGTTTTGTGTGTTTGCCAGTGTGGCTATGCAAAAGTGTGGAAATAAAAAGTTTTCGTGGATGTTTAATATGGAAGTTATGAGTACGGCGTTTATTGGGCACAGGAAGCAAGAGTAATTCACATAACATCAAGAGTACTGTGGGCCCTTGTTACTGGCTATGGTGTGGAAAGAAGATCAACCCGTGCCCTATTTTACTACTAAATGAAGCCACTCCACAAACCAATGGCATCATGAACTGAAGTAGGATCTAGAATATTTCTATCGAGAAGTGTAATAGGCTGACCTGTGTAGTTGGAATTTTATTGCTTAAATTACATAGTTTCCATGCATATTGTTATGTAAACGATTTTCCTAAGACGTTATCCAAGAAGTATCCATCCTATCCCTTTGTGTGAACCGAGATCATCACAAAATGAACTGAAGATGAAGTGAACATTAATTTATTACACTATCAAAACATAATCTATCCAACTTTAGGACAATTACATAATAATGAAATCTTAGGCTGTAGTATGAATAATGTCAGCAATAGAAAGTTGCAAAAGCCAGTTTAATTCAGTTGCTAAACATAGAGTACCTTTCATAATAAAAAATTGACACTGAATTGCACTGTTAAAGCACAGTTTACAATTTGTAACATGTGGCATAATTTATTACAAAGAAGTATCGGATTAACTCATCGGTAAATTACAATCCTTACCAATGAGTAAATTCAAACAATCTTTCACAATCTTTCTGCTTGCTACAATAGTCAGTATTACGGGGGGGGGGGGGGGGGGGGTAACATAACAGAAAGTCTCTGTCCACAGCCAATAAAGAATCTTACTTTAATTGATCTTTGAAAATAAACATGTGTTTGCTACTTGATAATTATCTGACTACTGTGACGTATGTGGTGTGAAGTACTTGAAACAGTGTGTTAGGTACTGTTACTATGCCATGACGCCAATAGCTATTCTTATTTAAGGTTGCTTACGATTATAAAGTTCAGTTTCAATTTATTTGTTCTTGTTCTGGTGAGTAATTGGAGACCATTGGTTATTTCCATTAATGACATACGCTGAAAATCTTTTTTTCCATATTTTCCACTAAGTACTGATAATTAAAAATTTGTTCAAGTAATAAAGATATATAAAGTTAACCAAACTTTGTTTCTAATCGTCGTTGCTAACGTTCTTTGGAGTAGGTGCCTTTTTCCCACAGATTAGGGAGTTCAGGTACATAGTCATAGAGAAAAGCGTAATTAGCCACAGAGGTAGGAGGGTTATAACCTGTTGGATTCAGTGGTTCAGCAGCCTTAGGTAATGGTTTTAATTTCTTATGTTTTTTACAGATTTCTGAGTTAATCCAATTAAATTCCACAATTTTAACTAAATTATACCCATAATTTCGTATTTCTATACTTCTTGTTAATGTCTTTTGATATAAATCATCCATTGATTTTCGATTATTGCTGTTAATCGTTACAGTTTTAAAACGTTTTTTACATCATGCCATAAATAGCCATGCAATTGAAAAACAGTATTGGTTTCTGTACCAAAGCCATCTGCTTTAGCTCCAGCTATATTTACTTCTCCTGTATTAAGAGAATGTAGGTTTTATTAGTATTTAAGCTATTGAACCAAGTTATAGATTCATTTCTATAATTTTCCTTTTTTTCATTACCCAATACAGCTATTCTCCTATTAGGTAAATATATAGATCTGTTTCTAGCCATACAAAGTCCAGCAATTTGTAACCAAATGAATCAATCTTTATTAGCTGTTTCTAGGGATTGTTTTCTTAGTGATGAACAACCTTTTCTCAATATATCCACACCAGAAGTACAATACTCATTAATTTCAGTCTTCATCTTGAATACATGATTTTGTTTAGCTTTTTGACTACACCATTTCGGACATTTCTTTCAACTATATTACTGCACTTTGAACATTCAATAATATAATGATTGTTTAATTCTCCATTAACATGACGTTTTTTTTCTACATTTTTGACAACATTTGAGTATATATTCTTCACCAAATTATCTTTAATGTAAGTCATCTATATGTATTTCTTGTGGTTTCATAGGGTCAGCACAATAACACTTCATATCAGGACTTCTCCATATGCAATTTTCATTTTCCATAGTGTTGAACAAATGAGGAAAAGATCTTTTCTTTTGCTCTTTCTAATCAAATATAATTGGAACACTACTAAGTGGTCCTAATACAAAATTATTGCCATCTGTATTTTTCAAACCTGTCTTATCTCCAGTAACATTAATTTGGTTCCTGTGCAGGTAGTACGTGGCTGTCTTGTATTTTCAACAAAATACTTCAAAATAAATTGTGATTCACGTAATTTAACACAATGACCTCTAAATGTATCGTTATGTTTATTAAATGCTGCCCACCTACAAGATTGATGATTTGTTTTAAATTTGTGGACAATAACACCATCAAAACTATAAATTATTATGAGTTTTGGAATATATATACCTCTTTCTTGTTGAGCTTCATCATCAAACCACATATATGTTTCAGTACAGGTACAAGAAATTCCCTTTCTAAATCCTTTCCTACAATGCTGGAACCGTTTTCTTGCAACTATATTACTGCACTTTTAAAATTCAAGAATATAATGATTGTTTAGTTCTCCATTAACATGACTTTTTTTCTACATTTTTGACAACATTTGAGTATATATTCTTCACCAAATTATCTTTAATGTAAGTCATCTATATGTATTTTGTATTGCATGTAACATTTAGCGTTTTTAATTTCAACCTCTAGCTTACAATTCTACATTTTTCAAAGTCACATATATGTTCTTTAGATCTCAAGGAAATCCTTTTAGATCCATCAGGTTTACAAGCTATATCACAAACTTTTTGGTGACTGTTTTAGCGTTCTTTATTATAGAAGTATCTATTACAATTTTCAGAATGTCTTATTTTCCACAGCACTGAGTTATGTAACACCGCATTTGTTGTTATACATTTCGTTAAATTTATTACAGAAATATGATGATCCAAGGAATGTGTAGATTATATGCGAATTTCAAGAAGAAATTATATGTTATATTGTATCAAATAAAGCAAAATTTTCTGTGAATCTTATTAGAAAATTTCAAGATAGACTAAATTAGAATAAGATATCACTACTCAAATTAAGTAAAAATTTCAGATAAATTTCAAGATAAATTAGATAAGTACTAGAAACTGAGGAAACAAATATTGTCCAAATAACTTATAATGGAATAACAGAATATAGTAGATTAGAATAATATATCAACATGTTAAGAATTATCCGAAGATTTTATGCAAGATTTTCAAGATATATTATGAACATCATATGCATCACCTACCAATAATTATTTGAAGATTTTATATGACAATTTGAAGATAAATTAGATTGTAATGATACACCATACAATGAAAAATTATCTGAAGATTTTATTAGATAATTTCATGATTAATTAATTTGTGATGATATATCATATACACAACAATGATCTGAAGATTTTATAATAGAATTTATAATCAACTGGAGAAATGTTTTAAGACATCAAAAATTATCTGAATCAATCATACCAAAAATAATATAAACTTATGGAATCTTATGTAAGCTTAACTGATCAATGTTATTAGTTTGTAGAAAGTGAATGTAATCATACTTTTTTAAAAAAAGAATGAATTTATTAATGGTTAGGAGATAGTTCTGTTTGTCCATTGTGTGGAAATAATGTTAAAAAATTGTACATGATGAAGGGAGAATGTTTCATTAAGCAATGTCTTTGTCTATAGTTACCCAAAATGTTAAAACAATTGTACCAACAAACAGCTCTTAAAGTTTACTTCACTACTTGGTATAACCTTTTTATATTGTCCACAAATTGCAACAACTTTGTTGTAAGTGGATACATTGAGAAAACTAGGCATATTTTCAATACACAAACTTTTAAAAATTATTGAAATTAATTATATTATATTTATAAAAATGTTCATAAAATATAATATTATAAGTTTAATTTAATTAATTCATGATAAAGATTGTGCATTATAAATATGCCTAATGTTCTCAATGTACCCACTTAATACTCACCTTCTAAACTTGTCAGGCTAATTAAGGCTACGGAAACATGCCTTTCCCTGAATGTGCATCTGACCAAAAAGTGATTTAGGGAGCTAGAGTCCCAGGTTTTCATTAATCACGTCTTTTGTTTTCTGGTGGGGATATTCCCATAGGAACTTTTGTCTTATCTAATATATAAAAATGAATCGCAAAATGTGTTGGTAAGCGCATAACTCAACAACGCCTCGACCAATTTGGCCAAATCCTTTTTTAAAATGTTCGTTGAAGTTCAAGGATGGTTTTTACGGCGAGAAAAATTAGAATTATTGCTGGAAAAACCCTAAAAATAGCCCTTTTCTTTTTCCTATACAAATGATTTGTAACTAAAACGTAGTCAATTTGAGCTTTATTGCTATGGTATAAAGTTCATATTAAATTACAAGCACACACTGTTGTCTAAGCAATGTAGGTGTGTTCCTAACGTCAAAGATCATATCTATCAAAACAATGTGCGTGTGTGCGTTGGAGCACAGAATACATAGTTGGAGAAGTTTAATATCGCGTTCCGAAACTCGCGTTTCTTTTGTATTAGTTTCGGCACGCGAGATAAAATGCATCAGTTTCCACGTCATTACATCAGTCAAACAAAAATCGCGTTACAATTCGTACGGCTTAAAAGGATTTGACTTCAAGTCATATAAAATGTAAAAAAAAAAAAAAGTTGTCTGTGACCTAATCTACTGAGTTTGCTTTTGTCAACTGATACACGAAACAAATGCTTCCCATCAAACCCAATTGATTTGTGGATCAAGTACAAAGATTATATGTGTGATGATATTTTGTATCAAATACGGAATAGAATGGGAAATCCAAATACACAAATCAGTGAAGAAATTTACAATGAAGCATTGATTTCAATTGAGGACATGTGCTTTATAATGTCAAACAAACTATTAATTCAATTAGGCCTGACCGCGCCCAATCGTCCAATGCATGACGCTTTTAACCAAGAGTTGCATCGAGAAAAACTGTATGATCTCAACGCTTTGAAAGAATTAATTCAAACAAATCTTCCACTGTTAACTGAACAACAGAAGTATGTATTTGAAACTCTTATGAAAGTAACAAATGATGAAACTGGAGGGATTTACTTCTTAGATGCACCTGGTGGTACAGGAAAAACTTTTTTGATTTCATTAATATTAGCAACAATTCGCTCACAAAATAAAATTGCACTTGCACTCG
The DNA here is from genome assembly GCF_023898315.1 of Schistocerca nitens. NCBI lineage: Eukaryota > Metazoa > Arthropoda > Insecta > Orthoptera > Acrididae > Schistocerca > Schistocerca nitens. Next base: position 504,071,249 of record NC_064621.1, read on the forward strand.
CTTCGTCGGGAATCGCAGCAACTTTGCTTGAAGGTGGTCGAACAGCCCATTCAGCACTAAAATTGCCATTAAATATGCAAAGCAATGAAACTCCAACCTGCAACGTTTCGAAGAACTCTGCAATGGCAAAGGTTTTGCAGCAATGTAAATTGATTGTTTGGGATGAATGCACGATGGCACATAAAAAATCTTTGGAGGCTTTAGACAGAACCTTAAAAGATCTACGGAGCAATAATAACCGATTTGGTGGTGCAATGATTTTATTAGCAGGAGATTTTCGTCAAACATTGCCAGTGATTCCACGATCAACGCCAGCTGATGAACTCAATGCATGTTTAAAGTCCTCCAATTTGTGGAAACATGTCAAAGTACTTCATTTAAGCAAGAATATGCGTGTCGAGTTGCGAAATGACCAATCTGGAAACATATTCTCTAAACAACTCATTGACATTGGTAATGGCAAATTTCCTATAGACATGTTGACTGGCTGCATTAACTTTCCTCAAAGTTTTTGTCAGTTAACTCGATCAAAAGATGAACTTATTCAGAAGGTGTTTCCAGATGTTTCTCAAAATTACAGAAACCATGATTGGTTGAGCGAACGAGCTATACTGGCTGCAAAAAACATAGATGTAAATGAATTAAATTTCAAAATTCAAGAACAAATTACAGGCGAATTGAGGATATATAAATCAGTTGATTCGGCTACTAATCAAGATGATGTAGTCAACTATCCACCGGAATTTTTAAACTCGCTGGATTTGCCAGGATTGCCACCTCACAATCTTCAATTAAAGGTTGGATCGGTGGTTATAACGTTGCGAAATATCAACCAACCGCGTCTTTGCAACGGTACACGGTTAGCGATAAAAAATTACTAAACAATGTGATAGAAGCAACTATACTCAAAGGAAAGTATAAAGGAGAAGATGTTCTCATACCGCGCATCCCAATGATTCCGACTGATGTGCCATTTGAGTTTAAACGACTACAGTTTCCAGTGCGGCTTGCTTTTGCTATGACTATAAACAAGTCCCAGGGGCAATCATTAAGTGTTTGTGGTATTAATCTAGAAAACCCATGTTTCTCACATGGTCAATTGTATGTTGCCTGTTCACGTGTTGGAAAACCATCAGATTTGTTTATCTATGCGCCAGGTAATCAAACAAAAAACATCGTATACCACAAAGCACTACAATGATAATAATAATAATTATGATTCACATGATTAACAATAAAGCGATTACTTACTTTTAAATCCTTATATATGTTTTATTTAATTATTTTTTATTCACAACGCCCCATCACCAGGGTGACGGTTCTGTTCAGGAGAATTTTTTTAAATACGTAGGCAAAAAAACTGCCATATTACAAATCTTTTTGACAGGACGAAGTCTGTCGGGTCAGCTAGTAACAAATATTTCTTTGTAACAAAGAAGTACATCAGCAGTTTTCATAGATTTATCTTTAAATTTTTCAGTGTAACAAAATATTTCTTAAAAATTTTCATCCTCTGTTTCACCCCCTTGGTAGTTGAATTTCTAAAAATGCTCAAACACATATTTTTTATTTCTGACTGAGATATGAAATATCTTTTGTAGTTCTAATTTCAAATCTGCATTGATAGTGTCATACTTTCAAAAAGCCTTTCATCTCCTATTTCACCCCTTTAGGACTGGATTTTCAGACAGTCCCTTCTTAAAAAATTCTTACAGCATAAGGTCCACACCTTCTCCAAAATTCAAGGTTCCATCCTTAGTGGTTTGTCCAGGCAATGATGAGTCTACCCTTCATTTCTAATGGAGAAGCCAACACCAGTTTTCAAAGATTTTGCCTTAAAAGACCTATCACAATGAAATATTTTCATAAAACTGCTCATCACCTATTTCATCCTGTGATGGGATATAGTTCCAAAAGCACTAACATTCAAATTTTTTATTTCTAAAAGAGTAGCCAAATACAAATTTTTATAGATTTATCTTCAAAATTGCTTGCATAATAAAATATTTCCATTAAGACTTTCACCCCCAATTTCACTCCCATAGGTATTGAATTTTCAAAAATGGTGAAACACATATTTATTTCTAAATGAGCAACAAAACATGAATTTATGTAGGTCTAGCTTCAAAATTCCCTGAATAGTGACATATTCTGAAAATATCTTTTCATCCTCTATATCACCCCCTTTGGGACGAAATTTAAAAAATCCCTTCTTAAATGATGCCCACAGTAGAAGATAAACACCCTCTGCAAAATTTCAAGTTTCTGCCCTTAGTGGGCGATGATGACTCAGCGAGCGAGTCATACAGTCAATTAGTCGTAACTTTGAGGGTTACATATAGAGAAGATGAACCAGAAGTCACCACAAATTTTGAAAGATGGTAGTATAAATCAAGCAAAGAAAAATGTTTGTAGCAAACACATCTTATGAGATAGGTGCATTTGTTCAGTTGAAGAGATATGTTTCACAATAGCGTATGTTAACAAAAGCTCATAGCTCTTTTGGTATGTGCTTTAGAGACAACGTTTACTGGACTTTTCCTCGTTTAGGTTCACACTAAAACTTCAAAATATGGAAAGCAAGGAGCTTGCAGCAGAAGAGATGTGTCACAATACTGAACATGAGGAAGTGCTCGTAGGTCTTAAGGTAGACATACTTGAGCGGATGGTCCCTAGGGGTTTTTTACTTGTTGTGGTCAATATTACCACCTGTGACAGTTTGTGGATAGAGCTCCGATTCGCACAATATACTGACTTTAATAAGAGTGACTTTGTAGAAAATGCTGATGACGTTGATATCCTCAGTGAAAGTAAAGAAGGATTACAGAACCTTTTGAGTGGAATGAAAGCCTGTTACCACAATGTTGATAATAAAGTAAAGAGACAATGTTAGTAATATTATGAGATGTATTTCAGTTAATCAAAAAATATTATGAAGCGTTCCAAACAGTGCCCAAATGTCGTTGACGTCGCCTCAAAGCGTATAAAAACATCTTGTGTAACCCTTTTCAAATTGCTTACCAGCCTATGTATTAGTTTTGCTATTTGACTTTGAACTGAGTCCAGATATCGCTTGTGTAGGTGGCATGCCTTACTGTCTTGATGGTACCGCCATTGCTACCCAGTAGAGCATGTCACATATCCTGGGCTATGGTATGTTATGCACTTGGTGTCAGTCCTGGTGGTCTAGTAGAATAGCACGTGACTGGTAACCGAGAGGTTGCAGGATCGAATCTCGTTCGGACTATGGAAATTTTCAGTCTGGCTTCTATCTAACCTTCAGCTCTCGACTGTGTGAGCAGTCACTAGGAATGAAACGCGATTGCGGTTCTATGCTAAGCTCTTTCCCCTGTTTCGATAACTGATGTAGGCTAGGGTCACGTGGATCGTCCAAGGTGTTGAATGGAAAGACTTGCACTCGTCCATTGAGCCAAATGCAGTTATTATTATGCACTATGTGTGACTCAACTTTTCTCACAGTCCCAGTCTGAACTCCATACAAGATGTGAAAACCATATAAGAAGATTCGGGAGGTGCTTATGACAACAGGAATGCCCACGAACACTTACAACGTATAGTATGATGTCATCCGTGCTTAAGAGACGTTTATCATTGAAAAGGGATAATTCTACAATTTCGAGTATCGATACCGGGTTTGTCAGTCAAAACAAGTCCTTGTAGGGGCTTACATTTACATCCACATCTACATATACATCTACACTATGTATGCCCCTTTCTTAACTACAGCAAAAAGCGAAGAACATTTCTTTGAAACTCTACTTCTCACTGTGATGCACTAGAATAATTTGTTGAATTAGCATTGTGGCGTATGTCAGCATCTTTGTAGGTGAAGTAAAAGACATTGTAACAGCCTGCACCTAATCGTCATGACCATAGCAATGTATCTGTTGAGCTGTGGAAGGCAGTACATGCCAAACGATAAGCAGCTTAAGTACCTGAAGGCCTCCACTTCCTCTGATAAATTAGTTTTATCTCACATACTACATCTAAAGGTCTATGTTTAGTATTAATCCAGCATAATCATCAGAATAGGTTGAAGATGCAGGAAACCTTTGGCCTGTAGCCTTACTAAATGATAATACGTCCTACGTTACTTTTGTGTTCTTAGGTGTGAACTCAAACATTCACAACGACATCTACATCTGCATCTATGCTCCACAAGCTATTTATGGTGTATAACGGCGGACACATTAACAAAGTCTATGGGCTGATCTTGTGTGGTTAGTTGTACCTGCTACTTGAATTTCGATCTTGAACAGTATCAGTAAATGAGTTAAGTTTTTCTATGGTCCGCGATATCTATGAAGCAATTTCATCTCCAAATATAAAGCAGCCATAACCTTTAATTAATTTAGACTGAAGCGGTTAATTAAAAACGAGTTTCTCTTTGAGGTCGAGCACAACTAATCCGAAAGCTTTATTAAAAAAGTACTCGCTGATGTGCAAATGACATGAATGCGTAAACGTACCACGTTACACTCATGTAGAAACACCTGCCGTTATCTCGAAATTACAAAGTGTAAAATGGTTGACTACTGACAAAGCAGTCTCCCTTATATTCGTCAAATAAACCAAACCGTAACAATCCCATCTATTGCAAACACATACCGAGACCGGATATTTACTGTGTAACTAACCTGTTCATGAATGCATACAATTTAATTATAAATAAATGAAGTCCACGAAATCCATATGATTTATATTTTGATAGTACACTGTCCAGTTACTTTAATGTACAGACATGTCAAAAGCCTGAATAAACAATTTTTGCAGCACGGACGAGCAGGAAAAGAGTGAATGAGGTTCTGAAATGTATCGAGAGGGATGCAGAGCTATACCAACTTAATCGCCAAGGTCAGCTGTGCTGGGTTTCTCGGTTGAGGATCCATAGCATGAACAGCCTGACGTCCGATCCAGGTAGGGCCACAGATTCTCGATTGGGTTTAAATCCGCGGAATTATATGGTCAGGGCAGTAAGATAAATTAATTTTGGAGCTCATCGAGCCATACATGTACATTGTGTGACACGTTGCATTGTCCTGCTGGTAGATGCCATCGTACCGAGGAGGAAACAAACTGTATATAAGGGTAGAAATGGTCTCCAAGGACAGATGTATACTTGTGTTGATCCACTGCGTCTTCCAGCGTGACAAGATCACTCAGGGAAGGCCACGAAAACATTCCCAAAAGCATAACGCGCCGTCCGGCGTTCTGGTCCCTCCCGGCGATTGTTGCAGCGTCGTACTCGTGAACGGTCGTGTATGCGATAGACTGTAAAACATAGTTCATCGGAAAAGACTTCCTGCCGCCACTCAGAGGACGTTCAGTTGCGGTACTGGCACGAAAATTCCAACCTTCTTGGCCGATTAACAGTGTGGGTGCACGAAGCAGGCTTCCACTGCAGAGGCCAATAAGCACTAACGTTCGCAGAACAGTCTTTGAGGAGACACTGTCGATAGCCCTTTGGTTAATCTGTGCGATCTGTTGCTTAACAGTTGCATGTCTATTCGCCCACAGAACCCCTGCAGCTGTCGTGCACCCCTGCTGTCCATGGGCCGTGGTGCACTGTAGTTGCCTCAGCGCCAGTTTTGGATAGCGCCATTTTTCCATGCATGGTATAGTTAACTACATTGGAACGCAAGCAGTTGAAAACAAAGCCGTTGCTGAAATGCTTTCGCCCTTGGCCCGAAAGGCAATGATTATGCCTTTTGGATTTAAGAAGAATTGCTTTGTTTCCACATTACGACGCTGACTGGACTTTTTCCTGCATCCACCCGAGACACTTTACATACCCTCCACTACTTGTGCTGCCATCTGCCATCTTTGAGTGATTATTGAATGTTGGTATTGAACATAGGTAGTAGTCACAATGCTGTTTCGACCAAGTAATCTACAATATCCACCTCTCCCCCTCCTAGTGTGACTGTGGTTAGAAGTGCTGTACTCTACAATCTACACAGCCGTAAAAAGAAGTACTGTGTTCAGGTGCACCAGGATATCATATGTGTGTATAGAAGGGTTTTAGTGTTAGTCACTCATTTTTCACGGTCATCGGTGATACTCTCAGTTTAGAGGTGAAACGTTTTTGCAGTCTTCATTCTAGACTACGGCCATGCCCCACTGCAGCCATTCCCCACTAACGAGGATGTACTTGTGTTGAACAGTTCCAGCCATTAGAACAGGGTTGCATTGTGGTCCAGCGGCAAGCTGGAAGGACACGTCGACGCAGTGACACACATGTTGGGCACAATGTTTCCCGCTTTTCAACAACGGTCTGTGGAACAAACCCACACCCGTACACTAGGTTCTGGTAGTACACATCATGAAGACGCACATCAGGGCCGATACATTGCTCAACCAGGAGTGACCTACTGAACATCATTCAGGGACGAAACCAGGCCACATGTTTCATCTACATTGTCGCCATTATGATTGGTATACTTGCAGGAAGGCTGCCCACTCGTGTCCCTGTGGTCACGTTACCACTAACATTACGTAAAACGCCAAGCACGGCTATTCTGGTGCCGTGCATGCACTGTTTTACGTTCATTTGAAACACTATCTACTGACCTGTTAGAATTTAGTGCAAAGAGGAATACTAAAACCAAACGTTTATTGTTGCCATTCATGACCACTACTAACTTCGGCGGTTGTATGCACAAGATTAAATCAGAAACTAATTGTTTATATACTCTACTTAACATATGTGTGGGATGAGAGGAGCAGATTCAAAATCACAAGAGAGTTACTTTAGGAAAGAAGAAGATTTCATGTCTAATCTTATGTTCTGTAAAAGAAAAGATATTTGACTGAGTTTTGTTATCTAGAGAGTTAAGTAATTGGTGTGCACAAAGTGTCGATTATGATATACAATCCTGGAAATTGAAATAAGAACACCGTGAATTCATTGTCCCAGGAAGGGGAAACTTTATTGACACATTCCTTGGGTCAGATACATCACATGATCACACTGACAGAACCACAGGCACATAGACACAGGCAACAGAGCATGCACAATGTCGGCACTAGTACAGTGTATATCCACCTTTCGCAGCAATGCAGGCTGCTATTCTCCCATGGAGACGATCGTAGAGATGCTGGATGTAGTCCTGTGGAACGGCTTGCCATGCCATTTCCACCTGGCGCCTCAGTTGGACCAGCGTTCGTGCTGGACGTGCAGACCGCGTGAGACGACGCTTCATCCAGTCCCAAACATGCTCAATGGGGGACAGATCCGGAGATCTTGCTGGCCAGGGTAGTTGACTTACACCTTCTAGAGCACGTTGGGTGGCACGGGATACATGCGGACGTGCATTGTCCTGTTGGAACAGCAAGTTCCCTTGCCGGTCTAGGAATGGTAGAACGATGGGTTCGATGACGGTTTGGATGTACCGTGCACTATTCAATGTCCCCTCGACGATCACCAGTGGTGTACGGCCAGTGTAGGAGATCGCTCCCCACACCATGATGCCGGGTGTTGGCCCTGTGTGCCTCGGTCGTATGCAGTCCTGATTGTGGCGCTCACCTGCACGGCGCCAAACACGCATACGACCATCATTGGCACCAATGCAGAAGCGACTCTCATCGCTGAAGACGACACGTCTCCATTCGTCCCTCCATTCACGCCTGTCGCGACACCACTGGAGGCGGGCTGCACGATGTTGGGGCGTGAGCGGAAGACGGCCTAACGGTGTGCGGGACCGTAGCCCAGCTTCATGGAGACGGTTGCGAATGGTCCTCGCCGATACCCCAGGAGCAACAGTGTCCCTAATTTGCTGGGAAGTGGCGGTGCGGTCCCCTACGGCACTGCGTAGGATCCTACGGTCTTGGCGTGCATCCGTGCGTCGCTGCGGTCCGGTCCCAGGTCGACGGGCACGTGCACCTTCCGCCGACCACTGGCGACAACATCGATGTACTGTGGAGACCTCACGCCCCACGTGTTGAGCAATTCGGCGGTACGTCCACCCGGCCTCCCGCATGCCCACTATACGCCCTCGCTCAAAGTCCGTCAACTGCACATACGGTTCACGTCCACGCTGTCGCGGCATGCTACCAGTGTTAAAGACTGCGATGGAGCTCCGTATGCCACGGCAAACTGGCTGACACTGACGGCGGCGGTGCACAAATGCTGCGCAGCTAGCGCCATTCGACGGCCAACACCGCGGTTCCTGGTGTGTCCGCTGTGCCGTGCGTGTGATCATTGCTTGTACAGCCCTCTCGCAGTGTCCGGAGCAAGTATGGTGGGTCTGACACACCGGTGTCAATGTGTTCTTTTTTCCATTTCCAGGAGTGTAATTTTTCTGAGACGTGCCACAGCATACACATACTGTACATCCTTGTAGATTATGTACGAGAAAGAATCGTAACGAATACAAGCAATGCTCTTATACTATATACAAACTTCCCTTTTCCTTATTTCATTTTAGAGGATTTACTGAAATACATGCTCTCGTATTTTAATACTAATTATTACCACTCAGTTGGTTCATTTTCGCATATCGTTTTGCTTTGATAATATATGTATGCCTAAGTTTGTTATTTATTATTTTCATGTAATATTCATGAGATATTACAATCATACCTTCTGACAACAGTTACAGCATTAAAGATTGTTGTATTTAGCCAAATGTATTTTGTGATCAAACTGTTGTGACCGCCCGGTGTTGATCGATCATATTGTGTGTGAAGTTCTGATTTTGATTTCTTATAAATGTTGCTGTGAAATTTGTGCAGTAAAACGATCACCACCTTCCTCTCACGTTCTCCCAAGCTTCCTGCCGTTCTAGTTGAGAGACCCTACCACCCCTCCCTCCGTCCCTTCCACAAAGCAAGTAGTCAAAGCCAACTAGCGATAAGTCACGTGTTCGATAAACTATGTACCTCTGCTAAATCGACAGTTTTCCCTTTAGTATCAAATCATTGCGTTCAGAGCGCTATCTTGTGACGCGTGAATGTGAATTGCGCTGTAGATGAATCAGATCCACGTGCCGAATCAATGTCTGTCTGAAGGGCATTTCAACCAGTCCCAGTCTGGGAGCAGATTTCAGGTAGTTTGCCATACCCATTTAGGTAATCGTCTACTAAGAAACAGACTTCGTACGTATTGTAGGCTGGTGCAGTACCTGTTGCCTCTCGCCTTGAATTAAGTTGACACTACGGTGCCAATAAGAACTTCCAGTGACCTACACAATGAGCAAAGTCACTCCTGTTTCGATTCTCCAACAGCAGGCGACTACCAGGAAGGAACACGAAAACTCAGTTTCTAAACAGTTCGTTCTGTTTACATGACGCTGATGAGCTTCAAATGACGATACAATTCGGTGCTTTCAGCAAAATGTATCGTTATCCATAAACGGATGAAACAATCATCCGGTCTCCAAGTTCCAGTTTCCTTATCTAAGGCCTTCTAGGGACACAATCAATTTGGATTTCAGCATGTCATGTGAGGTTTGACCGAATTTAAAATGCTGTCGTAATATACTCATCAACAGGAATAATCTTATGTCAAAGGTTTAACACTGGAAGTCAGGTAATGAAACTAGAAACTGTGGTGTATGCCTCGAGGCAGTGAAAATCACAAATTCCCCAATCTATATTACTCACGAGAGCGATAGCTACCTATTATTATATTCATCTAGTATTTGAGACTGAGAACACATAGCGCTTTTTCATAAACTTTACACATAATTTCGAACTTTTCCGAGACTTTGTCTCACTGACACCGCCCATGAGCCAATGAAACGGAAAAAGAGTTTGTCACTTACATTTTCGTTGTTCCTGCAATAAAACTTCAGCATCAGGGATGACTATTTAATATATTACTTCTTTAGTAATCGCAACACATTTTGGAGACAACATCGACATATACTAATGAATATACCGGCAAAATTATATCATCGTATGATACACTGTTATGGAGATGTGACATTAAAAACAATGAGATATGTAAAAAAAATAATTTTTTGTCAAACGGAGGGCGAATTATCCACACTATACTCATTTAGTGTTTAATAATGAAAACACTTAGCGACATGCAACTAACTTAAAGCAAAGTGATACATGTGCGGTGTCTGTCCTTTCGGACACGTTCCATGTCTTTGGAGATTTGCTTCTCAGTTGGGTCCTACGAAAGTAGACGTACAAAATAAAAAAATAAATGAATAAAAAACATGAAGAATCTTCTCTCACCTCTAAGCAACAAAGCGCCCTATCACTCTCCACTCTCCATGTATCAATATTACAGACTGATGGACCATAAAGTTATCCAGTGTATTAAATATCTGGAATACCTTAAATCTGCACCTTGTCATGTTTGTATTGAACAGAAATCATGTTGTGAGCAAGAGGGGTCTTAAGTACTATAATCTTTTTCTGATAACTTGAAAGAGAACGAAAGAAAATATACACGTATATTCACAGTTAATGTGCAGTTACATATTCACGGAAAACGTTACACAAGAAAGCCAAATGACGTGTTTCGTGGTGTTATGTCGTGCTGTTGCGCACATCAAGAACTATCTGTGACCCAGAAAGACGTGTGTATCAACTTATCTCGGAAGTAATTTCCGATCGTCGTTCTCGAATTCAATTACCTGAATCTCCCTGCTATGCAGTGCCACATGATAATTCTCTCAGACTTTTTCACTTTGTTACAACGTACGCTGCTGGCAGTGGGCTGTAAACTGTCTATGCTATTGAATGACGTAAACAGCTTAGCGATAATTCTTATGCACGCTACGCCACTCGCTTTGATACATAGTTTCAGTTACAATGTGGGTCAACAGATCTTGTAGCTCATGACAGACATGTGCCTTATTATGACATTAGCGATCGAATGTGAGTAATTGACTGTCCCTAAAAAGATGTTTCATTTGTTGCTGCTCTTCTACATTCTTGAGCACGTCTCTCTGTTCCTTGATCTCCAAGGCATCGCCAAGACGCGACGTGCGAAGAACAAGAGCTCCGCTACAGTAGATGGAAAAGTTCATTTGCTGTCACGCTTTGTCCATGTACGGAGCTGATGCGCCTTCCGCTTTATTTGCATAGACATAAAAACCAGAATGCGCAAAGTGGCACGACTTATCTTTACCAACTGTCTAAATCACGGTTTCAGCTCTGACGAACACCTTCGTTGGCCTAAGAGGATAAGAGTGGAAAATGTTATCCAAAGGATTCCATCTTTCACCGTCGATCACTCACTATAACGGAAGATATCGTGGAACTCAACATACTTAACTAATCACAACATGGCATAACAAAATAATATTATTTAAATAATACTAATTTACTTTTCTTTATTTTCATGATTTTTCCAAGAACAGATCTTTTTACAGGGAAACTCATTTTTTATGTATGAAAATGAAACTCCCTCAATTAGTCTAGTTTGATCCGACAAAGGATTGAGCCATTCCTAATGTAGTTCATGTAAATAGAAGACGGATCACTACTGTCAGCTGCAGAGGGACAATAAGCGGAATCAGCGGCGACGAGCGAAAAGGTGTACCGGACCTGGAATCGAACCCGGGATGTGGTGCTTACCAGGCAAATACGGTGACCACTGTGCTATCCGCGACACAGCGTGAGCGGCACTGCACAGAGTATCTCCGCACGCCTCCCGGCCCATGCATACTCCCACCGAGCGCCACCTAACCGCAGTCCCTGCCCATTATACTCCCGTGCGTTACCCAGAGATTCCCACAGGAGGTCGGACGTCTTTCGTGCAGTCGCACTGAGAAAGTGGGTCCATTGCCCAGCCAGGTTCCTCAGTTAGATGAATGCGCAGCATCTGTTGCTTCGAAACAACAGTCACCACGCAGATCTCGCAGCTGTGAAACAACAGCATTTAAACTGAAGCGGTATGACTGCTATCAGCTGTAGCCTAGTAAGCAGGAGATCCCGGGTTCGGATCCCAGTGCGGTACACATTTTCACTCGTTGCCGCTGATTCAGCTTAATGTCCCGCATTCTTATAACTAATATACTTCGTCGGGAATACTTGTGCACGTTTCATTGACCATTCCTTTGTTCATGACATGCTGTATACTAGCAAATAATTTCTCCCGTTTGGATACTTTTGCTTTCATTGTATGGGATTTCCATGTACATAATTTCCCTTTTTGTAGCGAACAATACAAAAAATAATAGGTTTCCTTATCCACACTACATCCTGGGTACTAAGATGTAACAGTCCTATTTGTGCCTTTACATCATTAATCGTTAGAGCGTTAGTTTCTCAAATTAATTCAGACAAAAGACGATTGTTTCCATCTTTACCATAACGCCTTAACATGCTACTATTCTATGGTCAAATACTGTACAAATACTTTTTTAATCCTCTCCATGCATGTGTCCCTCTCTTCACCTCTCTACATAAAAGAAACGGTATAGGCTATTCCTTCCTTGGATCACTTGACCTAGGTGTGGGCCATCAATTTCGGGAGTCTGTTTGCCCACCTACCCAAAACCGGGCACTGTCCGTTTTAAATCTTTAACAGTATGCACACTCTCGCCCTATTCCATCTTCACTCTAATAATGAAGTTTCTCTTTAGTATATCGACGCTACCCGGTTTTATTCCAAACGTGTGTTTTCTAACTCCTGGTTTTATTACATTCACCTACTTTTCCTTGCAATGTTGGTAATATCTAATGCAAGATTTCTACTCTTACGGTATTCTTCCCACATTTGTTAATTTTCTATCATTGATATCATTTCTGCGCTTCTCTATAGATAACTACAACTGATACAGTTGCCGGACTGCACTAACGCTTTACCTTTATTTTTATGTTAATCCGTCACATCTGTGTTTACTGAGGGAATAATTTCCGTTTCCGTTCTTCTGCTTGTTTTTATGACGAAGCTGACATAAGTATTTCTTCCAGATACGTCGCCTGTTTTAGTTAACGGTATGCGTTTCCTCTTGCCGTTCGTGTGTTACTGCTCCATGCTACGCTATCGTTGGTGCCTCTATGTAGACTGCGGAAAAGAAGGTTTTCTGTGACAGAAACCTTTGAATGTGGGAAGAGGGGTGATAAAATACGTACTCCAGTCGAAGAAGTAAGGAAGAGGAAATTAAGGCTGTGTGTGTTAAAATCTAAGGAAGAAAGGAGATAGAAGCCCCAAAAACTTAATGTCGTACCACCTTCTACCTCAACATCCCTTTCGCAATGGGTTCTTCACTCAGACGCTGGAGGATGAAGTGTTTTCGGCAACGTACTTGTCTCTGTTCCACGTGTAGAGGCCCCCATAATTGATCTTGACATACCCCTATTTCGAGCATGATGGCTTCAAGTGACGACACGTTCGTAATTCGCCAGTCACCATTACAAGTAAATCAGTTGATTGTAATCATTTACAAAAAACTACTAGTGGCTAATGGTATCTAACTTCCAACATAAAAATTCATAGAAACACAACCGTAATACATCACACAATATAAAAAGTATAAAATTCTCATTATACATCAGTTACGTAATACATGGTGATCACTCTGGGACATCATGTACTATAATTGTAAGATTATGTTCATATCGTAATTTTCATGTCTCTCATTTCTCGAGAAATTACCTAAAACCCTCTGTAATAGGGCAGTGGTAATTTTAATGTCATTCTACGGCTAAAATGAGGACAGGGCAGTGAGAAATACATTATAGTAAAAGATCATAGAATAGTAAGGTTAGAAGAAACTGTTACAGGGAAAACGCTATATGGAAGTTTGAATCAGGCACACACAGTCCCCAGAGGCTCGTTAGAACTGATAATGTAATTATGATTTATTCAGATAATCGCCGTAATCACACTTGCATCTATGAAATTATCTTCGTAACAATGAAAAAGCATGTTACATGCAATAACCAAACGGATAACACATAAAACTGAATAGTGCAACATTCCTGAGACGAGACATGCACACTTTTATCTCAGAGTGCTCATTCTGCTACATCATTGTACAGTACATAACATAACATAAGCATAACTATTGCCGTACAGGTACTGTTCAAAATTTCACCCACCATGATCACGACCGAGTGTGCACTTGCTTAAGAATTTCAGGAATTCGGCATACTACTTCCCTCTCTAGTAAGGTCCGTGCAAATATCGCATGTAGTCTCGTACATTCAGTTCATTCACATGTCCACTGTGCCTTGTCCTAGCTCGCGATGGAGCTCAACCACCGTTACTAATCTATTGTCGTCCAAACTGTTTTCCAATGTCATTCTTAACATAAAATGCAGAATTTGCCAGCGTCTCGTCACATTGCAACTACAAAAGGCGACGAATTCTCAGCGGCGCCTCTTCTAACAACTGTCGGAGGAAAAGTCGAAGGAATGTTCTGGACACTACTCCGTTCATTATATTACGAGATAGGAAAGGTCAAATCACAGAATAGTTGACATCAGCCAATACATTCACAGTAAAGTGCTCTAGTTGTATGTCTGCAGACTGAAACGACGAATGAACATTTGTACCAAGGACGCGATAGTGCAGATGTTAGCGCATCTGTCTAGTGAGCAGGAAATCCAGCTTCGAAACCTGGTCTTTGTACAAATTCTCATTCGTCCCTTCAGCGTGCGTGTATACATCACAGATGTTTGAGGCTTGAATAATCTGTGGAACCATAGCGTTTCATTTGATTAAAAGCACCTATATCTGGGTTTCTGGCAGGATTCTCCATTTCGTCTGATGCTGAGGTGCTATTCCAATACAGATCGATAGCCTCTGAAATGCTGATCGAATTTACGAGATATAACAAATAGGCTGAGACAAATAGGTTGAGGAAGGAGACGTGGTAGTTTCGTCCACGCAGCTGTGCAAAGCTATTGCGCCAGGGTGATATAGTTGCTATCGCATATGCCTAGATAGCAGGAGACCTGGGTTAGAATCTCAGCCTTGTTATACATTTTCATTCGTCCCTTCAGTTTGCATGTATATGTCATAGATGTTTGAAACATTTAAACTTCTCAGGAACCATATCGTTCCATTTGATTAAAAACTTCTCTGATAGGATTGACACACCATGGCGTGTGGATTTTCGTCATATAGTACATGGCTCACTCTAGCGGAGTTGCCGTTTTCTATAAACAAAGGCGGGAAAATAGATGTTTTTTGCACATTAATGTAGGAACTGATTTTAAGACGCCACTCGGAATGGGTAGTCAACTGGATGGAGTGACTGCACCTTCCGAGGATGATCTGTGTGCAATTGCTCTTGTAAGATTCTCAAAACAGTTGACTGTCTTGTGTTCAGAACTCGCGCAATGTGCTTACTACTGGAGACAGAAGTGTAATTTCTGATGCTGTAGCCGGCCGGAGTGTCCGTGCGGTTCTAGGTGCTTCAGTCTGGATCCGAGCGACCGCTACGGTCGCGGGTTCGAATCCTGCCTCGGGCATGGATGTGTGTGATGTCCTTAGCTTCGGTAGGTTTAATTAGTTCTAAGTTCTAGGCGACTGATGACCTCAGAAGTTAAGTCGCATAGTGCTCAGAGCCATTTGAACTTTTTTTTTTTTATGTTGTAGCGTACCTCAAACGGCCACACTATCTTCCATTGTAATAGGTAAAGATCCAGATTCATGTGGGCGCCTGAGTGAAGATGAAAAAGTACTATGGTGTAGTTGGCATTGGTGGGGACAGCTTAGCATAGAGTCGTTGTACCGCTCTTCCACTGCATCCAGTGAACCCATACACGAAGTCCATATCGGCGAGCTCTATACCATTAAACTTGTCCACAGTACTGCTGAGTATCACTGCTAGCGCGCTACTAACACTGACAGAAAACAAACAATATAGTTGACTCGGCGCAGGTTGATCACTGACAGTGCAGTGGGAGTGTCACGGGTAGCTTAGTGGGCTGATCTCAACTAATAACGTTACGCGATTTCTTAAACGTCTGTATGGTTCAAATGGCTCTGAGCACTATGGGACTTAACTTCTGAGGTCATCAGTCTCCTAGAACTTAGACCTACTTAAACCTAACCAACCTAAGGACATCACACACATCCATACCCGAGGCAGGATTCGAACCTGCGACCGTGACGGTCGCGCAGTTCCAGACTGTAGCGCCTAGAACCGCTCGGCCACTCTGGCCGGCTGTCAGTGTGGTTTCAGAACTAAAAGATCCACTACAGATCAGATTTTTACCATGAGACAGTTCCTTGAAATATGTCGACATTCACCAGCTGTTCATTGATTTCAAAAAGCTTACGATAGTATCAAAAGGGATAAACTGGAAGGCAATGTAAGACGCAGGAGTACCAAACAAACTAATAAGATTGGTTCAAATGAATTTGAGAGGAACAGTATGTAAAGTAAAAGTTGAGGGCACTTTATCAAAGACATTTGAAGTTAACCAAGGACTGAGAAGGGTGAAGTGGTTTCCACTATTCTGTTTAATGTCGTCTTGGAGAGGATAATGCGAAAGACACAAAGCGGCAACCGTGAAAGAACACTGTTTAATAGAGTGACGCAGGATCTCGCATATGCGGATGATACTGATTTGTTATCACAGGAAAACAGGACCTGGAAGAAAAGCTTGAAAATCTAGAAAACTAGAAACATATGGAGCGGAGATGGGGCTGACAATTAGTCAAAGACCAAGTATATGTTAACATCTAGGAAATGGTTTAGTGAAGGTGAAAGAAGCATGACTTTGAATGCGAAAAAATTTAAACGCTGTGAGAGCTTTAAACATCTCGGGTCGTTGGTAACTGAGAATAATGAGAGAAGAAACACATGCAAAGATTACAGGTGGTAACAGGGGCTACTTCGCACTGATTAAAGTATTTAAAGCAAGAAGCTTTGGTAGGAATCTGAAGCAGACAGTGTATCGCACAGAAGTGAGACCTGTGGTGATGTATGGTTCGAGGACTTGGACAATGACGTAAAATGTTGAGGAGTTGTTGCAGAGATGCGAAAAATCTTCCGGCCAGTGAATGATAGGGGATTTTGGCCGAATAGAAACAGTAAAGAGATCAGAGAGTTGTACAACAAACCAGATATTGTGACAGAAATAAAGAGTAATAGACTACGTTTGTTGGGACATGTATAAAGAATGGTGTAGAACAGCACAGTCAAGAAAGTTTTCATAGGAAAGGCGCGTGGCAGCCGTACAAGTTTCAGCCCAAGGACCAGATGGCTAGGCAACGTGGAGGAGGACTTGAGAAGAATGGGAGTTAGAAGATGGAGAGCGAAGGCAACCAGCAGTGAAGAGTGGGTGGAGATTTTACAGCAGGATACACCGGCTGTAGTGCCCAGGAGTAAGTAAGTAAGACTTCGTAATTAATCAGAACCGGCAATGAGACCACTTTGCTTGACCTGAGGCTGAAATATATAATTATCAAAACCCCATTGAAGTTCACTTCTTTGCTGTTTGATGCAGAATCTATAAGGGTAAACACTGTCTGTCTGTTGTAATTTTGTCCTATACGCAGTACGAAAAGATCCCAACGAAACAGAGCAGCAACTGTTAAAGGAAATGTAACTAACATTTTGGTAGTGGCTGTAAAACCCACTTGACTATACGAGCAAGCCTGTATGTACTAGTGGGATCAGGAGTGTTATGCGAATACTACATTCCAACGAGGTTCCTCCGTTCCATACTTAGCTCCATCATCAGTTTCATGGTTATAATTTTGAAAAGCGTGTTGATCACGTTGCGACATTTCGAATTTAGTACTCTCTATAGCTTTTACCAGCTTTTGCCTTGTTCGTTGAACTGAAAAGTCTGCACAATTTGCCTCATCATGCAATATTCAATGACAACACGTTGCTTGTTGTAATTGCTTTTAGTCCGTGTCATGATCATTTTATATTATCACAGTTACAGGTTCCGTTGCACTGTACGTACTTATTTCACAATCGATTGAGCAATAGGTCGTATGGTTTTATCAACCTAGTGACGGTACAGCTTTGTGTAACTACTGGTATCTGTTTTCTTCCATTGTAAATAACTGTAGTTAGCTTAACACAGCAGGTTAGTAATTTTATTAACGCCATATGATAAGAACCAGTTTGGTTGCTGCAGTTCCTTTACATTTTATGAGAATTCGGCTTCCGTCACTACGTTATTCGTGACTTATGATCGATTTGGGAGATCTTAATTACCGATCCTGATATATTTTATTTAGTTACTTTGTAATTGTATTTTATAGTTATTTACCCTACTTCCTGTCATACGTGTCAAATGACGATGCAGTGTGGTGTAAGTACTGTCACCTTTTCCCTTGTTATTGTACGTAATTATATTGTTAACCTTCGTTTGTATCTATTTCTCAGTTGTTTGGACTCAGCGTGCAGTGATTTTTATTCTTTAATATCGGTACTGTACTTTTATATAATAGTAGAAACGTTAACGTAGCAAGATATTAATTGGCAATAAACGATTGAAACTAACCATTTTAGCTATTTTAGCATTCTACTTGTTAAACGACAAGTTTTCTTGTAATCGCTTTTATGCACTGCACTTGGTCTCTTCGTGTAAGCACATTTATTACTTTTCCCTATTTTGTGTACATTTATTTCATCACTTGTGTAATCAATTACTCACTGTTTTATCCGTCTAACGTTGGTGCAACCTTGCTTAAGCTTTGGCATCTGTTCTTTTATTGTACAGACATGTAGGAAATTCAGCCCAGCTCGTATTCAGCTTGTCGCCAAGGGACAAGAATTCCGACATTTATGCGTTCAACGACAAGATGTTATGTGTTGTAACTGCTTTTATTCTGTAGCCATCATCACTTTCTGCGATCACATTCACTGGGTCTGTATATTGCATGTGTTTACTTCACAGACGATTGAATAATAAGTTGTACGGCATTACTGACCCTGGCAACGATACAGCTTGGAATAACCAGTAGTATATGTTTTCTTCCATTGCAAATAATTATAGCGAGTTTAACACGGCTCTTTTGTAATCAAATTAACAACGTACGAGGAAAAACACCAGTTTGATTGCTTTAGCTATTTTACATTTTCACAGACAATGCATCTTTTCTAACTATGTGATTCATCACTTATGATCGTTCTGTAAGATCATAATTGACGTTCCTGATATTTTACATATTTATTTTGCAGTTGTCTTTTGTAATTGTTCACTTATCGTTACAGCTGTCAAATGACTACGTAGTTTCGTGTTAGCACCGGTAACTGTTCCCTTTTTGTTGTGCGAAATTGTTGATAACTATTGTTCGTTTCTATTTTTCAATTGTTTGTATTAATTGCATATTTGTTTTTACACTTTAATATAAGTTCTTTGTAGAAGGTGCTGTCATTACGACCTTACAGTCGACTACCGCGCTCGACAGAGGCCAATTACATTACTATGTTAACATGTTTACCTTTGTCGTGGAGCGGCCCTATTTGGCCAATTTACTGTATTAGTCAACCACAATGTTATTCGACCTGCGAGTGAGGGCTCTAAGGACGGTTTGTCGTGTGTTTTTATAGTGATATTTCATGAAAACACGTTGAAACACTTGATAGTATATGCACAAATGCCTTGAAATCATTCGCAATGTGATGCGCTTTACCCAGCCACTAATGCACTTGTTTACTGCAATGTCACCGTGTGTTTCCGATGGAGGCCGTGGGAGGCGACGTACAATAACATTGTGGTCAGGATGTAGATAGTGGGTCGTGTCCGGTGGGCAGAACGTTTACGATCAGTGTTGTGGAAATTGGTCTTTAAAATCACATACGAAACCAGTACAACTCTAGCAACACTTTAGCACTACTTAGCATTTGGTATGAGGTTGTTATCAATGTGAGTTGCTAATTTTATTCGTTGAGGTACTATAGTTTTGGCCTTATTTCCTGTTTTCTTTAACTGCAGGCAACCTCAAAATGTTCTACGAACACAATCGGTCGTAACAAAATAAATGAGTAATAATACAACTGATGTGGTTTTGATTGATCATTAATTATCAAAATATGTTTCTGTTCTCCGAATGGCGTCTACGAAAACTGGGACGTAGTGCGGCGTTTTCTAAGCAAGATTTTGTTTACTGATGCGGCTTCGTTTACGCACTACCGTAAATGAACCTTCGCAGTATGCACCATGGTCATTTGAAAATTCATAGTATCTGAGAGAAATCGATAAACAACGATTTTGATCTGTCAGTGTATGGTGCGGGCTACACAAGAATCGCATCATTGCCCCTTGTTTTTGTTGATTGACTCTAAATAGCTTGAGGTGTGTACAGAGCCAAGATAAAATCCCGTGGCATTTTTCGAAGACATTCCATTGGACGTAAGGCAAACAATTTGGTACGAATATAACGGACGCTCTGTCCGTTCCGCACGGATTAATACAGATCTCGAGATTCGATTCCACAATCGTTTATCGAAGCAAAAGTAGATCTCACGTGTTCTTTACCATTAACCCAAATTTATCACGTGAATTCTATTTTTTCTTACACTTGCTGATTGCTTGTTTCGAATGTTGAAACCAGTTTAATTCGATACCCCATCATTTACTACCACGAATTTAGGATCATTTACAAGTAAAGACGATATGCTCGTACGGTAATGGGTCATAGCGGACCTATTCATTACTATCTCCAAAACTGTACCACGTATTAACAAAAGTAGCTGAAGTATATACTAAAATTTAGTTAAATGACTCTTTTGAAAGCAATGTTTATTCAGCTGATGTTGGAGCACCAAAAACCATGTTTTACACATAAAGTTTTACACAAGCGCATGAGGTGAATTATTGTTATTAAAATATGAATCACAATATTAAATTCCCGTTATCTATAAAATTATTGCAGATTTGCAAAATCTAAAACCAGTTTCGGAACGTTCACAAAAATTACCAAAGATGGTAACCTTTACAAATCAGTTCTTAGTCGTTTTAAATTTCGTAAAATTTACGTTTATTTCATTTTGCTAGGACTGCAAAAAGTACCCTGGAGCCCAAACTGCTAAGGACGGAAACTTGAAGTTTGGACAGGATGTGGATCTTATACTGCAGGCATTATCTGAGAAGGGACTGTCCGAAATTCCACTAATGAGGGTGTAAAATAGGGCATGAAAAGTGCGATATGGCTATTACCATATTAAAATTCATTCAAACAAATTTATTACGCTAATCTATACATAAGAAGCAATGTCCTGGCTGGCTAACTGAGTGACTCGTCATTGCCCGACCCAAACTGCTAAGGGTAGAAACCTGAAATTTGCGCAAAGAGAATTTGATTCCTCGGTCAGAAATAAAGAAACGTGGGTTTCAGCAGTTTTGGAAGTTTAACAGTATTGCAGCGAAATAGTGGGTTATGAAGGTGTTTTTCGAAAACATGTTATTGTTAGAGGCCTCATAAATTATTTTAAAAGCTACACGTATGAAAATTGGTGTTTGTCTTGCCGGTTACTAGTAAAAAAAAATACATTCTTCAGTGTTTTTGGTAACTGAATCCCTAAGAGGATGAAATAGAAGATGAGATTTCTTACGAAAATATTTTATTATGAAAGCCTTTTTAAAGCTAAAGCTATGAAAATTTAAATGTGGTTTCTCAGTTAGAAACAAAAAAGTACGTGTTCCACTATTTTTGGAAATTCAGCACGTATGGGGGTGAAACGGGGTATGAAAGTTTTTAAGGAAATATTTAATTCTGCAAGCATTTTTAAAACTAAATCCATGCAAATTCGTTTCTGACCTCTGTGTTAGAAATAAAACATACACATATCACCCTTTTTGGAAATTCAACCCGTAAGGGAGTGAAATAGTGGGTGAAACGTTTTATGAAAATATTTCATTCCGAAAGCATTTTTAAAACTAAATATTTGAAAATTGCTGTTTGGATTTTCGGTGAAAGATGAAAAAAATAAGTGTTTCACAGTTTTAGGAAATTCAACCCCAAATGGAATGAAATAGGGTCAGACAGATTCACTAACTCATCATCGCCCAGCCCAAACCGCTAAGAACGGAAACTTGAAGTTTGGAGAGGATGTGGATCTTATACTGCAGGCATTATTTGAGAAGGGACTGTCCGAAATTCCACTAGTGAGGGTGTAAAATAGGGGATGAAAAGTTCTTTGAAAGTATTTTACTATAAGGGGAATTTAGAAGCTGAAACTTCGAAGACTGGTATTTGATTTTTCAGTCAGAAAATAAAAATCCGTGTTTCAGCATTTTTGGAAATTCAGCCACTAATGGGGTAAAGTAGTGGGTGAAAGATTTTTAAAACATATGTTGTTACTGAAGAACTACTAAAGGATTTTTAAGGCTACGCCTGTGTCATAGGTATTCGAGTTCTTGGTTAGAAAGAAAAAGAAAATACGTGTTTCAGTGTTTCCGGAAATTCAACCACTAGGGCAGTGCTATAGTGATGAAAATTTTTAGGGAAATATTTCGTTACATTAAAAAAATTTAAAGCTACGTTAATGAAACTCGTATTTCGCTTCTTGGTTGGAGATAGAGAAATATTTGTTAGGGAACGGGAAAGTTGTGGAAATATCTCTACAAGAACACCAAAGTTATTATTATTAACAATAGCTTTGGACTCCAACTATAAGAATCGCTTTTTAGTCAGAAGAACATTTAGAAAGACCATGCTTCTATTGCTTTAATTGGCGTGTAAGGCTTGGAAGATGTTGCAATTTGTGAACAACATAAAAATACGATTAAATAAAAAGAAAACAAAGAAAGTCTGCGTGCCATACAGTCTACGCGAGTGAGTCAGCGGGCGCTAAGCTATTACTAAAATAAACTGAAATAGCGTTAGTCTTCCGGCTATTTTTAAATTCACATTTATATTTCGTTCTTATGACCACACGTCTCTTTCACTAGTGAGAAGAGGGATGTCGATGAATAATTTTAGAAAGACACAAAACTGCAGTTCTGTTTGAATTGATCTTGTGGTAGGTCGTGTAGAACCGCAGTTCTGTGAATGCCGTCCAAATGTAGGATGCCAACAGTGCGAAACCGTGTCTGCTGCCTGCTTTCACTGTCAAATTCTTTTGGGGTTGAGTTCACATAATAAATATTGTGCTATTAAGGCATCTTTTGACTTGTCAGTATTTATATGCGACATAGTTAGGAACATCTGATAGCACAGCTGAACTATGAGACCAGGAATCTGCCTGCAGCCACTGAAATTCTTCACTTGATGTTAATGAAATCTACAGGTAGGATCTGTAGCATGTTTGACCGGGTGCTCATATTTCATTATTATCCACCCCAACGATAAAAAACTTCACAACTTTATAAACAGGTCATTCAGAGATAGTTAAATCTATCGTTCGAAATAGACAAGATTGCTTGAATGCTCACTAAGAGTAACATCTCTGGACCTCCATCTGTAGGGAAATTAAAACAAGAAGTGCCAATAAGGAAATACCCTACCGCCAACAGACAGTCAAAATTCTGCAATCGGGTAGCTGTGCATTTGTTTCTAGTCTGTTAGTAGAAAAGGTTCAGAACTCGAACAGTGTCACCTATAGCGTATGAGAAGCGATATTTTAACTTTTCTTTAAAGTAAGTGTACATTTTAAAGAAGATAGTTATTGTTTATCTGAAATATGCGTCAGGTAACTAATCTCCGTGTAGTCTTATGACGTCGATCCTTCTTTCGAAGTGCAAAGAGCGAATAGTACGTCACAAGTCCGCTAGGCGGAAGCGTGAATAAACAGCGAACAGTTACCAGTGTAACAGCACTCAATAGAGGCTGTACGATTTTTTTAAATCAACAGTCAACGAATTTCTACACCGATAGTGAAGTCAAAGAAACACAAGTACGTAGGGTTTAAACACAGCCTCTTGTAACCTCCCCACAGAAATTTTGAAATGACAATACTTAATAGAAATGGAGCCAAGTGTAACCTTCCCGCAAAAATATTAATGACAATGACAATTAAACAAAAATTAGCAATCTGACGCAAGTATAAGTTCGCATAAAATAATGAAACATGATCCCATGACAATGGAACTACAGTGACAATCAAAACTCAGCTTAACCGAAATGTCGGTCTTTGGCCCTGTGCAAAAATCAGAATTAATTTCTTACCTTAATATAACTGCATGTCAAAATTCTGCTCTTATTCTGCGCCAAAGCTTGCAGCAGATGTATCCCAATAACTAAATTTTTTGAAGTTAATTGAATTTTTTTGTTTAAAGGAAATGGAAGGAAATCGAATGATTCTTTGTTAAAAAATTGCTTTTAAATCAAAATTATTATTGGGGCGATTCTTTAAAGTTCATTACATTTAATTTACATTACTAGCTGAGCGCGATGCTGCTTAACAATATACCTTGTCCTGAATCTCGACCATTGCAGTGCCGACGCCCGCCAACTGCTCTGCGCTACCACTACTGACAGACTCCCGCTCGCTACCTCACTCGGCTACTACTTCCAACAGACTACTGTACTGCACTGCGCTTCGAGCGCAACTGCTCTGGTCAGAGATTCTACAATGCCTCATCATCGCTGCCAACGAGTACATACGCCTTTCATAACCCTCCACTGGGGGGCAAAAAATTTGGCAGCGATGGTGAGTCATTTGGACTTGTCATCGTAACAAATTTTTCTTTTAATTAATTAACATTTACAAAATATTTGGATGTAATACATGAATTAAATGTTGTGCGCACGCACCGATTACAAAACATTACAGACAAGACAAAATATAAGTACAAAACATATTAGTAAATCAGAAAAATTTATATACAAATTATTTGACAGATAACAAAGTGCACATGCACTGTAAGATTCTGTAGCATTTTTTTTGAACAAAATCATGTTGATAAAGGACATGAGTGCACATGCACTGCAGTGGAGAATATATCAGCAAAAGACGAAATGTATATACAATGAGGAACAAATGACATAAATCATAAAAGGTATGCAGAATGAACACAAATCATATTGAAAATTGAGAAGAGTGCACAGGCACTGGAGTTCAGTAGAAAACATATTCACATAAGTGCACATGCACTGAAAACTTTTAAACAGTTTTATAACAAATAAACGCAAGGGTAGAAAAATCATCAAATCACAAAAAGTATATACAATATAGATGACAAGAGTGCACACATACTGCACTTCAGAACAAATCGAAAAATGTCTTTAGTATTTTCACAATAAATAAACAATGGCAGAAAATCATGTCGACAAGTGACACAAGTGTACTCGCACTGGAGTTCAACAAATCGAGAAAAATGTATAGGCCATTAACATAAATGATGTTAGTTAAAATGATTTTCACTATTAGGATAGGAAAGGAAAGGATTGCATCATGGTTGTAGCACTTTAGTTTGCACACAGCTGCACTGAAAGTCCATATCTTTCCACAGAATCACAACACTAAGTGATACAATCTGCAGTTCCGTTCCCAGAAGTATTTATCAGCGTATCAAGACACTGAAACGTCGTAGTAATATTTCATGCTATCATTTGGCAGTATGCCAGGTACACCAAACAGTGGGACCATAATAACGTCTTCATCGCTTACAGTGGTGGACAGCATGTCGTGTCAACACCACGCTCTTAAGAGGCGGCACACCAACGTAGAATTAGTGCAAAAACCAATATAGTGCTCCATGATAATGAGGATGGACAAGACAAATGGATGTTACAATAATTTCAGGTAGTTAGGTCAGAAGGTGAAGGACATTACACAAGTCTTGATTAGTGATTACATAATTAGTTTGTGGCATCCATACTCTAGTTATTGAACATTTCTGTACCAAGTATTTTAGTATTACAGAATAATGGTCATAAAATTAAATTATTGTCATCATGGGTAGTCGTATTACAATAAACAGTGGCAATCTTTGTTCAGTTACACAATTACAATCATAGCATTAATAATCATGGGCATAATAAGTAGTCTCATTACAATAGACAGTGGCAATTTTTAGCCAGTTACACAATTACAATCATAGCATTAATAATCATGGGCATTATAAGTAATCTCATTACAATAGACAGTGGTAATTCTTAGCCAGTTACACAATTACAATCGTAGCATTAATAATCATGGGCATTATAAGTCGTCTCATTACAATAAACAGTGTTCCTCATTCAATATTATTCAGATCATTAAGAAGTCATTATTAAAAAATCAGTTAATTACAATCATAGCATTAATAATCATGGGTATAATAAGTAGTCTCATTACAATAAACAATGGCAATTATTAGACAGTTATAAAATTACAATCGTAGCATTAATAATCATGGGCATTGTAAGTAGTCTCATTACAATAAACAGTGGCAGTTATTAGCCAGTTATAAAATTACAATCGTAGCATTAATAATCATGGGCATTGTAAGTAGTCTCATTACAATAAACAGTGGCAGTTATTAGCCAGTTACAAAATTACAATCAGAGCATTAATAATCATGGGCATTATAAGTAGTCTCATTACAATAAACAGTGGCAGTTATTAACCGGTTACAAAGCATTATTATTCAGATAATTAAGAAGTCATTATTAAAGTGACATACTATTCAGAGCTGATCAGTATTATTCAGAATTATCATAAACTAGTGACATTATATGAGACTGATAATAATTTTTTTTTGTGCTAGCAATGCATTGCTTTGGGTAATTATAAGGGAAACCAAGAAGAAATAAGAGAAAAATTGCTTTTAGGTTGTTCCTATAAATGAAAAATGTGTAACGTCATTCGTCATGAGTCAGCTGTAGCAAGGTTATGCAACAAGGCAGTATATGTGATCACATAAATGATAGACACAAATGGGTAAAAAAATAAAATGCAAGTACTAGAACAGGTATAGTAAGTAACAAGTTTAGTAAATATCATGAAAAGATTCTCCTGGAAAAAATACAAAATGGATTATTGAGCTGAAAGAAGAAACGCAGACTATGCTGAAAAGTAGTGAACTTCGAATTAACAGGTAGTGAAATGTGTATAAAAAATGTGTTCCATAGCTGTCCTTTCCAAAACTTTCAGTCATCCTACTATGCAATATAACACCTGCTGTCAAAGCAAACTGCAACAAATACTTAAATAACTACATAGCATAAATACATAACTTCAACATCATCCTCATCTGTAAAGAAAAAACTTCATTATCCATATTATCATAACTTCATTATTATCATCACCTGTAAAGAAAAAACTTCATTATTCATAGTAGCATATTCTTCATCATTACTCTTCATCAGCATTAATTATCATCTGCAAAAATCACTTCATTATTCATCACACAACTATTCCTTATCCCTAGCATATTTCATCACTTAAAACTAAGATGTGTAGTTCTGTCTGACAGCTTACATCAATCGCTTCGTATTCTGAAAGAAAAAATTAGTTAAGACTGCTATTCTACGATGAGTATAATATATTCTTGTTAATGCTTGTTAAATTCTGATCCATTTACTCTTCCTCATAAGGTGTTTGTATCTTCTTTCGTGTATTCCGTAGTTGAAATTCCCATTTCTGTTTAATTTATTTCCTTTATGCATCATTTGTTTCTGAAATTGATGAACAAGGATTAATGTCTTGCATTTAAATCATATACCCATTAGATAATGATTGGTTAAAGGTGACACAATTAAGCATACAGCATAACATGACAGCAAACGTAATATGTCAAAAGCATAGACAGTGTTCAAAGGCAAAAATGTACAGAAAATATCACAATGCAGCAGTAAAAAAAAAAAATGTAAAACAGTCACGATGTTGAGATATCATAGGGCAAAAAATGTCAAAGTCAACTGGTGTGTGTTATACCTTAACTAGTTTCATAATGTATACAAACAAAACAGGAAAACAATTATACACACAAGAAAGACAAAATGTGACGTTCGTTGTGTTCAGCTTGTATGTAGTGTAGTTAATAGAGGCGATAATTAAAGACTTCAATGGAGAGAGACTTTGATAAAATTAATGCGTCACTACAGAGAATTGCATAATTATTCATAAAAATGCGTAAGTTCATCTGGAAAATATGCACGGTCTGATGTGTAACGACAAGAAGAGCGACCTGCTAACCTTACCTTGCCGGGCACTTGCCAAGAAAAAATACGATAATCATCAATAATTGTTCACATAAATATCTGGAAAATGTATTACAGTGTGATAAATCATAAAGTATGTTCATTCAATAAACGGTTTAACATTGGAGATATGGTGATTGCCTTTCGATTTCCTGGTTCTCAGAGTTTCGACGTGTACAACATTGGGGTGAGGAATGCTGCGAATCCGATATGGACCTGCGTACAGAAGTTCAAATTTACTGCACTTACCTTTTAATTTGCTGGATAAATAGTGTGTACGTACTAATATCTTCTGTCCAACGTGAAAGTCTCGGCGTCTACAAACCTGTTTTTGCTGTCTTCTCCCTCGCTCTGCGGCACGTTTGATATTGTTCAGCGCAATGTCAATTATTTCGTGGTGTCGTAATCGACGAGATGTAGGAAATGTTACTAATTCTTTAATTTTGTTTGCTGGTTCAACGTTTTTCAGTATTACAGACGAAGATATCATAGTGGATTCATTTGGAATGGAATTAATTACATCTTGGAATGAGTGTATGTGTGTGTCCCAATTAACATGTCTTTTGTGGCAGTATATTCTACACAGTTTACCAATTTCCTTCATTATTCGTTCACAAGGGTTCGAAGAAGCGTGGTACTCGGATATATAAATCGGAGAAATGTTTCTAGCTCGTAACATGCGTGTCCATATAGCAGAACGAAATTGTGATCCATTGTCAGAAATTACTTTCATCACATGCCCTACATGAAATAGAAAATGTTTTACAAATGCTTTCGAAACAGTTTTAGCAGTAGCTTTGCGTAACGGAGTGAAAGTAACAAATTTTGAAGTGAGTTCAACAGCGACAAAGATGTAGCAAAAACCTCTATTAGTTCTCGGAATTGGACCAAAAATGTCTACTGCAGCCATATGTCTTAATTTAACAGGTATAATGGGATATAATGGAGGAATGTGTGAAGTGGTGTCTGATTTAGCTTTCTGGCAAATTTTACATGACGCTAAAACTCGTCGTATACGTTTTTCCATATTTGTAAAATAACAGTTCTGTCTCAGTATTAGAAAACATTTTCTGGCTCCGTAATGTGCGTAGCTTAAATGCGTGTACCAAATTAATTTATTAACCAGTTCGTCAGGAATGCATAATAACCAATTGTTGCTGTCAGGATGAGAGCGGCGAAACAGAATGTCATTGCGTACAGTGTAGTGGTTCCTAATCGTAACATTATTCTTATCTCGCCAAAGGTGTTTAATTTCTTTCCACACATTGTCTTTGCTTTGCTCTCGTGCTATGTCCTGTAGTGACGACGAAATAAAATTTTCAAATGCTACTTGCTGAATGTACATAACGCTGAAATTTGCTTTGCAGAAGTTGGTTGCGACGTCTTGCTGATTGTTGCTGAGAGAACGAGAAAGTGCGACTGCTATAACATTTTGTGTGCCGGGAATGTGAACAATCGTAAAATTAAATTCCTGCAAATAAAGTTTCCATCTACTTAACCTGTCGTGAGTGAATTTAGCCGAAAGTAAGAATTGAATAGCTCTGTGATCTGTGTAAACGGTCGTGTGTCTGCCATAAAGAAAGTGCCGAAATCTCGTAAAAGCCCATACAACACATAATGTTTCTAGTTCAGTAACGGAATAATTTCGTTCAGCAGGTGACAAAATGCGACTTGCAAATGCGATGTTTTTAATTACTGTTGAGCCATCTTCTTCAATTTCCTGGAAAATATGTACGCCTAAAGCTGTGTTAGAACTGTCGGTGGCAATAGAAAAATTTCTGGTAAGATCTGGGTGCGATAAAAGTGGAGCATTCAACAAAGCATCTTTCAGGTTCACGAATTCAGAATGTGCTTGCTTATCCCATGACCAAATAGTGTTTTTACCTGTTAATTGGCATAATCTAGGTGTATCTAACGCAGAATGATGAATAAATTTGCGAAAAAAGTTAATTAAGCCCAAAAAGCTGCGTAATTGTTTCTTCGTTGTAGGAACAGTAATGTCACGTAGAGCTTGAAGTTTTTCTGGATCAGGCGCAATACCTTCTGCTGAAATTACGTGTCCAAGAAATTTTATAGAAGTTTTGCCAAAATGCGATTTACTCAGGTTAACTGTAAGTCCTTGTGCATGAATAGTTTGCAACAGTCGTTCAAGAATCATATTGTGTTCAGACCAGTTAGCTTCTGCGATAAGAATGTCATCTACGTACGTCGTAATTCTGTCTTTAAGTTCTGTCGGAAGTATTGTGTTCAAACCGCGAATAAAAGCTGCAGAAGAAATAGTTAGGCCGAATGGTAATTTGCAAAATTGATAACAGTCACCAAAACAGAGAAAAGCTGTATATTTTCTGCAATTCGTATGAAGTTGAATTTGCCAAAATCCTGATTTCAAATCTAATGTAGAATAAATAGCTGTACCGTGAAATTTCTGTAGAAGTTCCTCTAATGTCTGTGGTCGATCTGTTTCATTAATAATAATGTCATTAATGT
Organism: Schistocerca nitens; assembly: GCF_023898315.1. Lineage (NCBI taxonomy): Eukaryota > Metazoa > Arthropoda > Insecta > Orthoptera > Acrididae > Schistocerca > Schistocerca nitens. The sequence goes on from NC_064621.1 coordinate 504,101,715, forward strand.
GACGTGAATCAAGTACAAGGCGAAGTGAGCCATCTTTTTTCTTAACAATATGCAGCGGGTTTATGTATGGACTAACTGCCGGTTCTATAATTCCTTGATCGAGCATATCTTGCAATTCTTTTTTAACCTGTTCTCGGTGGATATATGGAATGGGATAATGCTTTGCTTTAAATGTGTCGTGTTGTTTGACTTGAAATTCATACATAAAGCCGGACATAGTACCAGGAATGTTGTCGAAAACTGGAGCTTGTTCTAAAAGAATTTTGTGTAATTGCGTTCGTTCGTCGTCTGTATTTGCACTGCTTTGTTTGACTTTATCAGAAATCATTTGCATTACGTCGTAGTCAGCTTCGTCTGGAGTATTATAGTTATGTACGTACGTGTCTGTGAACAATGCGGGCTTACAGTCTATGTTACGTGTTGCGGAAATGACCTCTGTGCAGTTAATTGTTTGTTCTTCCGCAGATAATGAATGCTGAAACTCTAAAGCCAATTGCACATTTTCATCTTTTAACATTAAATAGGAATTCTGAAAATCAAGCACGGCGTCATTTTGTATGAGAAAATTAGTACCTAAAATTACGTCTGTTGTCAATAAAGGAACAATCCAAAAATTTGAGTGAAATGTATGACCTGCAATACTAAATGATAAATGTGTCTGTAATTTAACGTCTACTCCTTTACTCGATACTGCTCCTTTTACTTTCGTTTTGCCTAATGGTAATGTGGGATAAGTATTCTCTTTGTTGCACTCATTAAAAGTTTCCTCATTTATTACTGACATAGGTGATCCGGAATCGATTACTGCCGAAAATTTCGATGAACCAATTTTAATTTCGATAACAGGATGTGAAATGATTTTCTGAATAACTGGTTTTTCCTGTAAAAGAGTGTCTCGAATGTCGTCGAAAGTAATAACATTTTCGTGAACAACATTTTGCGTGTCAAAAGTAGTGCTTGTGTTATTGGAAGATGCGTCCTGTACAGTATCTAGTCAGATTCTATCTGACGTGTTATTATTATCAGGAGGATGTTGTGGCATTTGTACAATTTGAACAGTTCTATTACTTCTTCCAGACGCATTACGCTCTGGATAATACCTACTGTCGGGTTCATTCATGAGAATAGGTTCTTGTGGACAATTTTGCTGTTGGTATGACCGACTGTTATTAAACGTACGCTGATAATTTTGCTCATCATTTTTACGTCTGTCGTGATACTCATTCCTATACGGTGCATTGCGATAGGAATTGAAATACTGTCTTCTCTGTACGTAGTTATTTCCTTGCTGCCGTGCGTTACTATTTGTTGTATCAGGGACTACACGTGCACGCGGCGAAACATTAAAGCCTGGTTGACCTTGTGCATTCCATTGTTGGTTAGGTATGCTAACCGGCTGACTTTCATGTTGTTGTGGCGGAAAACGTCTATTGTTACCAAATGTGGTTCCTGTTGCTCATAATTTTGACGATACCGATAATTAGAATTTTGTCTGTTACCAAAGTTCTGGTGGTTGTCAGTCCTAAAGCGTCTATCACTTCTACCATTGAAATTACGTGTCTGATCATAATTGCTGTACGTTTGTTGGCCTTGGTTGTTATACGAAAAATTTTTGTTTACAAAGGAATAATCAGATTGCTGCACTTCTAAAAGCTGCAACAGATCCCTGAATGCCGAAATATTTTCTTTTTGTTGACCTGTTAAAAGTGACACTCTTAATGACCGCGGTAATTTAGAGATACATAATTGTATAAGTGCAGATTCACTGTACGGTTAACTTAAATACTGATTTTGCTGGACCATGTGCTCAAAAAATTGCGTCACACTGGGAAAATTGGAGTTCTCATAATTCGGTAAACTGATTAACTGATCTTTAATTCCGCGCTGTGTCGTCTTCGACCAATACGCTGATAGAAAAGCATTCTGAAATTCTTCTACTGAGTAACATTGTCTCGCGATCGGCCTCATACGAGTTGCCGGTTCGCCTTCCAGAAAGCTGCAAATAAATTCAAGTTTATGCGTAACGGGCCAAGTCGGTGGAAAAGCAAAGCTAAATTGTTGAATCCAATCCAGTGGGTGAATCTGTGTTCTGTCATTCTTAAACACTTTAAATTTTCTTACTGACAGAAAATGTTTGTAATCGAAATTATCGTCTCTGTGTGATGGATCAGGTTCAGGATTGTAAGAGAATCTGTTGAACTGTGGTTGTTCGGAATCTAAGTCCCGTACTCTTTGTAGATTACTCAAATTACACGCGCTGCGTGACTCTGGCAAATGTTCGAAAAGTGCCATCTGCTGTGATGTGTTATTAACTGAAATGTTTTTCATCTCTGTTACCTCCTGCTGTAAACTTGACAATTTTCTACGCAAGGTGTTATTAGACGAATCGATCTCATTAATTGTCTGCTGTAAATTTTGAAATTCAGGTGTTTGATTAAATGAAACCGGTGAAGTATCGTCTGATTTATTGTCATTAGTACTTTCGATCACATCAATACGACTGGCCAATTCATCACATTTTTCAGTCAGTATTTTTACCTGATCATCGGTTTTAGTGTCAGTGGCATTAATCTGGTTTTGCAATTTACGTGTAGTTTCGTTCAGTTTTCTAACGTCAGCTTTGACGACATCGGAATCCTGTGTTAGTTCTAAGTGTTCGAGTCTATCGGTCACTGTTTGGAAATCGGTTGTTTATGTGTCTGTTTTTGACTTAAGATCAGAAATTTCGTCACGTAATTCTGTGTTTGACTGTTCAATAGTATTAATTTTGTCCGAAACTGTGGCAATATTATTGTCTACGTATGTTTTTGCCTTCGCAAACATTTTACGTTTGTCTTCCTGTCTCTGAACAGTGATTGTTTCCATTACTTGACGTTTTACTTTATTTTGATCATCAATAAATTTGCGGAAACGCGTATCACTGTTTTGTATATGGAGACTAAGACGTTCGTTAATTTGTGTGTTCTGTTGGTCGAATTTCGCGTCAATCTTTTCATCCATTGTGCGCGAAAGTTCTGCTGTCATTGCTTTAAATTCGTCGCGTAATTGTGTAGCTTTTTCAGAGCATTGTTTAGCGACTGTACTGATTTCCGCTCTAAGTGTTTCTGTTGCAGCTGTTTGCAATTCCCTTAATTCCTGAGCAACAGACTTAATTTCTTCGCTACTTTTTTTTGAACAAGCCTCGATTTCCTCGCGTAACTGTTCCTTAGTGTCATGACACTGCGCGGCAACGGCTCTAATTTGTTCACTAAGCTGTCTGGAATTTTCGTCTAATTTTTCATTAAGATTGTCTTGTTTTTCACTAAACTGTTTGTTCTGTTCACTAAGTTGTCTGAAATTTTGTTGCAAAAATGCCATAATTGGATCCGATAAAAAATTAGCATTTCTGTTCTCTGTGTTAATCAATGCTGGATCTGGAATTGTCTCATTTTGTGTAACCATTTGGTTATTCTGAGATTCACAAAAAGGTTTGTCAGTCGGATGTGTACTGTCAGACATTATTTCGGAATTAAATAAATCCAGCGTACTTTGTGTACACTGCCCATTTTCATTAGACAAATTTGTCTGTTCGTTACTTGAATTTTCCAAACCGGGTGTGTTAACCTGGGCAGCGCTCATTACAACAGAGCGTCCCTCGTCATCGATTGTCGTCAAATCAACAGAGGACATAACCGAGTTCGTTTGTTCATCATTAAGACAAAAGTCATCGTTAGTGGTTGAAAAGCATTGATTGTCGGTGCACGCAGGATTGTCATCATTACACTGCGTGTCACAATTACTATCAGTCACGTTGTTTAAATCGGTAATTTCATTCAAAATACCTCGCGATACACTATTCACAGTCTTTCGCGGCATTTTTACAACAGTCACAATTATTCAAAAAAGAAATAAGCACAAATACAAAAGCAACACACAAATACAACAGAGCAACGAATCGCCGATGATCTGAGGAAAGAAAGTCACAAATTAGTAAAAGCGTTGCGCCAAATTATAATTATATTTAAGCAAATAAGAGCAGATATCTGACTGTTTTTCAAAAGATTCTCACGAAATACGATCCTGGACTGGGTGTCGCCAAGTGTAACCTCCCCACAGAAATTTTGAAATGACAATACTTAATAGAAATGGAGCCAAGTGTAACCTTCCCGCAAAAATATTAATGACAATGACAATTAAACAAAAATTAGCAATCTGACGCAAGTATAAGTTCGCATAAAATAATGAAACATGATCCCATGACAATGGAACTACAGTGACAATCAAAACTCAGCTTAACCGAAATGTCGGTCTTTGGCCCTGTGCAAAAATCAGAATTAATTTCTTACCTTAATATAACTGCATGTCAAAATTCTGCTCTTATTCTGCGCCACAGCTTGCAGCAGATGTATCCCAATAACTAAATTTTTTGAAGTTAATTGAATTTTTTTGTTTAAAGGAAATGGAAGGAAATCGAATGATTCTTTGTTAAAAAATTGCTTTTAAATCAAAATTATTATTGGGGCGATTCTTTAAAGTTCATTACATTTAATTTACATTACTAGCTGAGCGCGATGCTGCTTAACAATATACCTTGTCCTGAATCTCGACCATTGCGGTGCCGACGCCCGCCGACTGCTCTGCGCTACCACTACTGACAGACTCCCGCTCGCTACCTCACTCGGCTACTACTTCCAACAGACTACTGTACTGCACTGCGCTTCGAGCGCAACTGCTCTGGTCAGAGATTCTACAATGCCTCATCATCGCTGCCAACGAGTACATACGCCTTTCACTCTTTCCAGTCCTTTACATTTTCTGTCATTCCAGTCTCAATGTCTTCGCAGTAAAATCTATCAAATACGATTAGAAAGAGTTATATCAAGGTCAAACGACATAATGTTATCGCTCACTAGAGATTTCAAAATACTAGGAATTTATCATATGGCAATACATGTACAAAGACTGTAAAACTACTACAAGTCAACATTTAAACACAGATCTCCATCTTAAAACAACAACAGTTATATTTGGGTGCCAAGGTCTTTTATGTATTTTACAATATCACTCATCGCTGCGAGGAAATCTTCGTGCCTTGTAGGCACGTGCGGGACATGTCGATAGAATATTAGCAACTGACTGATATTCCCCACCACAGTGACATGATGGTGCTCAAGACATGCCCCACTTGTAGAGAATGTCTGCACGTCGTCCATGGCCCGTTCGGATTCAGTTCAAAGGACTCCAAATTGCCAGAGGCTGGTCAAATCCAGGAGGTTTCTTCTGGATGCAAGGCAGCTTCAGGCATGGTGGGGAACAATTTCGTTGCCAGAAACGTTTCCATTCATCAATGGTATTTGATTCACTTTCCGTGAGTGTCCTGGCTGTGATGAGAGTGGGATTTCTTGATCTTAGTCGTTTTCGCTCGTCAGGGAATATGTCGTAATTTATTGGAGAGGCGGTATCATTAGCAATGTCCGCCCTTCGTGGTCTCGCGGTAGCGTTCTCGCTTCCCGAGCACGGGGTCCCGGGTTCGATTCCCGGCGGGGTCAGGGATTTTTCGTGCCTCGAGATGACTGGGTGATGTTGTGTCGTCTTCATCATCATCATTCATCCCCATTACGGTCGGAGGAAGGCAACGGCAAACCACCTCCATTAGGACCTTGCCTAGTAAGGCGGTGCGGGTTTCCCGCATCGTTCCCCTACGCTCTGTAAAGAAGCATGGGACTTCATTTCATTTTCATCATTTGCAATGTTCTGGTATTGAAACAGCACCGCGTTTTTCCGTCTGGTATCAGGACATGGAATGCTGATCAAGATAGGTAGCTAGTATATGTTGAAACCTACCCTTAGAAAAATTAATGAATTACTGTGCTGATAAACCTCTTACGTTATTTGATTTTCAAACAGCTGAGCAGAACTGAACGTACTCAGACATTTCTCTCTTTACTTATTCTGATCAACACCCTGACACACAATATTTTTAGCGCAACGCAGTCTGACTTTCAATAATCCCTAGAAAAGAATGGTCCTGACTGACATTAACCTATACCTTTCACGTTGCTCCCAGTAGTTAAAAGCCAAGGATTCCTCCTCTGTGATCCATTCGCTCTTCATTTTCAGTATTCAATAACAGCAACAACATCGATGTTATACTTTGATAAAATCTTCCTTAAGATTTGCATTTTGATTTTCTTATGCCTTCAATGTTGACTTGATGTATCTTTATGACGGCTCCAAAGTTTATAGCAGGAAGTCCTGAGAAAAACCGAGTGAGTCCATATCTTGATATATATTCATTTTAGCCAGGAGATCTTTGAGATTACCTGGCCGTCTCTGCTTCTTGGCCTTAGTTATTTGCCTTGAAGTGACTGTTCTTTAGCACCACCCACAGGACACATGCAATCTATGGTACCTCAAGGACGCGAACAGTCATTGTCCCCCACTGTTGACAGTTAATATGCAGCAGAGACTCAAAGTGAAGGTTCCGTACTTATAGGCTAATTATCCTATTCTACTAATATCCTACGGAAATTTTGACAGTTACTTGCTTCCACAATGTGCTGAGCACTACACACCATTGACTAATGAAATCAGTTGAGGGGATCGTGGTTGGAGAAACACAGACAGAGCCAGCGAGCTGAGGAAGGGTACAGAGTAGAGCACTGTTCAAACGAACGAACAACAAACACTGAATACGTAACGAATGAGGCTTATCAAACCAAATGAAGACTAAGATTATGGAACGTAGAGCCTCGGACTTATCATATTATCAGAGCCTACACACATTTTGCGTTTTCATGCAGACAAACGGAGAACCTGTGTGGCGGACATTATTGTGATATAGTGAGGGCCACGTTTCAGTGACTACCGTTTATATATGTTAGTAATAATCTGTGGGTATTATTTGGCGAACATAAATTTTACCTTGGAAGCGTACCATTTTCGCATTTATTAATTCGTTTCCTGCAGTTGCCTTATTAGACCACCGGTTGCTCTCCAGTTCTAAACAGCACGGTTGCACTTATTCATCAGATCTTTGTTGAACATCGATGTAGGTGTCGAGGGTCGTTGTTCTACGTCTTTCTTATTTTAAAGGACACAAAACAGCACTGACAGTCGTCACATGGAAATTTATCGTTCAGAAGAGAGATAAAAATATTATGTACATGATGATGATCATGTTTGCATCATAAAACGCTTCACATGTAATTACTTCTTGGCAATGTTATTGATTACTGAATAAGGTTTACTATTGTTAAGTTTCCTTACCTAATAACGGCCGCCATAATTGAAAATGTTATGTTTTTAAAGAAATTGAAGAAGACGCCGAATGGAAACAGTTTTGGGAGTGACATACTAGTGTGGGCCAAAATGAAACAGAGTTGTTTGTGTGGGTGCCTGTGAGGATTTGTTGCTGTACTAACTTGTGCAAGGTCTTTGATCAGAACTTGGGGCGTTTCTCCAAGTTTGTACGGGGTATTACGCCTACTGCCACAGTACAGAAAGCCATTTCATTTCGAATAACCTACAAAATGGTTTGCCTACTGCTATCTACAATACTTGGACGAAGGTCAGTAGGAAATCTCATCTGCGAAAGGTTGGTCTGAGTTGCTGGATACATACATTAACTCAGTTCACGCGAGTAAGATGTGTGAAATTAGAGTCCATGTTCACATAATAGTACCGGTAATTTGCTAGCACTATTTTTTATATACATTTTATCTCGTTTACTGCTTTCACTATTTAAGTACCACCAGTAGGCCTATCTCTAGCTACAAGACGTATACACATATATCTGGCTCCAAACCCACTCTTTGTGTAATTTTTGCTATGTATGTATATCAAAAACATTACAACTTATCTTCTATTGCACATTTTGCACCGTTCCATGCTTAACCCTAACACATTTATTCTGCTCTTTGTATCTATTACTTTCTTGCTTAACAATTTGTAATATGCATATACACAAACTAAAAAATTACTGCTCCTTGCACCTTCTCAATTAGCTTTTATACGAGCTTCTTTCTCTTTACAAGGTGTATTGTTGCAAGAGCGCATGCTATTTCTATTTGAATTTCGAAGGAGGTGTAGTTGTCCAAGAATAAGCATTCTACTTCACGACCACAACGATCATTTTAGTACCTAGGCATAACTATGTTTTGGTGATACTCGCGTTTTTCTGCTATAGTAACAATGTTACAAAATTGTCTCATATTTAAATGGTTATTCCTTGTATGAGCTTTGTCAGAGAAGAACCCCGGCATCTAAAGAAATATTTTAAGTTTCCTATTTTTCTAAACAAAAATGGCGTTTTCCTTTAGTTATTCGTTGTCATCTGTGTTAGTGTGTTTATAGTCAGCATCATCTGGTGACATAAATTTCTTAAAGAAGTAATTTATGTTATATCTAAAAGTTTTAGAACATGTGCATATATAATAGTCCACAATTTAATTTGAGTAACAAGTAACCGTTACCAGCGGCACAAATGTTTCCCTTGGTTGAATCAGTGAAACATTTAAGTGTTGATGGTTATGATTTGTGTTTAAAGAATTCTATCTGGCATCATTATCAGTCTACTTGTCTGTGTGTAAATGCTTTTATTCTGAGCCGTACCACAGAGCCACTCGTAGACGTTCCGAAGAGTTTTATGTGTGGATGTGTAATAAAAGTTTAATATTTAGTCTTCCAAAAAAAAGGTTTATGTCACAAGTTATCATGTACTATTGTGTTTCTGCAGTGGTGTGTTCCTACAAAATTTACTAGCCATTTATTTCTTGAAAATTAAATTACACAACGACGGAAATTATACAGTCACTAAATATTGCCACCAAGAATGACTCCGAAAGTGTGATAGGAACTGAAGAGTTTGTGGGATGAATGTTTTTCTGATAGCGGCTGTCGAGACGAATCCAATGATGTGTAACAGTAAGGTCTTTGAAGGTCAACGAAGTTCACAAAGGTGGCATTAACGTCCATTTACAGAAGGCGGTCGAAGTGATAACCATTGGTATCAATGCAGTGTTGCAATCTTCTTATCAAGGATTAAGTGGTATTCCTTATCACTACATCTACATCTACATTTATACTCCGCAAGCCACCCAACGGCGTGTGGCGGAGGGCACTTTACGTGCCACTATCATTACCTCCCTTTCCTGTTCCAGTCGCGTATGGTTCGCGGGAAGAACGACTGTCTGAAAGCCTCCGTGCGCGCTCTAATCTCTCTAATTTTACGTTCGTGATCTCCTCGGGAGGCATAAGTAAGGGGAAGCAATATATTCGATGCCTCATCCAGAAACGCACCCTCTCGAAACCTGGCGAGCGAGCTACACCGCGATGCAGAGCGCCTCTCTTGCAGAATCTGCCACTTGAGTTTATTAAACATCTCCGTAACGCTATCACGGTTACCAAATAACCCTGTGACGAAACGCGCCGCTCTTCTTTGGATCTTCTCTACCTCCTCCGTCAGCCCGATCAGGTACTTATCGAAGCACATGCTCTGATAATTCTCTCTCGCATATCTTCAGGTGTAGTTGGAACGTCTTTATAGACAATGTCTTTTAAGAATCCCCACAAGAAAAAATCCAGAGGAGCCAAGTCCGGCTAACGAGCCGGCCATGACACATCTCCTCCCCGTCCAATCCAACGATTTGGGAATTGTCTCTGCAAATCATTCCTAGCCATCAGCGAAAAATGTGCCGGACATCCTTTGTGTTGACACCACATTCTGTTCCTGGTTCCTGAAGGTACTTCTTCAAAAAACAAACCTAATGTTTCTTGCAGGAATGTTTTGTACTGCCTACCATTAAGATTTACTTCGATGAAATAGGGGCCTATAATTCTGTCCTCCATAATCCCACACCATAAATTCACCGACCACGGTTTTTGGTGTGCCACTTGCCGCAGCCAACATGGATTTTCAGTTGCCCAATAATGTAGGTTATGCAAATTAACATTTCCATGGTTCGTAAATGTAGCCTGGTAAGAAAATAAAATCAAATTAATAAATGTGTCATCCCTCTGAATCTGAAGCTGGGCCCATTGGCAGAGTTCAGTGCGACGCATACAAACAGTACCATTAATTCTTGGGGCAGACTGATATAGTAAGGATGATATTTATGGCGAAGCAGATCACGAACAATACTGCTCTGGCTGATGAGAGATTTACTTGCGATTTAAAGCGAACTAACACAAGGATCTCATACCAGAGTGGCAAGAGTATCTGTTTCCGTTTCCTAGTTAGTAAATTTCCTTTGCCGGATATATTTCCGATACGCTAAAGATCCAGTTGTTCTCAATTTATCATACACATATTTAAATGGTCGACATGTAGGATGAGTACTCTGAGGATATCTTTCAGCGTATAAGTCTCTAGCTCTCAGTGAATTTCGTTGGCATGAGAAGCATATCGACTTGTTCTTCGAAGGAATACATCATTCACATTCCCTTGATTCGACAATACTATTCTTACCGTTCCTATTTGTGTTGTATTGCGAAACCGTCGAATGGTGTTTACATGTCAATAGCACGTTAGATGGAAACACCGTATACGACGAATATTTACTATTTGCACTATATACGAGAGAATTGTCAAAGCATGTGCTTCGATAAGTGCCGATGTGATAGGGAATATCACTCAATCCAAGATAAGAAGATTGTAGCACTGCATTGGTACCAATGGACATCACTTCGACCACCTTCTGTAAATTGATGTTCATACCACCTTTGTGACCTTCGTTGACCTTCAAAGACCTTACTGTTACACATCATTGGATTCGTCTCGACAGCCGCTATCAGAAAATAAGTACCACACTATAGCATACCATTTAAAAAAACAAAGTTGACCTTCATATCTCTGAAGCGACCCCATGTAACATCAAAAAACCAACTTCATATTATGGGCCCCGTTGTCCCATGCAAAAATTGTCTCACAAACTTTTCGGCTCCCATCATACTTGCGGAGCGATTCTAGTTCGCAATAGTTAGTGACTCACCCTGTAGAAATACATTTTATATTTCTTGCGTCGATAGTACCTTACATTGCATTTACTGGTACTGCTACAGATTGCTGCATTCGTGAACTAGCTTATCATTTGTGGCCACAAGGGTAATTACGAGGCTCTAGAAACAGCTACTCGCCATCGAGCATATGTTACTCTGAATGCAAATCCTAGTGCCCTTACACAAACACGCTGTGGAGGCTGGAGCCACGTCTAGTCTCCCTGCTAACTATTTTTCCAAAATTCTGATATTGTAATCCATTTCTAGCGACTTCGGCATTGACGTGACGCTAAACTTCCTTACTTTCCACTGGTATGGACGGTAGTGGGGGAATGAAATGCTCAAATCTGATCGAATACTCCCACAAAATCCATCAGCGTCTGATCCGGTATCCAGGGCATTTTGGTCAGCGTTTGTTCACTTAGTTACTGAGACTGTTAGATATACGGCTTGATATCAACAATTAAGTCTTGAAACCTCACGATCTCTGTCGGAGATCACCCCAAAGTAATTTTCAACTTGAAACAACCATGTCAGAACAACAGGAAAGAATTTCACTACCTCATGCCCCAGTCAATAGGCTGTTTTCCCATTGTGGTCACGAGATCCATGTGGAGAAGGATCAGACCTTTTGAAGCCTTTTCAAACAAAACAAAAATTTTCTGTTGGTACACTCAACGTAAACACTCTTTCCGAGCAACGAAAACTGAAGCACGTAATGAATACGACTGAATGATTCAGCTTCAAAAGTCTGGTATTGCAGGAAACTCGAGTTGCAGATGAAAATCACTTCGACTCTGATAATTACAAGTTCTATAAAGGATAACCTGCAGGGCATATCATCAAAGGATCGAAACAATTGGTCACTATTTTTTCTGGGTTCAAAAGTTCGTCACAGATTATGTCACGGACTTTACCTCACATTCAGAAAGACTCTCAACACTCTCAATAAAACAGAAAAGAGGGTATGCTCGCTGATTAACGTTCTCGCACCAACGAATGACTACAACAGAAAAGAGATCCATGGGTGACAGAAAATTTCTGGGAACTTCTAGAAGAAATCACGAATAAAATGCCGAAACATCACATAAAGACTCTACTACATAACTTCAATGGGCAGTTAGAAAAATAGCAGAAACACAGAAGTACCACAGGACCATACACCACAAACAACAGGACCAATAAAACTGTGAACACCTCACAAGCTTCTGTTAAAGTTAATTCAACACAATTCCAGGAACCCACACAGAAACTGAAGCCATGGAAATAAGCCAATAAAACAGTCACAGAATTCCAAACTGATTACACTACTATCTCGAACACGAACACCAAATTATTCCTTAACACATAACCCAGGAGAATATTCTTAGGGCCGGCCAATCAGTTACTCTAAATCATGGTAAAAGTTCAGCCAAACAGAATATGGACAAGAATAACCAAGATTTTTTGTACTGATCCCAAATATCTAGAACTCAACAAAAATAATCAGTAGGGCGGATCCTACGAACTGGTCAGAACTCGCAGAGAAACTGAAGAAAATAAGAAAATCATATGAGACCTCGAGAAAGAGAAAATATAGATGGTGGAACATCACACGCAGTCAAGCTGCTGCATATAGCATTCAAGCGTGGAGTAATTTCAGTAGCCATAAAACAACAGAAATATAACAAGTATTCTTAGGGGTATTGAAGAAGTCTCTAAAATAACTTGATAAGAAAGACCCAACTACGACAATAACAGGCTACACAAAATAGGTGAAAACTTCACCAAGAACAGTACTAACAATTTTTATAAGAACTTCAGAGAATATTTAGCTCGTTACCAATCTCATTCATGATGGATGCTGAAAAGCTGATACAAAAAATTATTGTGAAATTCTAGCCAAATACATCAGATCACTACTCAATTGTGAAACGCCATCTGAACAAATTCCATTTGCAAAACGAACACGAAATCCTGATTCGCTTCCACCCTCACACGAAGAAGTGATTGGAATAATAAAATCACTGAAAAGCAATTGATCACCTGCCGAACTTAGAATTGTTGTAGAATTACATAAATTGCACCAAGAACACTTAACACCTGATATTTACAGATTAATATTAGAAGTCTGCAAAACAAAGAAAATAGAACAATAATTGAAGTGTCCTGATACATCCACTCCAGAAGAAAGGCTACAAAACAGTTACGAACAGAGGACTCTCAGTTCTTCCAGTAACTCAGAAAATTTTCTCTGCAGAAATGTTAGACCGACTCGACTACGATACTACCACACAGGTGTTTCACCAGAAGCCTTGAATGTGGCATACACCACAGAAAACAATCGGAAATGCAATAAGAAATCCACAACATCGAATAACAAGAACGGAAAATTCTTAGAAAAGTACAATGCGCTATTTTCCAACATGGAACTTGGGTCAGATGACCAACAAAGTACTTGTACGAAAATCCTGACAGTGTCACAGACAAATTTAGGAAAAGACGCCTACAGTTCTACGGACACACATATTGATTGCATGAGAAACGGACTCACTAAGACAATTTTTAACATCATTAATGTAAGTACGATATTAAATTACGAGAGTCATTTGGTTGACGGAAATACAATAAGGCCGAGATCGATAGAAAATCACATACGAAGGAATTAGGGACAGACAACAGTTCAAAAACAAAATAAGAAACATGAAAACTGGATAAGGCTCAAGAAAAGAGAAAGGAAAAAATGGACAAAGGAAAGGATGGAAAAACACAATCCATTAATGAAGACGTTTCTGGAAGGGGAAAAAAAGGAAATCGGTGTGAAGCTGTGACTGGCTCAAGTTCAAACTATGACGCACTCCTCTTAGTTTAACCTCAAAACCCAATGCAGCAGTGCATTTTTAAATACAAGAGATAATTCATCAAACATGTATGTACTTTAAAAATGGATAACAAAGAGTCTCAGCGGTCGATGTTCTTGGAGACACGATACCAGCTCCATTCACCGCCACCACCTACCATCATGGTATGATGGTCTGAGGATGGTCAAATACTTACCAAAACCAGTTACCATTGAAATAAATATTTTTGTGGTCGAGATTATTTGTTATCCATTTTTGAAGTACTTTTACCCATACCACTGTTTCTCCACGAGAAATGTTCAAACAAACAATTTAACATAGAAAATATTACTTATTCTTCATATGGACTCAATGTCCTTTGTTCAAAAGTTGTTGCGTAACATCAAGTATAAGGTCCAGAGTTCTTGAATGTCTCAGGCTGGAGATATTAATTTTGCATTATCCTTTCACATAACATCTCACACAAATTTTCAAATTGTCACACATTAATATCAGAACACAAAACTCAGAGCCCATCATGAATTTCAAAGGACTTCTATCAGGCTAGAAACGGTATGGACACGTCTGAGCGAGAGAAAACCAGACTGGGCAAGACTGAAGGTCACTGATGAAGGCTGAGCAAGGAGAGCTTGACCCCCTCCCCCCCCCAACAAAAAAAATAATAAAAGACTATTATTTTTCCATAATATTGTAGAAAAGTATGAGTCAAAATACACTTAAATTAATCTCTGTTCTTTAGATTATTTGTCAGATTTATATTATATAATGTTCCATCAAGACATAATCTGCTTTAAAACTGAATGGTTAAAAAAAATATCAGAATTAATCTAGATTCGTTTTCAGAGCATTTGCTACTATTATTTGCCAACGAATATTCATAGTATAAGATCGAAGTTTGAATATATCTATGTATAAACGGAAATTTATTTTCAAAGGAAAACTACACTCGACGATTTCTATACTCTATGTATATCGACAAATATGAGATAGATAATATGAAAATTGATTTACATCTGTCCAGAATTTAGGTGCCATCTTGTAGTTCGTCCGATACGACTGGTCTCATTATAATACTCTCTCCTAACGGGGAAATTCGAAAGTAATATTAGTTGCAGTAGTAGTCGTAGAAGAAGTAGTAGTAGTAGTGTTTGTGGGTTGATGTTTGACCTTAGGTCAATTACATAATTGTAACATACATGTACAAAACTGTAACAGTTACGTCAAGCTACACAGAAACATATGAGCATACTACATAATTTAACTTCAGTTTTATTGAGATGTTCCCTAATTTATTACTGAAATACACAAACATATGTTTTTGTGCAGTGTCTCACTAACTTGGTTTTGGCGTTCTAATAGCATCTGAATTAGATGGCTGGGTCAGTCCTTAAAACGGACAAAACAGCTCGACAGAACAACAAGAAGCAAGTCACTTATTTAAGCAGTTTAATTCAAAGAGTTCGTCAGTGAAAGCTCTGTGTGTCGCCGTTTAACAAAATATGATGTTATTTTAAAAATAATTACTAATTTTAAATTAAATAAATAAAATTAAATTAAACAATTAATAATTTTAAAAATAATTAATTGTTTCACTGGTTCATAATTATGTTTGAGAATAAAAAGAAATCTTATATGCAACAGCAAATCCGAAGTTCGACAGGATACACAAATTAAGTCATTCATTTACTACAAGAAGTTCAATAAAATAGAATCTAAAAGTTCAAATGCTGCTCGTTTTCTAGATATTTGAACGTTAATTCAGTCTTAAATCACTTCAGATATTTAAAAATCACATAGTTTTATTGGAATAGAATTATGCCGTTAATAAGAAAACATAATTAGGTATGTTTTGAGAAGGATATTCGAAACAGTGCGTTTTAAAGGTAATCTATTAAATTATATCGCTCAAAGTGTACAGTAAGTTATGGTAGCGCATAGTAAAACCATAGATGCAGACTCGTCAAAAACACATATATATGTAATTAATGGCGACGTACTCGTACATTTACAGTCAGTAATTTGGCCACGTATGACGACTTCGTGGAAGCATTTCGGCGAAGGTTAATTGGGTTTCATAATGGGAATTCTGCGAATCGAACGATCAGCCAACTATTTGCATTCTGTTGTATGGTCTCATCAAAATTCAAATATTCCTTCCGTTTTTAAGCTCCATAAAACGCTGCCGCTGACGTCATACGTCGACCTCTGAAATCCATCGTCTGCTGTCACGTGACAGTTACTACACATTCCTCTGTCTCGCTCTCTCAGTTTTTTTCTCCTCCCTCCCCCCCCCCCTCTCTCTCTCTCTCTGTCACACACTCACTGTCCTCCCATCAGAACTTGTGGTTTCCGGACTTTACATACATCCCCCTGAGCGCACCGTAACTAAGGGGGAGAGGGATTTGCTGTACTGAAGAAGCAAATTTCCACATTGGAGGCTCGGTCCAATACGCAATTTCAATAGAGGACAATTATTTGTGGCGAATTCCCTCCACTCTACTGACGAATTTCTTAAGCGAAGCAACTGATCCATTGATGTATACGGTATAATCCCGAAATCCAAAACATTAAGAGCAGCGAGCATTTGTTCGCCTTAGCTATTGCGAGACACACCACTTGTACTGAACGCTCTTTGGTTTCCATATTTCGAGAGGCGTTAGTATCGACCAAAACAAGAAAAATATGTCCGGTAAACACAGGTTCTAAAGAGCGAACCTTAAGAACTATGTGCACTTGTTCATATTCGCTACTGCTAAACACATCTCGTCTAAAGAATAAACGCTCATAGATCGTAAGATAGGTGTTTTAGATCCCACGTTCAGTAGACTTTTCTTCTCGGTTTATTCCATACTAGCACATTTCAACATATGGAAACCCAGGAGGTTTCAGTAGAAGAGATGGGTCTCATAGTAGCGAAGGTGGGAAAGTATATTTTCCACTATTAGCAGTTTACTTCTATGTGAAATGTCTGATGAGGACGTCATTGTGACGAGGAATGAAATATTTCAATTCTTCTTCTTTTTCTTCTTCTTGTTCATGTTCATGTTCTTCTTCTTCTTATTGTTATTATTACTATTATTATTATTATTATTACAGTTATTATTACCATCATTATTTTGTTATTTACTGAAACAGGAACGAATGTAGCAGCATGGATACATAAACACTTGATACGGTTCTTTATGTGGTATGCATAGAAAATAGAGAAAGTACTGATGGAACCATCAATACAAATTCTGTCTCAGAGAAATCTATAGATAATTTCTTTTCTTTCACACAGTCATAACGAATTTTAAAATATTGACATTTGAACTTACGGTTTCATTGCTTCACCATCACATTGTACAACGTACCTTGTTTACGAAAATCATAACAACCAAGTGAAATAGTTATTTTTAAATCTGACTGGTACATATTTTGTCTTATTCATACCAAGTAAGGGTTTTCCGCATTCGTTATACGAAACCTACTACAATGTGGTGCAGATAATAACAAACGTAAAGGCTGTAACAATACAAAAATTTTTAAACTAAGTTAAATCATAGTGCTGATATCAGTGGCTAATTTATTTGATGAAGTAGTCGCCCTTTCCCGTTCAGAGTTCGTTCTTTATGCACTGAAGAGCCAAAGAAACTGGTTCACCTGCTTCATATCACGTAGGATCCGATCAAGCACGCAAAAGTGACGCTACACGACGTGGCATGGACTTCACTAATGTCTGAAGTAGTGCTGAAGGGAAATGACACCGTGAACCCTGCAGGGCTGTCCATAAATCCGTAATATGACGAGGGTGTGGATATCTCTGCTGAACAGTACGTTGCAAGGCATTCTAGATGTGCTCAGTAATGTTCGTGTCTGGGGAGTTTGGTGGACAGCGAAAGTGTTTAAACTCATAAAAGTGATGCTGGAGTCACTCTGTAGTAATTCTGGACGTGCGAGGTGTCTCATTGTCCTGCTGGAATTGCCCGAATCCGTCGTAATTCGCAATGGACATGAATGGATGCAGGTGATCAGACAGGATGCTTACATACGTTTCACGTGTCAGAGTCGTATCTAGACGTATCAGGAGTCCCATATCATTCCAACTGCACACGCCCCAGAGCCTCCATCAGCTTGAACGGTCCCCTGCTGACATGCAGGATCCATGGATTCATGTGGTTGTCTCCATACCCGTACACGTCCATCCGCTCGACAGACTTTGAAACGAGATTCGTCCGACCAGGCAACATGTTTCCAGTCATCAACAGTCCAACGTCGAACGTAACGGGCCCAGGCGAGGCGTAAAGCTCTGTGTCTTGCAGTCATCAAGGGTACACGAGTGGGCCTTCAGCTTCGATAGCCCACATCGCACGCTGACGGTTGTTAATGGCCCAACATTGAAATCTCCAGCAATTTGCGGAATGGTTGCGTTTCTGTCGCGTTTAACGATTCTCTTCAGTCGTCGTCGTTCCCGTTCTTGCAGGATCTTTTTCCGGCCGCTACGATGTGGGAGATTTGATGTTGTACCGGATTCCTGATATTCACGGTACACTCGTGAAATGATCGTACGGGAAAATCCCCACTTCATCGCTACCTCGGAGATGCTGTGTCCCATCGCTCGTGCGCCGACTGTAACACCAAGTTCAAACTCACTTGAATCTTGATAACCTTCCATTGTAGCAGCAGTAACCGATCTAACAACTGCTTCAGACACTTGTTGTCTTAAATTGGCGTTGCCGACCGTGGCGCTGTATTCTGTGTGTTTACATATCTCTGTATTTGAATACGCTTTCCTACATGAGTTTCTTTGGCACTTCAGTGTAGTAGGGGAGAGTGTTGTTCCTTGTTGTATTTTTCGGACTTTCGTCTCTGGATATCCCTGTAATAAGTGTTCACTATATTTTGTTATTCCTTTTTTAAATGATAGCATTAACCTTTTATGTGCTTCAGCCTTTTTCTGGGGTTGCAAAAAATAGTCTGGAAAATTAAAATATTTCCAAATGCAGACGGAAGTTCCAAGGCACAAGATAGCCATGTAGCTGGGAAAAAAAATATCTGATTGTTATTTGAAAGCGTCGCAGATGAGAAAATCTAGTCACTGCTGTATTTAGTAGAGTATCTGTTACATTATTGTTCTGCTACGCACCAGTAATCAGAAAGTGCAAACAAATTAAACAGCAGTACTACTAAAAAGTAGTTACAGATTAATTACGTTTTGTAATACAAGCCATTGGAAACGGAAAGCAATTTACATTTTCAAGACAGACAAAATTATTGAAATATTAAAGAAAGTCATTTCATTTGGAGGCATTACATGTACCATGGTAAAAAACATTTTTCTTTTTCAACATAAAACTTGGCGTACGAGAGACGCAGTATGGCTCAATTGTCCGGATGTTATAAAAATAATTCTACACAGCGTTTTTCGTGTCGCAAAATCCTGTAGCTTAAGAATTAACAATATATTCCAAATAACTTTAAAATATTATACGTCACGTAGAAGTGTAGAATGTGTAGGACGATAAATATTTACAAAGTCTGCACAGAACACAACCTGATATCTAACAACAACAAGAACTGCAGAAAATGGCGGAAACTGCTTTTGACGGTCTCCAGTGCGCATTTCTTAATGCGGTTCTAAAATCAGTTATTAGACTGAAGTACTAAACTCCGTCCGAACAGGCCATGAAGGCCCAATGCTACCGACCGGCTGCCGTGTCATCCTTAGTCGACAGGCGACACAGGATTCAAATATGGCGGGGCATGTGGTCAGCACACCGCTCTCCCAGTCGTATGTCACTTTACGATATCGGAGCCGCTACTTCTCAGTCAAGTAGCTCCTCAGTTTGCCTCACAAGGGCTGAGTGCACCCCGTTTGCTAACAGCGCTGGGCAGACCGGATGGTCACCCATCCAAGTGCTAGCCCACCCCGGCAGCGCTTACCTTCGGTGATGTGACGGGAACCAATGTTATCACTGTGGTAAGGCCGTTGGCTAATAGACTGAAGTAGCGACCAAAAAACACGGTAAGTTCCTGGGTGAACTATCACCTAGGTACAACACTTTTCCGACAAAATATTGTATTTATAAAGTTATAAAAATTATGTAAATCTGTAGCGAAAAAGATTTCATAAACAAACTACCATAAATAAAGACCTCTTAAATACAGAATTAGAATAGACAGCTCGGTCAATTAAATCATTGTCCATTAAAGCAATTACGTACACCAGTTTGTCAGTAACGTTTATTCGATTCTAAAAATACCTGTACCGATATCGTACGGTAAATGACACATGGATTACTTCACATCGGGAATAAAATACGAATGGAACGCACGGATGAAAACATGATGTCCAGTACCGAAAACAGTAAAAATGGATATAATCATCTGGGGAGGCTATGATCAGTTAATGCCGGAACACAAAACGGATACTTCTCACTGTATGGATAGGAGAAATAAATCGATGCCCGTTTTGAACACCTCTGTGCTGTACAAGGAATTTTCTCAGTCAGTTACTGTAGGCCTTACAGTTTAACGTGTGCTTTGAAACAACCTGGAACTTGGCATTTTTCACATTCGCAACTAATTTCCAGAGGTGGTCCAGGGGATAAGTGACAGAAAATATTCTAACATAAACTACTTTAGATTTGTTCACCTTTTTATAAAAATACTGTACTAGTAATGAGGTTTCAATATTCAACTCTAAATTTGGGTTTCGTCATTTTTTTTGCTACTTTGTGATTTCACACAATTGTTTTTTACTCCTACTGTTATTTTTTAGTCTGTTGTTTTGCGTAATAGATCTTAGTTTCACAGTTTTCATATTGGTTTGAATATGAACTTTTTGGCTTTGAATTTTCATACAAATCACTTCATTGTTAATGTTGTAAACATGAAGAGACAGCTAAGTATTAATATAAATATTACTACCATTGAAATACACTGTTTTTTAGATAAGGAAATTTTACTATCAGAATAGGTGGTTGTGAAAATAGATGTATGTTAAAACTAGAATTTCTTTCAGTAAAATCTTATGAAATTACAGCAATGAAACTTAGATCAAACTCTGCAAATCATAGATATCTAACCTAGCACCTACTGACAAAAACAGAAAGCATCGACAACCTTTTGATTTCTAAAATATCAATCAACCAATCCTAAGAAAGCGTTCTGGACCAAACAGAAAAAAAGTATGCTCCTATACTTGTCAGAGCCCTTTATCTATACTAATAATAGTATATCCGTCCTCTCTATCTGTTTTCCTGTTTGAACACACTGATCTGTAAAACTGCTAGACGAATTTTCATGGAGTTTTCACAGGTAACATGAGCGTAGCTTGAGGCAACATATAGGCTTTATTTCATCAAAATCGAAGCACAGAAAAAAGATGTAATAAGGTAATGTTTCATCTTAAATTGTCTGTTCAGCTTTGTAGTACACATGTTTAAACACAGAATAGTACGCCAAAGAACCAATAGATTGCGCTGTTAGTTTCGTAGTACACAAAAGAGCCAATAGTGACCAGGACTATCAAATCATATTAACAGCGTTAACAACATCAAGGGAACGTGGAACGGCTAGGCAAAGTTCAGGGAAAACATCTCCCATCCTCCAGTTTACACACTTTATTCAAACGAGACCCAAAATTTATCAATAAGGAAACATTTCTGTTGTTTTAAGAAATACACACATCAAAAAAAGTTTTGCATCACACCGGTTCCCTGGACTCCTGAAGATATATGTTGACTGTGGATATTGTATCACAGACAGTCATTTTGACTGTTCAGAGATGTCACTAAACCCGCCTAAAGATGTAAACAACCATGAGAGCGCCTACTTTGGCCCCAATAAATAAATACTCGTCAGAATTAAGCAGCTTCTTTCTTATAGTTGAGATGTTAAACGGCTTGTCTGGAACCAGGCTACCAAAGGGAATCTTCGCTCGTACTTTCCACTATACTGCAAGTCTTCCAAGTCAAAATGTTTGCATTATGAAAGGCTTAAGGCCACCGTACTCTGAATGACTGCCCCATACAAATGGTCAACCATGTACTGCCTCCAAACACTGCTGGTACATCACACGTGAATTGCATTTTAAGTCCACGAAAAAGACAGGGCCCTCCCATAAGCTGGTTCTTATTAAATTGCCCAGTAAGGTTAATGTTAATTGCTTTCAATGACCTATACACAGAAACATACGGCCTAGGACAATGACGATAATAACGGCGACGAGGCATCGCAGCAGTACGTTTTTTCTCAAATGGTTAATACCTTTTTTTAAAAGTAGTGAAGATTACCTATAGTACCTTGGTTCCAGACAAGCCGTTTATCATTTCAACTAGAAGAAAGAAGCTGCTTAATTCTGAGGAGTATTTGTTCATTTGGGCCAACGTAGGCAATGGATATTGCAAGATTTAGGTTGTAGGTGACTATATGGTGTATTATAGTGTGACTGCAGCAGTCGTTATTTACGATCATTTCTTGGACTTCGTCTCCGGCTTCTCGTGCTGCCTATATATTTTACTTAGCACGTCGTTACACTAAATTAGCTTCCGGTGTAGGTAAGGACCGGATGATGCAGTTAGATAACTGGTTCCTGGCACGCAGCTGGTCCGTTCTGCCTGCCGTGCTTTAGTAGTGCTCTACTAGTCGCCCATTAGACGGAGGGGATCCGACAGCCGATCAGTTCCAGTCACTCCGCCAGGAAGGAGGTACACGGCTCTTGTTGTCTGGAGTTTAATCATGTCTAGATACCA
The DNA here is from genome assembly GCF_023898315.1 of Schistocerca nitens. Classification (NCBI taxonomy): domain Eukaryota; kingdom Metazoa; phylum Arthropoda; class Insecta; order Orthoptera; family Acrididae; genus Schistocerca; species Schistocerca nitens. Next base: position 504,124,267 of record NC_064621.1, read on the forward strand.
CGGTTCGATCGTGTCCGCATTGTTACTTGGTGCCATGAATAGCTGTCAATAGGAGAAGTGTCTAGGTGTCTCGAAGTGAACCAAAGCGATGTTGTTCGGTCATGAAGGAGACACAGAGAGGCAGGAACTGTCGATGATATACCTCGCTCACGCCGCCCAATGGCTACTACTACAGTGGATGACCACTACCAACGGATTATGGCTCGGAGGAACCCCGACAGCAACGCCACCATGTTGAATAATGCTTTTCGTGCAGCCACAGGCCGTCGCGTTACTACTCATACTGTGTGCAGTAGGCTCCATTATGAGCAACTTCACTCCCGACGTCCGTGTCGAGGTCCATCTTTGGAACCTCAACACCATGCTTTACGGGTAGAGATGGGCCCAACAACATGCCGAATGGAACTCTCAGGACTGGCATCACGTTCTCTTCACCGATGAGTGTCGCATATGCCTTCAACCAGATACTGTCCAGCGAGTGCAGCAAGGTGGAGGTTCCCTGCTGTTTAGGGATGGCATTATGTGGGGCCGACGTACGCCGCTGGTGGTCATGGAAGGCGCCGTGACGGCTGTACGATACGTTAATGCCCTCCTCCGTCCGATAGTGCAACCATATTGGCAGAATATTGGCGAGACATTCGTCTTCATAGACGACAAATCGCGCCACCATCCTGCACATCTTGTGACTGACTTCCTTCAGGATAACGACATCGCTCGACGAGAGCGGCCAGCGTATTCTCCAGACATGAACGCTATCGGACATGCCTGGGATAGATTGAAAAGGGCTGTTTATTGACGACGTGATCCATCAACCATTCTGAGGGATCTACGCCGAATCGCTGTTGAGGAGTGGGACAATCTTGACCAACAGTGTCTTGATGAATTTTTGGATGTATGCCACGACGAATACAGACATGCAGCAATGCATGAGGACGTGCTACTGGGTATTACAGGTACCAGCGTGTACAGCGAACTGGGCCACCACCTCTGAACCTCTCGCTGTATGATGGTACAACATGCAATGTGTGCTTCTCATGAGCAATAAAAAGGTCGAAAACCATGTTTATGTTGATCTCTATTCCAATTTTCTGTACAGGTTCCGTAACTCTCGGAACCGAGGTGATGCAAAACTTTTTTGATTTCTGTATAATAACGAGGTTTAAAGAATTTAAATAACAACACGCAGCGTAAATTGCAGGTCTACTGAAGGTATTGAGATAGGTTTAAAATTGTCCAAATGTTGAAAGAAGTCGTAACCACTTCAGAGAAGAAACAATTTAAGAGACACCCCAAACATGTATTTTCAAATCCTTTACAGTTCCCATTGAGTCCAGAATGCTTAACAAGTAACGAGATCTTTTTTAAAAAAAGGTATTAACCATTTAATAAAAAACAACCCTTTGAGGGACACCCTCCCATGTGCTTTCTAAGGCGAGCTTTCATCTATGTATAATTACTTTAAAATACTGAAATCTCAGTGATTCGATAGTTTTTAGTAAATTCTTACAATATCGTTCAATCAAACAAACAGCCGGAAAATTCTTAAGGTCTTAACCATTTTAAAACAATCCTTTGAGACACACCCCCAATCTGTGCTTTCAGGGCATGCTTGCAGTTATGTATAATTGCTTTAAAATATTAAAGTCTTAGTGATTCCACTATACTTAACAAAATTTTTCAATTTCTTTAAGTTAAATAGGTAACAGGAAAATTTTTAAACTATTAACCATCTAGGAAAGAACCAACCATTTGAGAGAGAATTTTGCAAACGTGTATAAATTGCTTGACATAGCTCTTGATTCGGTGAGCCATTTGCAGGGCCGTCAGCCCTCGGACGTCGCAGCTCCGATCATCCTCCCACCCCGTCACACTGGCGTCATCTTCTGCAAGGCGTGGCCCTCACACCAGTGCCTGTGTTAGTGGTCGGTTCCATGCCACTTGTCCAGAAGTTGTTTTAATAAATGCAAGCGGGAGGGGAATATAAGTTCAGTGCGAAGTAGTGTAGTGCCTTTGTGAAACCACAGTCAATATGGGAGCACCGAGCTACCAGGTGCTCAAATGGCAATGGGCGGAAACTAAGGTCTGTGACCCCCACGAGGCCGTATCGAACCAAAACACAAGAAAGATGCTATGAAGACCTAGAACAACTCAAGAGGTGTCCGACAGACGCAAAGGTTAAACCAAACAGCCCCCCCAAATTAGGACAGCTGCAGACAAAGCAGAAACTGGCACAGTTCACGGACGGTGTTTACGGATACACGCCCATTACCTCGTAGATGTCAGGTAATATCTAGAACAGGACACGGGATGGGCAGTCACATTAACTGAATAAATATGAAACAACTGCCAGCAAGGAGACACTATCCAGGCTCAGTCTTTCAGGAATTCAGCTAAGCCATCTGTCAGGGTCTTGTAATTAGGATCGAAATTCGTTTCCGGGATCACAGAAGTTAAAGGAGGTCACTAACAACGGAAACTCCCCATTGCACGCCCCACAGATATAGTACTAAGATGGCCCATTGAAGAGCCCGTAAGAAACTACAGATCAAGCATGAAAATAGGAAGAAAGTCTACTGAACTGTGAAAACAAAAGAGAAATAGAAACAGTGAACCGTCCAAGCTGGAGATGTACCTTATCGAGTTATCCATAATAATCACCACGTCATGGTTGCGTGGTAATGACTTTGGACTGCGGAATGGGGCATGCGTGTCCAAATCACGGTTGCACCCCAGACCGTTTTTGTTTTTCACAAAATTATGAACCTTCCGTCGGGTCATTGACGTGTCTGTTCTTCTATAGTCTTGGAAATTTTCGTACATTACATTGGCTAAGGAATATGAGTCATGTGATAAGAACCGTCGCTATAAAATATGGTGAATAGTGAGAGCAGACGAGATGGTGCATAGACCTATCACAAAAATGAAAACAACAAATAAACGGTGGTGAACTATGCTAGAACAAAACTTCCAAAACGGAGCGAAATAGTGTAGAACAAATAGGGGGTATATATGTCTGGAGGGCTCTTCCTTCCAATTCGCTGTTGCAAAACGGACGTTACACCACGACACAGACCCACATCTGAATACAACGAAGACACACCGTCAATGACTTGACGGAGAGTTCATAATTTAGTGGGAAAAAATGGCGAAAGCGAGATTTCAACACGGAGCTCCCCTTTTGCAGTCCAACGCCATAACCACAAAACTTCAACGCCATGGCTACGGAAGCATGCTCAGTGCACCACAGCTTGAACTTGGACCGTCCACTATTTCTGTTTTGCCCATTTTTCACACTTCTTCCTGTTTTAATGCTTGGTCTGTGGTAAATTTTTGACGGGTTATCCACTGAGCCTTACGACTAAACGTGAGAGGATACTATGGGGAGTTCGCCTTGTAAGTAGTAGGGGGAACGACCAGGGCAGACGGTGATCCCCTTGAACCGAACGCAAACACCTGTGGGCCTCTCGTTCTGAAAACCGATGGGGCCTCCTCCTGTCTGTTCTGGTGGTATCATGCGAACTCCCGCTTCCACTTCTGTCCGTCCAAAGACGCTCCACCACTCCGTCAGCTGTAATGCCGATTCCGTACTCTTGCGGATACCGTCGCTGAAATAGTGTCGCTGGCGCGAGGCCAATACCTCCACAGGAACAAGAACATCTCAGAAGCGAACAGACAAAGGACAAACAGCGTCCAAGAATTCGAAAGAAACTGAGTCGCACGTCTCAAGTAGATGGCTTTTTTTTTTTAACTCAGTGGTAGACGTTTACGCCAGTGACAGAATTAAGGGCCATAATTTTATCTTTACAAAAAGAAAATAACAGTGAAATTTCTTGTCTATGATACATTGATTTACTGAATTCTAAAAAGTGGTGTTATGGTCGGCGCACGAAATATGGAACACAGCATCTCCGAGGTAGCGATGAAGTGTGGATTTTACCGTCGACCATTTCATGAGTGTACTGTGAATATCAGGAATCCGGTAAAGCATCAGATCTCCTGCTTCGCTGCGATCGGAAAAAGATCCAGCAAGAAGGGGAACAACGATGACTGAAATGAATCGTTCAACGTGACAGAAGTGCAATCCTTCTGCAAATTGCTGCAGATTTCAATGCTGGCTCATTAACAAGTGCCAGCGTGCGAACCATTCAAAGAAACATCGTCGACATGGGCTTTCGGAGACGAAAGTTCATTCGTGTACCCGTGATGAGTGCACGACACAAAGCTTTACGCCCCCGCCTGGGCCCGTAAACAGCGACCTTGGACTGTTGATGAGTGGAAATACGTTGCCTGGTCGGACGAGTGTCGTTTCATATTGCATCGACCGAATGGACGTGTACGTACGTGTATGGAGGCAACCACACGAATCCATGGATCCTGCATGTCAGCAGGGGACCGTTCAAGCTGGTGGAGGCTCTGTAATGGTGTGAGACGTGTGCATTTGGAGTGATATGTGACCCCTGATACATCTAGATACGACTCTGACAGGTGAAACGTATGTAAGCATTTTGTCTGATCACGTGTATCCATTCATGTCCTTTGTGTATTCCCAAGGACTTGGGAAATTCAAGCAAAACAATGCGACATCCGACACGTCCAGAATTACTACAGAGTGGCTCCAGTAACACTCTTCTGAGTTTAAACATTTCCGCTGGCCAACAGACTTCCTAGACAAGAACATTACTGAGCATATCTGGGATGCCTTGCAACGTGCTGTTGAGAAGAGATCTCCGCCCCCAACACGATATTAGCCAGGTGTACTAGTTACTTTGTCTCCTCATTGTAGTTCCTAAAGAATTACATTAATTCCAGCTGACAGCAATTATATCCTACTTAATAATATTTCTGCAGTGCTACAATCGTGTGTATTCTGTGTCATTTTCACCATTTCGAGACATTTGCAGGGTCCTGGATATAATTGTAACATGAGCAAATATAGTATGTGACTACTCGGAATTCTGAATTATTACTTCGTGTGATATTATGCGTTGTGCATAACATTACTATGTGGGGTGGAATATATATCGCATCAGCTTCAATCGATCTGTATCCCTCAACATTCCACCAGTAGCCTACAAGACTCTCACACCACATTGTGTAAATGTAATTGCAACTGCGCTTCGGATCACCACTGCGAAAAATTTAGATTTAAGGCTTATGGATTTATCTGTCCAATCATTTAATCCAAGTAAAAAGCTATTACATAAGCATTAGAGAATATCATTCGCTCCCAATCGCACTTCAAATCAGACAAAAATTCTTCTTTATGACAATCCTCCAAAACTCATTATAGAATGAACTGCTGTAAAGGATAAAGAAGCAGTGAAAAAACTTATCGTGATACTCAGGTGGTATCTTCAAATTCAATACACTTAAAAAGATTTACAGAACAATCTTATACCATTACAAAGAAAGAGGAAAGAAAAACAATACAGATTCTCAGGATTGTTTGAAGATTAATTTTTATGTATGTAGAGCAGTCCAGGAATAAGGTATTACTGGAATGGCGGAATTAACTAAGTGAACATCTGCGGGTCAGCAGCATAAACATTCAACAGGGGTGACTGATGGATACGGCCCCTGTGTGGTCGCAGTAATTATCCACTGAACTCACATACCTATGCCGGAATCGTTCGGAGCTCCATTTCTTTTTCTTTCTGTTTTGTTAGCTTCGGGCTTACAGCAATTTTTCTCAAATGGTCCGTTCACCTGTCACTGAAAACATTCCATCATGCATGACATACAACATTTAGGCAGCACATTTCCACATTAAGAGGGAGCGAGACGCAACAGTCGTTAAGACGTTGGACTCATTTTTGGCAGGTCCAGATTTCAGATTTAAGTTTCCTGTAGTTTCACTAAAACGTTTAATCCGGTTGTCGGGATGGTACAAGGTGTTTCCTGTACGGCGTAAACGCATGTGACGCCGGCAGTTTCCACAGTAGCTGCGGCACGACACGGATCTTTGCCACCTCTTCGTTAAATTGAGCATTAAATCAGACGTCATGTGACTAAATTATGCTTAACTGCGTCTAGCTCAAGGTCCAGATCAGAGTCACCCATCGGCTTCCCCCACCCCACTCGCCCCGCCTGTCTCTATCTTCTACCACCCAGTATGATACTGATAACTTTACGTGTGCTGATGATAATGTAAAATTGCTCTTGAGCTGGATAACACATAAATGATTCAAAAATAAAGTCTTGTACTACTTCCGTGCAACTTTTTCCCTGCAGGTGGCATAGAACGTTTACTGTCGAATCCAGAGGCAGCTCAAACGCGAATGTAGAGTGCTAATCCCCACCACAGTACCCTTCACACCGCACCACATCCACTGGTTGAGCGTATCCAGTGGGTAGGTTTCAGAACCATTCCATATTTTGTACTTACATATACTGCTGATGTTCTTAAAAATTATGCTTAACGATGCTTGTATGTTTTTCTTCCCAGTAATTTTGGGTAAGTGGACTCAAGATCGAGCACCCAGTAGCTCATCACAGATGCAGCCGGCCCATCAAGGCGACAGAACCAACACCCAGAAGCTGTTGAGGAGCTTATTATTTATAGTAATCTCTCGGGCAGCAGCAGCCCGTAGTAACAGCAACAACAGTCAGGTACCCCGCGTGTGTGATGGCATAGGTAACATTTACAGGTAGGGAGGATATTACTTGCCAGGATCGAGAATTGAGCTGGGTATCAAGATCCACTCCTGTTTCTTAACATGTGTGAACGTGTTTGGGAATGAGAGATTTCCAAAGTTCTAAATAATCCGTGATGACCTGGGATAAAGTATAATGCCACATTGCCTTTGTGGAGAGTGGTGTCATTTTTGTTGGTTAGGTTGGTGCTGTATCGTGGGACACTCTAATCACTCAGCGGATTGAAAAAACCGTTAACAACATACACAGACCGGATTCACCGAATTTTACGAATGAGAGTCGGGGAGAGCTCCGAACAGCGTTCTGAGGTTCGACAGGTGCGCGTTTGTTTATAGTTCATTATGTGGAGGTTTTCTCATTCCCTCTTCTGAGAGATATAGTTGAAAAAGAGCTATTATTAACATGAAAAATTTCCACAACTTTTCCTTCGCTTGGTCTCTTTTGACTTGTAATAAAATTTTGTGTAGCATGCACACAATGCTAGTAAATATTACATATACGATCTTCGTGGCGTTATAAGCAATATGGATGTTACAGATTTTGAGAAGAACGATCCAGGCATACAAATTTGGATGTACAGTCTGGAGGAGAAGAAAGGCAAGGCCGGTAGGCATGACGCGCAGAAGACGAGAAGGTGGAGTAAGGTTCTTCGGCCTCTCCACTGTTCGCCATTACCAAGTCAACACGAAAAACATGTCAATTTGCTACTTATCTCTGATGGCTTTAAGCCACATTACTGCTGGACCAAAACATGTCTAACCTTATTTCCTTCCAACTGACCACAAACACTCGCGTATAATATATTTGTTCTATGTGCCCACGCCTTTTCAGTGAACTATCAGTTGAGAAAGCAGGATTCAATTTGTGCAAAGATGCCTATTAAGGTGCAATATTTCTTGAAGTTTAAGAATTTTTCGCTTAAGAACTCAGTGCCATTTGTAGTGTACACCGACTTTTAATTACTTCTCATACCTGTGGTCGGGCATGAGACTGACCCCACTGCCTCACATGCAACCCTCACACAGTCACACGTGCCATTTTCTGCAGCGGGTCAGGCTGTGTTTCATATTACGCGAACGAAAATTCTCTTAAATCCTCTGATGGGGAAAATTCTACGTAGTTACTGCCCTCTAAGCTTGAAGCACTTGCAAAGCAAATCAATTGGATCTTTGATATCATCATTCCTTTAACTATAATGCAGGAAATTCAATTGATGTACGATAAATCTATTAAATGTCATATCCGTGAGCTGCTGTTAGCAAAAACCGGCGAAAAGCAGCATACGCATCACTGTCATTTAACCGGTAAATTACGCTATGCTTCCACGTCACATGCCTGAACTTTTCCATAATTTGAGTAGGTGTCATACTCACTTCATTATTTAGCACTTGGTTAGTTTTGATCTGAGGTGAGACTGGGTTAGTGTCCTACTCAAGAACATAGAGATGTATATTTTGTTTTTGAAGAGTGTTACTGAGCATACGACACTTTGCTCGCTGGATTTGTTATGATTTTTGCAAGCATCACTTCAAAAACTTTTTGAAACTCTACGTCAGGATGATATACACCGAGCACGACCTGCATGTGCCTATACAGTTACTTTCAGCTCGTTACGAAGAAAAGCGTCTCCCTATTTGAATATCTGGAGTCGGCAGAGAGGCTCTACGAAACCGTGCTAACTAATATTTCTGCAGTCTACAGTAAACTTACAGACTATGCCATAACTGTTGCGAAGTATGAGTATGCATTGTGTCTTTTGCAGGAATATAATAAACCTAACTTCGGGGAATATGCAACGCGTTACATGGACATCGATGCACGCCTTCTTGTAGATGTACGAGCAATTGTGAAATGTATCTACAGCAACACACAATCTGGACCCCATCTGCGCATGAAATAACGTGAAGCGAAACACTCAGAAAAACAGAAGTCTGACTTATCATTGATGTCCACATATTTTTTCTTCGGCGTTGGATTCATTGAAGACTTTGCATGTATTGATAGGCATAACAAGGCAAATAACTGACAAATGGGTAAATTGTTCAACATCACCATCTATGTTAATCTTCTAGGATGTTAGCAGTTTATACAGCACACCATGCAACATTTCCACCTATCGTTGGGTTTTAACGACGGACTCGTACTAAAATCGACGGAATGGATTTTTCAACTGTAGTAGATGGGTATAATGCTGGATATGCTTTGGAGATAGATTTAGCGTATCCTAATACACCGACGCAAAAAACTCGCAACACCAAGAAGGAGCTGTGCGACATAAATGAGAGCTGGTAGACGTGTTATACATCTGAAAGATGAAGTCTGTTCAAATTTCGTGCCAGTCGCATAGCGTCACAATTGAAGATGCAAATCATGTGTGCTTTAAATACTAGCTGGTCATGAGCGTTAGTTACCTTTGAGATTGGACATGGTGAGTTGATGTTAGTGAAGAAAGCCTTTAAGACGGCAAAGGCACTATTACCAAAACCTCACTGAGTTTGAATGAGGTCGTGTAATAGGGCTGCGAGAAGCTGGATGTTCCTTCTGCGATACTACAGAAAGACTTGACAGGAATGCAGCCACTGTACATGATTGTCATGACCACATAGGTCGCAAGAAGACCGGGCTCCGGACGCCCTCGTGGCACTTCTGAGAAGGAAGGCCTTCGTCTATGCGAGGATGGCTCTGACGCATCGTACTGCATCTGCAGCAGCAGTTTGAGCAGCGGTAAGTTGGCACCACAGTGACACAAAAAACTGTTACAAATCGGTCACTTCAAGGACAACTCCGAGCTAGACACCCTTTAGCGTCCATTCCACTGATCCCAAACCACCGCCGCTTGTGATTTCAGTGGTGTAAAGCGAGAGCTCATTGAATGACAGAGTGCGGGTCTGTTGTGATTTCTGATGAAAGATGGTTCTGCCTCGTTGCCAGTGATGGCCGCGTGTTGGTTGGAAGGAGGCCAGATGGGGTCGTGCAACCAATCTGAGTGCGTGCTAGACGCACTGGACCTACACCTGGAGTTATGGTCTTTTCACAACAAGACAACGCTCACCCACATACCGCTGTTGTAACCCAACGTGCTCTATAGAACGTCGACATTTTGCCTTGGCCTGCTCGATCTGTAGATCTGTCTCCAGTCAGGCATATATGGGACATCATCGGACGATAACTCCAGCGTCATCCACAAACAGCGTTAGCTGTCATTGTATTGACAGAAAAAGTGCAACAGGCACATAACTTCACCCAACAAACTAACATCCGGCTCCTTTACAACACAATTCATGCAAGACCGCATATTCGTAGTCAAAGTTCTGGCGGTTGCACAGGTTAAAATATACCAGCATTTCACATTAGCAATGGCTTATCTCGCATTTACGTTAACCTGTGATCTTGTAATGTTAATCACTTAAATATGTTACCTAGACAAATTTATTCTCCAAATTTCGTTACTCTACATTAATTAATTTTTGTTGTGATTTTTCCGCCAGTGTAGTTTTCACGAAGAGCACTGTGATATGCCACTGTGTCCAGGGCACTAATTTCCATGACGTAGTGGCTTCTTCAAGCTGATGACAAGGCTGGGGAACATAAATAAATATATTATACATTTTAGAAACATCTGACAGCGTCTCAATTTGGCTATGGAACTTACTAAATCGACCAGTGAAGAAAAATCATCCGTATCGTGAGTAGTTGAAAAAATTGTTATAACTGAAGTACAAGCCAGATCACAAACAGACTGCCATCTTCCACAAAGAATTTTTGACTCTTGAGATTGGGAAGGTTGCAGTACAGTTCAGGAATCTGAAACTGGTTGGTGTACCAGTTTCGTTATGAGTCTGCAAAATACATTTTGAAGACCCAAAGTTGCTTTATATAGATACACACAGTTTCATTTACTGGTGGAAGAGCTGCAACGCATAAGAGGCAATAAGGTGCCACTTTAGTGCAAGGCATAAGAGGCAATAAGGTGCCATTTCCAAACATGAGGATGCGAGGATTTAAAACCGATAACTTGTATGGTGTAGAGCCAGCTAACAATAAGATTATCGGTTTGATGAAAGAGGAGGCGAATGGGTAACAGACTAAGGCATTTGTAGATCTGTGATCTAAAATGTATGCATACTACATAGAATCAAGTGCCAGTATAACGTAAGCTAAGAGTGTGCGACATGCCACTGCCGAGACTCTTATGGCAGACTCAAAAGCGACACGTGGTTCATGCTGTAGCCCAGCTGAAAGTCTCTCATAATTATGAGAATGGTGTCATTTGTGATGGTAGAAATGAAACAATTCCATACTCACACTATTCACTGGAATGAATGTGTGCATTGTACACTACATCAGAAAAAAGAAAAAGAAACCCCATGAAGGAACTATCCGAATGGGACGAAGATCGGTAGATGTAATATGCGCATTCGAGAGAAAGTGATTCACAAACTGAGCAAGTCAATGATGCGTTGTTCTACCTCTGCCCCTTATGTAAGAAGTTATTCGGTTTGGCATTGAATAGCATGATTGTGGGTGTCCCCCTGTGGGATATCGTGCCAAATTCTGTCCAATTGGCGCGTTAGATCGTCAAAATACGGAAATAGTTGGAGAACCTCGCCCACAATTCTCCACACGTTTTCATCTGGGTAGAGATCCGGCGACTATGCTGGTCAAGGTAGCAGGAGGAACTCTCATTGTGTGTGGGCGGGTATTACCTCGCTGAAATGTAAGCCCAAGATGGCTTGCCGTGAAGGTAACAGACTGGTGCATAGAAAATACTCGACGCACCGCTGTGCTGTTAAGTTGCCACTCATGACAATCAAAGCGGCCGTGCTATGAAAAGAAATCGCACCTAGGGCCGTATGGCGGGCGACAGTCCGGTTGGTATCCCACCGTTGTCTGGGGAGTCTCCAGAGACGTCTTCGCTGGTCATCGGGGCTCAGTACGAGGCGGGACTCATCATTGAAGACAATTCTACTCCGTGTAATAAAATTTAACACCTACAGGTGTTCTTACGATGTCATTAATTTTCTGGCAACCTGCTTCGGTGCTTCAGAAAACCCTCTTCAGACCTGTATGCACAAACATTAATGATAGTGTCATCAATTTACCAACCATACAATAAGAGAATAAAAACAGAATAAGAATCAAGGAAAAGATTCTATAAGTGAATTTACAGTAATCATTTGATAAAACCAGCAGATACATCCATTGTCGCGTACCTAAAGTGCATTGATGAACTTTTTGGCCAGTTGAACGATACATTGGCGGTACAATCCTAAAATAACCTACTAAATGACAAAAATAACTGTAGAAAACGACAAATGTATGAAAGAAGCTAAAACTTCAGAAATAAGTAAAGTGAAGAAATATTCATCCATGCACAAGTACAGCATCACATTAGAGTTGTAAAATGTTAAGCTGAATACCGAATATAGGCATATTTTCACTGAATCGCCAAACAAACTGGTATAGTCATGCGTATTTAAATACAGTGTTATGTTAACATGCAGAAAACGGCGCTGCGGTTGGCAACGCCTATATAAGACGACAAGTGTCTAGCGCTGTTTTTAGATCGTTCACTGCTGCTACAATAGCAAATTGTCACGATTTAAGTGAGTTTGAACGTCATGTTATAGTCGGTGCACGAGCGATGTACACAGCATTTCCGAAATAGCGATGAAGTGGGTTCAAATGGCTCTGAGCACTATGGGACTTAACGTCAGTCGTCATCAGTCGCCTAGAACTTAGAACTACTTAAACCTAACTAACCTAAGGACATCACACACATCCATGCCCGAGGCAGGATTCGAACCTGCGACCGTAGCAGTCGCGCGGTTCCGGACTGAGCGCCTAGAACCGCTAGACCACCGCGGCCGGCCGATGAAATGGGGATTTTCCCGTACGGCTATTTCACGAGTGTACCGTGAATTTCAGGAATGTGATAAAACATCAAATCTTCCACATTACTGAAGCCGGGAAAAGATCCTGCCAGAGCAAGACCAACTACGACTCAAGAGAATCGTTCAACGTGACATGAATGCAACCCTTCTGCAAACTGCTGCAGATTTTAATGCAGGGCCTACAACAAGCGCCAGTGCGCTAACGCTTCAACGAAGCATCATCGATATGAGCTTTCAGAACCGAAGGCTCGTGAGTACTGCACGACACAAAGCTTTACTCCTCAGCTGGGCATATCAACAACGACATTTGTCTGTTGATGACTGAAAACATGTTGCCTGCTCGGACGAGTGTCGTTTTCACATTGTATCGAGTGGATGGTCGTTTATGGGTATGGAGATATCCTCATGAATCTGACACGTCTAGATACGACTCTCACAGGTGACACTTACGTAAGCATCCTGTCTTATCACCTGGAGCCATTCATGTCAATTGTGCATTACGACCGGCTTGGGCATTTCCAGCAGGATCACACACGTCCAGTTTTGCTACACAGTGGCTCCAGGAACACTCATCTGAGTTTAAACACTTTCGGTGGCCACCGAACTCCACAGACATGAACATTACTGAGCATACCTGTGATGCCTTGCAACGTGCTGTTAAGATGAGACCTCCAACCCCTCATACTCTTACGGATTTGTGAGAGCCCTCCAGGAGGCATGTTGTCCATTCCCTCCAGCAGTAAATGAAACATTAGTCGAGCCCATGCCACGTCGTGTTGCGGCACTTCTGCGTGCTCGCGGGGGTCCTACACGATATTAGGCAAGTTTACTAGTTTGTTTGCCTCTCCAGTTTTTATGATATGTATAAAATGAATGTCCAAGAACGTGTCAAGGTCCATATTGTAAAGAAACTACTATATCATACCATACACTGAATATACATAACTCAAGGTAATGTTCAGGATGAACACTTATACACATGTGTGAGAAAGTAGCCCTTGCTTAAAGACAACCTCAACAAAATCTAAATATCAATATGGTAATCTGTCAAAATGACATTGTAAATATGTCTGTGTGTCACACCACAGTATAAAATGTTGAGGTGTAAACCGTTAGGGGCATACTAAGGCCGCTGTGGCCGAGCGGTTCTAGGCACTTCAGTCCGGAACAGGGCTGCTGCAACGGTCGCAGGTTTGAATCCTGCCTCGGGCATGGATGTGTGCTATGTCCTTAGGTTAGCTAAGTTTAAGTAGTTCTAAGTCTAGGAGACTGATGACCGCCGGCCGAAGTGGCCGTGCGGTTAAAGGCGCTGCAGTCTGGAACCGCAAGACCGCTACGGTCGCAGGTTCGAATCCTGCCTCGGGCATGGATGTGTGTGATGTCCTTAAGTTAGTTAGGTTTAACTAGTTCTAAGTTCTAGGGGACTAATGACCTCAGCAGTTGAGTCCCATAGTGCTCAGAGCCATTTGAAGACTGATGACCTCAGATGTTAAGTCCCATAGTGCCTAGAACCATTTGAACCATTTTTGGGCATACTTATGTCACATGAATTAAATGATCGTCCAAGACGTGACAGACAACCGAATATAGGCACCACCTATTATCATAAAATATGCAGAATATCCGAAAAAACCCCCAAGAACCTATTCTTGATCAACAACATTCATGTGCGAATGCGCCCATATGACAAGTACTGCCATGAAACAATACACACAAGGGCAACTATCCAACTAGCCTGCGAGGATGCAGCGCACCATAAAGCACAACTCAAAAGTATCTGTTCATGAAGTATCAGAAAAGCTTTCTGACTATTTGTGACTAGTAAACCACTCAAAAAGTACTCATATGTATTAAACGCAAGTGAACGAAAAAAAAAACGAAATTATAAGTTACACACACTTGAGAATAATTGTGCTGTAACCAGTACAAACATTGATATTTCAACCACGTTAAAACCAAAATCAATTACAGCTATGCAATCAAAATATCAAAAGAAGCATGCTGTCCATACATACCGTCTACAAGACCAACCACATTATTAACTGACCATTCAGTATGTCCCACAACATACCAGTAATTGAATCATAAGTAAATCGAATACGCCTGTCTAATGTACGACTGTAAACACGTGACAGCAATATATGAGTTGACAATACATACACTCTTACATCAAAACATTGGTAATGCAATAAAACATATCCAGTGAAACCCAAGTGAGGGTAAATGCAAACACGTGTAATATTGAAGAAGGGTGCATAATCACTAAATGTGTCACATACGACTAAAATAATTGCATGTTAAACAGAAGAAGACATCACAGATATCTCGTTATAATTCTAGGGATAACAGACACAGTTTTACCACCAAGCAACTAAACAGAGGCCAATGACAGCAACGTATACGTCAGCTTAGATCACTATCCGAAAAATCCTCTAAAGTACGCTAGAAACTATTTATCATCTACGAAACCAAGCGTTATGAGACAACCCAAATCAAGTCCAGTAACAATTGTATTATGGAACAACCAACTACCAATGAGAGTTGGTAAGGGGCACGTATATAGTCGATGCTATAACAGTTACAAAAGGAGCGGAAGGAATGGCGAAGAAAGCAGAAAAGAGTTTTGTAACGGGTCATCCACAACTGTTGATATACATCATCAAGGATAAAACCCGCTACAGTTGTAAAAATTATTTATTTATGAAAAGGGAAGGACAACCCCGTTTCAAGACATGTGTCTCATCTTCAGGTGCATATTAAATTGTGAGTCGAAGAACGATGCGTAAATAAAGTTAAAATAGGTTATAATGTATTAAAATAGTGCATCTCTGGTACATTGCATGAAAAAGGATATTATCTTCAGTCCTAGGCCTGCCATTAAGTCACTAGCCGAGGACGACAACAGTCCAGGCTTAAGAGCGTGCCAAGTCAATTGTCTCTAGCAATTCTTAGACTTCGTTTTGCCTAGCGTAGTGTTAGTTGCGTACTTGACTAGGACGTAAAATTTAATTTTAATATTTGTAGAGACTGGGTCTAAGAGTAACATTGTCGCTCAGGTAGATCAGAGTCCTTTACTACAGATGAGAAATTTAACGATATCACGCAATGTTGTATGTGCAACCACCGACTAAATCTCAAATAAAAGTGCCAAGGCCTACGGGATAGCGAAAAGAAGCCTACGAAGAGTTCAGAAGAAGCTTAAACTGAGGCCATATATGCCTACTGTACTTCCGTCCATAAAGTCCATAAATAAGGGCGATCAGGGCAGGCGTGTGGAATTTTAAGAGTTGTACACAATCCGACAAGAAGCGATCGCAAGTTTCTCAAAAACAGCCTTAGGAGCGACAAAGAGACTTTAAAGGTGCATTGCAGAGTGAACAGACAACTGTGTCTGTTGGTATTCTACAAAGCACCACGTGGCGATGGAGACGGTGTTAACCTCTCTTGGCGTGAGCTTATTCCCGGTAGGCTACTCGGACCTTTTTTCTAACAGTACTGTCAGTTCCGTAAATTACATAGATATACTCCAAGAAGTGGTGTTAGAACTGCAAAATAGTCCCATGTGCGACAGCGTTAAGTTTCTCTTCTGCAGCAACAGTCTTTGGACTATCTGAACGAGGAACCTACACTACCGACCCAGTATCTATATATCTTAAATTTAATTTGTGAGATGGATGTTGGACAATAGAAAAACGTTCCACCAGCAAAACAAATACTCGCTATTATGAAGTTAAATTTCTTAGTAAACAACAAACAACATAAACGAACCCAATAGGAAGTTGAAAACCTGAAAGTTTTGGGACAAAATTTATAAATTATTGTTGAAAAGATCCAATGTTTGCATCGTCCCTGATGTTATGGCGGTACGGATCCGGTTCTTAAACTCTTGCAGGTTGCATAATTGTGTTGGTAAATAAATGTTATCTTTAATGTAAGTCCATAGAAAGCAAAAAGGCCGGTGTCTGTGGAGGCCAGCCGAGAATTGCTAAGTCGCTGGCCGCCCGAAGACCAATCCAGTGGCTCAATAGATTTTCAGTAAGATATTCACGAACTCGGAGACTCCAGTAAGGAGATGGTCCGCCCTATTGAAAAACGAAGTTATCCTCTTTCATCCTGGAAAACAACCAGTTTTGTTATATAGCAAGGCGCTGCTGACCGTTAACAGTCTTTCCATCAGAGAAGAATGGTCAGTAAACAGATGAGTGGGATATTACACAAAACATGTTGACTTTGAGTGAATCTCGTGCATGTTTGATTTGTGCGTTTGGTTTCTGTAGGCCTCGGATTCAACCATAGTGTTTGTTTACTTTCCCTGCCAGGTGCAAAGTCAATTCATCACTGAACACGATGCGTTGTGCGAAGGTGTTATCGTCGTGACGTAGAGCGTGTAACAGCTGCACGACGTCATAACCAACCCAAGTCTCAAAGCATGCCACATTGATCTTGTAGGCTCCCAACTAGTACAACGCGACTGGCTGATTCTGTGGGACTGCGTTGGAAAGCGGTTTGATTCGTACGACTTTTCATCGGACACACGAGGGGGCCAGGAATCTTTCCTTTACATACAAAACGTGTATCTAGAAACTGTCGATATCGTCTGCGAATGTTCCATCCGTTCTAAGGATCAGTTCAGTTCCTCAACCTGAAACATCTTTGCACTGTAATTATGAAATTACACTTCGTGCAACACGAGAACACATAATGATCTCTGCTGTGGAGTAGCCATTTTGCAACATGTGACGGTAACCAAGATAACAGAAGACAACCGACATGTGCGGCAATGACTATAAACTAGATAATTTATTCGTTCCTCCAATAACCGAGCCCTGGTGCAACGATTGATAGTTTTCACAACATAATACTTTGCTTTGCTTATATCCTCTCTGAAATACCGTGTATTACTATGTAGTACTATTGCACCAAACACATTTTTGAAAGCAGACTGTAGCTTACACTGTATATTAATTTGGTTCGGATTTCTGACGAAAATAAATCTGCATGGCTGCAACTCAGTAAGAGGACTTCTCTCTTTCCTAATAAAGTTCGCGCAAACTCTCATTTTGGAAACCGTTGTACCGGCACTTAACAGCTTAAAGCTCGCTGAGATGGCCGCCGCCAGGGTATGACACTTTAAAGGCCCACTCACTTTGTAATAGCTCAACAGCTGGAAAGTTCTATTTGTGGAAACTGAATAAAAGAATGTTCGAGCAGTGCATGCATATCTGAAATATTTCTTCCTTGTATTATCTTCTTTGGCTGATTTTAAGTATCTTGTAACGAGACCACCGCTGTGGTCTCCCGTTGGTGATAGGTGCGTCCAGAAGAGAAAGCTGAGACTTGCGTCGATATGCAGTTCAGTTAATATCGTTTTTATTCCATTAATTGAGTGATACATTATCAGCCTTGCAAGTACCTAAGACGTAATAGACCAGTAAACGGCGGAGTATATCGCACGCTTTAGAACTTGCACATTCTTGTGTTGTGTTCGTAAGATTATATTTGTTTAGTGAACATCATCAAATCCTACGAAAAAGAAGTATCCCACAGTCTAATTAGTCTTCTCTGTTTGACGTCGTGTAGCAATCCAGATAGACGGATTTTTTTCAGTTGATCTAGGTTTTTATATCCAATCGAATACGCTAAGACTGAGGGAGTAAGTGTAACTGGAAACAAACCCATGCGAGAACGATGCTCAAGAGAGGCAGCTGGTCTTTTAAAAGAAAATGCGATACAAAAGGTGGCGCGGCCTTTGCCGGTGGTGGGGGCCGCCGCGTTACGTGGGAGGACACGCAGCTGGCGGTGTTTGCATTGTTTGGAATCCTGAATTAGCGGCTGGCTGGATTACGAGCTGTGAACGCCGGCGGCCCGGTGTGGCCGGCGCAGTCGCTGAGCCCGCGTGGGCCATTTAATGCGTCAGCTCGCGGCCCCCACTGATTCAAAACTATGCAGCGTGCATTCGTCGACAGTAGTCATTTGACTAATCACAGGAAAATCCAAACACAACTTGCGCCCTGTAATTTGGAATAGAAATGTATTAGTACGAGGTGCATTCAAGTTCTAAGGCCTCCGATTTTTTATCTCCAGACTGGAAAGAGATAGAAACATGCGCATTGTTTTAAAATGAGGCCGCGTTCATTGTCAATACGTCCCAGAGATGGCAGCACCGTACGGCAGATGGAATTTTACCGCCAGCGGCGAGAATGAGAACTGTTTTAAATACTTAAAATGGCGACGTTTTCCTTACTTGAACAGCGTGCAATCATTCGTTTTCTGAATTTGCGTGGTGTGAAACCAATTGAAATTCATCGACAGTTGAAGGAGACATGTGGTGATGGAGTTATGGATGTGTCGAAAGTGCGTTCGTGGGTGCGACAGTTTAATGAAGGCAGAACATCGTGTGACAACAAACCGAAACAGCCTCGGGCTCGCACAAGCCGGTCTGACGACACGATCGAGAAAGTGGAGAGAATTGTTTTGGGGGATCGGCGAATGACTGTTGAACAGATCGCCTCCAGAGTTGGCATTTCTGTGGGTTCTGTGCACACAATCCTGCATGACGACCTGAAAATGCGAAAAGTGTCATCCAGGTGGGTGCCACGAATGCTGACGGACGACCACACGGCTGTCCGTGTGGCATATTGCCGAGCAATGTTGACGCACAACGACAGCATGAATGGGACTTTCTTTTCGTCGGTTGTGACAATGGATGAGACGTGGATGCCGTTTTTCAATCCAGAAACAAAGCGCCAGTCAGCTCAATGGAAGCACACAGATTCACCGCCACCAAAAAAATTTCGGGTAACCGCCAGTGCTGAAAAAATGATGGTGTCCATGTTCTGGGACAGCGAGGACGTAATCCTTACCCATTGCATTCCAAAGGGCACTACGGTAACAGGTGCATACTACGAAAATGTTTTGAAGAACAAATTCCTTTCTGCACTGCAACAAAAACATCCGGGAAGGGCTGCGCGTGTGCTGTTTCACCAAGACAATGCACCCGCACATCGAGCTAACGTTATGCAACAGTTTCTTCGTGATAACAACTTTGAAGTGATTCCACATGCTCCCTACTCACCTGACCTGGCTCCTAGTGACTTTTGGCTTTTTCCAACAATGAAAGACACTCTCCGTGGCCGCACATTCACCAGCCGTGCTGCTATTGCCTCAGCGATTTTCCAGTGGTCAAAACAAACTCCTAAAGAAGCCTTCGCCGCTGCCATGGAATCATGGCGTCAGTGTTGTGAAAAATGTGTACGTCTGCAGGGCGATTACGTCGAGAAGTAACGCCAGTTTCATCGATTTCGGGTGAGTAGTTAACTAGAAAAAAAAATCGGAGGCCTTAGAAGTTGAATGCACCTCGTACATTGGTACTGGAAGATCTGTGTAGACTTTGCGGTCGGTAAACACCCGTCTGTTCTAGGTTAACGCTGAAAGTTAAAAAAATGGTTCAAATGGCTCTGGGCACTATGGGACATAACATCTAAGGTCACCAGTCCCCTAGAACTTACAACTACTTAAACCTAACTAACCTAAAGACATCACACACATCCATGCCCGAGGCAGGATTCGAACCTGCGACCACAGCAGTCGCGCGGTTCCGGGCAGAAGCGCCTAGAACCGCTCGGCCACGGCGGCCGGCCGCTGAAGTTACTGTGGTATTGTAAGGTTTCCTCTATTTTCGGAGACGGGCAGCTGATCCTGTTTCATGCCTTTCTGAGTCCATCAAAGAACTGTACGAAGGCTGCTTGTCTTTCTGGCCGTCTTTACGAGGGCGAGTTATTTGTCCTTACATTGACAACTACAGTCCGTACGGTGCTTGGTAGTGGAGGGGTGCACTGTTACAATTCCTCCAAGTACACAAATGGACCACCGACTGTACGCCTTTACTCAGAATTCGCAAGCTGTGAATTCACAGAAGTGGAAAAAGATATCCCTGGCCTCACGACACTTCTGGTACCACCCTGTCATCGCAAACCGTGATGTGTCAAACAGAGGATCCTACTTTAGGTGCCGGCCGGTGTGGCCGTGCGGTTAAAGGCGCTTCAGTCTGGAACCGCGTGACCGCTACGGTCGCAGGTTCGAATCCTGCCTCGGGCATGGATGTGTGTGATGTCCTTAGGTTAGTTAGGTTTAATTAGTTCTAAGTTCTAGGCGACTGATGACCTCAGAAGTTAAGTCGCATAGTGCTCAGAGCCATTTGAACCATTTGAACCTACTTTAGGTGGCAGATGCTCTCAGTAGCGGTAGACTGTCGTCCAAGCCCCTCACGTCAGCGTTTTCACCGATTGCCCACGCATATCATCTCACACTTTTGGTTACAGCTGTCGGTTTTTCCCACGGTAACACTAGCGGATGGTTTTGTAAGCCACGCTGTTTTACCAGATGATGATAACCAATAAGCCTAACTTTTTACCAGTTGCATTGTGACCAACGAGCTATCCGGCTTCGACGTAATATCTGACATAAATCTGCAACGTATTAACGATTGCCAATACTAAATTCTTTCTTCACAGGTTCTTGGCTTCAGAGGAATGACGAATGCCACATAACCAACAAATACATGTGTGAAAGCCCGCATCTCGTGGTCGTGCGGTAGCGTTCTCGCTTCCAACGCCCGGGTTCCCGGGTTCGATTCCCGGCGGGGTCAGGGATTTTCTCTGCCTCGTGATGGCTGGGTGTTGTGTGATGTCCTTAGGTTAGTTAGGTTTAAGTAGTTCTACGTTCTAGGGGACTGATGACCATAGATGTTAAGTCCCATAGTGCTCAGAGCCATTTGAACCATTTTACATGTGTGAAAATTCCATTACGAAAGTAAATTAGCCTGAAAAGATTAAAAGACAAAGAATGTGCAGGAAAGAATTGTAGCAAAAGGTGGTTATAAACGCTAGAGAAATGGACGCCAGTTAGCAAGAGACGCTGTGCCCATTCACAGCATGTGGGGGACTCCAAGAATAAAGTTTCCCATAGTAACAAGCCTCGAAGTCGCAGCCGCAAGGCTGGTTGAAACATTATATTATGAGGCATGACCCATGACCCTTGACTTCTCAAGAATATAAAGTAATAATGTACCACCCTTCGGTTATCAAAAAAAGTCGCAATAGATTGATCAGTTGAAAACCGGAGTAAGAAACTAACGCACAGCCAGGTTTCGAAAGAAGGGAAGCCCTACGCATAAGCAGCATTTCTGGTGCTACTTCCGTCATTCGAATTTTTACTGTATGATCAGAAAGTCATCCCATCTTTTCAAACTGCAATTAAACCCTATTTGCCGCAAGTGGCGTCCGAATCTCAGTAACTTCCCATCCCTACCTCCGTCCCCCTCCACCAACTTGTTTTGAGGGTGACAGACAACAATAATTAGAACACACAGTGACCATCCCACCAGTTGATACTCCTCAGCGTCCAAACAAATCCCTCAGTCCTTCAGCTACAACTGAAGACATCGTTCACTTCATAACTTTTGTCCTCCACAACATCCTTCCTTTCAACCTGTTGAGTCCTTTGGCTATCCCTACCGGGTAGACATCGTTTCCAGCACTCGCACTTTTCAGGTTGCATGCCCTGCAGGCCAGGCCGTGAGTTATGAGACTCAGTGGCTGGTTACAGACGTCGCCTACAGTGGATGCCAAGAGAAACTACGATGTCATCATGCGGCCAAGAGAGCGAGGAGCTCGTTGTCTCTGACAGCGGTAGCCAGTTGTGCGGATCCAATGTGTCAATCTATGTAATAACTTGTGACCCAATGGCTGAAAAAGCGGTTTCAGTTCTACTTCGGGTTGAGTTGCAACCGCAGCTACGAAGTTACCAGCAAGAGTCGTTGAGTACTGAGAGATGCCACACTGGTACAGGCTATATTAGTAAACATACTTGTTATTGGCAACACCGTAGCCATAGTTACTCGTACATTGCCAATACGGACTCGCAGTATATCTTCTACTGGAAATGATAACCTGTCACGGGCTATATTATTGTCTGTATTGAATATTAGTGTACCAACGTTCTTGTCAAGGTATTTTGTGAATTGCAATAAATAAGAGTTTTTGTGATTGAACTAATTTATTTGTGTACTAGTTTCAGAACGATGCACTTGTGCAGTAGTTAATGTACTTCACACAGCCGTAGCAGGGTCACCGCTGGCATACTCGGTAAAGAATGAGAATACAATAGTGACATTTTTCAATAGTAATAGAGAGCATATCGCAACAGACACGTCTCCACATCCTATCTCAAATCACCCTTGCTGTTTACTTCATGTTCCAATGAAACTTAAACCCAATCTATTTCCTGAACAAATCGCATTTTGTTTACTAGACACATTATACTACCTAGTTGTTACCTTCCCACAGTTCTGTCACCTACATAACAAACCACATCACCGTGCCAATTCGTAACCATCTCCTACATTATTGTCACATTTCAACGCCACTACCCTTGTACATCAATTCACTGAGATCCGCAACCTACAATAGACGGTTCCATTAATTATACTCCTATACCGAAATCACTTTCCTATTTCACTCATCCAAGGAGACCAGTGTCTCTTGATCAGCAAGCACTAATGCTCCTTGTACAACAACGTCAGCCAGACCACCTGTAGCAACAACGTTACAGCATCAGGTGGAGTACCAACTGCAGTAGCATCATCATTTAAAGTACCAGCAACAGCACCATAGATCTCATGAACAATGATAATAATAGAAGAATCGTCCTGCTCGATTTGGAAGCTGTTTTGTACATGTTTGTAGATTAAACTTCAGTTTCTGAGTTCCATCTCATGAAAACACAATGTACGTCTTTTTTCTAGGTTATCCAATTATGTTTAGACTTATAGTATATCATTTTGTGTGGGTCTCCATTTATTTCTGAACGAACGTTGTTTGAAGTTCATGGTCGTTTTCCTATAACATGTGTAGTTTATTTTGTTTTGTCTGTTCATTGCCGGCCGGAGTGGCCGAGTGGTTCTAGGCGCTTCAGTCTGGAACCGCGCGACAGATACTGTCGCAGGTTCGAATCCTGCTTTAGGCATGGATGTGTGTGATGTCCTTAGGTTAGTTAGGTTTAAGTAGTTCTAAGTTCTATGGGGCTGATGACCTCAGATGTTAAGTCCCATAGTGCTCAGAGCCATTTGAAACATTTTTTTTTGGTCTCTTCATTTGACGTTACATTAATTTGTGAATGTACAATTTTACAGGTCGGCTTTCATCGATGTATTTTTATATTTTGACAACATGTCATCTGTAAAGTAGTCGGAAGAACTTCCCTCAAGAGTTATTACTTTTGGAATACTATTTTCCGAGAGCTGTAGTAGCGTACGTCTTGTACTTCCGCTTTTAGTCCCGTTGTGCGTCTTCACTGTACTTTATTTTATGGTTGTCATTACATTCACTGTTTTTCACAAAATTTACACTTCACTCTCACCTGATGTTACACGGTTTCTCTCACAAAATGATATTTAGAAGTGAACTTATGTTCCCTTATTTATCGAAGGACGGTGCTGCGTCATTTTCGCCTTTCACTTGTTCATAGTTTTCCAGGATGGCTCTAAATTTTGAGTGTTTGTTGAGAGCTTTCGAAACGCGTCTGCAGGGGTAGAAACTGATATAATTTGTGTGCGTGTGTTCGTGAGAGACAGAGAGACAGATAGAGAGAGAGAGAGAGAGAGAGAGAGAGAAGGGGTGGATTGGAGGAAGAGCAGGTTGAAAAGCTGAAAGCTGGTGTTGTTTCCAACAGGAAGTGTCTTTAAATGATTCATAAAGTGTTTCATACTGTGCTTTCATGCATAGTGCTACGTATTCTTTAAAAACTGTTTTTCATTGTCTTACTGCTTTTTGTATGTGGTAGTTCCTCTCTGCTATAAAATTTCGGTACAGACTGTCGCTTTCTCTGAGGATCTTGAGATCAGTTTCTGTATTATTTGGATCGTGGTTTTCTCTATAAGCTAGGTATTCTGATCATTTCATGCTGGAATGGGCGCATGCACGTTGTCGATGACATGTTGATTAGCAACACTAATGTTCTAATTTAGAAAACTATACTTCTAATGCTTTCAAGGACACACTGAATTCCTCAAATATCGTGTTTTCTTTAACTCTAATGAGCTTACGAGACGGGATTGTATTTCCGTAAGAATCTGTCCCTTCTACAATACTATTTTCTTTTTAAATGTATCCCTATCAAATCAGAAATAAGTTGTTTCTCACATTGTAATTTCCCGCTGTGAGTAGTGTGCAGCCCGGTCCACTTAAAATGTGACATCGGTAATCCACTCTGGAAAATATAGTTTTCGTTCCTGCATTTCTTTTTCCTTTATAAATTCAACGATGGATGTTCTTCAATCGAAAACAAGTTCAGACATTCCCCCTGACTGTACTTAACGTACTTTGCATTAATGTAAAAAGTCTCCATACTCTTCTTGCGAATCCCTAGAATCTGCTGCAACTGACAGTGGCATGGTGAGTGAACCTGAGATAATTTCACTATTTGTACAATCAGTTTCTTCATATGCTCCATCCCTGCAAAATTAGTAAGAAATGCTTCTTGGTTTACAGAACAATGGATTCCATCTCTCAATATTCTAGTATTTTGTTCTTTCGTTGTCAACTAAATTTATAAACTATTTCCTTATTATGTTGTATTGTCGTCTCATAGCAAAATTGCAGTACCCATCGATTATGCAACTGTTTACTAAGTACTGAGAATTCTCGACCTCCCCTCTGTCATTCCCATTCAGGTTAAAAGGCTTGCGACGATAGGTCGCTAGACTTCCTCATTTTGTGCAAACAACCACTGGAACTATAAACGTCTTTCATACCACGAAGAAATAACGAAGGGTAAACAGCGCTGACACCACGATTCTGCAGAACAGAAGACAATTGTGCAGACCGAAAAATGCTACACGTAGTACTAAATGAACTGTTTTGCTGTACCGCGTACTTTCTAAAAGGACAGGACAATGCAGGGAGAGGCCGAGCTTCGGCCCACATGCAGTCCACGCATCGGATACGCATGCTATAGCCAGCCCTCCTCTAGAACCTACTATTTACGCCTTATGGCCCTGCACACAAATGGCGAGGAAAGATATTCCCAAATAGACAACTAACGCGTCTTTGGCTCCATGTTATAACATTTACAGGCTCTGATTCAGTACTCGGGCCTCACATTGTACGAAATACTAAACTTTGGGCGTTCTGGACGAGGTACATAAAGTAAAATGACATATTAACAATTGGATGGAAACGAATGAAAGGAGTATGTTGCCAGACGTCTCCTAACCAAGCGCAGGATTTTTGACGTCACCTGGCGTGACTGTAGCTCCAAATGGGGCTGACTCCGCAACACGAGGCAGTTGAAGGAATGGGAAAGACAGTGTGTGTCTATCAGCGAGCAGTGACGGTGTTCTGTACTGGTGTAGAGACACTTCACATGGGACTGGAAGACAGCGAAATGTGACGAGTGTAGCCTAGCAGTTTAGTATTGCTCACAGAATTGTTTCACTTGCATCAGGAGCGTTTCGAGCGGTAGGTATTGTTGCCTCAAGGAGAGAAGGCGGTTGGCCATCGTCCACTACAGCAGCAGGTGACCGCTACATTGTAGAACAGGCAAGAAGAGGCCAACGACAAGCAGCGGGTGTAATTTCAACAACATTTAATAGAACAGTAGTAAGACACTCTATCTGACACTCCACATTAGGGCGGCGACTGCATGGGGATGGGTCTCTTTACCGGACGATGTTATTCTGTGTTCCGTTGAGACCCCCCACATCGGTGGCACCGTTTTGTGATGTTGCCAAGAGTCTAGGGACTGGACTATCTGGCAGTGGAGGACAAGTGCTGTTCTCGGATGAGGACAGATTCAGTCTGAGCATTGATTCTGGATGTGTCTACGTACGGTAAGAGGCGAGAACACGCAATTCACCCAGGAATATGATCGAACATGATCTTTTGCTGGTCCAGGTGTTATGTTCTAGGGGAGGCATCGGTGTAGTGGCCTACAGACCTTGGAATGTGGTATGCTCATTGGTCAGCGTTACTGTGACACTGTTTTCTTTCCCCATGTGCGTCTTTTCAGGAGTGCATTCTGCCCTGACGTCATTCATATTGATGACAATGCGCGACAGCCTTAAACGGTGCAGGTGAAGTAGCACTTAAAGCGAGAAGATATTTGGCGAATGTGCTGACCTGTCCGTTCCCCAGACAAATCCTATCGAGGAAGGGGGGATGTGTTTGGGACACGTTCTGAATACACGTGCGCTAACGACCATCCAGCACTTGTCATTTACGCTGGTGGAGGGATAAAACGCCATATCACAAGAACTCCTTACCAGCCTTGTAGAAGCACGTTGCGGAGCGTGCGCTGCTGTCGCTGATGGTTATACACCCTGTTAAGAACTACGTCCCGCCTTTTCTAATGTCCAGGAGACCGTCACAGTTCGCAGGCTTTCAGTGTAACTATTATCTTTGAATAAACTGCCATTTCTGTTCGTCTCATTGCTGTATTTTTTTCGGTTACCGTCTGTCTTTCTTCAATGTATGCTCCGTGTTCATCGAGATATGTTACTCTCAGTGACACGTCATGCGAAAGTTCCTTTTTCCTTGAGTTTACACATCAGTGTACCACTCAACTGTCCGTTCTCAAGTACTTTAATTGTGGTATTCGTTTCATTTCCTGTTCCAGCAATCGTAATTTTTGCTAACATCGTATATGCAAGCGATAGAGAGCCGTTTAAAAGTAACTCACCATCAGAAAGCTGTTTCTCATACAACGCAGAGTGGAATATCTAATGTGACAGCCGCGGTGGTCTAGCGGTTCTAGGCGCTCAGTTCGGAACCGCGCGAGTGCTACGGTCGCAGGTTCGAATCCTGCCTCGGGCATGGATGTGTGTGATGTCCTTAGGTTAGTTAGGTTTAAGTAGTTCTAAGTTCTAGGGGACTGATGACCACAGATGTTAAGTCCCATGGTGCTCAGAGCCATTTGAACCATTTTTTTAATGTGACACCCTCCATATTTCTTAAATGATTTAGTACATCGAAGCATTGTTTTTGGAATGTGATATAACCTAAGGGAGTGTGATTTCAATGTGTGGTTAAGAGTAATAACATTTTTATAACTCTGTATATTGAAGCGCCTGCATTTTTAGTGCTACAATATACCGTTTTCTCTGTTATTCGATAGCTGATAAAGTGACAAGTGCAGTACTGTACCTGTTGTTAATATCTCTAGCGAAACGATTCCCAAAAGCGCCCGGCGTTAAATGTCAGGCCGATGTCTGTCGGTGCAGGGCAGTTTCACTCCAATTATTTAGTGTTTATGTGCTTGTTGGGGCGATTCCAGTAATGCATGCTATCGGCAACTTTGCCTCTCACTTTTACCACGTTGGCAGGCTATTTCCACCGATAGCTCGAGTTAAAACGTTGATATACTTTGTATCACACCACCCCTCTTTTCAAAGAGCTCTCGAGTACCATGATAATTTTTTTGTGTTAGCAGATAAAATTGTTGCGGACGTTAATCACATAGCAAAGTACGTAATGCGCCAGGAACATAAGCATAAGGCAGACCCACTTTGAAAAATGGCAGATTTATTTGGATTCAAGAGGTTTTTACTTTATATAAAAACAAAAAGTGCAGCCTAAATTTCAATCTTTTATCTTTCTGCTGACGGTGACCGGCTTCAGCGCCAGCCGTCTTTTGTTACTATACAGCGGCTCTGAGCACCAGCTCCTCACTTTGTGTGAGAAAACTAATTTTTGTTGGATGACGGATATTTTAATAGAAATTTGGAGAGTAATTTTTGAGACCAAGAATAAGGATCAGGTTAATTTAAGGAAAACACGTAGAACGAATACCAACAATTCAATCGTGAGTCAACTGACAGTTAACAAGATTCTTGCGAAATACACACAGATAGTTAAGATTTGTAAAGTAAGTTCACAATGTGTAAGGGCATTTGTATTATACGTGAAATTACAACTAGTACTCAAAAATGTTAACTGTGCAACACAATGGTGGCCCTACCACCAACAAATAATTAAGTAAACTTTGGCGGCACTATGTCCCCGCAACAATATCACAAATGTGGGTTAATCCCACTACAGGAATTGAATACTAGTACAACAAACACTAAATAAAAAACATTAAAATGTGAACAGTAATCAGACTGATCTGACGCAACCCGCGACGAATTTCTCTTGTGTGTCAAACTCATCATCTCAGATTAAGACTTGCAACCTACATCCTCAATTACTTGCTGGATGTATTCCAATCTCCGTCTTCCTCTATAGTTTTTCCCCTCCACAGCTCCCTCTAGTACCATGGAATTCATTACCTCATGTCTTAACAGATGTCCTGTCATCTTGTAGCTTCTCCTTGCCAATGACTTCCACATATTCATTTCCTCTCCGATTTTGCGCAGAACCTCTTTGATTTTAAACATTCGTCTGTATCACCACTTCTCAAACGCTTCGATTCTGTTACGTTCCGGTTTTCCAACAGTCCATGTTTTACTACCATACAGTGCTGTACTCCAGCGCACGTCCTCAGAAATTTCTTCCTCAAATTAAGCCTTTTGTTTGATACTAGCAGACCTCTCTTGATCAGGGATGCCTTTTTCACCATTGCTAGTCAGCTTTTGATGCCCTCCTTGCTTCGTCCGTCATTGGTTATTCTGCTGCCTAGGTAGCAGAATTCCTTCACTTCATACACTTGGCACCGTCAGTGCTGATATTAAGTTCCTCATTGTTGTCATTTCTGCTACCTCTCATTACTTTCGTCTTTTTTCGATTTACTCTCCATCCATATTCTGTACTCATTAGACTGTGCATTCCATTCAGCAGAACATGTAAGTTTCTTCACTTTCACTGAGCATGGCAACGTCATCAGCGAATTGTTCCAACGACAACTTTTTACCTTAAATTTTAATTCCACCCCTTAACCTTTCTTTTATTTCGATCATAGGTTCTTCGATGAACAGATTGAACAGTAAGGGCGGAAAGCTACATCCCTGTTTTATAGCCTTTTTAATCCGAGCACTTCGTTCTTGGTTCTTGTACATATTGTATATTACCCGTCTGTCCCTGTAGCTTACCTCGATTTTTTTCAGAATTACGAACATCTTGCACCATTTTACATGTCGAACGCTTTTTCTATGTCGGCAAATCCTATGAACGTGTCTTAATTTTTTCTTTAGTCTTACTTCCATTATCAACCGCAACGTCAGAATTGCCTCTCGGGTGCATTTACCTTCCCTAAAGCCAAACTGATAGTCATCTAATGTATCGTCAGTTTTCTTTTCCACTCTTATGCACATTATTTTTGTCACCAATTTGGATGCACGAGCTGTTAAGCTGATTTTGCGATAATTGTCGCACTTGTCAGCTCTTGGAATCTTCGGAAGTGTGTGGATGGTATTTTTGCTAAAGTCATATGGTATGTCGTCAGACTCATACATTCTACACACCAACGTGGATAGTCGTTTTGTGCCACTCCCCCAATAAATTTAGAAAGTCTGGTGGAATGTTATCTATCCCTTCTGGCTTACTTGGTATTAAGCCCTCCAAAGCTCTCTTAGATTCTCATTACACAATGAGATCCCCTATCTCTTCTAAGTCGACTCCTGTTTCTTCTTCTGTCACATCAGACAAATCATCTCCTCATAGAGACTTTCAAAGTATTCTTTCCACCTAACCGCTCTCTCCCTCTGTGCTCTGCATTTAACAGTGGAATTCTCGTTGCACTCTTAACGTTTAATTTCACCGAAGATTATTTCGTCTTTCGTGTATGCTGACTCAGTCCTTCCGACAATCATTTTCTTTTCAATTTCTGCACATTTTTCATGCAGTATTTCGTCTTAGCTTCCCTGCGCTTCCTATTTATTTCATGCCTCAGTGATTTATATTTCTTTACTTCTGAATTTCCCTGAACATTTTCATACTTCCTTCTTTCATCCATCAACTGAAGTATTTCTTCTGCTACGTATGGTTTCTTCGCAGTTACGTATGTTTCTCTTTCGAACTTCTGTGATTGCCCTCTTTAGAGACGTCCATTCCTCTTCAACTGTACTGCCTACTGCGTTATTCCTTACTGTTGTATCTATAGCCTAACAGAACTGTAATCGCATCTCGTCATTCCTTAGTACTTTCGTATCACGCTTCTTTGCATATTGATTCTTTCTAAATAATCTCTTAAACTTCAGCCTACTCTTCATCATCACCACTACACTGTGATCTGAATCTATATCTACTCGTGGGTACGCCTTACAATCCAGTATCTGATTTCGGAATCCCTGTCTGACCATGGTGTAATCTAACTGAAATCTTCTATCACGCGGCCTTTTGCAAGTACGCCTTCTCCTCTTGTGATTCTTTAACTGAATATTCGCTATTACTGGCTGAAATTTATTACATAACTCACTTAGTCTTTCTCCTCTCTCATTCCTTGTCCCACGCTCTTATTACCCTGTAACCTTTTTTTCTACTCCTTCCCCTACAACTGCATTCACGTCTCCCATAACTACTGGGTTTTCATCTCCCTTTACGTACTGTATTATCCTTTCAGGAGTCTCATGTACTTTCTATATCTCTTCATCTTCAGCTTGTGACGTCGGCACGTATATCTGACACTATCGTTGTCGAACTGCTCACAGTAACCCACTCGCTGCCCTACCTTCCTATTCGTAACAAATTCAATCCCATTATGCCATTTTCTGCTGCTGTTGATATTACCCTACACTCATCTGACCAGAAATCCTTGTCTTATTTTTATTTCACTTCACTGCCCCCCTACCTTATCTAGATTGAGCCATTACATTTCCGTCGGCCGGAGTGGCTGTGCGGTTCTAGGCGCTACAGTCTGGAGCCGAGTGACAGCTATTGTCGCAGGTTCGAATCCTGCCTCGGGCATGGATGTATGTGATGTCCTTATGTTAGTTAGGTTTAATTAGTTCTAAGTTCTAGGCGACTGATGACCTCAGAAGTTAAGTCGCATAGCGCTCAGAGCCATTTGAACCATTGCATTTCCCTTTTCAGATTTTCTATTTTGCCTACCACCTTCAGGCTTCTGACATTCCACGCTCCGACTCGTGGAACGTTATCCTTTCGTTGCTTATTCGGTCTTTTTCTCACGCTCAGCTCCCTTAGGCAGTCGCCTACCGGAGATCCGAAAGGGGGCCCATTCTGAAACCTTTTGCCAATGGAGAGATCAACATGACACTTTTTCAGTTACAGACCACATGTCCTGTTGATACAAATTATGTGTCTTTTTATGCAGTGGTCATTATTGCCTTCTGCATCCTCATACCGTTGCTGATTCTTCCATCTTTAGAGGCAGTTTCCCACCCCAAGGGCAATAGAATGTCCCAGATTTCTGTCTGCTCCTCTGCTCTCTTTGACAGTACCATTGGCAGAATGAGGGAAACTTCTTATACCTGACGTCTTCGGCCGCCAATATTGATTATTAATCAAAATCTAAGCAGTGGTTGGTTTCGAACCCAGGACTGACGAATTTCAATGACTATTCAAAGACGCTACCCCTTTTTGTTTTGTTTTTGAATTTTGTTCGTTATTGTTAATTGTATTGGTCGTAGCGGACGTCACATGACATCTGTTGAAGGTTTGAAGTTCGTTGTTGATTCCTCCACTCAGTATTTTATTACAGAGACCAGTCAGCCCTGTGACCGAACACCGTGAGCTACTGCGCCGGCGCCCCTAGACCACGGGCACAGCTGTCATTTAGAGAAGATACAGCCAGGATGTCCAAAGGCCTCCCACGTGTCAAACCGAAGCAACAGTAGTACTTCACTAATTGGCCACAACCCTGCACCACACAAATCACGTTAAGTACTTAAATAAACTACAGGGGTCCTAAAACACAATTAAAGTCATAATGATAATTAAAGCTCTTAATTTTTCTAAAGTAAACAAAAACTCTGTGTGGTCAGTTTGCCGAAAGATATTCGTCACACGCCACACGGGCCTTACAATAAGAGAAATACTGAGTCAATTACTTCCTAATCCTGCGACACCTCCGCCGTGGCACGATACCAAAAGAATAACAATAAACTACTCAACTTGAGACTGGAACGGGAGATCCGCAGAATCGCGTGTGACCTGCCAACACTGAGGCCTCGTGGGGTGACGGGAAGACCGCCGAAGCATAAGGAAAAATCGTCCCTGCCTCGGACCAGGAGAACAGCAACTCGTCAGCCGCTGCCGATGCATGGGTTCTAACGCATACCAAACCACAAACAGCAAAACAAATTTGATAAAACTTAACCTACACAGTAACACTTAAATGGGCAATTGACAATTCAACACGAGTATGGGAGCGGCCCGCTCATAACATTGCAAGTTAACCTTCCGACAAATAGCAAGAAGCAATGTACAAGGTCATTTAAAAGAACCGTTGCATAATAATTAACCACGATTTAAAAAATCAAGTTACAACTTTACTGAGACCCCTTAGGGGTTAATAGACACTGTGATTTGGATATAGAATATTTGGAAGATGGTTGGTTAAACTGTACAACTATAACCCGAAGGGCTCCTCAACACGGAGTAAGAGAGTGTGCAAATACAAGCACGCACACACACGACGCACACTAGCGTAACTTTAGGCTGAGGTCTTTAGTTAAAGGCCAAATCCAATACCTCACCCCAGGAAGGGCCATGAGGTCAAAAAAAAAAAAAAAAAAACATACTATCAGTAGTATCAAATACTCAATAATAACAGACCATGATTTCAAATAGAAGATTAACATTGCAAAATACTTGCTCGGCACATATAGATAATACATAAAAATTTGAAAATTTGAAAACATTGTAACACCTGAAAATACCATGATAGACATGCACTGATGAGCCAAAACATTATGACCACCTGCTTAATAGTTTGTTTGTCCATCTTAGGTCTTTACGCACAGGTCATATAATTCTCGTAAATAATGAGCCGCTGACTTGCACAAGCGGTGATGGCGCCCGATAGCAACCCAGATGGGTTCATTAGGATTTACATCAGGCGAATTTGGTCGCCGAGACATCAACGTGAGTTCACTACAGTGCTCCTTTAACCACTGTAGCACAGTTCCGAGACACGGACAACTGTAAAGCGGGAAGATGATATCTCTGTCAGGGAAGACATCAAGCATGAAAAGATGCCGATGGTTCGCAGCTGTCTGCGTGTATCCAATTACAACTGCAGATCCTGTGAAAGCACAGCAGAATGTCTCCCACAGCATAGCACTGCCCCCACCACCCTACCTCTCCAGGTTTCGCTGCACGTATCGAGCCGCCATTCACCTCTGTGATGGCGTTTGTGGAGACGACCATCGATTATGGAAAATGCGATTCACCGGAAGAGCCCACAGTTTCGAATCCCGATGGTCCCGTGCCCACTGCAGTCATAATTCACGATGTCGTTGGGTCAACATAGGTACACGTGGGGGTGGTCTACTGCGGAGCTCCACGTTCATCAATGTGCGAACGGTATGCTCCCAAACACTTGTGCGTGAGCCAGCATTGTGCTCTTTCGGCAGAGATGCCACAGATCACAATCTATTCTACTTTACAGAGCAGATAAGCCTCCGAAACTCAGGTTCTGCGAAGAATCGTGGCCGTCCCACCATTTAGCGCCTAGTCATAGTTTCACTATGGTTCTACCTCTTTCCGCAGATGCTCAAGACAGTAGCACCTGACCATTCGACCAGCTTCGCTGTTTTCGAGACACTTATTCATAATGCATAAAGACGCTTATTTCAGTGGATTTCCCCATTTGCAGGCCACTTCTTCGGTAGGGTCATCCCCTGCCCGTGTCTGCTCCGCTTAGACACTCTTATTACCACTTCACGTGCCCGCCATAACACCAGCTGTCATCCAACGTCGCAGTGGGCAGAGATCATAATGTTTTTGTTGACCAGCGTACTATGTATTAAATTTATTGTGAAACCTAGTTCTAATTTTACAACTATCATAACACCATTGTATCCGCTAATTTGATAATAAACATTCGTTAGTGATCTTCTACAGACATGGATAGATAAAAGATGCTACAAGTCATATACACTACTGGCCATTAAATTTGCTACACAAAGAAGAAATGCAGATGATAAACGGGTATTCATTGGACAAATATATTATACTAGAACTGACATGTGATTACATTTTCACGCGATTTGGGTGCATAGATCCTGAGAAATCAGTACCCAGAACAACCACGTCTGGCCGTAATAACGGCCTTGATGCGCCTGGACATTGAGTCAAACAGAGCTTGGATGGCGTGTACAGGTACAGCTGCCCATGCATCTTCAACACGATACCACAGTTCATCAAGAGTAGTGACTGGGGTATTGTGACGAACCAGTTGCTCGGCCACCATTGACCAGACGTTTCCAATTGGCAAGAGATTTGGAGAATGTGCTGGCCAGGGCAGCAGTCGAACATTTTCTGTATCCAGAAGGACCCGTACAGGACCTGCAACATGCGGTCGTGCATTATCCTGCTGATATGTAGGGTTTCGCAAGGATCGAATGAAGGGAAGAGCGCCGGCCGGAGTGGTCGAGCGGTTCTAGGCGCTTCAGTCTGGAACCGCGCGACCGCTACGGTCGCAGGTTCGAATCCTGCCTCGGGCATGGATGTGTGTGATGTCCGTAGGTTAGTTAGGTTCTAAATTCTAGGGGACTGATGACCTCAGATGTTAAGTCCCATAGTGCTCAGAGCCATTTGAACCATTTGAAGAGAAGAGCCACGGGTCGTAACACATCAGAAATGAAACGTCCACTGTTCAAAGCGCCGCCAATGCGAACAAGAGGTGACAGAGACGTGTAACCAATGGCACCCCATACCATCACGCCAGATGATACGCCAGTATGGTGATGATGAATACGCACTTCCAATGTGTGTTCACCACGATGTCGCCAAACACGGACGCGACCATCATGATGCTCTAAACAGAACCTGGATTCATCCGAAAAAGTGACGTTTTGCCATTCGTGCACCCAGGTTCGTCGTTGAGTACACCATCGCAGGCGCTCCTGTCTGTGTTTCAGCGTCAAGGGTAACCGCAGCCATAGTCGGCAACCTAGTGTGAATGCTCTGAAAAGCTAATCATTTGCATATCACAGCATCTTCTTCCCGTCGGTTAGATTTCGCATCTGTAGCACGTCATCTTCGCGGTGTAGCAATTTTGATGGCCAGTAGTGTATATGGCGGCAGAAATTTTTGACCGTCTTTTACTCAGAAACGGTGAAGTATCTACGGATTATCCGAGACTCATGTTTCCTTACTTTGACCCCTCTTTCACTGATAAAAGTTTCTGGGAAATCGGGTGATAGCTCTTGCTGTGTTCTCCTGGTTAGTGTTATACGTGTGGTGTGTGTTATTTCAAAACGTCCGAAAAATAGGCACCACTTATATAAAAGTAATTGGATAAATGTCCTATTAGGCGTTCGTAAAGCATTTCGCGATCAGAGATTTCTGGATTCCCACCAGGAATTAGATTAAATCTTTCCTCTGTGCATTTTATATAATGAACGGCTGTTACACTGTTTCGCGCTAGGTGGATGATGTTATTGCTTGGACAACTCTCTTTATCACTGAATGTGATAGCCTTGTCCACGAACTGCGTATCAGTAAGCTTCAACAGCATAACTTTTATTATGTAACATGCATCTCCTTGAGCAAGACGACTACTCTCAGAGTTATCAGAAACCATCGATTCAAATATTTCTTTGTTATTCAAATGGTTCAAATGGCTCTGAGCACTATGCGACTTAACATCTATGGTCACCAGTCCCCTAGAACTTAGAACTACTTAAACCTAACTAACCTAAGGACATCACACAACACTCAGTCATCACGAGGCAGAGAAAATTGCTGACCCCGCCGGGAATCGAACCCGGGAACGGGAAGCGAGAACGCTACCGCACGACCACGAGCTGCGGACTTTCTTTGTTGTAATTGCACGCCTGAGTCGTCATCAAGGATGAGAAGAATGATACTGCTTCTCTGCTTTCGACCAACACATTTGTCGAGAGTATCATTGGTTAATGTGCAAACACTAACAACAGGGAAAATTCGGAGCTACATGGGTGAATGTAATTGAAAAAGCAGTCACATTAAACACTCAAAGACCTGCTCTGTCTATCGTGTGGCTAGAAGCGTCAGTGTTAGGCAAACCTCAATTAGCGAAAATTAGCTAAATGAAGTGGAAACGTCAAATTATCTACCGGCATTCCTCATTACGTCAAAGGGGAATACAACTATTTGAGTTCGAATGAGGCAAATTAGTGGCACCGCTATGAAATGGCTTCGTCATACCGCGCTATTTCGGTTAGTACTGGGCTCGCTGCAACAGTAGTGATGTGTTTGCGTGGATGTGGGCGTGTGTATATTTGTGTGTGTGTGTGTGTGTGTGTGTGTTTGAATGTGTGTGTGTGTGTGTGTGTGTGTGTCTGTGTTTGCATGCGTGTGTGTGTGTGTGTGTGGATCATACGTAATCTGTGTCCCACATACGGCCTCGAAATGTGTCCATATCAACTACGTTGCCTGCTACGACCATTTTGCAGGAGCCGTGAATGTCTAAGACATTTCACAGCCGTGCTGAGTGCGTGGCAGCTGTTGTTACCGTGGTATACAAATGGTTATCTAGCTTTCTTGGCATCGTGGTAATCTGAATAGTGATCTCGAGAAGCTTTCAATTACGCAGATGGTAACGCCGCGTTATACAGTTCCTGGATGAAAAGTGTGAAGATAATACTGGGCTTACTTGGAGAAGTGAGGCTATCAGCGTTTATCTAACTCTCACGTTCTTCTTATCATGTTACCCATGGAATTTGGTCGGCAAGTCGTTCGTTACGGTCCTCCAAAAAAACACAATTGTTCCTTTTTGTACTCGTGTACAAATTTCATGGAGGGAGATTCGCAAGGACTATATTCTAGTATTCTTTAATTCCGTGGCACGACTTTTATGATCTCTAACTACACCGCGACCTTCTACAGTTCTACAGATTCACTTACTTGCGTATTGTCATGCAAGGTCTCCAGATAAATTCTTAGAAACCCCATTAAGAGTGTACAGTGGTGGCTATAGAGCGCTTTAGATGTTGCGGAACTCGCAAAAGGCGGTCATGTGTAATTCTACGCCTGCATCATACTCCGCAAGTCACCTAGCGGTGTGTGGTGGAGAGTACCTCTAGAACCGTTAACTGATCCACCTTTCCCTTCTCCGCTAGCGAGTGGGGGTGGGAAGAATGATTGACGATAAGCCTCTGTATTGGCTCTAATTTTTCTAATTTTCTCGCCGTGGTCATTTCACGAGGTGTGGTAGGAAGTTATATATTGTCCGACTCTTTCTGGAAAGTGCTCTATCGAAATTTCGATAGAAAAACCTTTCTGTGACGCAAAACACATATTTTGCAGTGCCTGCCAAAGCAGTTTGCTGAGCATCTCTATCAAGCTCTCGCACGGACTAAACGATCTTGTGGTGACACGCGCCGCTCTTCTTTCGATCTTGTCTCTTCTATCAGTCCTGCGAGGTAAGGATGACAGACTGATGAACAACACCCAAGAATCGTTCAAACAAGCTCGTTGTAAGCCACTGCCTTCTTGAATGAGTTGAGTTTCGTAAAGATTCTTCCCATGAATCTCAGTCTAGCATCTGCTTTTCCTACTATTTAGATTACGCCGTGATTCCACATAAACTAACTCTGGATAGTTCCTCCTAGATACTTTACGACAGGTACGGTTTCCAGCAGTTTGTCATCAATAGTGTAGTTGCACAGTAGTACATCTCTTTTCCTATGTTTGCACAATATGTTACATTTATTAATGTTGAGGAGCCGGCCAGTGTGGCCGAGCGGTTCTAGGCGTTTCAGTATGGAACCGCGCGACCGCTACGGTCACAGGTTCGAATCCTACCTCGGGCATGGATATGTGTGATGTTCTTAGGTTATTTAGATTTAAGTAGCTCTAAGTTCTAGAGGACTGATGACCTCAGATGTTAAGTCCCATAGAACTCATAGCCATTTGAACCATTAATGTTCAGGGTAAAATACCAGGGCGTGCACCATTGATGAATCCTCTGCAGGTCAGTAGACAACCTCATTGTCACTTTTCGTTGTTTAGGGTCAATTGCTACTTTTTGCACCACACAGATATCTTTTTAAAATCTTTTTGCGATTTGTTTAGATCTTCTGAAGACTTTACTAGTCGATAAAAGACAGCGTCATAAGCAAACAACCTAAGACGGCTGCTCAGGTTGTCTCCCAAATCGTTTGTATATATATGTAAGGAACAGCAAAAGGCCTATAACACTACCTTGGAGAACGCCAGAAATAACTTCTGTTTTACTCGATGACTCTCCGTCAATTACTACGAACTGTGACCTCTCTCACAGGAAATCAGGAATACAGTTATGTAACTGAGACGATATTACATAAGCACGCAATTTCACTAAAAGCCACTTCTGCGGTACAGTGTCAAAAGCCTTCCGGAAATCCAGAAATACGGAATCAATCTGAAATCCCCTCTCAATAACACTCCACACCTCATGCGAGTAGAGAGCTAGTTGTGTTTCACAAGAACGATGTTTCCTAAATCCGTGTTGACTGTGTGCCTATAGACCGTTATCTTCGAGGTAATTCATAATGTTCGAACACAATATACGTTCCAAAATCCTGCTGCATATCGACGTGAACGATATGGGCCTGTAATTTAGTGGATCACTCCTACTATCTCTCTTGAATGTTGGTGTGACCTGTGCAACTTTCCAGTCTTTGGGTACGAATCTTTCGTCGAGCGAACGGTTGTATATGATTGTTAAGTATGGAGCTAATGCATCACCATACTCCGAAAGGAACCTAACTGGAATACAGTCTGGACCAGAAGACGCTTTTATTAAGTGATTTAAGTTGCTTCACTACTCCGAGGATATCTACTTCTACTTTATGTTGGCAGCTGTTCTTGATTGGAATTCTAGAATATTTACGTCGTCTTCTTTTATGAAGGGATTTCGGAAGGCTGTGTTTAGTAGCTGTGCTTTGGCAGCACTGTCTTCGATAGTGTCTCCATTGCCATCGCCCAGACAAGGCATTGATTGTTTTTGTCGCTAGCATACTTGACACACGACCAGAATTTCTTTGGATTTTTTGCCAGGTTTCGAGACAAAGTTTCGTTGTGGAAACTGTTATAAGCATCTCGCATTGAACTCCGCGCTAAATTTCGAGCTTCTGTAAAAGATCGCCAATCTTGGAGATTTTGCGTGTGTTTAAATTTGACATGCTTTTTTCGTTGTTTCTGCAACAGTGTTCTGACCCGTTTTGTGTACACAGAAGGATCATCTCCATCGTTTGTTAACTTATTTGGTATAAATCTCCCAATTGTTTCCGATACTATTTCATTTAATTCAAGCCACATTTGGTCTAAACTTATATTATTGGTTTGGAAGGAGTCGAGATTGTCTCTCAGAAAGGGGTCAAGTGATTTTATATCCGCTTTTTTGAATAGATATGTCTTTCCTTTATTTTTGGAGGATTTGCGGATTACAATATTCAGTCTCACTACGACAACTCAGTGTTCGCTAACCCTTGTATCGGTTTTAATGCTCGTTATTAACTCAGGATTATTTGTTGCTAAGAGGTCAAGTGTGTTTTCACACCCGTTTACTATTCACGTGGGTTCATGAACTAACTACTCGAAATAATTTTCAGAAAATGCGTTGGGCACAATTTCGGATGATGCGTACCTCCGGAATTATTTTCGCCAACATATCGAGGGTAAATGAAAGTCACTACCAATTATAATCGTATGAGTACGTGTTTAAACTTAAACTCAATTTTTTTGTTGTTGAAACTTTCAGCAATTGTGTCATCTGAAATGGGAGGTCGGTAAAAGGATGCAATTATCATTGTATTCCGGTTGCCAACAGTGACCTCTGCCCATACTAACTCATAGGAAGTATCTACTTCAGTTTCGCGACAAGATAAACTACTTCTAACAGCAACAAACACGCCACCGCAAACCGTGTTTGGCGTAACGTTTCGGAACACCGTTAGGTTCTTCGCAAAAATTTCGGCTGGGCTTGTATCCGGCTGTAGCCAGATTTCAGTGCCTGTAACGATTTGAGCATCAGTGCTTTCTATTAACTTTTGGGGCTCTGGTAGCTCTCTAACACAGCTACGACAATTTATAACTGTTTACCGATGGTTCCTGTATCTACGTTCTTTCAGTGTTCAGCCTGCACGCTTTCTGACTGAAGCTCTTGTGTTTTCCCGAGACCCTCTAACCTAAAAAATCGACACACAGCCCCTGCTACCCGTGTAGCCACTTCTTGCGTATAGCGGACACGTGACCAATTCAGCGGAACCCAAGTTGGCGCAAGTCGAGGAATCTGCAGCCTACCAAGCGATTATAATGTCTTTTCTATGCCGCGATCGGTTATCTTAGTATCAGCCATTTCGACGTTCGTACGATGGTTGAAAGGAGGGACCGTGTTACGATCTTTCGCATTGAAACAATTTTGGGAACACCTAAACCAGTATTCGGCATTGTCTCTGCTGTTTTCCATTTTGGTACCTGTATCGTCACTGAGTGGATGAATAGAGGATTTCGAGCCGTTTACTGATTTTACACAAGCCCAAAACCTCTTAATGTTTTTGCTCAGATTGGTTAACAAAATTTTACTTTCATTGATCGCTTCTCTCATTTGTCTCCTTACACTCATTTTCGCTTCGTTCGGCTTTCGTTTGTCCGCCAGGCTTTGACTTTTCTTGAATCTATGATGGTGATCTAAATGATGCTAGTGAAGTGGCGCACATGTGTAAGTTGGTTGTTTGATATCAGCACAACAATATGGGTCGAATGGGGACGAAACAGAATGTCAGACAGAAGCTATCGTGCCCTTGTTCAGTGAGTGAAGTTGTCTGAACTGCTGGTGCATCAACTCTCATTGACTAACGTGCCTGCAAGGAATTGTTTACCACCCACAGTGATGAACGACTGGTGGCAGAGATGACTGATACGCCATGTCCATGACAGTCGGGTTCAGAGCAGACGAGAATTACTGCTGGCAGTTGATGAACATCCATCTCAACCTGTCTCTGAACAAACACCGAAAAGTTGACAGCGTGCATTGGACATATGGAATTGTATACCTGCAATGCCAGTCCTCACAGCGGTACAAAAAGTTCTACATCTTAAGGAGTGTATACCGACGAGTTGCGATTTTACCTCTTTTCAAAAGATACGAGCCGTCGTCTGCAACGAAAGCCTTATAATACGTTAAATCTGTAATACGTGGACGTTGTATACAATCGTATTCCGCATATTTTGAGTATCTAAAGTAATCAACTTTTTTCGCACCACAATATACGCTCACTCTTACATCTGACCAGACATTGTACGTTTTTTACCTTACATTACATTCATTTCGAGGAGCATGTTATAAGTTACATTTAATACAGAATACAAAGTTACCTTTTCTTTTTTTTCCTATTACATATCCTATCACCCCGTCCCTTCTTCTCGTCAGTACTTTCTACACGTTTCTTTCTTTCCAGATTCCGCGGAGAACTGTCTCATTCCTATCTTATCGGTCAACAACACTTCGATTCTCTTCTTTTAATGTTTTACCATAGTCCATGACTTACTACTGTACAATGCTATGCTCCAAACGTACGTTCTCAACAATTAATTCGTCAAATTAAGATGCCTCTTGTCCTGGAATGCCCTTTTTGCCTGTGCTAATCTGCTTTTTCATGTCCTCCTTGCTTCATCCGTCATGTGTCATTTTGCTTCAGATGTAGCAGAATTTCTTAACTTCGCCTATATTGTGAGCCCTAATTTTGGTGTGTTTACCGCTAATCTCATTTCTGGAACTCCTTATTGTTTTCGTCTATCTTCGTTTAACTCTCAGTCTGTACTCATAAACTGTTCATTCCATTCAGTACGTCCTGTATTTCTTCTTCGCTTTCACTGAGTACGCATCGTTATCATTCAAACTTATCATTTAAAAATCTTTAAAGCTTGGTGCTCCACAGCTTTCAAATATTTATTAAAAGACATCGTCTACGCACCATGAGCTGCCCTAGAAATATTTATTTCCGAATACCGGTTTTCTGGTTTATAATCTGTCATCAGTGGTACCTCATACAGGGGAAGAAAAATCTGTTTGAACTTTCATAGCCAATAGTATCCGAATGACCTGAATTGCATTTCGCCTGATTTTCATGCAGCACACATTACGTAGCAGTCTTGCAGTTCGTCTAATCTCTTTGCGCTAGAGTCATTTTACTATACAAAATGGATACTACAAAACATATCTAGAGAAGACTGCTTTTTAGGATAATCAGTCCAGATGTAAACTCAGTTTTATTACAGTACGCCACATTTCAAGATCACTACAACACTCGCTAGAATTTAAGATACTATATCAGTCACATAAGTCAAACCAGCAGTCTTTAGACAAAATTAAATATTGTTATGAAGAAGTATTTTTGCTCTTTAAATGTTTTCCCCACACCTGTGCAACGTCGTTTCTAATACGAGTGATTTGTCATAAAATGGATGTTGAACTAGCCTGTTAAAAGCAGTGCGCCTGAAAGCGGCAAGCGAGCAATGGAAACCTCAAAGTTAACATCATATTACCAGTAATTTGTCGGCAAGCGAGCTATGGAAACCTCAAAGTTAACATCATATTACCAGTAATTTGTCTGTACTCATGACTGAGCAATTATTTGCCCACATGTCGGTACTTCAAACGACATGACGAACTTTTTTGTCCTTGACCTGGATGGAAACGAAGCATGTATAGCCATTGTAGCTACGGGAAGCATTAGCGCCTGACCCACACTCGATCACAGCAACGTTAGTCACTGGTGAATAGGCTCGAGAGTCATGAAATGTTGAAGTTTTCAGTGGTATCAGTCTTGTAAATGTGAATTTGAAAATTTTTTTGCACTTCCTGGAAACCTGTCAAGACCCTTATCTCCCGTTACCTATTCCTGGAGGACGTTTAATATAATTCAAGTAACAAAGACTCCACGTGTTTAAAATGAAATGATATGATGTAAAGTTTTGTGACGAGGACTCGAACCCAGCACGTAATCCGATAGTTAACTAAGTAAAATCAGATGTTAGATGTCGAATTTTAACACCGGCAGCGAGATGTTTGAATCCGAAATGTGTATACAATTGTTTCTGGCTGACGGGGAATCGGACGTGGCTCCTGCCGCCGTTGTTTCCTCGCCAGCAGTTAGGTGTGTGCATGTTTGAGTAGAAATAACAGCACTTATTGTTACTATTGGCAACACACAAAGAGATAAAAATGATAATTATTTATCACTAATAGTTCGGCGCATATATGCTAGGGCTTCCAATGAAATCATGATTATTTTTGTGCTCGACTAGGATTCGAACCAACATATGTGCCAATCGTGGAAATCTAGAAGAGTCTGCAATCTTGGATAAAATAACGGAATAATCGAAATATATCGTTCCGTGGGGATCTCATACCACGAAAGAAGAGATACGAGTTCTTTTTCCAGTCCAGCACCAAATTCTTCAACGTCTCAAGTTCAGATAAAATAACAACCCTTTGACCTGAAGTGACCGTCGCCTCATTAAATAAAATGAAGTTTATAGCGCAAGGAAGCTCACTGGCGACAGAGTTTCTGTTTGCCGCGACTTCCGCCTCTGCTATGGCCAACCTAAACCGGATCTAGCCCAGTGGTAACGAAAGGATATGATGTTCACAAAAAGGATTCTGAATTACTGCAGATCCTGACGTTCTTCACTTGGCATTACTAGACGAGTAGAAGATCTGTTTGTGTTCGTTTAAAATACACGACAGAAGTGGGAATTGAGCACATACCTCGCAACTAAAACACTACGATCAACACAGCTACCACTGAAGCCCACATTCGCTAAACTCATGACTGTGTCTCAACGTGTGATGTGTTTAGCTTACAGATTAGACACGATGGAAAAAATTCAGTTCTCTATTAACAGGTCAATTATCAGCAGGTTACTGCTGATAATAATGATGAGATAAAAGAAATTATTCAGATAGTGAAGGGAGACGAAAATTTAATATTCATGGGTGACTGGAATTCGATAGTACGGAAAGGTAGAGAAGGAAACGTAGTAGGTGAATATGGAATGGGGCAAGGTATGAAAGAGGCAGCCGCCTGGTAGAATTCTGCACAGAGCATAACTTAATCATATCTGACACT
The DNA here is from genome assembly GCF_023898315.1 of Schistocerca nitens. Taxonomy (NCBI): domain Eukaryota; kingdom Metazoa; phylum Arthropoda; class Insecta; order Orthoptera; family Acrididae; genus Schistocerca; species Schistocerca nitens. The sequence continues at coordinate 504,169,030 of NC_064621.1, forward strand.
TGGTTCAAGAATCACGAAAGAAGGTTGTATACATGGAAGAAGCATGGGGATACTGGAGGGTTTCCGATAGATTATATAATGGTAAGACAGAGATTCAGGAACCAGGTTTTAAATTGTAAGACATTTTCAAGGGGAAGATGTGGACTCTGACCACAATCTATTGGTTATGAACTGCAGATTAAAACTGAAGAAACTGCAAAAAGGTGTGAATTTACGGAGATGGGAATTGCATAAACTAACAGAACCAGAGGCCGTAGAGAGTTTCGGGGAGAGGATTAGGGAACGATTGACAAGAATGGGGGCTAAATAAATACAGTAGAAGAAGAATGGGTAGCTTTGAGGAATGAAATAGTGAAGGCAGCAGAGGATCAAGTAGGTAAAATGACCATGGGTATTACAAATCCTTCGGTAACAGAAGAAATATTGAATTTAATTGATGAAAGGAGGAAATACAGAAATGCAGTAAATGAAGCAGGGAAGAAGGAATACAAACGCCTCAAAAATGACATCGACAGGATATGCAAAATGGCTAAGCAGGGGTGGATAGAGGACAAATGCAAGAATGTAGATGCATATATCACTAGGGGTAAGATAGATACTGCCTACAGGAATATTAAAGAAAGCTTTGGAGAAATGAGAACCACTTGCATGAATAACAAGAGCTCAGGTTGGAACCCAGTCCCAAGCAAAGAAGGGAAAGCAGAAAGGTGGAAGGAGTATATAGAGGGTCTATACAAGACCAATGTTCTTGAGGACAGTATTATGGAAATGGAAGAGGATGTAGATGAAGATGAAATGGGAGATACGATACTGTGTGAAGTGTTTGGCAGAGCACTGAAAGACCTAAGTCGAAACATGGCCCTGGGAGTAGACAACATTCCATTAGAACTACTGAGAGCCTTGGGAGAACCAGGCATAACAAAACTCTACCATCTAGTGAACAAGATGTATGAGACAGGCGAAATACCGTCAGACTTCGAGAAGAACATAATAATAACAATCCCAAAGAAAGCAGGTGTTGACAGATGTGAAAATTACCAAGCTATCAGTTTAATAAACCACGGCTGCAAAATACTAACACGAATTCTTTACAGACGAATGGAAAAACTGGTAGAAGCCGACCTTGGGGAAGATTAGTTTGTTGACAGATGTGAAAATTACCAAGCTATCAGTTTAATAAGCCACGGCTGCAAAATACTAACACGAATTCTTTACAGACGAATGGAAAAACTGGTAGAAGCCGACCTTGGGGAAGATCAGTTTGGATTCCGTAGAAATGTCGGAACGCGTGAGGCAATACTGACCCTCCGACTTATCTTAGAAGATAGATTAAGGAAAGGCAAACCTACGTTTCTAGCACTTGTAGACTTAGAGAAAGCTTTTGACAATGTTGACTGGAATACTCTCTTTCAAAATCTGAAGGTGGCAGGGGTAAAATACAGGAAGCGAAAGGGTGTTTACAATTTGTACAGAAACCAGATGGCAGTTATGAGAGTCGAGGCTCATGAAAGGGAAGGAGTGGTTAGGAAGGGAGTGAGACAGGGTTGTAGCCTATCCCCGATGTTATTCAATATGTATATTGAGCAAGCAGTGAAGGAAACAAAAGAAAAATACGGAGTAGGAATTAAAATCCATGGAGAAGAAATAAGAACTTTGAGGTTCGCCGATGACATTGTAATTCTGTCAGAGATATCAAAGGACTTGAAAGAGCAGTTGAGTGGACAGCGTCTTGAAAGGAGGATATAAGATGAACATCAACAAAAGCAAAACCAGTATAATAGAATGTAGTCGAATTAAGTCGGGTGATGCAGAGGGAATTAGATTAGGAAATGAGACGCTTTAAGTAGTAAATGAGTTTTGCTATTTGAGGAGCAAAATAACTGATGATGGTCGAAGTAGAGAGGATATAAAATGTAGACTGGCAATGGCAAGGAAAGCGTTTATGAAGAAGAGAAATTTGTTAACATCGAGTATAGATTTAAGTGTCAGGAAGTCGTTTCTGAAAGTATTTGTATGGAGTGTAGCCATGTATGGAAGTGAAACGTGGACGATAAATATTTTAGACAAGAAGAGAATAGAAGGTTTCGAAATGTTGTGCTATAGAATAATACTGAAGATTATATGGGTAGATCACATAACTAATGAGGAGGTAATGAATAGAATTGGGGAAAAGATAAATTTGTGGCACAACTTGAATAGAAGAAGGGATCGGTTGGTAGGACATATTTTGAGGCATCAAGGGATCACCAATTTAGTATTGGAGGGCAGCCTCTAGGGTAAAAATGGTAGAGGGAGACCAAGAGATGAATACACTTATCAAATACAGAAGGATGTAGGTTGCAGTAGGTACTGGGAGATGAAGAAGCTTCCACAGGATAGAGTAGCATGGAGAGATGCATCAAACCAGTCTCTGGACTGAAGACCACAACAAGAACAACTGACACGGAAATTATGCTAGTCTCTGTCAGCGGAATGTAAAGACGATTGAAGCTATCATAGGCTCGATTCGGAGCCATTTTCAAATTTTCGCTACTTCAAGAAATTTCTTTGATCGAGAAATACCATTGCAAATTATGAAGCTACCGAATACTTCTAGTAGGATATCACATACATCCATGCCCGAGGCAGCATTCGAACCTGCAACCGTAGGTGTCGCCTAAAACCTCTCAGCGGTCGCAGGTTCGAATGCTGCCTCGGGCATGGATGTGTGTGATGTCCTTAGATTAGTTAGGTTTAAGTACTTCTAAGTTCTAAGGGACGGATGACCTCGGATGTTAAGTCCCCTAGTGCTTAGAGCCATTTGAACCATTTGAACTTCTATTATTACTGCGGTTATAGCTATTAACTTCCTCATTCTGCTGTTGTTACTCGCGTTCCTGAAGAAAGCGTTTACCGCTTCTTTGTCATTTTTAGAAGCAGCTACCCAAAAGCAGGTAAAAAATTAGTTCGCAGCAAATTGTTGCATGGTTCTGGACAAGTGGACCGTCACAAGTAGTTATTTAGCTCTTTCCATGTGGAGGAAACACTTTTCAGCTCAATATCGCACATCTCCAATTATTCGTAGATTACATTAAAATTAAATTAAATGATGAAGACGTTACTTCATAACAGAAATTGCGTTGAATTACCTTTTTACTTGCGCTCAGCAACGACGCTTGTAAAATACTAAAACTGGCGGTAAACACCACTTTCAAAGCCAGAGGATGTGAATGTCTTCTGTAAAGCGTCATAGTCATTCTCTCTAGATGACTTTATCGACGTCAAATATTTCAAGTAGTACAAGGAAGACAATACTGCAGAAGATAAACTGTTTTCCGTTGCAAAAAACTCATTTTACGTGGTTCCAGCTCATACTACTCTTTAATTTAGTGTATAGAAATGTTTATATACTGTGTACGAACAAAGAGTTTAGGTTACACTATGGTATTGTTCACTTGGCAGAGCCCTGTTGTAGGGATTGAGCTGCATCCACTTCCTGACATTCTGTTCTCTACTGGTACATTTACTCGCTATTGCATGTTTTGCTTACGCTCAGTGCTTTACCTGTAGTATCCACTTCAACAATGCACAAAAATATTTAACGTCGCAAAACTGACATCCGACTCAGAGGCCTTACACTTAGTACCCAACTAGCCATTCTAACTCATTGGAACACCATTTTCAGTAAACTGATATATTTAAGACTATTTTCCACTGCCCTTTTTAGCCGGAAAATACGCAGGTGACTATACAGTATTTTCGTGTGCAAGCGATGCCTCCGATTCCAAAATTTAATAATGCCATAGCTTCCAGTTCACTATATTCCTGCCCTAAACTGGCTCTGCATGATTTCAGGCCCCACGTACTGCAATGTCATCCTGACTCCAACAGTGTGCTAGTACTGCCAACGTCATTGTTCGGTTTACTTGATTTTGTAATCATTGATATAAACGTTGCAAGGGGGCTTAAGTAAAGGGAAAAGACTAATATTAGTGAATGAATGCAATACTTTTACTAGCTGTGTGACCGGTTATGAAGTCTCGTAACCTGTTGGTCCTGACTAGTATTAGCACGCAATCTGACTGCAGAAAATAAAAATAATGAATGACAAGGAATTTCCATTAACACAATTGATTAATTAAGTCCCCTGCGACTATAAAAGCTACGAAACTACACACCACAAGTGTAACTGTTCTGTGTGTGGTAGTGTGACTCAACTTACATGTATCTGGCTTGGTTCTTTCTCAATTCCACAAAATATTTTACATACCATTTACAATGAACTAATTGAATAACCAGAAATACTATAATTACACATAGAAACTGAGATGTTTGGATTTTCCCACCTCTGTGTTGCAAATGGTTTGCGTGAAATGCCCAGTCAATGCGCTGTTGTTTTGACGTCAATTCTACCAACATTGAGAGTTCTTTAGTTCTCAGGGTTTTGTAAAATTCCTGGATTCATGTCTCGTCGCTGTGCAGCCTATGAAAACGATTGTGGAAGACTCCCAAATAAATTCCAAAGTAAAGTACCGTTTTAATACCAATACATTTCCAGGACTCTGGTGTCCGAGCCTGGTGAACTGTACCGGTTACATCACATGTACCCAAAGTTGACATCAAACGACACCGAGTTCACAACAATCAACAAACAAGTGAGCCTACAATACATTTGCTCGCAACCCCAACCAAAAAACGAGTGCGTCAAGGCGCCTGCGTGACCTCTATTCATACTTTTGTTAACAATTACCTACAATGAAAACTACAATTTTATGTAAAACCACAGTTAAAAGTTAAACAAAATATGTGATACACATTGCTAAAAATTTACAATCTCAGTGCTGAACAATGTGAACCTATTTGCAACTTAGTTATGAGTTAATATAACATTTTCTGACTAATTATGTTACAGGTAAAAATTACATTTATAAATTTGTTTATAACAAATCAACTAGTCCCTGAATTTTAGTGCTAACATATATTGGAGTTTCAATTAACATGCTTTATTTATATGTTCTATTTAATTTGCTGTAGTAATTTTATACTGATAGGTTTACTGGTACATCCTGACCATGTGCTACATTTCTTTCAATTAGTTACAGTATTAATTTCAAGTTCATATTATGTTTCTCACATAAGAACAATGTTAATAAGCAAAGTATCGTTTTCGAATTATATGTATACTGAAATAGTGATTATTTTAGTATGTAATTTGGAAACAGGTCACTTTACAATTGGACAATTAGGACTGGTGTTTATCTTTAATGCTCTGCAAGGGGTTCTGATAGGTAGCAATGAGATACAGTAATATTTCAATACCCTCCGAAGAGTTTTGCCTAGCCTGATAGACGAAACTCTTCTCACAGAAATATTAGTGTGATTGATGTGATACAGTACTAGTTGGACAAAATAACACAAACTGCATATATCTTAAAAGGTACAAATTTTGATCATGCAACTTTACATACAGATAAATTTTCAAAATAGCTACAAACATATACATCAAGAAAACAAGAATTGGAAATATGAGATTACAAAGAAATTTCCAAACTTTTACAAAATCAATATTTACATCAAATTTTCTGAATGAATGTTTTTCCAAAACTATCACTTCTAGAGCTTCCTTGTTTTTGTCACTTCTAGAGCGTCCATTAATTTTCAATCCTTCAAACACTCAAACACAACTAAGCTAACAAATCACAAATTTGATTGGATTGATTACGTTGCACCTTTAAAGTGTCCATATGACATGTTCTAGAATAATATTATCACATAAAAGACAGAAGAATAAAATGTACCCTAACAGTTCGCAATACCATAAAATATTTTACAAATCTTATCAAACATGAATATTCAAAATTATATTTGTATATTTATATTGTGACAGTATAGATACTGTTCATTTATATCTAATCGGGGTTGTTGTAACAAGTATCTGAATATACCATGTATAGTCAAATTTCTTGGCTTTGTACATCAAATGCAATAACGTTTCAAAATGTTTACCAGACATCCAGAAAGTCAGATCAAATTAACACTGAGAAACAGCTTCAAGATTTTATAAATTGTGACAAAATAAGTATTACATCAATAAAATTCCTGAAAGTGGCAAGATACACTTAAGCAAGTGAAAATGTAATTGTGCTATAGTTAGCAACCTTGCAGTAAGGAGATTCTGTAAAAAAAATCCAGAACCTTGTCCCATTGCATCTTATATTTCATTTCCTCAAGTCTTCATTCTGTCTATTAAAGTTGTCATTTCCTACCCCTCAATACCAAACTAGTCTTCTGAGATGTGACTAATGTAAAATAACAGTTTTTCAATGCGATTTGTGTGCTATGTGTTGTCATAGTTGTTCAAAATAACTCAAGTTTAATTTCACATCGGCATTTCCTTAAATCAAAATGTATAAGAGTTCTACTTCATGTGATTCAAATGATGCATTAGTTCCGTTATGTGTAACTGCACAGTACCATCATCATCATAATCATCTCAATTAAACGAATCATCAAAACCATGAATAAATGAGGGTTGAATACCACCAACCACCTCAGCAGCATTGCATACCATATAACCTAAACCTATCATCATCATCATCATCATCTTAATCATCCAAATACCCCTATGAAAAGGCAAGCCAAAACAAACTATCTTTCATCACTAAACCGTAAACATGAATTCATGTGAATCAGAATCAGGAATGAGTCTGCAAGCTCAAATCCTTAATACAAATGCAAATCACAACATCACTTTCCTTATTTCAAGACAATCCTCAAAAATTCATAACAATTTCAACATCTCTCTTGTGTGTACATAACTGAGTGAAACATGTATATAGTATACCATGGCGATAATCCCTTCTTAACAGCATAAATCACTTCAAACCTCTCATAAATCATAACGTCTTTCAACATCTCATGTGTTCTTATATATAGTAACACATAAATTCAGTTGTCAATCGTATAACGATATGAGGAGCAGTATGTATTAATAAGCTTAGTGTATTTTCACACAATTCACCTTTCTTTCTGGATAAACTGATATAAATACAGTATGGTCTGTTGTCTGTAAAGATGAGTAACTGTTCCTCACTAGAAAATACATATTGGTCTTTCCTGGCAACGTAAGTTCAAATCATATTCCTCACATATCAGTAATAGTCACAATCGGTAGGACGTAAATGTCAAATTATCAATACATCTGATGATGCCGATTACTCAATCAAAACAAAATGTATCTTATACTACAAATGAAATCACATGAAAATATCTTACATAACACATATAAGCAAATATAGGTACAAAATATTAACATATGTATTGTTGGAAGATTGTGTGTCAGAAAGGTATCGTAGAATGCGGCATCAGTGTTTTCGAGAAGAAAATGTCACATTAGCAGGGCACCTTGCATAAACCACATGCATAGTTCTCAAAGATTGTGTACTCCCCTGAGGGATTGCAATTATTGCACATAAGGTTTCAACTGAGTGACATTTCTTAAACCAAATAGCTTTTTTGATTTGGTATAGATAAGTCGGTAGGCGTTTGGATGTGGTTTCTCATAAACTTCAAATGGGCCAATGTAAATATCGAAAAATTTCTTGATCTCTCTATTGATTGCCTTGGATTTCTCATAACTTTTGGTTAAGACTAAATCACCTACATTGTACTGTGTAAACTTTCCTTTTCAATCGTGTTTAAGCTTCCTCCTGGCACAGTGTGTTTCAATATTTTTCTTTACTATTTCCATTCTCTCGTCCGGTGTCAACTCATTACAGACAGGGAAATTGATCAATTCATACAAGATGTTTGGTGGGTGTTTGTTAAAATGGACTTCATAAGGTATAAAGCCAGTTGCTGTATGTTGTAAAGTGTTCAAAATCACATATGTAACCTGACCAATTTGTATGATCTTTAGAACAGTAAGTTCTACAAAGCCTGCCTATTTCACGCATATAGCGCTCAGGTGGGTTACAAGATGGAGAATAAACAGAAATAAGGACATGCTTAATGTCTTGCAAACGAACAGACGGAAGCATTACGTTACCCAGTATTTCACAGTGGTAATGACTAGAAAATGGACGGTCGAGTTGCCACAGAACGTCGTTACCAATTGTTAATATCCATTCCAGCACTTCTTTGAGTCTAATGGACGTATTTTCTGTCGAATCTCCTTCCACTTGGTCGATGTACATGGACCGAAGTATTTGGTGCAGTAAAAATACACCTTCTCGACCGTTAACATAACTTGCTCTCAGTGCGACAGCGGTTTAACCCGGAAGCCTTATGTTGCTCCTTCAACATTTTCTTAACCGCTAATTTTGGTCCATACCTACCTTTCTCGTTGAGACGACAACGAATGGTCGACCTGCTAAGACTTACATGGACGATGTTCCTAATTTTTGTGCTAGTCCTGAACGAGTCTTCATCCCTGCACTGGAGTTCACTGTTGTCTTGATACTCCACGGCTCGTAGACGTGCAGGGCAATGACTACGGCAGATGTGGCTTTACTCCGCCATCCTCTTCACCTAGAGATGTATCGTAGATTTTCTGTACCCTAGGGCGCGGGTAATGGCACTGGTACAGTATCATTCTTCATAGAGGGCAAGAATATGATCTGTATCAAGTTCCTTGAGCTCTGACATATCTCAAGTAAAGACTTATTGACATGGCAGGAGGAAACGAAGTGCGATACTAGGTAGAGAGCACTTTCTCCGCCTCAGAAGTCAAATTAATTCGCTATTATCTGCTTAGAAGACAGATTTAATAAATTAGTAAGTGTTGTTCAAAGTTTCGTGTAAATGTATTTTGTCTCTGAACATCATACGTAGTAATAATAATGACACCGTTTTGAGAAATTAAAGGTATAATTTAGTTTCTGTGAAGCAGGTCATGTAGCTCCTTCTATCGTATTTTAGTCCGCTGTGTTACCACACACATTACTCTACATGAGTCCGTAACAGGGCTTCATACAAGTGGGAGAAAAGTTAGGTGGGTAATGCGGTGAGATTTACTCTCTTGTTATTGGGTACATATTCTGCCGCTTCTACGAATTTTAATTCATTGTAAACAAAGAATTGTTTGTTTAGGAGGATAACGTCAATTGTAACGTTCAAAGTACTCGTACTATCGTAAACATTTGTGAATATGGCTTCAAATGCTCGTTGACGATAGACGTGAATAGTCTCTCCTGGTTTTCCTGCTATAAACACATCTCACTTAGAGGATAAACTCAACCTTCAGTTGTGCATCGTTTTGTACTTTTAGCAGTATCATGTTACACTCGGTTTCAACTGATGATTTCCACTCCTACTTCAACACAATGTGCGGTACCTCTTAGGTAAATTATATTGCAGTGGTATCACACGAAAACATCTTCCTGGCCGAGACCGTGCAAACTTTGTTTTGTAACCTGTTCCTGTTTGGATAATAAGTTTCCCTTATTCGGTAAATTTGTGAACGTTGCCACTTAAGAGGTTTTATCGTTAAACAAAATTCCTTCATCTACGACTACTATAAAAGAAATCTTAAACGTTACTGCTCGCATTTTGCGGCATTTGTCTGGTTAGAAGAGAAAAAGCTTACTAACAAGAAAACTAATCTTCCAGAATAAAGGAAGAACGAAATGAAGCCTCTTATGTTGAGAGGTCATTGGACGTTGAAAGGTGGCTACACTGAGTCACAGCGCCAGAGATTGCACCAAAGATTATTATTCCGCCGCCTGCACTGGGCGCAGTAGTAGTTCAGAGGATGTCGAGGGCAGTCGTTGTTCTGTTGGGCGAGAGTAGACGATCTGAGTGTTGACTGAAATGTTGTACTGTTCGGTTGGTGTAATGTATAGATGGAAGAAGATGCGATTGTCAGCATATATTTGAGAAAGGAGATGGGCTTTTGATTTATGATGCTGGTGTAATGGAATATTTTCGTCAATATAATGAGGTAAAAAGGTATTACAATTTTCTTTAATAACAAACCCTCTTGCTCACAGGTACAGTCAGCAAAGCATCTGGCTCGTGTTCATTTATTAGACTTGTAATTCTAGTTTCTACGTGGAATTATTGTATTTCTGGTTATTCAATTAGTTCATTATAAATGGTGCTTAAAATATTTTATCGTATTGAGAAAGAACCGAGCCAGGTACATGTACGTTGAGTCACACTACCACACACAGAACAGTTACACTTGTGCTTTGTTGTTTCTTAGCTTTTATAGTTGCAGGGGACTTAATTAATCAATTGTGTTAATGGAAATTCCTTGTCATTCTTTATTTTAATTTTATGCAGTCAGATTGCGTGCTAATACTAGTCAGGGCCAACCGGTTACGAGACTTCGTAACCGGCCACACAGCTAGTATATTGCATTTATTCACTAATATTAGTCTTTTCTTTTTAATTAAGCCCCCTTGCACGTGGCGACCGCTGCTTCGGATCGTCCCTTGGAATTCTTTTGATAGTAAAAATAGTGGACAGTAGTATTGTTGTAGTAAATTGTAGTTTAGTAATTGTAGTCTACATTGCATGTGTAGATTTTATAATTGAATATTTGTAGTTGTCTTGTCATTCTTGTAATGGTATTTTTGGAGAATTTAATTTTTGATGTGTCGTATACGGGTTTGGCAATTTTGTGCAATTGTGAAGGTTTTAATTGTTCGTTAATAGTGTTTGTCGGAAAGCATTTCGTGTGAATGGTATTGCTGGTGATAAAGTGTTATATTGTGTGTAATTTTCGTATAGTGACGAGTTTTGTATGTTTTGTAAATGATTACGCGATCGATGAAAGAGGCAAGAATGATAGATAGAATAACTAAATTGTTAACATGGAGAACTCGCCAAACAGGAGAACAGTATGGTGAATAATGAAGTGGAAAACAATTTAATACGCCGGGAAAATAGTCTGTAACCAGTTCAAATTTTTTCACAATAGGAAATTTTCAGAACACGAGATTAACGATAGAAGATTCTGGAATTGTATCGAACACAGATGGCTTTACGGCTATGACAAAGGAAGTTAGTTTTACGGGAAATGTTAGGGGCGAAAAGAATTTCAAGGAATATGGAGCAGTTGATGAGTGCAATATTACATTTGGGATCAAAAATAGGAACAATTAAAACTGATATGGGAGCAATGGAAACACAGTTAGGATTTGAATTTAAAACAGAGATGGGAACAATGGCAACACGGCTAGACTCACGAATAGGGACATGTTCTGAAAACATGAAATATCAATTTAAGAAAGAAATTAGAGAAGAAGTACAACCGATTTTTAATGCTCACAATAATAGATTAACTTCAATAGAAAATAGACAAAAGGAACAGGATGTAGAACAGGAAGAAAGAGATCGCGTGATAGTACAAAAATTTTTCAGAGTTAAATTTACAAAGTGCACACGATAAGGAAGATATATTTAAAAGATTCGAGGAATCCGTACCAAATGACAGAATAAGTAACCTAACACAACAATATGAACGGTTAACTATTAAATGTGTCATTAATGAAACCCGAGTCGCGACACTTACAGAAGACGTAAATAAACAGAAAGAACAAACAGGTGACTTAACGTAAAAAGTTGAGGAGATCCCAGATAAATTGACAAGTCTTAGTTTAAATGGGGACAGAGATTCAGATGATACAGCTCCATTGCCATTTGCTGAAACAGAAGAGTACCAGAATATAAATAAACATGTTGAAAATCAGTTCTCCAAGACCCTCCGAAGTGTCGGAACATCGATGCTGTCAATGACCTCCCGAATGGCTGTTCTCAGGTCAGCAACGGTTTTGAGGTTATTGCTGTACACCTCGTCTTTAACATAGCCCCACAAAAAGGAGTCCATATGTTCATTTCGGGAGAAAATGGCGACCAATCGAGTCCCATGTTAGTAGCCTCTCGGTTCCCCAGAATGCTGTCACCAAAGTGCTCCGCCAGAACATCAAACGCCCTCCTGCTTCGATGGTGTCGAGCTCCGTCTTGCATGAACCACATCTTGTCGAAGCTAGGGTCACTTTGGACAATGGGGATGAAATCATCTTCCAAAACATTCACGTACCGTTCGATAGTCACCAAGCCATCAAGGAATATCGCACCGACTATATCGTGACTGGACACTGTACACCACACAGTCAGCCATTGAGGATGAAGAGACTTCTCGATCCCTAAATGCGGATTCTTAGTCCCTCAAATGCGCCAATGTTGCTTATTGACGAACCCACGCAAATGAAAGTGGCCTTCGTCGCTAAACCAAATCATGCATGCGCATACTAATTCCCGTCATGCACCGCGGCCAAACGTGCAGTTTGAACGTCCTAACGCAAACCGTTTAGAAATTATGACGATTTTGTTGCACTTAGTTCAATAATTGTCACCCTGTATGTGACTCTTTCTCATTAGCACCAAGCAGTCTCGTGGTAAATACGTAAATTCTACAGACATTTGCTTAAAAAATGACCGTCTGCTATGCGACTGAAATGACAACCACTGCACAGATTCTATAAGTTACAGTTAGTTAATCAGCTTGCTGCAATGTTGCTTCCACTATTCTGAAACACACTGGCCATTAGTTATCTGAAGAAATAGGCTCTACACTCTGGGTCACATGTATTTGACATGTTTTTGCGCCATTAGAAAACAATGGCTAAGGAAAGCCCCATTGCATCATTTACATTTGCTCAGAAAACAGTTTCGCATAAAATGCCGTCCAGAAATTGATTGACCACTTAGTGATGACCGACAGATTTAAAGGATTGGAACTAAATTGTCTTACTCAGTTCGCTGGATAGTTACTTGTAATTTTGATGAATTTTTCTGAACAGTTTGTGCGTATTATGTAACATTGGCCGGAAACTTAAAGTTTTCAACTTTAACGGGAAAACTGCAGCGTCTGTCGTCAGTTTTTATGTGGGAAACTTGCTTCTTTCTTCATTAACTGTTGCTACAATTGCTAAGTTTAGGAGCTAGGATTCTACGAAATGATTATGTCCAAATCAGTTTCAGTTTAATGATTACAACAGTATAGCTCCTCACGAGTATCAAGGAAGAAAATGAAGTCCCTAAATCGTAAATGAACGGCTGACATATAAGAAGTGAATCACACGACACACACCAGAATAACTGCTGCAAAACTGTTTCCCACATAGGCTAAGGTGTCAATCACAACTAGACACAGTTCCATGCCAGCAGAAAGCAACAATGTACGTTGATTTCTAACACCTACAGACACCCCCCTCCCCCCCCCCACCCACAAGTACTCCAGTAACCGCTCTTGCAAGGAACAGTGAACGAAACGGTTCTATTTAAGTTAGATTAAGAAAATTTATCTTTATGTAACTGTTTTCTGTATGTATTAGTGCGTGACAATGAGCAAAACATGCTTCAAATGCGATACAATATGTTAACTTAAACGTAAAACAACTTCTCTCTGCCTTAGTCTATACTACACTAATGAAAGAATGTTCACATTCTTCACTTCTCAGTAGCTGAGTGCTACTAAAACTGTAGCCATAGGCCCAAATACCGCTAGAATAGTATATTTAAAGTTAGATTTTTTCCTCCTGTTCTATCTTAACTGAGAAATACAGCAACGAACTAAAGTAACAGATCACTACAAAACCCGTAAGTTTGTACTGCAACGCTGTATAGGTCAATAAGCATGTTTTTCATAGCCGTAAGATGACTGATGGAGTATGGCATATTTGACAGATTGCTGTGTATTAATTCGTAGGTGCTTCTCAGTCGCTTATTTGCACAGTTTTTCGAATAATGGCCCTAGAAGATTGGAAACATTGCATGATCGCCAGACAGAATATTCGTATTTACCTAAAGTATTTTTCTTTAGACCAGCGGCACAATACCAGTGACGTAGCTGATAAAGAGTTGGTTAATTGAAGCATAAATCTGTGTTCGGTGTCATAATTTATGAGACATCCACAGTGGTTAGAGCAGGTGGGAAGGGGGAGAAGGGGTGTGGAAGCCTGCGTGAGCGATAGTGTGGTAGACCATAACAGCTGTTTACAGCCTCGGCAGCGGCGTGACAGTCCTGCAGTCGTGCGAGCATAGAGCACTTTGCAACAAGTAACTACTACATTGTGACGCGGCAGAACAAGTAAACACAGACCGTTTTGAAGCACAAATTGAGTAAAATCTTACCAATTCATGCTAATATAAGCATGCTTCTGCTGCAGATACTTTGTTTTATTAAAACATACTTTCCTTGTAATTCATTTGAATTAGGACAGTGGATATTTTAACAGGGCTTTCCATTATTTTACTGAACAAAACAGAAAACATCATAGAGAAATCAATCGTTTGACAACGCTTAGGTAGAAATCTCCTGGATCTGTGTTAAAGATATCTTCAAACCAGGTATGAAGCGCATTTTCGTCCAGAGAGGAGTTTTCTTGACTGTTTTTCAATATGGAGGAAGAAAGGCAAACATCTGAGGGCATAAGTATGTGAGGGAAGACTTTTCAAACTCCTGGATAGTTTTGTTAGTGAGATAGTCAGAGGGCGTTAACGTGTTGTATGAACAGGTGATGAAGTTTTGTTGGTTTTCTTACACTGATGCGCATCTTAGTTGTAGGCAAAAGAATACCAGATGCAGTGTACGACTTGGGGTTGTTTCCGCATTGCACGGTAAGCTCTTTGAGCCAGCAGAGGCAGGATATTATGTTCACAGTGGCTTTATTAGGGCTCGGCCATTGATTCTTCTTAAGAAGTTAGCATAAAGACATCATAACTACTCACGGGTAGGAATATAGCAACAGAATTCCCAATGAGGAAATTGATGATGATCAAGCAAAAATGAACAGTAACCCCATTGTTTTTTGTAGTTTTAAATTAGAGCAAGCAGCACTACTCCCGACTTCTGAACATTGTCTTTGGATGTAAATGTCGCACGACGCTTAAATGGTTGCACATCATTACATATTCGTCTCTTATCGAGGCTCCCTGAATGTGCAAAATCATTCACGTCAGAACGATCATTCTTGAAGCAAAAGATCTTTTCCCTAACGTGTTTTGACAAAAGCGTTCACACCATACACAATACTAAAGTTCAAAGCTACCTCTGCTGCCTTTACGCCTCTACTAAACACAAAGCGATCATCATCTCTCAGGTGTTAGACCTTTTTCCCCTTAAACAACGCTCATAAGTTTCAGGCATGCAAAACCCAAATCGAAAATGCGAGATGAATACGAGAACCTCAAATAAGAAAATGACCGTTGATAAATCGACTCATAGCGCAGCGCCACATTCACCTGGTCAGAGGCGTCTGACTCGTTGGCTGTGGGAGGCGTATGGCCGGTAGCCGGTTGCTGCTGTGGGGCGAGGAAACCCTTGAACATGAACTTCTCTGACCTTGACGGAGCCACGAGCTGTTTGGAGAAATTGTTTTCGGAACTTTGTACTATGACAAGCAGGATAGAAAATGAAACGAATTATGTTTGAGGGTCCATCAGATTAACAAGTTATGTAGATATCTGACAGCCGATTTAAGCTAGTGTATGGAGAAGACTCGAACGAGCGACTTTATGGTTACAGAGTACAAAGCTTACCACTCGACCACGAGCACATACCTTTTCGCAACACCTCGAGAAGACTGACAGACCTTCCTGCAGACACTTCCGCATCCCATAGTATTACCAGTTTGTGTATATAGCCGTACTTAGAACTCTCAGGAGTGATCGGAATATTGACCGCATCCTTGAGTGGTGGTCGGAGTACTGGACGCCTTAAGTGAATAACTCGGACTTTGACATCTTGGATATTCGGGAATCCAGCCGGATGTTCGCGTCGTTCTCGCACGATATTTCAACAGCGTGCCTCTCTGTCTTCTTCTGGAGCTACCTGAGAATGGTCCTTGGGTCGATGGAGTCCACTATTTATGCCTGGGAGAGGCTGGGCGTTCCCTAATCGGTCCGCGCCGAGTCGAGTGTTCCATCTGCGGTCCGCGCCCGCCAGACTCGGATTCAACGGACCCCTCCAGTCGCGGATGTTCCGACTGCAGTCGGAGCCCGTTTTGGCCGTCCTCAACGGTTGTGGTTGTCATCTGAGGTGTGTCAGACCCGATCTGAGATGTTGGGTACTCTATTATTTATGGAAAGGCTTGAAGAGGAGGCACTCTCTTCAGCCACATATCAACCCAAGTGCTTTTTTAGGTATGTGGATGATACCTTTGTCATCTGGCCCCATGGTAGAGAGAAGTTAGATGAGTTCCTGCTACATCTGAACTCTTGCCATCCGAACATTCAGTTCACAATGGAAATGGAGAAGGATGGACTACTTCCGTTCTTGGATGTTCTGGTGAAGAGAAAAGGCAGATGGCACATTTGGACACAGTGTGTACCGCAAACCTACGCACACTGACTGATACCTAGAAGCCAGCAGTTGCCACCATCCGGCACAGAAGAATGGATTGCTCAAAACACTGGTCCACAGAGCACAATTTCTGTCAGACCCTGATAGTCTGGCCGCAGAAATAGAACACTTACAATCAGTGTTCAGCAGGGATGGGTACTCCTCTAGAGATATCCAGAAGGCACTTCAACCTGCCAACCGGCCAAAGGATCCAGAAGAAGAACCAGAAGAGGCAAAGAAGACGGCATACCTGCCAGATGCCGGACCTATCTCTGCCAAGATCAGCAGGATTCTCCAGAAATTTGACATCAAGAGCATATTTTGCCCACCCACCAAAATTGGGGCTGTGCTGGGGAATGTAAAAGATGACCTGGGGCTACGGAAGCCAGTTATTTACAACATACCATGACAGTGTGGGATGTCATACATTGGCCAGACCACCAGAACTGTGGACATCAGGTGTAAAGAACACCAGAGACATACCAGACTCAGGCAGGCAACTAAATCAGCCATAGTAGAGCATTGTCTGGAACTTGGTCATTCAATGGATTACGATGACACCAAGATTGTGACACTGACCTCAAGATTTTGGGACAGTGTCATTAAAGAAGCCATTGGATTAAGGTCACAGACAATATACTCAACCGTGACTCAGGATACCAAATCAGCACTGCCTGGAATCCAGCGCTTGAGCTTGTGAAAACTCAGCGCAGGACACACCGGGATTCTACAAGAAATAGAAGTGGAGACCGAGAGAACAGCCGTGACACAAGGTGTCGGACATTAGAGACCAGATCTGACACACCCCAGATCATGAACTCGACTTCAGAAGACGGCCAGGCCGGGTGCGGACGGCGGAGGGAACACCGGCGACCAGAGAGGGACAATGTAGCCGCGTCTGGCGGGCGCGGACCTCAGACGGAACACACGACGCGGCGCGGACCGATTAGGGAGCGCCCAGCACGAAACAGAAGTGGAAATCATAGTAACAGTCATGAGATAGAGTACCCAACATCTCAGATCGAGTCTGACACACCTCAGATGACAACCACAACCGTTGAGGACGGCCAAAATGGGCGCCGACGGCAGTCGGAACATCCGCGACTGGAGGTGTCCGTTGAAGCCGAGTCTGGCAGGCGCGGACCACAGATGGAACACTCGACTCGGCGCGGACCGATTAGGGAACGCCCAGCTCCTCCCAGGCATAAATACTGGACTCGATCGACTCAAGGACGCCCCATCCTTTGTAATGCCAGCTTCGCTTGGATTTCCGCCCCTCCCCGGTTCTATAACGCCCTCCAAATCCTCGAACGCCATGCACTCCGCCTCGCCTTCCGCGTCCGCCTTCCGTCCCCCACGCGCATCCTCTATGACCTCCTCCCCTTCCCCCACCTTCTCCTTTTCCTTGAACACATCCGCACACTATATATTGTCCGCCGCCTTGATCCCCCTCACCCCCTGGTGTCTCCCTTCCTCTCCCGACCAGTTGCCGCGCCTTTACCGTTGTGTCCCTCCCCCTCTCCATCTCCACACCCTCCATCTCCTTTCCCAACACAACTTCCACCGTCTACCACTCCCGGATGATGAGCTTCGCCCTGACATCTACCCTTCCTACCAACTCTAACCCCCTCTTCCTGCCTCCTCCTCAGGGCTCCCTCTCCTCCCCCTCCCTCCTTCTGAGCGGATTTCCCCTCCTACTCCCCCTCCATCTCTTGTGCCTTCTTTCAGTGTCTCTGCGCTCCCTCCTGCCCTGTCTTCCCTTTTCCTCTCCCGCCCCATGTGTCTCCTGCCTCTTCGTGAACCCACGGTTGCCCTTCCTCTCTTCATCCCGCCGCTTCCCCAGCTGCCCCACGCTCTCCCCTCCTTTTCCATCCTCTCTGACCTTTCCCTCGGCAGGTCCCACCTGGTAGTTTTATTCTTCGTCGTGTGTGCTCCAAGTAGGTTTTAAGTGTGTTGTTTTGGAGTGTTTTTAATACTGTGGCCAACTTTTAACCTGTGCATGCGCATCCAGTGTCTTCTCTGTGTTTTAAGAATCGCCAACTGTGTTTTTTAACTTTCTGGTGACTTTTTTAACTGTCCCCAATGAACGTCTACATGTCAGTGTATTTTTACCTCCATTTTCTCCCCTTACTCTGTTTTATGTTCCCCTTTTTTACCTCCTTATGTATGTATTATTTTATTCTTGTTTTAGTTGTCATGTCACTCGGCTGAAGAGCGGCGGATTGTGCTGCTGACAGCCCTCCCCTGCCCATATGGGGCAGGGGAATGAAATCACAATAAAGAAAAAAAAAGACTCAAGGACCAGTCTCAGGTAGCACCTGAAGAAGACAGCGAGGCACGCTGTTGAAATATCGTGCGAGAACGACGCGAACATCCGGCTGGATTCCCGAATATCCAAGATGTCAACAGATTCCCGGGAAAGCATGAAGAATTAACTCGGACTTTGTCTCTGCGGCGGCCGGCTGGCGGCAAGGTTGTACATCTAATGCTGTACTTACTTGTCATTTCGATGAAATATGCCGAGTGGATTCCATTTAATATGTCACACTGCCTAAGTAAAATTCATTGTTCGAACCCAGAACTGACGTTTGGCACATAAGCTACGATTGCTCTGTAATGTCACATTCCGAGTAATCTACACCAGGAAACGTGGACGTAATGAAGAAACCCCTACCACAGCACTGTCAAGTGGCCTTAACGGTAACATGCTCCATTTCCATTTCGTTGGTTGAATAGTCGCTATCGATTTGAATCTCGCTGGAAAAACGCTGCGATTTGGAAGTTTTTCTCTCGTTTTCGTAATTCAATCTTCAAACAGCCAGAACGAAATTCAGTGACTACATAATGAGGCAACTCTGAGTCGTAAGCCAGCACACAATCTCCATTCAATATATCGTAGGAATGAGCAAAAGTGTCTGTTTTGAAAGTACTGAGTTACTTCACAAGAAAAGCCCAGGAAAGGCCCAAAGGGACCGTTAATGACAGTATTTTGCGTGTTCCATGTCATTTAGGGAATAATAACATGAAATAAATGTTACGGGAGCAATGAACATACTGAAGTCAATCTGGAAGCGAAAAATGTATTGAATAGCAGAATTTCCGCTTTTTCATGTCTTCCTTTTTGAATATGCGTCGTAAGAGATTCATTTTCCTTTAAATACAAATTTTGATTACCGTGTGACATACTCGAATCATTTCACAACTTTACATCAGACTTCCGTTGTAAGATAGATATGATAAGTATCTATTTCTATTGCATTTTCTGATACCTTTAAATCATGATGGTACAATATATGGTTTTGCATGAGCAGATGCCGCGTGACCGCATGACTAATTTTGCCATCGCTGTGTCGAAATTTTATGACATCTGCGTCAGCAGCAATTAAGTCCTCAAAGTCTCCATCACACGGCATCTCCAAAAGTAGCAGATCTGATAAAACCTAGCAGAATACCTACTGTGTAACTTTGATTTATCTTATGTTCTTCATAATTTCGTTCATGAAACTCAAGGTGAGATGGACTATCGGAATTTCCATCAAAGATGCACTGCGCCGCATTCATTCGGTATATCATTTCCTTTTCATGGAAAAGGTGTGACGTCACATACCATATCATATCATTCCGTAAACAAAGCGTTCGCGATTGGTACATTGACGTAATGTCTAAGGTGATCAGTTCTAACCCACAGAGAGAGTTTCGAATTCTGTCACTTCCATGAATTTTAATTCAGAGTCTCAGTTATTAGTTTAAGAGTAAAACGATAGTTATTAAGTACTCATAAACTTAAAATTTTTTTAAGCATATAACTAAGGATTTAGTGGATTCAAACTTTTTCTCTTCATGTATTGTGATTTCTGCTTGGTACTTAAAGAAAATGATGTCTCCTTGGCCGTTTCGTCGATATTGGCGTCCTGTCTGCGTGTAAAAGAAAAGACCACAAATTAATATCATGTTTATTCTCAAATTACTTCCTCTTGATGCCTTGATTGCCTCTGACGTCATGAGCCATGTAACAAGAGTTAAATAGACAGCCTAGCTTCTTTTATTTATAATCTGCTGCTCTGAAAAAAATAAAAAAAAATAAAGAAAAATAAAGTGAAAATATAACATTCATTTGTCAAGAACAAAATTTTCTCCGAAACAACACAATAATTCTGTAACGTTTCCAGTTTGCATCCTCGTCTACAACTCCATTTAGCCCTCGGGGAACCGAGGCCATAAGTTTCCGAATGCATCTCTTATGCTGTGACAGCTCTTCCCACGCACCATGAACTGCTCCGGACACCACTGACTTGGTTTTCGGTACCAATAATTTTCTCCAGCTGTGCCCCTATGTGCTCTAAGAAACTTAGGTCAGCACCTTTTGGAGACCGGCCCTACAGTTCAAGGTCTTCGTTCGTTTTTGAAACCAGTTTCTCACCAAATTCG
Organism: Schistocerca nitens; assembly: GCF_023898315.1. Lineage (NCBI taxonomy): Eukaryota > Metazoa > Arthropoda > Insecta > Orthoptera > Acrididae > Schistocerca > Schistocerca nitens. The sequence goes on from NC_064621.1 coordinate 504,189,788, forward strand.
CTGTGTAGACCGGAGAACCGTCATGTTGGGAGATTATTCTGCCTCCCGAAATCTCAGACGAACAGATGGAAGCATTATGTTACCCAGTGTTTCGCAGTAGTAATGACTAGAAAACTGACGGTCCAGTTGCCACGGAACGTCGCAACCACTTGCTGATGTCAATCCCCAAACTGTGACAGCACACCTATACCTCTAATGGATGTATTTGCTGTCGAATAGTGCTCCACTTGGTCGATGTACATGGACAAAAGTATTTGGTGCTTAAAAAAAAAAAACAGCTTCTCGGCCGTAAACATAACTTGCTCTCAGTACGGAAGTGGTTTAACCTGGGAGCCTTTTGTCGCTCCTTCTACAGTTTCTTAATCTCTGATTCTCGTCCATACCTTCCTTTCTCGCTGAGACTATGACGAATGGTCAACCTGCTAAGACTTATCTGAAGGATGTTCCTTATTTCTCTGCTAGTCCTGAACTGGTCTTCATCACTGTGCTGGAGTATACAGTTGTCTTGATCCTCCGTCGTAGCCCATGGACGTCCAGGGCAACGACGACGGTTTACGAGGCCTTTCTCCGCCATCCTCTTCACCTAGAGATGTATCGTAGATTTTCTGTACCCTAGTGCACGGGAAATGGCGCTTGTACAATATTATTCTTCATAAAGCTAGGGATTGCGATCTTTATCAAATTCCTTGAGCTGTGACGTTTCTCAAGTAAGGACCTATTGACAAGGTAGGAGTAAACGAAGTACCATAAAATGTGGACAGCACTTCATCCACCTTAGAAGTCTAATTCATTCCCGATTAAATGCTTTGAACAAAGATTTCATAAATTAAGTGCTTGTGAGTATTTATCAGGGTTTCGTGTAAAATGTATTTTCTCTCAAAATGTTATACGTAGTAATAATGATGATGACAACGCTTTCAGAGATTAAAGTCCACAAAGCGCTTCATACAAGTGGGTGGATACTTTAGTAGGTTAAGCGATGAGTTTGTAATCTTTTGTTATCGGCTTCTTATTCTGTCGCTTCTAGGAATTTTAATTCGTTGCAAACAAAGAATTGTTAGTTTAGGAGGACAACGTCAACTGTAACATTCTAATTACTAGTAGTATTGTAAACATTTGTGTATATAGCTTCAAATGCTCGTTGGCGGAAGGCGAGAACAAACAAACACCCATTTTGCTAATGGCATTAATAAAAACGTCACAATCGTGCACAAAGCAAAAAAGGGGAGATTATTTAAAAAATTAGGACTTTATACAAAACAGTGCAGATTAATTAAAGAGGCCTATGTTTTGCGTTTTGGGATTTTATTAATGACGGTTTGGATAGGAATTGTATTGCAAAAAGACACTAGTAGAAACTGGCCGATCTTAAGAGCATTTTACCTCTAAAAACGACTGTTGTTGAAGTGTTAAAAGGTTTTTGCATAAATGTTTCAGCTGAATTCTGAATCAGAGTGAGAAGCCGAGCGGTTGTAGGCGCTACAGTCTGGAACTGCGCGACCGCTACGGTCGCAGGTTCGAATCCTGCCTCGGGCATGGATGTGTGTGATGTTCTTAGGTTGGTTAGGTTTAAGTAGTTCTAAGTTCTAGGGGACTGATGACCAAAGAAGTTAAGTCCCATAGTTCTCAGAGCCATCTGAACCATTTTTTTGAATTAGAGTGAAATAGATTTTACACCAGAAGAAACTACCTTGGTGGCAAAACGATTAGAATACAATATAATACCTCAAGTGTCAGAGAAAAATGTTGTAGAAAGTATGACTGTAGTTCTTAAAATATGCCTTGATAGCCTCAAAGTAGACGCTTCTCGAGAAACGAGGGTAGCTAATGATGTAAGCAATATTTTCGAGAAGCATGTAGTAAAAAACTCCTGTTCATAGGGTTGTCATAAGAAATTGATTAAAAATATTGATTTAAAGGTAAAAGAAAACAATTCCCTTATAACGAAGTCTGAAAAAGGGAATGCTGTAATCGTTGTTACTCAGATGAATATGTGTCTAAAAGATTACAGTTTTTTATGATAATATGTCTTGGAGCTAGATGAGTATCCGACCCCCACGATACAAAAAAAAAAAAAAAAAAAAAAGAAAAGGTTTGCCGTTAACTACGCTAAGCATTTGCTTAAATGGTTTCATGAGAAAAAATTGCTTACTAATATGAATCCACTGGCTCCAGTTTAAAGTACATCCAATAGTCCGATTGTGAACAGTGTTAATAGTGCATAACACGACGTAGCAAGGTTTCTTCACGAATAAATAAAAAAACTCCTTTGTTTTTCGAATTAATTATTGTGTCGTCAATAGTCAAAATCTAGTCAGTAAAATTAAAGATCTGCAATGTGATCAAGATACTACATTGTTTTCATTAGTACTACGAACCTATGTACTGATACTAACGTACGTGTTCAACTGACAACGTTGAAAAAAGCCGACGTACTTTTAAAACAGATATTTCCGATGAGCAAATCACTGACCTAATTCTTTTGCTAAGAAGAGTAGTAAAGTACAACTATTTTGTTTTCAATGGCAAACAGTACCATCAGCCTGACAGCCTGGCAGTTGGTAACCCACTGGTAGGCATGTTGGCCGATATCTTCATTAATTCACTGGAAGAGATATTCTTCATCAATTTTTCAGCTGCTAATGTGGATATTTTGTCTTATTCTCGATACGTGGACGGACATTCTGATCATATACAGTGGTTCCCGGGAAGGAATTAAACATTTGAATTTTTTAATGGTCCTTATAAAAAATTCAGCTTTACCTGTGAATTTGAAAATAACTACCGCCACCTTAATTACTTGGACCACAGTATTGCTACTGACAACGACAGACTTACTTCCGGTATTTTTCGAAAAGCCACAAATGCAGGCCAATTTGTGCCTGCTAGTTCAGTGTACCCTGATTCCCATAAAAAATCACTTTTTCATTCAGCCATTCATGTGCAGTTTCTGCACCTTTGTCATCTGACAAGTTTAATGAAGAGATGAGTATAACAAAAATTAATGCAGTTAATAAAGGCTATGATCCCTCGTTAGTTGACATGTTCTTCAAAGTTAAAAATGGCGCGAATTCGAAAACTTTAGGCAGCATTGCTGTTTCTGACAGGCCCTATTTCATATACAATTCGTCGTTTTCTGATAAAAAGATATGGCTTCAAAGATACCTTCTAAACTAACAATAACTGGCAAAAAATCTCATTCACAATCTTAAGTCCACAGTTGCTCCATGGACTATTCAGGAGTGTATAAAATCAATATGCGCCTCGTTTATTATACAGGACAAACTGGAAGATCTCTTAGCGTCAGGTACAAAGAACATTTATTGGCAAAGAGAGGTACAAATATACACAATTGCACTTTTGCTGATCATCTATTAATTTCCGGACACAAAACGAAAGCGTTGAAGAAATTTCTCTTTTACTTAGAGAAAAGAAAGGCCAAAAGCTCGACGAAACCGAAGAGCTGAAGATTTGCAAGCATATTTCTAATAACAATGGCCTCATTCTCAGTGAACAGTAACAATCACGTAACAAAATTTTTTCGATGGTTTTAATCCACTGCTCGCTGAATTTTGATTCATCTGTTTTTTTTTACTATATATTCCTGCCTCTGATTCCGAAGCATCATTTTCTTCGAATCCCATAGGTGTGTGCTACTAAAGTTACATTCATGCAGATATTTTCTGGACTGCACGGCTGTTGGTATAATTTTTCTATATTCTTCTGTCCTTTACGTAACAGTAGTTTCTGTAAAGCCTAACAGATGATTCTTAGTTTTACTTAGTTCGCTTGACTATATTGTATTTCCAAAAGTGCATTAAGCTCTCTTTCTGTGTATTTTATTTTTAAAATTAAGTGTCGTTTTTTCAATTATTTCAAATGAGCACACATCACTGTCCGCGTCCGATAAGCGGCACAACTCGTATAGTTTTCGTGGCAGCAATGTAAGCCACTGGGCCGGTGAGTCTGTTGTTGTTCCCAGCTACGCACATGTGCTCACGTGCTGGAAGGTGTTTTATTTTATTTCCTGACTTGAGCATATCTGCTCTTAATTCTGACCATTGCTTTCTTGCAAATACAATATTACGTAAGTAACGTTTGTACGTCATGCTAATTGTCATCTTAGTTAATGTTTTTTGACATACTTAATTTTCTTTGTATCATTTTATAGGGTTTCTCAAAATTTCATTCTAATGAAGACACCCTTAGAGGTGTCGAAACACAGGCCAATAAACCAAAAAGTTATTATTCTTATGTTGAGATTATTAAATGTTCTAGAAGAAACTGAAATATACACACATCTGAGAAAACAACCAGAGAACATACTTAAAAAACCAACAGTGTTATAAAATACGATGTATGTACAAAACTTCAACATTGTTTTAACATAATAATTTTGGTTTGGAGTCTATGTTCAGCACGTAAAATTTGTCTAATTTGATACGACATGTTGGATTGTTTTGCAGTCTTATACCTTTGGTATATTCTACCTTGATATGCCAACTGCTAAAAATTTTAATTCACATAATTGTATGGATACATGTCACACATATGTAAATATGAACTTAGAAATAGCCGCGCGGGGTAGCCGTCTTGTTACTGTCCGTGCGGCTCCTCCGTCGAAGGTTCGAGTCCTTTCTTTGGCATGGGTGTGTGTGTGTTGTTCATAGCGTAAGTTACTTTAAGTTACATTAAGTAGTGTGTAGGCTTAGGGGCCGATGACCTCAGCAGTTTGTTCCCATAAGACCTTACCACAAATGTAAAAAAAAAAAAAAAAAAAAATAAAATCGTAGAAATAACAAAAGACAGGTAATGCAAAGTCCTTGACTTGTCAGTTCCACGTTTACTCCAGTGACAGTCATGTCAAAGATTAACAAAAGTTGTCACTGCCTAAAATTATACAGTAGTAACGTACATGACAAACCGTATATAGCGTTGTAGGACATATTTCAGATCCTATCGTCTTAACTGCGAGCATGTTACTGGTACAGAAGAACATAATGTAAATAGACTCATATTACTGCTATATAATTTTCTAGAAATAGATGGACATTTTGCTCCTATGTCTGCTATAAACCCGAAAACTGGCATTGGAAAATAAAGCGTTTCTAGTGCAATTCATGGATTATACAAGACGGCTTTTAATGAATCTTATCATTGATATTCTCTCACAGTGATTTTTAATCCTACTCCTGATCGTATATTTTATTTCTGTCATTGCATCTTAGACGTATAGATTGAACAGCGGGGGCAGACGTTTACATCCCTGTCTTATATGCTTTTCATTCTTGGTCTTTGATTCTCATTGTACGCATTTTATTCTCGCTCATATTCTTTTTAAAAATCACTGTGACATGAACACTGCAGAGAAACAAATTTTATATCAATTCATGACAGGTGCAGTAATAAAGAGAAGTAACAGGCAAGTTAATTTAATCAATTAACACTATCAGGAATGGATATGAGAAGAGGGATGGGACAGTGAAAAAAAAAGTTGTGTAAATGATTGAGAAATTTAAAGAGAAAAAACTGTGATGGGTGAAGATTTCCTTTCCTGAAAGAGCGTCATGACACACTTTTCTTCACGTTTCTCTTCAGCTTTTGCACAATCACCTGCAAACGGAGCAGTGACGCTGTTTAGGCGGACAGCTGTCCAGTAGTGGGAGGCAGCTCCGCTGGAGGCAGCTGAACCGGGAAGTGCCGGGCTCTTAATACAGTGGACGGCCGGGCGGCATGAGCGGCCATCTGCGTCCCGCGGCTCGCCGGGGACGCTGTGCTCGTTATCCACGTGACGTCAGCGCGCCTGTTTGTCTGCCTACAGTTTCAGGGGGAGCAGCGCGCGGCATTTGTTACGGCATTAAAACAGCCGGTCGCCCCCGCACACTGTCTGCCCACGGGCCAGCCGCCGGCCGGTCCCCGCCCCTATTACGTCTACACAGGTCATACGGCATTGCTACATCGATGTCTACGTGCCATCCTATAAATTAGTATTTACTGGTGACCTTAGTTTTGTTTTTAATTTTATCTTCACCTTGGATAAAAAACTCCAAGTTTGCGCAAAAATTGGTCCTTTTCTGCTTGAGACCCCAGACGGTTCACCCGTTTTCCCAGTGATATACAACCTGTCTCACGTAATGACTGTGCAATTTGTGACGTCATACTTTCCAGAGAAGGCAAACCATCATCATAGTTTCAGAAATAGGTTAATTAGAGATTTAGAAGCCTTTGAGGCTAGCAATGATAGTACTGCACTAATTAGTTTTCACCATAATACCATTTGTAATTTTATGTGTGTTGCGAGAGGAGGCGACAGGTATCAAATAGACAGATATTATGATGTACAGGGTGATTCACAATTCATTTTACACACTTCTGGAGGCTGCAAATGGCAATTAGTAAATTAAGTTTTACGTGAGGACCCAGATCCGGAAACGTCATCCAAGGGTACCACAGAGCGTGAATGTCATAGGTGCTGGCTTCTTAATTTATGTACACACGGGGTGATTCCGTGATGATGATACAAACTTTCTAGGACGATGGCGAAGGTTAAATGTATCAGTATGAGGTAAGAGCCTCTGTACTGGAAACTAACGAGTCGAATGTTACAGGCAAAAACCGAGTTGATACCTCTGGTACAGATGTAGCTGTCATGTTGTTGCTCAGGCTAGGCAACTTGTAGAGATGGTAGTATGGATCGAAATAAGAAAAAATGTCAAGTGAACATGGGCACTAAAATGCATACCTGAAGAGCTATGAGTACTTGTTCTTCACTAGTGTCAAGCACATCTCCCCTATTGAACAAGCGCGCATGACTCTTAAGGGATGTGTGATTTCCCTAAATCACTCCAGGCAAATGCCGGGATGGTTCCTCTGAAAGGGCACGGCCGACTTCCTTCCCCATCCTTCCCTAATGCGATGAGACTGATGACCACGCTGCCTGGTCTCCTTCCCCAAACCAACCAACCAACCAACCATCTTAAGGGATGCATTTTAGTGACCATGTTTACTAGACAGTTTTTCTTATTTCGATCCATACTACGACTTCTGAAAGATGCCTAACCTACTTTCTTACCGACAACACTACCGGTCCATATATTCCACTGTCAGAGGTTTAGTATCGGTTTTAGCTTATAACTTTCGACTCGTTCGTTTCACGTAAAGGGACCCTTACCTCAAATTGATACATTTATCCTTGTCCATCAGCCTACAAAGTTTGTATCATCATCACGGAATCACCCTGTGTATACATAAATTTGCACCGATCAGCCACAACATCATGACCACCGACCTACTGTCGATATAAACACATGCGATAGCAGCATCACCTGGCAAAGAGTGTCTGCTAGTCAGACACACGCACGGTGCATGTGGAATAAGTGAGCGTGCTGCCGGTGTGTAGGATGACAAAGGCGCGCGTTCTATCTGAGTTTGGCCGAGGGCAAATTGTGATGGCGCGGAGGCTCGGCATGAGCATTTTGGAAACTGTGCGACTTGTCGGCTCTTCGAGGAGTGATGTGGTGAGTGTTTTCAACACGTGGCCAAACCAAGGTGCAACCACGGCCGACGTCGTGGGGTTGGGCGGCCACCCGTCGTTACAGATATCGGACGTCGTAAGCTTGACAGACTGGTAGCACAGGACAGGCGGCGAACTATGGCGGAACTAACATCCGACTTAATACTGGGCAGAGTGCAAGTGTGTCTGAACACACAGTGCACTGAACACTTCCAACGATGGACCTCCGCAACCGACGACCCATGCATGTGCCAATGTTAACCTTCCAGGTGCGCATATGTGTCAGATATGCAGCGATAATGTTCGTTATCTTTTCTTGGAAAGTGGGAGGGAGAGACATCCCCCTATGTTGCAGCCTCCTCTTTCGACTTCGCCCTAGCCGCGCGGGATTAGCCGAGCGGTCTAGGGCGCTGCAGTCATAGACTATGCGGCTGGTCCCGGCGGAGGTTCGAGTCCTCCCTCGGGTATAGGTGTGTGTGTTTGTCCTTAGGATAATTTAGGTTAAGTAGTGTGTAAGCCGACAACGATAGTTCAGGTATACATGCCGACGTCGCAAGCTGAAGATGATCAGATAGAGAAAGTGTATGAGGATATTGAAAGGGTAATGCAGTATGTAACGGGGGACGAAAATCTAATAGTCATGGGCGACTGGAATGCAGTTGTAGGGGAAGGAGTAGAAGGAAAGGTTACAGGGACAAGGAATGAAAGAGGAGAAAGGCTAATTGAGTTCTGTAACAAGTTTCAGCTAGTAATAGCGAACACCCTGTTCAAGAATCACAAGAGGAGAAGGTATAATTGGAAAAGGCCGGGTGATACGGCAATATTTCAATTAGATTACATCATGGTCAGAGAGAGATTCCGAAATCAGATACTGGATTGTAAGGTGTACCCAGGAGCAGATATAGACTCAGATCACAATATAGTAGTGATGAAGAGTAGTCGGAAGTTCAAGACATTAGTCAGGAAGAATCAATACGCAAAGAAGTGGGATACGGAAGTACTAAGGAATGACGAGATACGTTTGAAGTTCTCTAACGCTATAGATACAGCAATAAGGAATAGCGCAGTAGGCAATACAGTTGAAGAGGAATGGACATCTCTAAAAAGGGCCATCACAGAAGTTGGGAAGGAAAACATAGGTACAAAGAAGGTAGCGGCGAAAAAACCATGGGCAACATAAGAAATACTTCAGTTGATTGATGAAAGGAGGAAGTACAAACATGTTCCGGGAAAATCAAGAATACAGAAGTACAAGTCACTGAGGAATGAAATAAATAGGAAGTGCAGGGAAGCTAAGAAGAAATGGCTGCAGGAAAAATGTGAAGACATCGAAAAAGATATGATTGTCGGAAGGACAGACTCATCATACAGGAAAGTCAAAACAACCTTTGGTGACATTAAAAGCAACGGTGGTGACATTAAGAGTGCAACGGGAATTCCACTGCTAAATGCAGAGGAGAGAGCAGATAGGTGGAAAGAATACATTGAAAGCCTCTATAAGGGTGAAGATTTGTCTGATGTGATAGAAGAAGAAACAGGAAACGATTTAGAAGAGATAGGGGACCCAGTATTAGAATCGGAATTTAAAAGAGCTTTGGAGGACTTACGGTCAAATAAGGCAGAAGTGATAGATAACATTCCATTAGAATTTCTAAAATCATTGGGGGAAGTGCCAACAAAACGACTATTCACGTTGGTGTGTAGAATATATGAGTCTGGCGACATACCATCTGACTTTCGGAAAAGCATCATCCACACAATTCCGAAGACGGCAAGAGCTGACAAGTGCGAGAATTATCGCACAAACAGCTTAACAGCTCATGCATCGAAGCTGCTTACAAGAACAATATAAAGAAGAATGGAAAAGAAAATTGAGAATGCGCTAGTTGACGATCAGTTTGGCTTTAGGAAAAGTAAAGGGACGAGAGAGGCAATTCTGACGTTACGGCTAGTAATGGAAGCAAGGCTAAAGAAAAATCAAGACACTTTCATAGTATTTGTCGACCTGGAAAAAGCGTTCGACAACATAAAATGGTGCAAGCTGTTCGAGATTCTGAAAAAAGTAGAGGTAAGCTATAGGGAGAGACGGGTCATATACATTATGGACAACAACCAAGAGGGAATAATAAGGGTGGACGATCAGGAACGAAGTGCTCGTATTAAGAAGGGTGTAAGACAAGGCTGTAGCCTTTCGCCCCTACTCTTCAATCTGTACATCGAGGAAGCAATGATGGAAATAAAGGTTCAGGAGTGGAATTAAAATACAAGGTGAAAGGATATCAATGATACGATTCGCTGATGACATTGCCATCCTGAGTGAAAGTGAAGAAGAATTAAATGATCTGCTGAACGGAATGAACAGTCTAATGAGTACACAGTATGGTTTGAGAGTAAATCGGAGAAAGACGAAGGTAATGAGAAGTAGCAGAAATGAGAACAGCGAGAAACTTAACATCAGGATTGATGGTCATGAAGTCAATGAAGTTAAGGAATTCTGCTACCTAGGCAGTAAAATAACCAATGATGGACGGAGCAAGGAGGACATCAAATGCAGACTCGCCGTGGCAAAAAAGGCCAAGAGAAGTCTACTAATATCAAATACCGGCCTTAATTTGAGGAAGAAATTTCTGAGGATGTACGCCTGGAGTACAGCATTGTATGGTAGTGAAACATGGACTGTGGGAAAACCGGAAGAGAAGAGAATCGAAGCATTTTAGATGTGGTGCTATAGACGAATGTTGAAAATTAGGTGGACTGATAAGGTAAGGAATGAGGAGGTTCTACACAGAATCGGAGAGGAAAGGTATATGTGGAAAACACTGATAAGGAGAAGGGACAGGATGATAGGACATCTGCTAAGACATGAGGGAATGACTTCCATGGTACTAGAGGGAGCTATAGAGGGCAAAAACTGTAGAGGAAGACAGAGATTGGAATACGTCAAGCAAATAATTGAGGACGTAGGTTGCAAGTGCTACTCTGAGATGAAGAGGTTAGCACAGGAAAGGAATTCGTGGCGGGTCGCATCAAACCGGTCAGTAGACTGATGACCAAAAAAAAAGGTGTGTAAGCTTAGGACTCATGATCTTAGCAGTTAAGTCCCATAAGATTTCACACACATAGGAACATTTGACAACAACCTACATCAGTGCTGGAGGCTGCTCTCTGTGGTAAACAGTAAGCTAGTTAAATGTGTTTCGTATCCGAGGAATACGCGCGACCCTTCCTCTGAGTTCTTAACTTTTTATTTTCCAAGATTTATTGTTAAGATTTTGATGTTTATCAGTAATTTAAAGTAGTATACATCGTGAAGTTACATGTTTCCGAATCGACAATGAAATTAAACAAAATAGTATGTGATACATAGGCTCGATCTTCAATGGTTGGCCGGCCGCTGTGGCCGAGCGGTTCTAGGTGCTTTAGTCCGGAACCGCCCTGCTGCTGCGGTCGCAGGTTCGAATCCTGCCTCGTGCATGGATGTGTGTGATGTCGTTAGGTATAAGTAGTTCTACGTCTAGGGGACTGATGACCTCACATGTTAAGTCCCATGGTGCTTAGAACCATTTGAACCATTTCCATGCTTGCATCATATTATTTATGCAGTTTCGTTTCTTATTTATTTCTGAAGGATGTAGGTTGCAGTAGGTACTGGGAGATGAAGAAGCTTGCACAGGATAGAGTAGCATGGAGAGCTGCATCAAACCAGTCTCAGGACTGAAGACCACAACAACAACAGGTGTTACGGGGGACGAAGAAATGTATAATTTAAACAAACCTTTGGATGCTGAAGCTGTGATAAATGTAGTTCTGCCTGATACCGATGATGAAAATGATCAAGTCAACAGTTTTATAGACGACAGTGATATTGAAGAAGAACAGCACCTATCGGAAAGAGAAGGGTAGTTGGATACGGAACTGAGTGTTTAGTCCAGCTCAGAAGGCGATGAAGATGAGAGCACCCAATCGACATTTCAATCTGTTTAAAGGAAAAATAAAGAAAATTAAGGTTTGGCAATGGCCGATAAAAAGGGACAAAGACGAACTAAACAAAACATTTTACTTCATGTGACCCGAGTTCAAATGGTTCAAATGGTTCTGAGCACTACCTAACTAACCTAAGGACATCACACACATCCATGCCCGAGGCAGGATTCGAACCTGCGACCGTAGCAGTCGCGCGGTTCCGGACTGAGCGCCAAGGCGACCGCTACGGTCGCAGGTTCAAATCCTGCCTCGGGCATGTATGTGTGTGATGTCCTTAGGTTAGTTAGGTTTAAGTAGTTCTAAGTTCTAGGGGACTGATGACCACAGATGGTAAGTCCCATAGTGCTCAGAGCCATTTGAACCGTTTGTAGCGGTCGCGCGGTTCCAGACTGTAGCGCCCAGAACCGCTCGGCCACTGTGACCGGAGTAATCGGACTTGCGAATATTCTTGATTTATGGAAATGCCTCATCTCTGACTCAATGATCCAACGTATCGTAGAAAATACAGACGAATTAATTCTTTCAATACTACTACACTCGTTCAACGGACGCTCAGCAGACAGACATGGTGAACATGAAAGCCTTATTCGGACTACTTTACCTCGCTGAGGTGTACTACGCAAATCACCTGAATCTTGACAACTTATGGAAGACTGATGCCTTCCTAACCGTCATGAGTATAAAAACATTTCAATTTTTAATGCGATCTATTCGTTTTGATGATACAGAAACAAGAGGAGAACGAAGAAAAACTGGTCACATAGCTCCTGTAGGAATTCGAAGAATTCATTGGGAACGGCCAGATATGCTATTTACTTAGTGAAAATGTCAAAATTGATGAAAAAGTCGAGGCCTTTCGAGGGAGATGCGGTTTCATACAATATATTCCAAAAAAATCGAAGCAAATATGGCTTAAAAATTAATGCCTTATTCGACTCTCGGCTACATTATACATATAATATGGAAATATAGGTAGAAACCAGCCAGAAGGTCCATTTAGTGTCAGAAATAAACCATTCGACGTTTTAAAAAAGGGTATCAGCACCTATTTTCTACAGTCGCAGAAATATCATGGCCGCCAATTGGCTTACGGATTACGACTTGGTAGAGGAAATAGCATTCAAAATTTCATACATTAACACTTCAATTAAAACTAAACCTTAGATTCCTCCTGCATTCACAGTTACCAGAAAATTTTCGCAAAGAGGAAACGCTTGTTTCATACGCGCCAAAAAAGTACTAGAGTGTGTTACTGATATCCAGCCTTCACAACGATGGAAAAATCGATGAAGAGACAGGTGATCTCAAGAAACCAAAAATTATAACTCTGACGCTCTCTTGAGTATGACGTCCAGAATGGCAATCTTCCTCCTGCTTCGGTCTCCATGGCGAATTTGAAGTTGGGATGTACAGAGTTGAAATGTGTAAGAAACTCCTTGTGTTTGTACACCCCATACGGCCAGTTAACGAACGTGTCATCCACATAACGGAAGAAACACCTGGGTTTCCATTTGGATGACGCCAAGGCTTCCCCCTCGAAGTAGTCCATACACAAATTCGCGACTACAGGAGAATTCCTGGACGTCATTGTCAAGAGAAGAGCTGATGGCGCCCTGGACCACGATGTGTATCGGAACAAAATGTACACTGAACCGCGCGGGGTAGCCGCGTGGTCTAGAGGAGTCTTGCACGGTCCGTGCGGCTGCCCCCGTCGAAGGTTCGAATCCTCCCTCGGGCATGGGTCTGTGTGTCGTCCTTAGCGTAAGTTGGTTTAAGTTAGACCGATGACCTCAGCAGTTTGGTCCCATAAGACCTTACCACAAAGTTTCAAATTTCAAAAACGTAGATTGATCTGTATTTGCATGCAGAGAGCTGCCACCAACCTTCGCAGAGGATTGGGGTACTAAAAATACTAGCAAACTGGGAGCGAACCATTCCAGAAACAGAGAGTCTGCTCCAGGAGCTGGAACACCTCAGAACTGTACTGCGAAAAGCGGGTACTCTGAATGGCAGATCAGGCGTGCTGTCCGCCTCACCACAACAGTGCAATCTGTGGAAACGAAAGAAGTCACGGAGAAAAAGACGGTCACCGCCTTCATACAGTACACTGGCGCACTATCGGGGAAAATCGGACGCGTATTGAAGAAGCACCGAGTAAAAACCGTCTTTTGCCCGTCTGATAAAACACGAGCATTATTGGGAAGGGTCAAAGATGATCTCAGTTTGCGGAAGGGATGCGTCTACTAGATTCCATGTCAGTATTGGAAGACATATATTGGACAGAAAGCGTGCTCTGTCGAAGATCATTGCCGAGAACACCAGAGGTACACGGAACTGATGTATATCAATAAGTCAGCGGTCACGGAGCACTGTTTGACGGAGAATCACGCGATGGAATACGAACGTCCCAAGATCTTGGCACAGACTTCCAAATACTGGGACAGTGATGTTAGAGAGGCCACAGAAATTCGTACCAGGGACGATCTCATCAACCGAGATTGCAGTTATAATCTTAGTAGGAACCAGCAGTGAGTTTAATTAAGAAGACCCTCAGCAAATAAAACGATTTGGCGACCAGGGAGGACAGAGAAGTTATATCAACGCCATCACAGATGCCGCGACCACCGACGCGCGGCCGTGGACGGAGACCACTGACGGAGCGGCTCGCGGAGGCAGCGGATATTAGTTCGTCAGGTCATCTGACGATGGCGACATGTTTGATGGCCGAAACATTGTGCCCGTTGGACACTATGAACCGGCAGTATACCCGTGGACTGTCCGACCAACAAATACGCCGGCAAGAAGTAAAGAATCGCATCATTACGAGTTCTTCATTTTTATGAGCTGTATAATACGTTGAAAGTGTTGTTAATAAAAATTCTCTTTTTAAACTAGACTGAACTGCATGTGACTGTTTTAGTCTTTAATAAAACTTGCATCTGACTGCGTATTTAACTGAACTGAACTTTATCTGACTGCATGAAATTAATTATAGTTGGAAAATTGATACTCAAAATACACATCTGACTGCATGAAAGTTTAGTGGTAAAAATAAATGAAAGTCACCAACCTGCATCTGACTGCGTCTGTGGACTTAGCTCGTGCACTCCTTCCCGTTTAGCCGATAATAAAACATATATTCAACTCAGCTGTAGTGCGATGGCATAAAATTGTCATTCTAGATAACTTTACTCATTTTGGCCCTGTTTGTTACTTAATAAAAATTCTGTCCTGATCTGAATAATTTGCCAACCGTGCAATGGCATATACAGGGTGTTTCAAAAATGACCGGTATATTTGAAACGGCAATAAAAACTAAACGAGCAGCGATAGAAATACACCGTTTGTTGCAATATGCTTGGGACAACAGTACATTTTCAGGCGGACAAACTTTCGAAATTACAGTAGTTACAATTTTCAACAACAAATGGCGCTGCAAGTGATGTGAAAGATATAGAAGACAACGCAGTCTGTGGGTGCGCCATTCTGTACGTCGTCTTTCTGCTGTAAGCGTGTGCTGTTCACAACGTGCAAGTGTGCTGTAGACAACATGGTTTATTCCTTAGAACAGAGGATTTTTCTGGTGTTGGAATTCCACCGCCTAGAACACAGTGTTGTTGCAACAAGACGAAGTTTTCAACAGAGGTTTAATGTAACCAAAGGACCGAAAAGCGATACAATAAAGGATCTGTTTCCAAAATTTCAACGGACTGGGAACGTGACAGATGAACGTGCTGGAAAGGTAGGGCGACCGCGTACGGCAACCACAGAGGGCAACGCGCAGCTAGTGCAGCAGGTGATCCAACAGCGGCCTCGGGTTTCCGTTCGCCGTGTTGCAGCTGCGGTCCAAATGACGCCAACGTCCACGTATCGTCTCATGCGCCAGAGTTTACACCTCTATCCATACAAGATTCAAACGCGGCAACCCCTCAGCGCCGCTACCATTGCTGCACGAGAGACATTCGCTAACGATATAGTGCACAGGATTGATGACGGCGATATGCATGTGGGCAGCATTTGGTTTACTGACGAAGCTTATTTTTACCTGGACGGCTTCGTCAATAAACAGAACTGGCGCATATGGGGAACCGAAAAGCCCCATGTTGCAGTCCCATCGTCCCTGCATCCTCAAAAAGTACTGGTCTGGGCCGCCATTTCTTCCAAAGGAATCATTGGCCCATTTTTCAGATCCGAAACGATTACTGCATCACGCTATCTGGACATTCTTCGTGAATTTGTGGCGGTACAAACTGCCTTAGACGACACTGCGAACACCTCGTGGTTTATGCAAGATGGTGCCCGGCCACATCGCACGGCCGACGTCTTTAATTTCCTGAATGAATATTTCGATGATCGTGTGATTGCTTTGGGCTATCCGAAACATACAGGAGGCGGCGTGGATTGGCCTCCCTATTTGCCAGACATGAACCCCTGTGACTTCTTTCTGTGGGAACACTTGAAAGACCAGGTGTACCGCCAGAATTCAGAAACAATTGAACAGCTGAAGCAGTACATCTCATCTGCATGTGAAGCCATTCCGCCAGACACGTTGTCAAAGGTTTCGGGTAATTTCATTCAGAGACTACGCCATATTATTGCTACGCATGGTGGATATGTGGAAAATATCGTACTATAGAGTTTCCCAGACCGCAGCGCCATCTGTTGTTGACAATTGTAACTACTGTAATTTCGAAAGTTTGTCTGCCTGAAAATGTACTGTTGTCCCAAGCATATTGCAACAAACGGTGTATTTCTATCGCTGCTTGTTTAGTTTTTATTGTCGTTTCAAATATACCGGTCATTTTTTAAACACCTGTAGATTATTTTACTCTGATAAATGGAATTATTAGCTTTACTCATGGGAACTTTACTTTAATGTACGTTTTGGTCCAATGCAAGCACAGGATGCGGAGAAAGACATAAGGTGTGAGATGAAATTCTAATTTTATCTAAAAAATATTTATTGTTCAAACTTTTAAGGCACATGTAAAAAACTAAAAAAACCTTCTATAGCATGGATTTACGAGAAAGTTTCACAAAACGCTTATTGCATCAACAATGGGATTTCTATCTAGCTTTTATACATTATTTAACCAAAGAAAACCTATTTTATTAATTATTCTTTCTAGTTTCCGACCCGGCTGCCTCCTGCAGGCATCTAGCTCCGACTCGAAACACGTCTGCTGTCTCTGCGCATCTCCTCACCACTACTCAAACTTTTACCGCGTGCACCTAGCTCTGTTAGCTCTCAATGATCATACTACTCGAAGATGTACTACTCGTCAAATCTTGCGGTTGGGAACTATCGACATTTTTCACTGGCTCTATCCTGATCGAATCTCAGCACATACCTTTCAACGTGAAACCTATTTCCTGGATATTGTTAATTCTTCAGTTACAGAGTTTTATGGTGAGTTAAACTCTGTATATTTTTAAAGCTATTTACATAATTCGTAGGTTGTTAAGCCATACTTCACCAATCATGCACCATCTTGTACCTTGAAAAGGAAGGTCTCCCACCATGAACATGTAATATTTCCTAATTAAATGAGTTTCTTTAATGTCTTAACAATTTTTCCTGTCTTGAAAATGTAAATTTGTGTTAGCTGCCAACAGTTTTCAGTATAAATCGTATTTACCTTGTAACTGGTTTTTCATAGTAGTTCCACTTTATTTGATTTCGCTGACTGAGGATTCGTGTGTAGCAGAATAATGATGTAACACATAGACGATTAAATACAGTACTGACAAGATTTTTTTCGACTACAACACTTTTAATCCGCGACTTACTAATATTTTTCTCCATAGTCGATACTATACTTACAGCTTAAATTTACTAAAAATATGGTTCAAATAGCTCTGAGCACCATGGGACTTCTGAGGTCATCAGTCCTCTAGAACTAAAAACTACTTAAACCTAACTAACCTACGGACATCACACACACCCATGCCCGAGGCAGGATTCGAACCTGCGACCGTAGCGGTCGCGCGGTTCCAGACTGTAGCACCTAGAACAGCTCGGCCACCCAGGCCGGCAAATTTACTAAAATCATCATATTTTTGTCTAAGATGCTTTTTCCAATATTATACAATTTTATAGGAATTCTGTACAAATCTGTCCCTTCTATTTATTGAAGTGATGTGGAGTGAAGATAATACCGTTTTAGCAGTTTTTGTCGGTGTGTTGTATCAGAAGAAATACAGGCATATGCAGTGCCACAACACATGTCTAACACTCATACCGTGTATCACTTTCCTTCTTTCTTGCATTACTCACTGCACAATTTCTGGACGGTGTTTTCTTCATGTAACTCGTGAGGATAAACCTAACAAGACCTGAAAAGACTGCTTATAACTTGCAAAATATCGAAACTAATCGAGCGTGTTACACATCGCAAAATAGATCCCTTTTCATATTTCCAATGGTATGCAAAATGTCATGCCATCTATTAATAGAGATGAAGAAGCCCAAAGAAGAAGCTACAGCTGCTCGGACGGTCTCCCAGCCAGCAATGTAATGACGGACTTGAAACCGGCGTCCGGCTGTGAGTCGGCTGTATAAGCCATTCGGGTAACTTGAATAGAACACTCGTTCATAGCTACGTGACCAAGTTGTTCCTAGAATAAGTTTCGCACATCTGGAAAAACATTGCTTCTCCGTATTAATTTTTGAAGTTTCAGAAAAGACTCCAGCACGTGTTAAGTGAATTTTGCCGTATTAAATATGAATAAGAAAATATATTAAACTTCTATTACAGATCTGGCTAGAAGCGAAAAGTGTTCCACGGTACATCACTACCCCCCCCCCCACCCCACCCCCCTCCACCCCCGACATACCCTACCGATCAGATAAGAAATGAGGAATTTCTCGCAGAATCTGAACTATAAAGGATAAACACCATAAGGGAAAATACGGATTGGAATACATCCATCACTTACTAGAGGACGCAGATTTACACGAGTTCTGTCGTCACCTGTATATGATGATGCCGTCGGTATATTCAGTGTATGGTAGATACTCTTTATATTGTCCCCGATTCCAGATATTATGTCATTCCAGATATTATATCCTGTAACATTATAAGTTTGCTGCTTCCTTGACCCTAGTGAAGCATACTCTCGCGATATGTAGTATGACGGTACAGTTTTTCTTACTAACGGTCATCTGTTTTTTTCGTTAATATAACACACCCTCCTTCAGATGAGACTGCTTCAGCAGTTGAAACTTCGATAACGATGGAGCTTTGGCTCCGAAATATCTATCGGAAATAAAATCTTGAAAAATCAAGATACAAAAGTTGACAGATTTTTATTGACATAATCGACAATGAAGTGATGAAATTCATAGGATCGCGATTTCCACATATACAGATGGTGGTAGTATCGCATATACAAGGTATAAAAGTGCAGTGCATTGGTGTAGCTGTCATTTTCACTCAGGTGATTTATGTGAAAGGGTTTCCGACGTGATCATGGTTGCACGACGGCAATTAACAGACTTTGATTGTGAAATGGGAGCTAGACGCATGGAACATTCAGTTTCGGAAGTCGTTAGAAAATTCAATATTCTACAGCGTCAAGAGTACCCCGACAATTCCACATTTCAAGCATTACCTCTCGCCACGGACAGCGCAATGGTCGACGGTCTTCACTTACCGACCGAAAACAGTGGCGTCTCCACAGAGCGGTCAGCGCTAACAGACAAGCAACACTGCGTGAAATAAGCGCAGAAATCAATGAGCGACTTACGACGAACGTATCCCTTAGGACAGTGCGGCGCAATTTGGCGTTAATGGGCTGTGGCTGCAGACAAGCGACGCGAGACCCTTTGTTAACAGCACGACATGGCCGCAACGCCTCTCCTGGGCTCGAGATCATATTGAGCCGTGGCTGGCTCATGTTATGCGTTGGTCTAAACCTTGGCTGCTATTCTGTGTTCAGTCTCCCATGGTTATCGCGATTATTCTGTTATCCTCTCTCTCCGCGAGTGGCAGCAGCGGTGTGTATCGATATTCGTACCTTGTACTATTTTTGCCCTTGCGCTTACAGTTCAAGGCCGTGCGGTGTGCGAGTTGTTAGTCGGTTGGTGTGGAGCAACGAGGAAATCTCCGCGGCGCGTAGTTTGGCCGAGGCCGCTGATGGCGTCCACGCGCGGTCGGAGCGTGTGGTGCTGTTCCCATTTGCTACGAGGTCCGTGGCTCACCGACCCTGGAGTTTTGACTTAATCTACCAGCAAGTCACGACTGTTCAAATTGTCTCGTTTGGATTTCGTTGTCAGCTGTTGGGACATTCCCGCGAGCAACAACGTATGGTTTCAAGTTGACAAAATTTAGCCACCCTCCGGTGGAGTTTAACTGTACTTGGTTATTTCAATTGAAGTGCACCAGCAGAATCTTCTGCCTTGTGGCCGTTAACGTTCCGGTTACTTCCCCTGGCCGTTGACGTAAATTCGGACAGTGTATTTTCCTCATCGTGTTGTTGCTGTCCAACACGGTGTATAGTTTGACAGCTGAATGTATAATTGGTTGTGGGCGCCAATACCTTCTACGTTGCTCCATTGAACTCTCTGTTGTGTGCTGATCGAGTAGAGCAGAAGTTATCTTGTCGGTGGGTCCGTTGACTTTCTCTCGGTTGGGTTGTCGTCGGATCGAGAATGGTTGGGCCGATTGCCTGTCTCACCTAAGCGAGCGCTAGTGTTTGAATTCCAGGCCGACCCTCGGAAACTTCTGAGCGCCATTAGGTGTACTGCCTTTTCTTATTTGTTCTTGTTGTTTGTATTTGTATGGCGTCTAGCCGATTTTTAAATTAAGGTTGTTTTGCCCTTAAAGCGTAAGATTGTTCGGGCCTTCAGCCTAATTTAAAGAACTGTTTTAAGATAAGGCCTTCGCCTTTTAAAAATTTGTTTTGGTTTCAGTCTTAAGTGATGGACCTTCAGCCGATTTTTTTTTAATTAATGTTGTTTTGCTCTTAAGGTGTGAGATAGATTGAGCCTTCAGCCTAATTGAAGGAACTGATTTAAGATAAGGCCTTCCGCCATTTAAATTTCATATTTTGGTTTGAGTCTTAAGTTATTGGATTTTAGCCGATTTTAAATTAAAGTGGTCTTGCCCTTAAGGCATGACACTGTCTGGCGCATTCAGCCAGTAAATTAATGCTGTGCTTTTTATTTTTTAATTTTCTTGACTCTTGTAATGTTTGGTCAAATAAATAAAGTTGTATGTTCGAGTGTAACTGACAACCGCTTATGTTGGCGCCTTTCCACAATTTAAACTACCTGTCCTGTCCTGCGGGTTTAGCAGGGCGTCTCACATATCCGCTGGACACTAGACGATTGGAAAACCTTAGTCTGGTCAGATAAGACTAGATTTCAGTTGCTAAGAGCTGATGGTAGCGTTAGAGTGTGGCGCAGACCCCATGAAGCCAAGACCCAAATAGTCAATAATGGTGTGGGTTGTAATTGACTGAGTTCTCAGGTCCAACTGAAATAATTGACTGGAAATGGTAACTTTCGGCTCGTCGGAGATCATTACAGCCATTCACGCGCTTTATATTCCCAAACAACGATGGGATTTTTATGGATGCCAATGCGCCAATTCACCGGGCCACAGCTGTTTGCGATTGGTTTGAAGAACTTTCTGGAGCGGATGATTTGGCGACCCAGATCAGCTTACATGAATTCCATCCAACATTTATAGGACATAACCGAGAGCTTGCAGGAGTGGCCGAGCTGTTCTAGGCGCTACAGTCTGGAACCGCGCGACCGCTACGGTAGCAGGTTCGAATCCTGCCTCGGGCATGGATGTGTGTGATGTCCTTAGTTTAGTTAGGTTTAAGTAGTTCTACTAGGGGACTGATGACCTCAGATGTTAAGTCCCATAGTGCTCAGAGCCATTTGAATCATTTGAACATAACCGAGAAGCCATTTCATGAACAAAATCCTGCACCGGAAACACTTTCGCGAGTAGTGACGGCTATAGAGGCAGCGTGGTCCAACATTTCTGGAGAGGACTTCCAACGACTTGTTGAGTCTATGCCATGCACTCCGCCAGGCGAAAGGAGGCCCGACACGATACTATGAGGTATCCCGTGACTTTTGTTACCTCAGTGTGTGCTGTAGCGTTTCTGCTACTCACAGAATACTTTACTGAATACTGAAAAACCGATGTCGGCGAAGGTAAAGAGAGCAAAAAAATGCTGTATAGCATCAGGAGAGGAAAATGAATGGAAGAGTAATCGCGAAAGAACGACATAGAAAATGGAAAAATGGAGAAAAATGTGAAACAAGGAAAAATGTTCGCCAATAAGGATGATGTTAGTGACCGAATGCCTGTCGTCCAACAGGGGCAGACCCCCCCAAAAAACGGAAGATTTGAAAGATTCTACCTCAGTGTAGAATATAAATTAATCGGTCTGTCTCATGGGAGAATACTTGAAATGAGGTGGCACGAAAGGAACCTGATCTTCAACAAAGAAGGGTTTTAAATTTACCAAGCACCCGTTCCATGTGATTAAAGGTATAAGTCTACATATGGTGTATGAAACGGGCAATTGTAATAGCTGTGGAGATCTGAGGTGACTCGTATTCATCTCTATTTATTTGTTTTATATATCCCTAATGTTAAATTGTCATAAGAACCGGTGCAAGGAGTGAATGTGTGTGTGTGTGTGTGTGTGTGTGTGTGTGTGTGTGTGTGTGTGTGCATGGGAGGGTGGGTTGGTGAGTGTGGGTATGCTTTGGAATATTGCTGGACACACACTACGCACTTATCACCTCAGGGCGCTTTACTTGCAGTAAAGGGGCAACAGAAACTGTAACCACACTACTTGTTTAAAGCATTTATTTTTAGCGGGAGATTAAAGTTGGAGGGTTCAGATTAAGATGAGGTATTATTTCCAACTAACAACGATGTCGAATGCACCCGATGACTTAATGTATTACATCCGAGGATGATAACAGATGGAGGGGAGGTGACAGCTTAAAAAGGAAAACTCTGACGGCAGCTACTCGTCTGGTAGCAAAACATGAATCGTATCACGATTAATACTGCATAGCTCGAGCGTCTCTGTCACTAAATGACCGAGCGAGTAGGAGTGAAATTCAAATTTCCTCCCAGATATTCAAATTTAAGTTTTCAAGTTGCTTACGACAAATACCTGTATGCTTCCTTTAGAAATAATTTATTTGATTTTCTGGTTCAATAAGGCACTGTGCTCTGTTTCTAATGACTTCGTCCATTACTGGAGGTTGAGATGATAGTCACATGATATGACGTAAATACGGGAAATGGAAATGTTTCGAATTTCAAACAGCTACTTCGGCGAAGCCGGTGGTTTCTTTACGGAATGGAAAGATCTTTCGGCTGTTCTCTGGAAGCTGTATTTGCTCTGCCGCTGCCGGCATCGATTTCTGAATCACTCTCTATCTTCTCAGTAAAGATTCAAGATTATCCCCCTGTTCTCTCGTCCGAATGAAACTTTTGTTATTTTTTTCTTCCTATCCCGTCTTTGATTGCCCCCATCCTCCTCCTCCTTCTTTCTTTCTGACAGAACTTATTGCCCCAGAATTTTGCCCGAGGAACGTTTTTCTTAAAATTATTTTTTTCTGACTGTCGGCTAATTAGTTCTTCCAGTGGGTGAAAGCATATACAAAACGTATCACTCGCACAAGGCTTTTACCTGTGCAGTAAACACCATTGCCGAAAGCTGCTTCGCAACATCTGTGTTTCTATCGACTGCTTATACTAAATATATATTCTGTAACGGACCAATAAATGAATCATTAAAACTTCGATATACGAGACTATAAGTAATTGGTTAATGCTTAGCTGCTTCTTTAATCCACTGAGATTAAAGGTGCAGATAGGAAAATTAAACTATGACGTCGTTCAAAAAGACAATGTAACTATTATATGATAGAAGAGAAAAGCCGAGTAGCTGCTACATTTGTGTGATTGCAGAATAAGAGACGACCAAAATTTTCTGTGTGTTGTTGTTTTACTACTTAGCGATTACTGACAGTTGGTCAAAAATTCAATGTTTGACAAGTCAAGGAGATATAGCTGTTGCGAGTCAGCTTAAAGTGACCCAAAAGAACAGATAAGGTAATTTAGAAATACTTACATAAAAAGAAACGAAGGTTTCACGGACGTGCAGTCCATTTTCGAAAATAAACTCGCATGGCTTTTGTACAAGATCATGATCACTGACTTACTTCACGTAGCGTGGAAACTATCAATTTTCAAAGCTGGAATGAATGAGTGACGAAGCGTAGAATGGAAAAGTTAACAAAAATTCAAAATTTAGATTTAAGCAGCACGTTGAAAACACACAAATTAAGAGCACTACTATTTGAAGTCAATAAATTAAAAATATTAGAAGGTGCTGATAGCCTGTAGCTAACAGTAAATCGCTTAAATAAAATGTATCAATTAAGACACTAAAAGAAACAAGAATAAAAAATTAGAAGAGTATAGCGATACCATTACATCTGTGTGAAAGCTAGAGTTGGATAAATAAAAAGAATGATGTATTTAACTTGAACAATCAAATTTGCCAGGATTTCCAGCAATTCTTTTTATTACTATGGCAGGATTCGACAAGTCTACTCTGTCATCATTGAATCTTTTGACGTTATTAGCTGTACATGCTTTCAGTATTGTAACATACATGTATAGTACTTTCAGTATTATAACAATCATTATTAGATGTACATGCTTGTTACACCATTATTAGTTATAAATACTTGTTACAGTGCTTTCAGTATTGCAACAAACATGTACAACTAATAGTGTTACGAGATCCGATGATGACAGCGTCGATCTGTCGAAACCGGTCATAGTAGTAAAAAAAATTGCTAGCGATCTTGGTGAACCTGATTCTTCAAGATTAATACAGCTTTCAGAGCGATGCCATACTGACGTAATGCCAAACACATATAAACAGAAAAATGGTAGCAAAATAGAAGCATGAAGTTCTTGGCAGGAGTGAAAGTCTGCACAAGAAGAGCATTAATCAAAAATTAAAACGTTTCTAGTGAATTGAGTGAGCATGATGTTAATAAGAAAGAAACTGAGTAGAAAGATAGATGTCAGCAACATGTCAGTAGGATGAGAGATAAGAGTACTGCAGAAAATCCTGAAGTACAACTACAATACAAGAAATGGCATACGTCGATCAAAGAAACTGTGAACATAAACTCTGTGAAGCCGGAACAGACGGGTGCCTAAACCTTGTATGTAAGATGAGTACGACGTTGCAAAAAGGCGTAATTTTAGCTCGCACTTTGTACATTAACATGAGTTCATAAATTGATTTGATTCTTCACAGACTTATACATTTTGAATCTAAAAGTGACAATATTTTTCACTACGATTACTCGAGAAAAATTATACAATTTTTGGAATGAAGCGGGAGGTATACATCTACGGTAATGAATAATTTTAATTGAAGGGACTTCACATTTACACGTCCCTTACCACTGTACTTCAGAAGCTTCTCACCATGAAGAGATCTCTCGCTGAATAGGAGACGGTGCTTTCAGTTCTGCATAAAACGGACATAAAAGGATTTCTTTAATTCCAGAAGCCGAGAAGCAGGTGACTCAGCCTCAGAAGTAAAAGGAATAAGTGCTAAACGACAGACGGAAGTTAAATGTATACACCCTGGGTTGAGGAAATAAGTCTGGTACATCTGTGGTACAGACCAGCATTTGTCGAGGACTATTTATCGAGATCGAAATACTAACATCTGGCTAGACACATATTATTCCATGTAATTTAGGAAGAAACTCTTACAAAATCGTTAACCATCATTACAATTGCTGTTTACAAAATGTCGGCGACATACATTAAAAATTGATTCACTTTACGGCGTACAAGTTCCAGGAGTTCAGTTTCATTTCCAAGGCCGGCCGGAGTGGCCGTGCGGTTCTAGGCGCTACAGCCTGGAGCCGAACGACCGCTACGGTCGCAGGTTCGAATCCTGCCTCGGGCATGGATGTGTGTGATGTTCTTAGGTTAGTTAGGTTTAATTAGTTCTAAGTTCTAGGCGACTGATGACCTCAGAAGTTAAGTCGCATAGTGCTCAGAGCCATTTGAAACATTTTTTTCATTTCCAAAAGCTAATTGTACAAGAACTTCAGATCAACACTTGTGAGTTGATAAAACGGAAATAAAAAATACCATCCAAATTCTATAAACAATTATTAAGTACAAGAAAGAGGCCAGTATTTGTGGTACTACATTACAAACCGTTCTTTCCAGTTTCCTCTTTCATGCAGTGTGAAAAATGTACTCTTTACTTAACTCAGTTTAGTAATCGGTTCTTAAGCACGATATGTAAGAATATGCAAGCAGCTGTTGAAGAGAGTAAGCAGCATTGAAAAGTCATCAGCTATAGTGGTTGAATGCATACCCTGTACGTAATCACCACCATTCTCCCAACAATCCCGGCAAAGATGGCAAAGGGGCAGAATAATCAGCAATGATCAACGGCATACGGATAGGGAATACAATGGAAACCACTGCATTATAGACGCATAATGTGTATCCACACGAAATGTGACTGTTAGTTGAGAAAGTATCATGATTGTCCCCGCTGACAAAACATTCTAGACTCCGTTGCACTTTCTGATCTCCCCGAGGGGCCTGCCAACTAGTAGGGGGCTAGAAACAAATTAGCAAAACCAACGACAGAGTAAGCTGAGCGTGCTCTGTCAGAAGTCTCAATGCGAATGAGAGGTTAGGGAATCTGAAAAGGGAAACATAAACTCTAAATCTACAGGGGGTTGGGCAAAAATATGGAAACACCGCGAGAAAAGCATGGTTCAACATAAATTCAGGAACCAGCCAAGCCCGTAGGTGACGATGTTACATTTGACCACGAACGGCGCTTGCGTGGTGTCCTCAACACATTGCAAGTGTCAGTGGTGCTGAGAATTATGCTCTGTGTAGACGTCAGTGCATTACATCGGAGCTAAGTGAATACGAACGTGAGCTAATTGTTGGTGCTCGCGCGGTGTGTTCTTCCGCAACCAACGTAGAGAAATGCTTTGTTTCTCAAGAGGCACAGTAGCCAAGATGTCTAACACATAATTGGTTCAAATGGCTCTGAGCACTATGGGACTTCTGAGGTCATCAGTCCCCGAGAACTTAGAACTACTTAAACTTAACTAACCTAAGGATATCACACACATCCATGCTCGAGGCAGGATTCGAACCTGCGACCGTAGTGGTCACGCGGTTCCAGACTGTAGCGCCTAGAACCGCAAGGCCACAACGGCCGGTCACATAATTGGAAAACGGAGGAACGACATCCGCTAACTCACAACGGAGACAAAAGTGTGAGTTGAGTGATCGTTATAGACGGTTGTTGGAGAGAATTGTGACGAAGAATAAGGGAACGACAGCTGAAAAGCAATAGTAGAACTAAACGTCTCACTCATGAACTCTGTCAGATGTCATTACCAAAACATCAGGGAAGAAGCTCCACAAGCAGGAAACTGTTGGCAAGCTAGAATTTCGGTACGAGTCATTAGTGATGCAAATGCCCGTAACTGGAAAACGTAATGGCGAAGCCTGAACCCGGACTATGGTGTATTGGAAGACAGTAACTTGGCCGTATGAGTCATCTTTCATTTTGTTTCCAACTGTAGTTCGGTGATGATTGGGCCAGCAATATTGTGGTATTCCGTTGGCCCTATGCTTACTTTGCAAGGTGGCGTTACTGCCAAAATTATGTACCCATTATGGTTGACAGGTCCATCCCATGGTACGATGTTTGGCCCTCAATTGTGTTGACCTGTTCCAAGATGACAACATCTGGGCACTGTAAATGTAATGAACTGATAAAACAAAAAATATGGATGTTCTACACAGAACTGGCGAAGAAAGCGACATGTGGGTAACATTCACTAGAAGAAGGGCAAGCTCACATTACTTGTGTTAATACATCAGGGTATAGTTGAGATGTTACTAGCAGGATACACAGAGGATAAAACCTGCAGGGGGAGACAGAGATTGCAATATACCGAATAGGACTTTGAGTGTGAGTGCTACGATGAAATGTGGAGGTTTGCAGAGGAGAGGAAGTCGTAGCGTGTCCCGTCGAATAAAACAAAGAGTTGATATTTTCTGCTACAATCATTCACGAAGGAATAAGCATCAATATTAGCGAAAATCGGAGAAATTCTTTTGAAGTTGGATACAGGGTTTGTTCGTGGTGCTTTCTTGAGCATAATCTATTCATGGGTCTGCAGCCTTCATAAACATCCTGCTAGCTTATTTTCACTTTCAGGATATCGTCTGACAGCTAAGATCGTCGTGCAATGCAAAATGGTGCCACAAATTTGGCTGGGGGTATATACTTCTGAACGTCTTTTAGAGAAATTACTTCGGCCAGTTAATTCTGAGAACCGATTCGTGATGGTGACATCTTAGATCTGCTAACGTTCAGCAGACCCACACTTTTCAGTTCGGTTAACGCATACGACAGACTTTTAAGATTGTCGTACTATCAATATAATTGGAAGGTTAAGACCGATACGAAAATAATTTTGCTTAGCAACTGTGGCAGGAAACACATTCTTGATTATCAGAGCAGCCAGCGCTAATACTTTATATCTGAGACTGGAGATGTGGGTCAGTGGACAAAATTTAAAAGTATTCAACAGTACCATTCAGACATACATGTGCCGAGCAAGCTTTTGAGAGTTGGTTTAGTAGCAATGTCTGGAATTGTGGAATTCTGGAAAACGTTTCATGTTCGCCTATTATGATGTTCCTCGAGAACTAACCATACCTCCAATCTGAAACGATGTTTCCACCTTGTACGTGAGGACTCTTATCTATTAACGACATATTAGGTAGCTTTTTTCAGCAAAATGTCAGAACTTGTTAGTAGACAGAGTTCTCCGCCATTTCCAATTACTCGTATTACCAATAACTCGTATCACATCGTACAGCGATTTACTTAAGATATCCAACACTATCTTTACCGGATGTCTCCTTTGCCACTTATGACTCTTGCCCTTTTCTTCTACTGTGTCACACCGGTCTAATCTTCTCTCTCTGTACATAAGCCCAGTATACTGTCTTGTTACAAGTCGTCTACACATGTCTGAAGTTGCTATTAGCTTCAAAACGCCCAGTTGCTGATGTTTTTCCGTTGATGTAGTTAGCTGTGGTTTTCTTGTTATGGGTGCACCAGTTCCCGCGTGTTATTCGTGGGTGCATCAATTTCCACATTTTATATTGTAATAATATTGTAGTACTTCAATAAATTTATAAACTTTTGACATTGTTATGTAAATTTCAGTGTAAATGTACAGATACAGAAAAGTATCCCAAGAGGTAAAAGACTGAGCAACAAGAAGAAATCCGTCTGTCAAGTTTTCTTCCGGAGTTGATCCTACTTAGCTCTGGCTATGCTTTTTTTTTCCTCTTTACAGTATTTTCTTTATACCAATGTAAATTTCGTTCCGGTTCTCGTTACGTACGAAAGCAACTGAATATCCAGGTCACTGCACCTGTCAAATGAGCAATGAAAAAATACAGCTCATATTTTCGCAGAGATTATTCAACTCAAGCAAATAACGAAGTTCGTCCACACGTCGCATTCCAAACGCGGAACAGGTTTATGTACAATAACATGCAGAGTTATTTGCTGTTGTCACACAGCCTACGCTGACAGTTAAATGGGGCGAGAAAGGAATGTTGTTAATTTGATGCATTGTTTAATGCCTGTATTTGCTATGAAGTATGAGTTTTATAATTCTAAGATAAATACGATTTACCGTTCAACTTATATTTTGATTACAAATTTTCTCATTCGTTTCTACAGTTTCGCTCAGGCGGTTGTCACAGACATCTCTCACACAACCTGACCGTACAGATTTATACAGATGGTGCCCAAGACAAATAATGTACTCAACAAACAACATCTATTCAGTAGCTAAGCCTAGATGAAGATGGTCAAACCCAGTCTTCGGTCTGAAGACCACAGCTATAGCTTCTTCAAATGGTTCTGAGCACTATGTTATAGCTTCTTCGTTTACGAACTTGCTAAAGGCCACCATGTAGTCATCCACTGAAGCTAATCACGTATACACGTCAAGTGAACTGTCACATTCCACATCATTTCGAGAAAAAAAGTTGTTCAAATTATCTATGGAACATGTAACCAAGTAATAAACTAACCGACATAAATGCGAGAACTAGCGCACAATCGGCTTATTAGCCCACGCGTCTAAGTTCCTGACCAAAATGATACACACAAGAAGAGAAAAGAAAATTTGAGGTATGTTAGAGGTCGTCCACATTGCCTTTAGGAAAGATAGAGACATCAAATGAACAATTTTGATGTTTGGCTTAGTAGTGGAAGCAAGACGCAAGTAAAATCAGGACACTTACTATTTGTCTATTAACAAAAACTTTCTTCTATGGAGGGTGGTGGAAGTTGTTCTAAACTCTCACAAGCACTCCAGGGTAAACGGGTAATATGCACCATGTACTACAACCACACAAGGAGGGAGCTAGATCAGTGGAGGACTGACAGACAAGAATCAGAATTAAAAAGGACGTAAGGCAAGTATATAAGTTTTCTTTCGCACTGTTCGGTCCGTATTTCGAAGAACCAATGAAGGGAATAATATAAAGTTCAGAATCAGAGCTGAAATTCAGGAGGAAAAGCTTTAAAACAATATGTGCCCGACCTCAACGACGTATTAGAAGGAGCCCGTTATCACTTGGCAAACGAAATTAAGACTGAGAAACTGATATGCAATCCATAGTGAATATTAGTATACTCTTTGCCTATACTCTCAAACGCGTAAGAAGAAAGTACACTACTGGCCATTAAAATTGCTACAACAAGAAGAAATGCAGATGATAAACGGGTATTCATTGGACAAATATATTATACTGGAACTGACATATGATTACATTTTCACGCAATTTGGGTGCATAGATCTTGAGAAATCAGTACCCGCAACAACCACCTCTGGCCGTAATAACGGCCTTGATACGCCCGGGCATTGAGTCAAACAGAGCTTGGCTGGCGTATACAGACACAGCTGCCCATGCAGCTTCAAGAGTAGTGATTGGCGAATTGTGACGAGCCAGTTGCTCGGCCATCATTGACCAGACGGTTTCAGTTGGTGAGAGATCTGGAGAATGTGCTGGCCAGTGCAGCGGTCGAACATTTTCTTTATCCAGAAAGGCCAGTATAGGACCTGCAACATGCGGTCGTCCGTTATTCTGCTGAAATGTAGGGTTTCGCAGAGATCGAATGAAGGGTAGAGCCACGGGTCGTAACACATCTGAAATGTAACGTCCACTGTTCAAAGTGCCGTCAATGCGAACAAGAGGTGACCGAGACGTGTAACCAATGGCACCCCATACCATCACGCCGGGTGAAACACCAGTATGGCGATGATGAATACACGCTTCCAATGTGCGTTCGCCGCTATGTTGCCAAACACGGATGCGACCATCATGATGCTGTAAACAGAACCTGGGTTCATCCGAAAAAGTGACGTTTTGCCATTCGTGCACACAGGTTCGTCGGTGAGTACACCATAGCAGGCGCTCCTGTCTGTGATGCAGCATCAAGGGTAACCGCAGCCATGGTCTCCGAGCTGATAGTCCCTGCTGCTGCTAACGTCATCGAACTGTTCGTGGAGATGGTTGTTGTCTTGAAAACGTCCCTATCTGTTGACTCAGGGATGGAGACGTGGCTACATCATCCGTTACAGCCATGCGGATAAGATACCTGTCATCTCGAATGCTAGTGATACGAGGCCGTTGGGATCCAGCACGGCGTTCCGTATTACCCTTCTGAACCCACCGATTCCATATTCTGCTAACAGTCATTGTATTTCGACCAACGCTAGCAGCAATGTCGCTATACGATAAACCGCAATCGCAATAGGCTGCAATCCGACCTTTATCAAAGTCGGAAACGTTCAAAATGGTTCAAATGGCTCTGAGCACTATGGGACTCAACTTCTGAGGTCAGCAGTCCACTAGAACTTAAAACTACTTAAACCTAACTAACCTAAGGACATCACACACATCCATGCCCGAGGCAGGATTCTAACCTGCGACCGTAGTGTTCCGCGCGGTTCCAGACTGAAGCACCTAGAACCCCTCGGACACACCAGCCGGCGTCGTGATGGTACGCATTTTTCCTCCTTACACGAGGCATCACAACAACATTTTACCAGTCAACGCCGGTAAACTGCTGTTTGTGTATGAGAAGTCGGTTGGAAACTTTCCTAATGTCACCACGCTGTAGGTGTCGCCACCGGCCCCAACCTTGTGTGAATGCTCTGAAAAGCTAAACATTTTCATATCACAGCTTATTCCTCCTGTCGGCTAAATTTCGCGTCTGTAGCACGTCAGCTTCATGGTGTAGCAGTTTTAATGGCCGGTAATGTGGCCTCAAATACATCATTCCTTGCCGGCCGGAGTGGCCGAGCGGTTCTAGGCGCTACAGTCTGGAACCGCGCGACCGCTACGGTCGTAGGTTTGAATCCTGCCTCGCGCATAGATGTGTGTGATGTTCTTGGGTTAGTTAGGTTTAAGTAGTTCTAAGTTCTAGGGGACTGATGACCTCAGAAGTTAAGTCCCATAGTGCTCAAAGCCATTTTGGACCTTCATTCCTTAATGAAGTAGCATTTATTTTTCGAACAGACTATTTTAACTGTTACTAATAACGGGCTGTTAGCTGTGCTATGATCGGCTCCTGGCAAACACATTGAACAGTCACAACATTTGATTTTATAAACAGGAAGGCTGTGTGTTATAGGCCGGCCGGAGTGGCCGTGCGGTTCTAGGCGCTACTGTCTGGAACCGAGTGACCGCTACGGTCGCAGGTTCGAATCCTGCCTCGGGCATGGATGTGTGTGATGTCCTTAGGTTAGTTAGGTTTAATAAGTTCTAAGTTCTTGGAGACTGATGACCTCAGAAGTTAAGTCGCATAGTGCTCAGAGCCATTTGTACCATTTTTGTTTGCTATATTTTGTGGGTTTTGTTTTGTAACTTAGGTGAGACGATAACAAACTTGTTTTTAAACGCCGATTCATTAATTATCCAAAACATATGACTCATATTTTGGGTGCTTTCTTCAACTACAATCATAGAAATAAATTTTTGCTTTCGCAAGCATCGACATTCTCACAGTTACTGCAGGCAAAAGCCGAAATTCAGTTTTTACTTCAATAAATTTTTCGCAATAACAGCACCGATGTGAATTTGCTATCAAGACAATCAACTGAGGTGAAATGATATTAGATTCGTTTACTGCTGAACGAAATATTTCTTCAGTAAATACGATACTGTTTTGAAATAAACTATAAAAAACCGCACTGCTCCGTCGCGTAAAGATTATTATATTGTATATCGTGAGAAAAAATATTCATGTACTTATTACATTTTTCCTAGCCTCCAGCGTACCGCATTGGATTAGACGTTCACATGATAACACAACTGAAAGATGTACTTTGGTGCAATGTTGTCAGGAACATTGCGGTAGTAATCGCACTTAAACTCATTACTTTTGTAAGCAATACTACAGGTCGCCTAACGTATAAGGCTGACACTAATTAAAAATGCGCTGAGGTGAAAAAACTCATGAGATACCTCGTAATATCGTGTCGGACATCCTTTTGCCCGGCGTAGTGCAGCAACCCGACATCTACATCTACATGTACATCTACATCTACATACATACTCTGCAATGCACCATGTGCGTGGCGGAGGGTACCTCGTACCAAAACTAGCATCTTCTGTCTCTGTTCCACTCTCAAACAGAACGAGGGAAAAATGACTGTCTATATGCCTCTGTACGAGCCCTAATCTCTCTTATCTTATCTTTGTGGTCTTTCGCGAAATATAAGTTGGCGGCAGTAAAATTGTACAGGAGTCAACCTCAAATGCTGGTTCTCTAAATTTCCTCAGCCCGCCTCTGAATTGCTTCATGTCCTCCCTCAATGCGACCTGATAGGGATCCCAAACGCTCGAGCAGTACTCAAGAATAGGTCGTATTAGTGTTTTTTAAGCGGTCTCCTTTACAGATGAACCACATCTTCCCAAAATTAGTGTTTTTTAAGCGGTCTCCTTTACAGATGAACCACATCTTCCCAAAATTAGTGTTTTTTAAGCGGTCTCCTTTACAGATGAACCACATCTTCCCAAAATTCTACCAATGAACCGAAGACGACTATCCGCCTGCCATTACATGCTTGTCCCACTTCATATCGCTCTGCAATGTTACACCCAAATATTTAATTGCATGGATTCAACAAACCGTTGGAAGTCCGCTGCAGAATAACTGCGAAAGTGTCGCCAGTGCAGGGTTTTGTGCACGAACTGGTGTCGCAATTATGTCCCATGAATGTTGGATGGGTCTCGTGCCGGACGATCTGGATGGCCAAATTATTGGGTCAAGTTGTCCAGAATGTTCTCCAAACCAACCACGAACACCTGCGGCCCAGTGACACGGCGTGCTGTCATCCATAAAAATTCCATTGTTGTTTGGGAACATGAAGTCCATCAGTGGCTGAAAATGGTCTTCAGATACCCGAACATAACCATTTGCAGTGAGTGATCGGTTTAGTTTTACCATAGGACCCAGTCCGTTCCACGTAAACACATCACACACCATTACGGAGCTACCACCATCTTCCTCAGTGCCTTGTTGACAAGAGATTTGGACAACATGATTGTGGAGAGAAGCAGCGATTAGTATGATTAATCAGTAATTCAAGAACATTCTTGATCGCATTTATTATTATTATAATACCGACAACCGGTTTCAACCTGAAGTAGGGGTCATCTTCTGGGCGTTTACACCATTGGTCGACTGCTGCTGCTGTCACTACTGTCTACATAAGCAGTCGACCAGTGGTGTAAACGCCGATGACCCCTACGTCGGGTTGAAACCGGTTGGCGGTATAATAATAATAATAATAAATGCGATTAAGACTGTTCTTGAATTATTGATTTCCTTGTTGACAACGTGGGTCCATGGCTTCGTCGGGTATGAGCCACACTCGAACCTTACCAACAGCTCTTAGCAACTGAAATCGGGCATCACCTAGCCAGGGCACGGTTTTCCAGTTGTCTAGAGTCCAATTGATAGGGTCACAAGCTCAGGAGAGGCTCTGCGGGCGATGTCGTGCTATTTAGTAAAGGCATTCGCGTCGGTCGCGTACTGCCATAGCCCATTTACGGCAAATTTCGCCGTACTGTCGTAATGGATACGTTCATCGTGCATCCCACATTGATTTCTGTGGTTATATCATGCAGTTTTGTGCTTGTCTGTTAGGACTCTACTTAAAGGCCTCTGCTCTCGATTGTTATTGACAGCCG
Organism: Schistocerca nitens; assembly: GCF_023898315.1. Taxonomy (NCBI): domain Eukaryota; kingdom Metazoa; phylum Arthropoda; class Insecta; order Orthoptera; family Acrididae; genus Schistocerca; species Schistocerca nitens. The sequence goes on from NC_064621.1 coordinate 504,224,654, forward strand.
TTGGCCACTGCGTGTTCCGTAGTGACAGGTAATGCCTGAAATTTGGTATCCTCGGCAGACTCTTGACATTGTGGATATTGGAATACTGACTTTCCGAACGATCTATCCCAACTACCATTTCGCGTTCAAAGTTTGTTAGTTACTGTCGTGCGGCCAAACCTTTTCACATGATTCACCTTAGTACAAATGACCGCTCCGTCGCTGCACTGCCCCTTTATAACTTGTGTACGAGATATTAGAACCCTCTGTGTATGTGCATATAACTATACCATGGCGTTTGTCACTTCAGTGTATAACAACATCAAAACACTGAGAAATAAAAGAGCGACACAATATTTTGTTACTTACAATTATATGTTGGATGGAGGAAAAAAAGGATAGGTGGTTTATACAGTGTAAACACGAACTAGAAAATCTACACTTGTCATGCTGTCTTGTCAGACAATCTTCTCGTGCATTTTATCGAAAGCCTATGAGATATTACCAAGGCGAGTACTACATCCAGAAACATAATCCGCAACTCTGCAAACCACCGAATGGTAGCAATACCACGACTAGTCATGTTATTTCTTATTCCACTCGCAAATAGAGCGAGGAACAAACTATTGCTTATCTGCCTCCGCAGGCAAGCCCTAATTTTTCTTATCTTATATTCCTTTAATAATACCCGATCACGATCCAAATAATCGAGCAGTATTCAAGACTGCATTGCACTGTGTTCCGTATGCAGTCTCCTTTACAGGTGAAACACACTTTCCTAAAATTGTCCTAATAAACCAAAGTCTACCATACCCTTCTTACTACACTCCTTGCATGCTCATTCCACTTTACATCGCTTTCAACATTACACCAAGATATGACTGTGTCAAGTAGTATATTATTAATAATGTAACAGGAGCGCTGTGGTCCCGTGGTTAGCGTGAGCTGCTACGGAGCCAAAGGTCCTTGGTTCAAGTCTTCCCTCGACTGAAAACTTTAATAGCCGGCACGGTAGCTCAGCGTGTTCGGTGAGAGGGTTAGCTGCCCTCTGTAATAAAAAAAACTGAGTTAATCGATCAACAAAGAACTTAAACGGGTGTCTTACGGCGTCCGCCTCGAGCAGATCAACGAGCGAAAACGAACAAAATGAGAATTAAAAAAAAAAAGGGGTAGCGTCTTTGATTCTTAATCAGAACGTCTTCGGTCCCGGGTGCGATCCCCGCCACTGCATAAATTTTGATAAATAATCAGTATTGGCGGCCGAAGACTTCCGGCATAAGAAGTCAGCCTCATTCTGCCAACGGCCTTGTCAAAGAGGGCGGAGGAGCGGATAGAGGTTCTGGGCACTCTCTTGTCCTAGGGGTGGGAAGGAAAACATAGGTACAAAGAAGGTAGCTGCGAAGAAACCATGGGTAACAGAAGAAATACTTCAGTTGATTGATGAAAGGAGGAAGTAAAAACATGTTCCGGGAAAATCAGGAATACAGAAATACAAGTCGCTGAAGAATGAAATAAATAGGAAGTGCAGGGAAGTTAAGACGAAATGGCTGCAGGAAAAATGTGAAGACATCGAAAAAGATATGATTGTCGGAAGGACAGACTCATCATACAGGAAAGTCAAAACAACCTTTGGTGACATTAAAAGCAACGGTGGTAACATTAAGAGTGCAACGGGAATTCCACTGTTAAACGCAGAGGAGAGAGCAGACAGGTGGAGAGAATACATTGAAAGCCTCTATTAGGGCGAAGATTTGTCTGATGTGATAGAAAAAGAAACAGGAGTCGACTTAGAAGAGATAGGGGATCCAGTATTAGAATCGGAATTTAAAAGAGCTTTAGAGGACTTACGGACAAATAAGGCATAAGGGATAGATAACATTCCATCAGAATTTCTAAAATCATTGGGGGGACTGGCAACAAAACGACTATTCACGTTGGTGTGTAAAATATATGAGTCTGGCGATATACCATCTGACTTTCGGAAAAGCATCATCCACACAATTCCGAAGGCGGCAAGAACTGACAAGTGCGAGAATTACCGCACAATCGGCTTAACAGCTCATGCATCGAAGCTGCTTACAAGAATAATATACAGAAGAATGGAAAAGAAAATTGAGAATGCGCTAGTTGACGATCAGTTTGGCTTTAGGAAATGTAAAGGGACGAGAGAAGCAATTCTGACGTTACGGCTAATAATGGAAGCAAGGCTAAAGAAAAATCAAGACACTTTCATAGTATTTGTCGACCTGGAAAAAGCGTTCGACAATATAAAATGGTGCAAGCTGTTCGAGATTCTGAAAAAAGTAGGGGTAAGCTATAGGGAGAGACGGGTCATATACAATATGTACAACAATCAAGGGGGAATAATAAGAGTGGACGATCAGGAACGAAGTGCTCGTATGAAGAAGGGTGGAAGACAAGGCTGTAGCCTTTCGCCCCTACTCTTCAATCTGTACATCGAGGAAGCAATGATGGAAATAACAGAAATGTTTAGGAGTGGAATTAAAATACAAGGTGAAAGGATATCAATGATACGATTCGCTGATGGCATTGCTATCCTGAGTGAAAGTGAAGAAGAAATAAATGATCTGCTGAACGGAATGAACAGTCTAATGAGTACACAGTATGGTTTGAGAGTAAATCAGAGAAAGACGAAAGTAATGAGAAGTAGCAGAAATGAGAACAGCGAGAAACTTAACATCAGGACTGATGGTCATGAAGTCAATGAAGTTAAGGAATTCTGCTACCTAGGCAGTAAAATAACCAATGACGGACGGAGCAAGGAGGGCATCAAAAGCAGACTCGCTATGGCAAAAAAGGCATTTCTGGCCAAGAGAAGTCTACTAATATCAAATACCGGCCTTAATTTGAGGAAGAAATTTCTGAGGATGTACGTCTGGAGTACAGCATTGTATCGTAGTGAAACATGGACTGTGAGAAAACCGGAACAGAAGAGAATCGAAGCATTTGAGATGTGGTGCTATAGACGAATGTTGAAAATTAGGTGGACTGATAAGGTAAGGAATGAGGAGGTTCTACGCAGAATCGGAGAGGAAAGGAATATGTGGAAAACACTGATAAGGAGAAGGGACAGGATGATAGGACATCTGCTAAGACATGAGGGAATGACTTCCATGGTACTAGAGGGAGCTGTAGAGGGCAAAAACTTAGAGGAAGACAGAGATTGGAATACGTCAAGCAAATGATTGAGGACGTAGGTTGCAAGTGCTACTCTGAGATGAAGAGGTTAGCACAGGAAAGGAATCGCTGGCGAGCCGCATCGAACCAGTCCGTAGACTGACGAAAAAAAAAAAAAAAAAACTAACATTACGGAATTGTTTTTTATATTGACTTGCATTACCTTAAATTTTTTACGTTTAGCGCAAGTTACCTTTCATCACACAAAACAGAAATTTTGTTTAAGATGCAACCTACTACAGTCATTCAACGACGAGTTTACAGACCAGTTTTACACAGGTGCTTCGGAAAGACAATTTGAAAGTGCCATTCCAATGCAGATGATCTGTAGACGCTATAAATGTGAGATACAGAGATACTACTCAGGACGATTGTGAAAGTAATTTAATTGTTTCCGAATGGGGTTGGATTCACCGGAAATTTTTTTAATAGCATTTGATGATCTTATCTACAACAGCGAATAAATCAACAGTAGACTGGCACTCAGTTTCTTCGTGTAATGGTAACTGCTAGGTGTACAGCGAAATATTCGCATTTGAACTACACACGTCAAAAAAAGTTTTGCATCACCCGGTTCCCATAACTCCTGAAGATAGACGTTGCCAGTGGATATTCCATCAGAGACACAGTCCCTATGACTGTTCAGAGATGTCACTAAACCCGCACAAAGATTTAAGCAACCATGGATGAGCAGCGCCTATTAGACGGAGGGGGTCCGACAGCCGATCAGTTCCAGTCATTCCACCAGGAAGGAGGTACCGGCTCGTGTTGTCTGTAGTTCAAGAATGCCTGGACGGTCACAACCGCGGATCGATCGCTTCCGCATTGTTAATTTGTGCCAGGAAGGACTCTCAACAATGGAACTGCCCAGGCGTCTCGGAGTGAACCAAAGCGATGTTTTTCGGACATGGAGGAGAGAGACAGCAACTGTCGATGACATACCTCGCTCAGGCCGCCCAAGGGCTACTACTGCAGTGGATGACCGTAACCTACGGATTACGGCTCGGAGGAACCCTGACAGCAACGCCACCATGTTGAGTAATGCTTTTCGTGCAGCCACAGGACCGTGTTACGACTCAAACTGTGCACAATAAGCTGCATGATGCTCAACTTCACTCCCGACGTCCATGGCGAGGTCCATCTTTGCAACCATGACACCATACAGCGTGGTACAGATAGGCCCAACAACATGCCGAATACACCGCCCAGGACTGGCATTGCGTTCTCTTGACCGATGAGTGTCACATATGCCTTCAACCAGACAATCATCGAAGACGAGTTTGGAGGCAAGCTGGTCAGGCTGAACGCCTTAAACACACTGTCCAGCGAGTGCAGTAAGGTGGAGATTCCCTGCTGTTTTGGGGTGGCATTATGTGGGGCTGAAGTACGCCGCTGGTGGTCATGGAAGGCGCCGTAATGGCTGTACGATACGTGAATGCCATCCTCCAACCGATAGTGCAACCATATCGGCAGCATATTGGCGAGTCATTCATCTTCATGGACGACAATTCGCGCTCCCATCGTGCACATCTTGTGAATGACTTCCTTCAGGATAATACCGTCGCTCAACTAGGGTGGCCAGCATGTTCTCCAGACATGAATCCTATCGAACATGCCTGGGATAGATTGAAAAGGCCTGTTTATGAACGACGTGACCCACCAACCACTCTGAGGGATCTGCGCCGAATCGCCGTTGAGGAGTGAGACAATCTGGACCAAAAGCGCCTTGATGAACTTGTGGATAGCATGCCACGACGAATACAGGCAAGCATCAATACCAGAGGATGTGCTACTGCGTATCAGAGACACCAGTGTTTGCAGCGATATGGACCACCAACTCTCATGGTCTTGCTGTATGGTGATACAACATGCAATGTGTGATTTTCATGAGCAATAAAAATGGCGGAAATGATGTTTATGTTGATCTGTATTCCAGTTTTCTGCACAGGTTCCAAAACTCTCTGAACCGAGGTGATGCAAAACTTCTTTTGATGTGTGTATTACCGTAGAACACCAGATAAACTGAAAACGAAGTGCTTCATCATTTATGTCTCTTTGGAGGTTTCGTTTGGTTCCACACAGATCAGAATTAGCTGTGAGCCACTGGCTCCAGTATTCCTACCTCTGGATCAAAGCGCATTGTTTCAGTGCATTCAAGAAAATTGGACCCCAGGATTTTATTTAAACTTTTTTTTTCAGTGGATGGGTGTCACAGGGTCCGGTTATTTCTGTAGCAATGAATTCTTAATGAGTGGTTATATTCTGCAGTTAAGTTTTTTATCCCCTACCGCCCCCACTGTGTAAACTACGCTATAATGTCCCTCCCACGTCGCCTGCGACAAAAGCGGACCACAGCCAAGACGGGTGGCAGTCCTATTCTATTCACTGCATAATAGTTGATAGCGATAATCGACATTTGTAAATTTGGTCCACACTACCATGATAACGAAATACTCAATTTTCGTAACTGTTACTTAGTGGTTTAAATGGCTCTATGGGACTTAACATCTGAGGTCAACAGTCCCCTACAACTTAGAACTACTTAAACTTGTCTAACCTAAGAACAGCACACACATCCATGTCCGAGGCAGGAGTCTAACCTGCAACCGTAGCAGTCGTGCGGTTCTTGACTGAAGCGCCTAGAACCGCTCGGTCGCAGAGGCCCGCTGTTACTTTGTGTTTCCTGAGCTTGGGTTACTCGTATTTCGCTGCTTTAATTCCTTGAAGTATAGGAAATAAGCGTGGTTAATATATTTAACGAGGTTTCCCAGACTTATATAGGCTTGCAGAACGATTTTGTCGCAAATAAAGGACCGACGTATCTGTGAGGAGGCCTTCCATTTATTATGAGTACGGCAGTGCCAGAATATTTCACAAGTAGCATTCTACAAGGGCAAGCTGAGAAATACTAGTACAGAGTATTTCGAGAAAGGTACATATATGGACATTGTTCGCATTTGTCACGAAGAAATTGAGAAGCAAAATTTATGCTGCCAAAGAGCGATTTATTCAGCTTCGGGGTAACAATATAACAGAAATTTTCGTTGCTGAATGTATTCACTAAATACATGTGGCATGTACAAAAGCGAAACTTTCGGACGACCAGTTTTAGCGTTAGGAGCTCGAGAAAGGCCGCATTACGTTAGTGTTCTTTAACCGACCTGCAAATCCGCGTATTGTCTAGCTGACGAATATGGGCTATAGAAAAATATTCATGCCACTGCGCATGACGGATCTAACAATAGCTATACCGCAAAGATAATTTTCAATAGATATATTCTGAACTACTTCCTTTGTTCGTGCTTTGCTGGTGGACAGGGCACAGATGGGAAAAAATCTCTCATTCGTGTTAATCCGTTGCCCGCCAACACACGTGACGAAACAGTTCGAAAAGTACTGGAAATATTGTAAGTACTGACCATTGGTCTTCCACCTCATGTGACCACGAATATACCATTTCGACTCTCTCTGCCTCCCTCTCCTTCCCCCCCCCCCCCCCCCATCACTCTCTCTCTCTCTCTCTTTCTCTCTCTCTCGATCTCCCTGTGTGTGTGTGTGTGTGTGTGTGTGTGTGTGTGTGTGTGTGTATGTGTTTCTGCTGCTCTCACTGTCTCTTTCTCTCGTTCTCTCTTTCTACGGTCTGATTGTGTGTGATACATACGCTCCTTACGCCCCAGGTTTCCGACAGACAACTTTCGGTAACAATGTGTTTGAAATATTATACATGGGATCATTTATTCTGTCAAGTGCTTCGATTTCGCTACTGCATTTTTACGAATAAATTATCAATCATTTAACTCAAAACTACAGCAATGCCAACCAATGTGTACTGCAGCGTCCGGTGATAATTTCAAACAATCCTTTCGGGAATACCACCATGTCATAGCATAAGATAGTTAAAATACTAAAACAATTGACCCTTTAAGACAATGGCGTGGACTTGAGAACGAAAATTCGATTTTTCAAAAATATTGTTTTTCTGAATCTATGAGTTTAATCTACATTGTGTATCAACTTTATCTTGATAGGAGCATTATAAACGCTTTTTTTATTAAAATTTTTAACTCTTCATTCGCAGCTACGTTCACGTATGCAGTCTTTTGGGAAATGATGATTGAGACTCTTTTCCTTTCAAAATTATAACAGATAAAAATAGAGAACCATTCAATACTCCAGTAGAAAAGCTGGAATGTGTTGGTCACATGCAAAAGAGGATTGGTGATGGACTTCGTCGCTTGCTAAAGGAGAAGATGATGTGCTTGAGGAAAACCACTAGGACGAAAAGGCAGGTTTAGTTATTAAAAAAATTATACTCTTCGGTTATTTTATAACAGATCTAATGGAGAAAATAAAATTTAGACGCACTGAGACGTGTTGTGTGGGCAATGTTTTTTTTCACAAAATGTCCTCCAACTAACACCAATGCATAATCTCTTTTCGAAAGACAAGTGATGTTAAGTAAAAGAAATGGAACCTATTCATAAAATTACTCGCTAAAGGCGCCTGCTATGAATGCAACTAAGCCCACATTGAGTTCAATTCCGAACACTGACTTACTGAGGAAATATCTTCATAAGAAAACACAGAATATGAATAAAAGCTGAAGTAATTTAGTTTGTAATCATATTCTCAAAGACGACGTTCCGTGGACTTAATGTACAAAAAATATGTGGCTATGATGCAGTTTTCCATTTCATTGAGGGAAACACTCGCAGATTTAAAGTAGTAAACAGAATTTGTGTAAATTTAGGTGTGTTTACTGTTAACTACTATCATCTTACAACTATGGCTGTAAATCGTATTTAAATGAAGGTTTAGATTTTCGGCAGTGTCTTCCCTTAAAGCATTTCAGCGACCATCCTCAGGGCGTTAATTCTATATCGTGTACAAAGCGCGTCAACAAGGAGAAACGTCAACTGTTTAAATATTTGTAAGCATTTTATTTACACTGACGAGCCAAAGAAACTGGTACAACTGCCTAAAATCGTATAGAGCCCTCGATAGCACGCAGAAGTTCCACAGTAAGACGGGGCATAGACCAGACTAATATCTGAATAAGTGCTGGAGGGAACTGACACCATGAATCCTCCAGGGCTGTTCAGAATCCCTAAGAGTAGGAGGGGTGGAGATCTCTCCTGAACAGCACGTTGCAAGGCATCCCATATATAACGTTCATGTCTAGGGAATTTGGTGTCCAGCGAAAGTGTTTATACTCAGAAGATTGTCCCTGGAACAATTCTATAGCAATTCTGGACTTGTAGGATATAGTACTGTCCTGCTGTAATTGCCCAAGTCTGCTGGAATGCACAATGGACATGAATGGATCCAGGTGATCAGACAGGATGCTTACACACGTGTCATCTGTCAAAGTCGTATGCATACTTTTCAGGGGTCCCGTATTACACCTAATGCACACCCCCCACACCTTTACCGAGCCTGCACCAGTTTGAACAGTCCCCTGCTGACATGCAGAGTCCATAGATTCATGAAGTTGTATCCATACAAGTACACGTCCTTCCGGTAGATACAATTTGAAACGAGACTCATTCGACTAGGCAACATGTTTCCAGTCATCAACCACATCCTGTCCGATCAGCTGTATCCGTTCATGTCCATTGTGCATGCCAACGGGCTTGGGAAATTCCAGCAGGACAATGCGACACCCTACGGGTCTAGAATTGCTACAGAGTGACTCCATGAACACTCTTCCGATTTTAAATACTTCCGCTGGCCACCAAACTCCCAAGAAATGAACATTATTGATCTGGGATGCCTTGCAGGGTGCTGATCTTCACCTCGTCATACTCTTACGGATTCATGGACAGCCCTGCAGGATTCACGGTGTCAGTTCGCGCCAGCACAACTTCAGACATGAGTCGTGTCCATGGCGCGTCGTGTTCCGCCACGTCTGCGTGCTCACGGTGGCCCTGCACGATATTATGTAGGTGTACCAGTTTCTTTGGCTTTTCAGTGCATACAGAGCTACGCACCAGTTTTAAAAAGTACTACAATATCTTTTTGTAATGGATATGATTTTTTGAATCTAAAAAAAATTGTGTGTACTCAGAATATTTTCAATGCTGCCAGCTTCGAAACCAATAGCGCGCTCGAGTCCTTTCATCACAACACATCGTGGAAAATACGATTCAATCGCCGTCTACCTGGCCACATTCGCTTACGTCAGTGCTGCCTGATGACTGTCTCTCGACATTCCACAAATCCTTCTAAAACTCGTAATAATGAAGGACTGCTTGAACCATTTTCTGGGAACGAAACTAGTCAAACAGTGTGCTGTAATTCAGCGCAACATAAGAATTAGTCTCTTAAACCCAAAATCAAGGATAAGTATGAGATTATGTGACGAAAATTCGTAAACCAACTGAACCCTGTTGTCTCCACATCTTTGGATCACAGCCCGACGGCGTGAGACTAATGTTCTACGCTGAGAACATTAGTGGATCAATATCTGAACAAGGGTAGTATGACCTCGTCCAGAAGTGCAGACAACCAGTGGCCGCGTACTCGTACTTTGCCACAGATATTAAATGGGGCAGCGCGTTTACTTCTCACACAGGCTGTGTAAGATGTGAAAACTGCACTTGAATTGTTTGTTTTGCATGAGTTTCTAATTTTCACCATAAAATGTTCTTTCGTTGTTTTTAATATCTTGGGTACTTATACACTCCTGGAAATTGAAATAAGAACACCGTGAATTCATTGTCCCAGGAAGGGGAAACTTTATTGACACATTCCTGGGGTCAGATACATCACATGATCACACTGACAGAACCACAAGCACATAGACACAGGCAACAGAGCATGCACAATGTCGGCACTAGTACAGTGTATATCCACCTTTCGCAGCAATGCAGGCTGCTATTCTCCCATGGAGACGATCGTAGAGATGCTGGATGTAGTCCTGTGGAACGGCTTGCAATGCCATTTCCACCTGGCGCCTCAGTTGGACCAGCGTTCGTGCTGGACGTGCAGACCGCGTGAGACGACGCTTCATCCAGTCCCAAACATGCTCAATGGGGGACAGATCCGGAGATCTTGCTGGCCAGGGTAGTTGACTTACACCTTCTAGAGCACGTTGGGTGGCACGGGATACATGCGGACGTGCATTGTCCTGTTGGAACAGCAAGTTCCCTTGCCGGTCTAGGAATGGTAGAACGATGGGTTCGATGACGGTTTGGATGTACTGTGCACTATTCAGTGTCCCCTCGACGATCACCAGTGGTGTACGGCCAGTGTAGGAGATCGCTCCCCACACCATGATGCCGGGTGTTGGCCCTGTGTGCCTCGGTCGTATGCAGTCCTGATTGTGGCGCTCACCTGCACGGCGCCAAACACGCATACGACCATCATTGGCACCAAGGCAGAAGCGACTCTCATCGCTGAAGACGACACGTCTCCATTCGTCCCTCCACTCACACCTGTCGCGACACCACTGGAGGCGGGCTGCACGATGTTGGGGCGTGAGCGGAAGACGGCCTAACGGTGTGCGGGACCGTAGCCCAGCTTCATGGAGACGGTTGCGAATGGTCCTCGCCGATACCCCAGGAGCAACAGTGTCCCTAATTTGCTGGGAGGTGGCGGTGCGGTCCCCTACGGCACTGCGTAGGATCCTACTGTCTTGGCGTGCATCCGTGCGTCGCTGCGGTCCGGTCCCAGGTCGACGGGCACGTGCACCTTCCGCCGACCACTGGCGACAACATCGATGTACTGTGGAGACCTCACGCCCAACGTGTTGAGCAATTCGGCGGTACGTCCACCCGGCCTCCCGCATGCCCACTATATGCCCTCGCTCAAAGTCCGTCAACTGCACATACGGTTCACGTCCACGCTGTCGCGGCATGCTACCAGTGTTAAAGACTGCGATGGAGCTCCGTATGCCACGGCAAACTGGCTGACACTGACGGCGGCGGTGCACAAATGCTGCGCAGCTAGCGCCATTCGACGGCCAACACCGCGGTTCCTGGTGTGTCCGCTGTGCCGTGCGTGTGATCATTGCTTGTACAGCCCTCTCGCAGTGTCCGGAGCAAGTATGGTGGGTCTGACACACCGGTGTCAATGTGTTCTTTTTTCCATTTCCAGGAGTGTATATTGTTAATGATTGTTCGAGCGTAAATTTTTATTTTTCATCTACATCTGCGTGATTAGTCTGCTATAATAAATTTCCTGGCAGAGTCTTCAATGAACTACCTTCAAGCTGTCTCTCTACCGTTCCAATCTCGAACGGCGCGCGGAAAAAAACGAGCACTTAAATTTTACTGTGAGAGCCCTGATTTCTCTTATTTTATCGCGATGATCATTTCTCCCTATGTAGGTTACTGCTAGCAGAATGTTTTCGCAATCGGAGGAGAAAAGTGGTGATTGAAATTTCATGTGAAGATCCCGTCGCAACGAAAAATGCCTTTGTTTTAATGATTGCCACTCCAATTCATGTATCATGTTTGTGGCACTATCTCCCCTATTAGCGATAGGACAAAACGAGCCGCCCTCCTTTGAACTTTTTCGATGTCATCTGTCAGTCCCACCTGATGCGGATCCCACACCGCACAGCAATACTCGAGAACAGAGCGGACAAACGCGGTGTAAGCATGTTGCACCTTCTAAGTGTTCTGCCAATGAATCGCAGTCTTTGGGTTACTGTACCCACAACATTATCTACGTGATTGTTCCAATTTAGATTGTTTGTAATTGTAATCCATAAGTATTTAGTTGAATTTTCAGCCCTCAGATTTGTGTTCTTTATCGCGTAATCGAAATTTAGCGTATTTCCTTTAGTACTCATGCAAATAACTTCACACTTTTCTTTATTCAGAGTCAATTGCCACTTTTCATACCATACAGATATCTTATCTAAATTATTTTGCAAATAGTTTTGGTCATATGATGACTTTACAAGACGGTAAATGTCAGTATCATCTACAAACAATCTAATAGGTCTACTCAGATTGTCTCCTATGTCGTTAATATAGATCAGAAACAATAGAAAGTCTGTAACACTTCCTTGGGGAACGCCGGATATTACTTCTGTTTTACTCGATCACTTTCCGTCTATTACTACGAACTGTGATCTTTCTGACAGGAAATCACGAAACCAGACTCAGTCGATATTCGATAGGCACGCAGTTTGGTTAGAAGACGCTTGTGAGGAACAGTGTCGAAACCCTTCTGGAAATCTAAAATTATGGAATCAATTTGAGATCCCCTGTCGATATCACTCTTTATTTCATGAGTATAAAGAGCTAGTTGTGTTTCACAAGAACGATATTTTCTGAATCCATGCTTACTATGTGTCAGTAAATCGTTTTCTTCGAGATAATTCGTAATGTTCGAACACAGTATACGTTCCAAAACCATTTTTGTCGAAGAATGGTCAGTATACTATAAAGGTACTGTCCAATCTCTCTTCTGAATTAGATGTTAATTTTGATTGCAGGTTCGGTTTATGTAAACTGCTGGTACCATAAAGGAATCGCTACCCAAGATGTGATTGCCCCATAAATGCTACTGACATGACGCAGATTTCTTTTATTTCAACTGCTGATACCATAAAGGAATCGCTACCGAAAATGTCATTACCCCATAAATACTACTGACATGATGCCCAAAACGAGATGTGATTCTGATGCTCTGTTTCCACAGAGCTCAAGACATCAATAAAAAGAAGAGAACATAATTTCGAATGTCTCATCAATGATAATTTCGTTAGAAGTGTTCAATCTAATGAAATTAGCCAGTATAGTGACTTGGAAAATGCTGCTATGGATTAATAACTTGAGAATTTTACGTTCGTTAAGTGAAACAACGCCTATTTTCATTACTAAACACAGAGGAGAAGCGATATGAATGACAATGGAGCTTTAGTGTTCTAGCTCCAATAGTTCATTAGATCTTATCGTTAAACTCACCGGTGGCTGATTTTCATATGGCAATGTGCTACAGTCCACTGTAAATATCACACTAAAATTATGTCTCTTCTCTTCGAATGCAAGCCGGAAATCTCACTAATATTACGCCATATTTCTCCAAACGTGAGCCCAACAATTACACCATTACACCATTACTCTTCTAGTGTGTGCTGGTATGCAAATAAGACGAACGAAAACATTTACTATAGCACTCTCTCCGCGATAACTGCAAACCATTGTTGAGTGCTGAAATGATGGTCAGCCCACTAAGATCAACGCAGAGGAGGTCCGCCCCCCGTAGCTGAGTGGTCAGCGCTACATTATGTAAGTCCTAAGGGCCCGGGTTCGATTCCCGGCAAGGTCAGAGATTTTTCAGGGACTGGATGTTGTCCTTATCATCATCATCATTTCATTCCCATCGACGCGCAAGTCACCGAAGTGGCGTCGAATTGATAGACATGCACTCGGCGAACGGTTTGCCCGACTGGAGGCTCTAGTCGCACGACATTTACATTTTACGCAGAGAAGGCATGGTTGGTTGGTTGGCTTGGGATAAGGGGACCAAACAGGGAGATCATCTGTCCCATTGGGTTAGGGAAGTACGGGGTAGGAAGTAGGCCGTGCCCTTTCGAAGGAACCATCCTGGCATTTGCCAGCAGCGATTTAGGGAAATCACGGGAAACGTAAAGCAGGATGGCCGGACAGGAGGTTGAATTGTCGTCCTCCAGAATGCGAGCCCAGTGTGCTAACCACTGCGCCACCACGCTCGGTGGAGAAGGCATGCAGCCCTCTGTTTTCGACCGCACATGTTCTGATGTGACGCCACCACATCCAGCACCGTGTGTACTATGTTCCTCACAGAGCCGCCTCAGTATTTTTCTTTGAATGTGCATGTAACATATTGTGCAGGTGTAGAGCATGAGAGGTTGTTGAGAAGGAGTTGACGTAACTCTAACTCTGCCTTGGTTGAGTGGTCGTGCACGCTGACTCGTAATTTGCTGGCTCAGTTTTGGTTCCTGCTGATATATGTATATATTCCATTCAGTTACGATTACTATCCTCGTCAGCCAAAAGGCTATTGGTGGTGGTAAAATAAAGTGAAGATATGACGAAATTTAGTTTAAAAGAGGACTTTTCCAGTGGACCTCTAAAGGAGAAAGTGAGATTTGAAGAATTCAGTAGATCTACTCCAAACGTAGATTTAACAACAGGAGGGTGTTTGATGAGGCTCAGTGATTTGCCTCAGACTTGGTGAATAGAAGCATATAAATGTACCTTCCAAGTTCAAAGACTACTTCACCTGAGTGGTCACTAGGAGAGCGTAAAACACTCTCCAAAGTTTTATGAGTAGAGTATGAGGGATTTTTGAGTAGCAGTTCACATGTTGACTCTTCAGTGCAACGGTGATGGGTATTGACTGGCAAGTCGTCGACTCAGGGTCGATTACTGCTGCTGCTGTAATGTTCTCTCTTTTTCATGTTTTTATTCCTTACAATTTTAAACGATTATTTCTGAATTTTGAATATATTTAAACAGTTCAGTTATATACATACTATTACTATATTCAATTTAGTTAGTCAAACCACTATAGGCCTCCAAATTGTACCACATTGGCGAAATTTTGGAATACCCACCGTTGATTACACTTTAAAAATTTATCAGTGTTGTCTCTGTCACATTACAATCGTACAGTATACATACATAAAATTACACGTTTGACATCACTGTTGCATGAAGGGCCCAGGACTCCAGATTCACCATAGATTATGATCTCCAGCTCCATACATCCCGCTTGCTCTTCCAGATTTCTTAATGTCAGATATTGCTCTTCCATCAGGTAGCCGCCCTGGTCTCTCCTATTGGAATCCAGCTATGTAGTTCTTTGGACCACATCACGTATTTTGATCTTGATCCATCAACCACTTTCATTATACCTTAATGCATTTCCAAATCCTAAAATCCATCGATCCTATGTTCTAATCTGAGATAGTACACGATAACGAGGTGTGTATGTTGCAGCGATAAGTCATGGGTGGTCTATGTGTAGGTAATTGATTAGTAATCAAAACGTCGTCGTTCTCTGATTTGCACTACCCCTTGTTTACATTATGAATAAAAATCATCAGCAATGATGATCCGGCACAAGAAGTCACTCATAAGAGGTCACCCATTAGAAGTCACGCTCTTTCTGCCAACAGCCTTCTCAAAGAGGGCAAAGGAGCAGACAGGAGTTCAGGGCACTCTCTTGCCGTTGTGGTGGGAAACTGCCCTAAAAGGCCAAAGAATCACCAATGATCACCGGCAAGGATGCAGAAATCAATGAAAACCACTGCGTAAAAGACACACAGTGTGTATCCATGGAACATGTAACCTGTAATTGAAAAGTTTCACGATAATTTCTCCGTTGGGAAAACATTCCGGACTTGGTCCCGTTCGGATCTCTGGAAGGGGACTGCCAAGGGAGGGATAACTATGAGGAAAAGATTGTATAACCAACAAAAGGGTAACGTTCTACGAGTCACGGAGTGGAATGTCATAAGTTTGAACGTGGCAGAGAAGCTGGAGAATCTGAAAAGGGATTTGCTAAAGCTCATTCTACATATAGTGGGGGTCAGTGAGGTGAAATGGAAAGAAGACAAGAACTTCTGGTCACACGGGTATTGGGTAATACCAACAGCACCAGAAAATGATATAACGGGAGAAGGATTCGTTATAAATGGGAAGGTAGGGCAGAAAGTGAGCTACTGTGAACTATTTAGTGATAGGATTGTCCGCCGACAACGATAGCTCGGGTATACAAGCCAACGTTGCAAGCAGAAGGAGAATTCGTTGAGCGAAGGAAGATTAGCATCTGATAGTCATGGGAGAGAGGAATGGGGTTGTACAGGAGGAAGTAGAATAAATGGTTACGGGAGAATATGGGCTTGCTAGTAGGAATGACAGAGGAGAAGGACTAACTGAGTTATGCATAAAATTTCAGCTAGTAATAAGGAATACCCAGTTCTGGACTCAAAGGAGGAAGATGTATACTTGTAAATGGCCGGTAAGTATACAGGCAGATCCAGTCAGATGACATCATGATCATGCAGAGATTCCAAATTCAGATATTGTATTGTAAGGCGTACTCTGGGGCAGATATAGATGCCTATAATTCAATAATGTTGAAAAGTAGGCTGAAATTTAAGAAACTAGCTGAGAAGAAGCAATCTGCAAAGAAACTGGAAATTTGTGGTAAGGTCTTATGGGACCAAACTGCTGAGGTCATCGGTCCCCAAGCTTAGGCACTACTTAATCTAACTTAAACTAACTTAGGCTAAGGACAACACACACACCCTTGCCCGAGAGAGGATTGTAATCTCCGGCGGGGAAAGCCGCCCGGGCCGTGACAAGACGCCCTAGACCGCGCGGCTACCCCGCTCGGCAATCTGCAAAGAAGTCGAACACTGAAAGACTACAGAACGAAGAAATACACTGCGATAATGAATAGCTCAGTAGGCATTTCCGTTGAAGAGGGATGGACATCTCTAAGAAGGGAAATCACAGAGGTTGGAAAGAAAAACGTAGGTACAAGACGGTACATACGAAGACACCGTTGTAACAGAAGAAATACTTCATATGATCGATATCAGAAGGAAGTACAAGAATTTCAAATCACTTAGGAATGAAATAAGTAGGTGAAAGAGAAATGATTGTCGGAAGGACTGACTCAGCATGTAGAAAAGTCAAAACAGTCTTCTTTGACATTAAGCGCAATGACGGTAACAGTAAAAGTGCAATGGTCATTCCACTGTTAAATGCTAAGGAGAGAATGGATATGTGGAAAGAATACGTCGAAGTACTCTATAAGGGGGGGGGGGGGATACTCGTCTGATGACGTGACAGAGAAAGAAACAGGAGTCGACAAAGAGAATACACGGGATCTAGCATTAGAATCATAATTTAAAGTAGTTCTCGACGACTTAAGATCAAATAAGTCAGAAGGGAAGGATTTCATTCCATCGGAATTTCTAAAATCAGTGAGGGAGCTGGCCACAAAATGACTATTCACATTGGTGCGTAGAATGTATGAGACTGGCGATAAGTCATAAAACTTTAGGGAAAAAAAATATCCACGCAGTTCCGATGAGAGCAAGAGCCGACAAGTGCGCCACTTGTCACACGATCAACTTAAACAGAATAATATACAGGTCAATGGAAAAGAAAACATGATCTTTTATGTTACGATCAGTTTGGCTTTAGTAATGGTAAAGGAACCACAGAGGCAGTTCTGATGTTGCGGCTGAAATGGAAGCAAGACTGGCGAACAATGGAGACACTTTCATAGGATTTGATGACCTGGAGAAAGGGTTCGACAATATCAAATGTTGCAAGATGTTCAGAATTCACAGAAAAACAGGGATAAGTTGTGGGGAATGACGGGTAAAATACAATCTGTACAAGAACTAAGAGGAAATAATAGGAGTGAAGGATAACGGGATTCGCTGATGGCATTGCTATCCTCTGTGAATATGAAGAATTACAGGATCTGATAAATGGAATGCACAGTCAAATGACTACAGAATATGGACTGACAGTAAATCGAAGAAAGACGAAAGTATTGAGAAGTAGCAGAAATGAAAACAGTTAGAAACTTAACATCACAATTGGAGATCATGAAGTAGATGAAGATTAAGGAGATCTGCTACCTAGGCAGTAAAACAGCCCATGATGGACGGAGCAAGGAGGACACAACAACCAGATTAGCACTACAAGAAATGCAGTCTTGGCCAAGAGAAGTCTACCAGCACTAAATATAGTCCTTAGTTTTAGAAGGAAATTTCTGAGAATCTACTGTTGGAGCACAGCTTTGTACCGTAGTGGCACACTGGGTGTGGGAAAACCGGAACACAAGAGAATCTAAGCATTTGAGATGTGATCCTACAAAGGAATGTTGAATAGTTGGTGATCCGATAAGAAAAAAGTAACGAGGAGGTTCTTCACACAACTGGCGAGCAAAGGAATATATAAAAACACTGACAAGAAGAAGGGAGAAGAGGGCAGGACATGTGTCAAGATATCAGGGAAGAATGTCAATAGTTCTAGATAGAACTGTAGGGGATGAAAACTGTAGAGGAAGACAGAGATATGACTGCGCCCAGCAAATAATTGAGGATGTAAGCTTCAAGTGCTACTCTGAGATAAAAAGGTCGGTGCAGGAGAGGGACACTTGGTGGGCTGTATCAAACAAGTCAGAAGACTGTTGAATCAAAAAAATAGCAACAATAGTAACCATCATGTTAGCTCAGCACTGGAAACCCTGTGAATTGGAGTACGATCACGTACTTGAATAACAAGTACATAACAAAAGCGTGATACAGGCACACACTAGTTTGATGTGCGGTAAACGGACCCCAGACCTCCCCATTGTTGGTTTGATTGCGTGCCTGAACGAAATATATGCTCACAACAACCACAACGGAGGGTTATCTGTCTAGACACCAGACTGCATATGGCTCCTGAATATGGGGAGCAGTCTGTCTGGGAGTTGTAAGGAATAGATTGCGGGTGACTGTCTGATGTAGGTCTGTACCAACTGCCAAGATAGCCTTGCTACAATTACATTCACCAACCACCTACATTAATTGATTTCGTAGACTAACACATCAATTTTAGAATTACATTAGATTTTTCGATTAATCACAATGAGCTGAAACTGACAGAAGAGAATTTTCAAGGGGTAGAATTTCGAGTGGAATAAAAATAAAAACTGTTTTCGGTGATAATATATTACAAAGTACCACAGGAGATTTAAAGAAGAAACGTTGGGTTCCCACCGGTAAGGGGGCCATATAAGAACAGATCAGTCATTAAGCTACAAAGTGGTTGGGAATGGGCCAAGGCCTTGTCGAGGAAATACCCTGGCGTACACTCGAAGGGGCAGCGAAATCACGATGAACATAAATCAGAATGGTCCAATGAGTACATTATCCTAGCTCCTTCTGAGTTCTCTCAAAAGAAATGCCACAACATTGTGTCAGAATTTCGGCCACCAGTTTCATATAAGTTTTGTTTTCTTGTCCAGATATGGAAATTTCCTCTGCAAAGCCACACACTCACGCACACACATACATATTATTATTATTGTTACACATTTTTGCCCTTAAGACAGTGATTGAGCTTGGGATAACATGATTATTCAATATTCCCCTTTTTTTCATGTTTGCTTCTTCTCTTTCTCTTCCCAAAAACTTTTCATTCTTTGACTGTGTTCGTGTTTCCTGTGTTCTGCCGATATTTTTCCTTGGCTTTTCCGTTCTTTTATTTCAAATTTCGTGTTCATAATTTTGTTTCTGAATCTGTCTCTTTCATCTGTCGTTTCTCTATTGATTCCTGCTTGTTTTAGGTCTTCTATTGTACGAAACCATTCGGTTTTTTTTATTATTATTGAGCTGTCGACAACATCAAAAATCCTCTTTGTTAGTCAACTGTTCATTCTGCGTATATGCGTAAAGAATGTTAGTCGACGTTTTCTGATTATGTATGCGAGTCTGTCTGTATGTTCGTATGGTTCTTTGGTTGGAATCTTCCTCCAAATACCGTCTCTATGTAGTGCTGCAAAAAGTTTTCGAAGGATTTTACGTTCTATCTTTTCTGTCTATGTGATGCCTGGTGTCCCGATTGTGGTCGTTTCTGATGCATAGAGGACTTCTGGTAGTACAACTGTATTGTGGTGACTGAGTTTCGCCTGCCTTGAGATGCTTCTTTTATTGTCGTGCGGCCACGTGACTTTGTGCGCTTTCTGAATTTTTCGTTCGTTCTGTATTTTATGCCTTCTTTTAACCTCCTATTTGTATGTTTTCTCCAAAATACCTCTTTTTTCCCACTCTGTTAACCAATCCGTATTTTGTGTGCATAACTTGTGTATTGGTGCTCTTTCTTTCCATGTATTGTGTTTTCTCGTATGGTATCTGTAACCCCCTATTAGCAGAGTTTTCATATCAATATTCCACGGCTTCTCGCGCTTCTTCTCTGTTGTTGTTGAGTATTGCCAAGTCATCTGCAAATGCTACGCATTTTATGATTTTTTTGTTTACACGTGTTCTTCCTAAATGAATTCCTTTTACTTTTTCTTCCCACTGCTTGATAGTTTTGTCCAGGACTACGTTGAATGGCAGTGGTGAGAGACCATATCTTTGTTTGGCCCCTGCATGTGTGTCAAATGGCTCTGAGATTTCCCCCATTAATTTTATTTTGGGTATGGTGTCTGTGAGCGTCGGTTCCATCAGTGCCCTAATTTTTCTATATTCTTCTAGTGTATCAAAGAGAATCTGTCTGTCAATGGAGTCATAAGCCTTCTTAAAGTCCACAAATGTAACTACAGTGTTGTTCGCCTGTCTCAAGTTCAACAGTTTTCGCAGGTTCCAGATTTGTTCAATAGAGGATCTTCCCTTTCTGAACAGTGCCTGATACCTTTGTAGCCACTTGTGGCTCCAGTCTGTTCAGTAACACCTTGGACAGAATTTTCTAAGTGACAGGTAATAATGACATCCCTGTGTAATTATTAGGGTATGTCCTGTCTCCCTTTTTGTGCATTGCGCATTTCCATTCCCGTGGATTTTCTCTGTACTTCATATTTCCAAGATAATTTTATGAATTTTCTTTCTAATATTTTAGTCTGTGACTTTCCAGAGCTCGGTGATAATGCCATATTCCCCTGGTGCACTGTTGGTTTTTGGTTGTTTTATAACCTCCACTAAGTTTGTGATTGTAGGAGGTTTCGAGTCTCGTTTTGGTAGTGGTTTCGTGAAGTGTAATTTTTCTTTGGGATTCCCACAGCTGAGGAGTTTACCAAAATATGCTTTAGAATATTGCAATTTTCTTTAGTGTTTGTTTCTAGAGATCCATTTGTTCGTCTGAAGCAGATATTTGGAGGCTGATAACCTATTACACACACACATAGACACACACACACACACACACACACACACACATACACAAGCGCGCGCGCGCGCGCGCGCGCGCCTTGGGGTGATGAGATTTCACTGAACAAGTAGGCGCTACTAGGCAGGTGTGCTGCAGCTGCTATCCCGGTAAACTGTTAGAGATGTTTTCAACAAGAGAACTTTGAGAAGGAGTATCTCAAATTGGAGAAAGATATTTTAGAAGGGAATCAGGAACTTTAATTTTCACGAGCAGATGACTGGATCATAGGCATCACACGCTGCATACGTATGTCGCAGAGCGCCTATGCCCTGCCGCCTCTTGGAGGCATAACCACTACTAAAAGATGCCTAGTGTCTCCGGGAAGCGTCAGAAAACATATTGTCTCTAACAATAATTGTCCCCTATAACGTGATGTATCACCTCTACACACAGGGTGTTTCGCAATTCCTATTACAAGTTTCTAGGGATTGTAGAAAGGATTTAGTAGATAAATTTTTGATAAGGAAGTCATATATGGAAATGTACCGTTTCGATACAAAGTAAATTTAAAGATCGATCCACTTTCAAATCTCCCACTGCACGGAGCAAACACCAAGGATGTGGCAGTTCTCGTTTTTCTGTCTGAATCATTGCCAGCCTTCGTATCCTGAGCGCTAAATTTACGTAGTAATATCAGCTCTGCCAATCGCGCTGAGGTGAACGAATCCTAAGAGGGGCCTAATATTAAAATATGATTAAAGCAAAGCATCCTGTACATGTAGGCCAACTGGATATATAAGCTTGCGACCTGACTACGTTTTCTAACCAATACCTACTGTAATAAAAGTATCACTGCTCCAGGTGTATAATAATGCAAAGAATAATCCATAATAGTCAAGGAATAAATATCTCTCACTATATCACAAAATACTCATTAAATATAAAGAAAACTGGTAGTGCACTCCAGTGGAAATAAAAGTTTACACAGTCATTCAGATCCTTATAATTATAAAAATTCTACATCTTTATTCATCACGTCTAGATATTTGCAGACCACTGCCGCTAGAGGGCTCCGAACTGCAGTGGGTAACATGACAGTGTGTGACGTAACTATGTCGGTGCGTGAAAAACAGCATGCTGTAGTCGAGTTTCGAATTCGAAGAGTTCGTCCACACATGGATAACCCTCTCCTTCAGTGTGACAGTTACACAAGGTGGCTGAGACATCTGCAACAATCCGACGCTCAAGGTTCGCTATCATATATTATCCTCCATCACCAAAATAGTCTGTTGCTGGGAGAAACGTCTTCGTCGACAGGATAACTATCTTCAGAACTAAATATGTAGACGTGAAGAGTAAAGTTGTAGCATGTTAAGCACTTTTTTTTATTTCAGAAGCTTTGAGAGCTTATCACAAAAATTTTGGAGTCATTACTTTTCAGCACTCTTTCGTACATCAGAGAAAAACAGTGAATTACTGAAACTACACACCATACATACTCTGTGTTGCAACTCGCAATGTCCGTCCCTGGTAGCTGAGTTGTCAGCGCTACGGAATGTCATACCTAACGGCCCGGGTTCGATTCCCGATTGGGTCGGAGATATTCTCCGCTCATTGACTGGGTGTTGTCCTTATCATCATCATTTCATCCCCATCGACACACCAAGTAGCCGAAGTGGCGTCAACTCGAAAGACTTGCACCAGGCGAACGGTCTACCCGACGGGAAGCCCTAGCCACACGGCATTTCCATTTATCTCGCAATACGTGACAATTCTTGTAGTAAAAATTAAACAATGTTCAGTTCAATCAATCTGCCGTGATCCAGATGTTTCACGGGATTTCAACAAACGTTCTTTTGAGCTCCAACGGTATCTATAGACTTCATGCCGTCTGGCCCATTTTTTTAACTACTTTTTGTCGCCTCTGTCTGCCATGCATCTTCCGTCTGGGTACTACATACCCTTGTGGCTGCAGGGGATTGGTTATTCTGTAGATGTTAAAAGTCGAGAATATGCAACAGATCTTGCACAGCAGTCAGTAACATGACTAGCCCCCACTTGCAGTCATAATTCCATCTCTCAGCAAGCATTTTTAATGTATGTTGGCAATACCACATTATTAACTAACACTTCGCCGTGGATAGAGAAGCGCACGTACTGTGAATGTAGTAGGTCCGATACAAATGTCCCATCCAAGATGAAAGCAAGTCGTACTAGATTTGTTGAGTCGATAGAACAAGCCGGCAAGTTGGGTAACTGTCAATAATTCCGAATAGAAAACATATGTGTAAGGAACTTCTAGGCTGTAGTGGAATATCGGTATGACTCGCCAGATGTAGACCCAAGCTTTCTTTCTCTCTCTCTCCCTCTCTGTCTCTATCCCTTTCACCTTCCCACCCTTTTCTCTTTCTCTCTCTCTCTGTATCTCTACCTCTCTCACTCTCTATCTGAGGCACTGCCTTATTATGCATAACAGATAAATTTCGTTTCACTACATGTTTTTAAAAAACTTGCAGCAATATTATATCAATTAAGCCTGTAACATCTATTTTGACATTTTTGGTAACAATGTGTAATAGTTTCGTTGTCATCAAATAGTTATTAGAACAGCAGTAAACGTTTTCTAAAAAATACTTTTGCGTATTTTACACCATGCTGTGGCGTAAACGTATGCGCGCTTCAGGCGAGAGTAGACAGTGCATAGCTCTACTCTCAACTGGAGAAAATAGAAGAGATTACAAACAAATGCATGGAAAACTTATAAGGAACTCTTTATTTTTCGATAAATGTAGTGATCTGTGACTAAGGCCTGAAAGACGTTCATCGAGGCAAATGCTGTTCTGCGGTATCGCCTGTTCTTACTACAGTGAAAAAGGTTTTGTGAAATGGTTAAGGTGCTCACAACTTTCGGTGGTTTTAAGACGTTTTCTTAAGGCCGCCTCCGAAAACTCGGTAGCTGTGGATGCTTGCCGTATTGAGCTCCCATTTTCAATCATGTCAAGAGCTTGATGATAGGGCGGGTCTGTTAATGGCTTTTAGGTTCTCGTCAGTTTCTGGAAAAATGTGCCACTAAAGATGACGCGATTGTATTCGAAGTATATTTCGGAGGTAGGTAGGTTTGAAAAAAAAAAAACAATTTATCAAAATCTACAGAAACGAAAAATTAACTTAAGTTTCGTAGGTGAGTAATGAGGCATGTAAATAATCACCAACGAAAAATGCTTCAATACGCGAGAAGGAACAATACACGTCAAAGTACAGGTTACCGGGTAAGAGTTTGCAAATATTTTCTTGATGGAGTAAAAGTAGGCACTGCGAACTTCTACCCCATTAGACCTGGTAGTCCGGAACCGCGCGACTGCTACGGTCGCAGGTTCGAATCCTGCCTCGGGTATGGATGTGTGTGACGTCCTTAGGTTAGTTGGGTTTAAGTAGTTCTAAGTTCTAGGGGACTCATGACCTCAGATGTTAAGTCCCATAGTGCTCAGAGCCATTTGAACCATTTGAACCCATTAGACCTGTGCACTTCTACCCCATTCCACTATTTTCATTTTCGGCAATCTATAGAAGACACATGTAACTGAAGTCACGGAGATCAAGGGGGACACTTGAAAGCTACAGCCGCCACTTCCGCTACAGATTTTACCTAGTTCATTCAATGGATTTGGGTTCATCTAACGCTCTGTCAGAGGTACACAAATTTTACATCAGAAACATAGAAAAGTGACCTACTGTATTTTCTCAGGCTATAAGCGTCCGGCTGGCAGGAGGTTCCGGAACAGAACTGATAAGACCACGAAGTACGCCAGGTACGAGAATGGTGAGTTTCTGCTTCATGGACCTGTAAACACTGATTTCCTTTCTTACCCCGCGCATACGTTTACCCCCACCCTACCCTACTTGCTGTAATTATATCTCTTAATCTTAAGCAGTCCTCGTTAACATATAATAACGTTCCACACCAATCTTACCAATATCTGACTTCATACAACACCACACACCGTGAACATGTCGACTTTATCTACATTGGTAAAACTTATCGCCCACTCACGACCTACTGCTTGGACTGTTGCGCACTAATCGACTAGCAAGTCGCAATGCACTCAAGGAACATACAAGCACACTAAAATCAAACGTTACAACATCGTACCTACCAACAATGCTGGTTGAATGGCACAAAAAGTGTCGGCCTGTAGAAGTACGACATCTCGTAAACGACTCACACCAGGATCCTGCAATAAACACCACTGACAGTTTAATTTACACTATTTTTAAGCTGTTAATGTCAATAGGAATTGTTTCATTTCAAAACGTGTATGTTTGAACAAAAGTACATTTTCTAAGTGTTATTATTATCTATTTATTGGTTAACAATACTAACCCCTGACTACCAATCCATGCTCTGAAAACCGCACCTAAATATCACTTTCCATATCTGCAATATTTCCGGTACAAGTTTGACGTGATTCACCCTGCAAAACAGATTCCAATATTGATTTATTCTATGCACGATGAATAAGAAATAGTATTCCTTGACTCTCGGCTACGCTTTAGAAACCACATGCTTCACTGGGAATGTGCATTGGTCTCTATACAGAATAAAAGTGACTTAATTAAAACTTTTCTCGTACTCCCACTCAGAACTTACGTACATACCAGTTTAACACCTATATTGGCAGTGTACCCATTCGTACAGTCCAGCTTCATATGAAACTGTGTTGCGGCATATATTACGATAAAAGCTGACTGTGAATAAATCATCTGCTCTGCACATTTTATTTACCACCATGGCTGAACGTTTGCATTAAGTACTTTTTATTCTTCATATGCTGTATCATTTCCTGCTTACTTATTAGCCAATTCAGCATCCCTTAAATCGTTAATTAGCAGCACTGCAATAAACTGAAACTAATTGGAAAATGCAACACTTAATATCTCCTATCTACGTTTGAAACTCATGTTTTATTATTCGTTCTTATTGTACTCTATTATTCCACATTCGTTTATTAAGCAACACCATTACACTGGCTGCGAGAATCTTGTATTTATTCACGTTTAAGCTCTAACTATGCTACAGATTTTAAATAAACAGTTGCACATGCTCATATTAGAACAAGCTCAAGTTTCTGCTAAAGGAGTCTAAAAACAATTCAGCTCTGGTAACATCACTCATACTACATAAATATTTTTAGTCGTTTGCTGAACAGACAAGTAATGTCAATTATATAATCTAATACTTCTCAATTGCTTATAAAGATAATTAAGGGAATTTTCGCCTGACTTAATGAAGCAATAAGAAAGAATCTCTTTCACTCCTTACTAAACTCTGTTGTCAACACAAGAAATCCCGTCCTGAATATGAAATCCTCTTCGTCTTAAAATAAACAGGTAGTAAATATGCTAAACATTAATGTAATAACTGTCAGTAAATACTCTCAATTAGTCACAGAATTATGTCGAATAATATTCTCCTTTTCTAAATAATACGGTGTGTTAGTTAATTAAGAGGAACACCTCTTGAATAATACCTGTTAATATCATCCTTTTAAATAATCAAGGGCAGCTCTCTACACTTAATAACATATTATATAAAAAATAATTAACAAACAGGGTAAAAATATAAGACATCACTTCCAGTCGCTTCTCTGGCTGTTTTGGCGAAGATCTCTCACACTATGCTTCTAGATGCACTTTTTTACAAGCAATGTCATCTCCACCTGGGTCTGGAAAGCAGAATCTTCAGAATCATCACCATTTAATCTGATAGTTTCCAATACATTGCCCATATAATTCACCGAGTTGCGCTTACGTATCACATTCAATCAATTATTTTCAGCTGGTGACATTAGATCATCGTCGAGCACCTCTGATTTTCCTCTTTTCTGTTGTATTCTACTTTTTTCGCTTACTATAGGAAAATTCATTGTTACTAACGGTACCCCGATTTCTCAGAAAACAGATTATTACCTTTTTGTTTACCACCACTATTGTCAATAGCATCTTTCTGGTGGCTATAACACGCGTTTGTCGCTATTAGGGTGCTCATTCATCTGGAAGTGATCCAGTGAATATCCGCTACTAAATGATTTCCCTCCACAATTATCTCTAGTTCACCTACTTATTTCCATCCCATCCAACTGATTTAAATAGGGTAGAAGTTCTCATACGTCACTAACATCTCTACCAATAGCCTTTCCTCTTACTCAATACCTTGATCGGTTTATGGACTCGATGTTTAGAGCTTAGACGATCATGCATGTACTTAGCCACATTCATTTCGAATTTCATTTCAGAATAAGGTCTGAGCGCTCCATATTTATCAGTACAATCTCCTGAATTCAAATGGCTCCGAGCACTATGCGACTTAACTTCTGAGGTCATTAGTCGCCTAGAACTTAGAACTAATTAAACCTAACTAACCTAAGGACATCACACACATCCATGCCCGAGGCAGGATTCGAACCTGCGACCGTAGCGGTCGCTCGGCTCCAGACTGTAGCGCCTGGAACCGCACGGCCACTCCGGCCGGCTAATCTCCTGAATTCACAATTTCCATGCTTAATCTACATTGAGAATCCTCTGCCCAAAATCGGATTTAAGAGCTCATTGAAATTCCTCAGATATCTTACAGCTGTCTTGAGATACATCTCCTCTTAGATACCAACAACAAATTTGATTTTCTGCTTATCTATCCACCCTTTCGGGAGTACACACTGAAATAATTAAAAAAAATAACTGGATGTAACTCTCCTGCTGGAAAACGAAGAGCAACGTTGTGAAATTTTAATTCCTCTCAACATTGAGTAATTTTAATTCCTCAGCTTATTTGAACTTTCTCATCTCCCAAATCACAGCAGCTCATCCTGGGCTCCTTATCATTATTTTCCACTAATACCTTGTCACCTTCAGCTTCATCACTTTCATTACCTTAAAAATAAATCAGACAAATTCATATCATTAGCTTCCTCCCCTTCCACGATACCTCAAGTTATAGTTTTCTCTGATCCGTCAGAGACCTGCAAGAAGTAGATGATGAAGCTGTTCCACCTCCAGTTATGAAACAGGCCGTCAAGAGATTGGATGACCTCAAGAACATCTGAGAGCAATTCCGCTAGCAGCATTGCTGCTGTCTACGATGTGTTGTCTGCACCTCCACCCGATGGTTGCTAGATACAGTACAGCACTCCCTCCTGGTAGGTTACAGGCCTACCAGAGACAACACGAAATCTTTCATGATGCCATTCCGTAGTTCATGAGCCAATGTACACACAGCCCACCTCAAAGTACGCATAGTCTAACACAGGACCTTCTTCTCGTTGGTCCACTAGAACTGTCAGGCACCATAGCAGGTACTGTGAGAGATGAGCTGCAATCCTATGAACACATTTTTGAATCATACTAAAAGGTATATATTAATTTCACCTAATCCCATACAGACAGTCTAGAAAATTTGTGATTGTGTAGAGCACTTTTTAAAACTGAAAACGTGGGTTGCATATGATAAATAATAGTAAGAAGGGGAACTATTCATGCAAGAAGTTTTGCAATGTTAAGGAAGCAAACCAATCATGTATTAGTTATGTGTTGCATGTGTCCCACGCTTTTGTTTTAAATCTTGTGAGCTTTTTCATAGATAATAAAAATTCAGAATCACAAATTTTCAGGAGTATCTATATGGGGCTATGAATCTGTATGGGGCTAGCAGAAATTAGTTCATACTGTTTAGTCTGATTTAAAAATGTGGTGTATTAGAAAAATTCGTTCGTATTCACATAATTATTCTTGTGTGTGTGTGAAATTTCTCAGTCGATTTGATTTTGATAAACATTGCATCATAAACATGCGGTAAATTTCAGGTTTATTTCAGTTTCTCTACATCTGACTCAATCAGTATAATGCTTTTTCCTACCTACATCTAGCAACAAGACGGTGAGCGTAGAAATTAGAGAGATTCGAGATCATAAAGGGGCTTACCTGTAATCGTTCTACCCGCAAACGGGAAAAGAAGGAAATTTCAGTGGTACATAAACTTCCTTATGTTATACTATAGGCAAGAAACCGAGTTAATATTGCAATGCCATCCAATTTTGAGGTCTGTTTAAAGTTTAAAGTATACGGCTCATCGGAAATGATTGTGGGAAAAAAAATACCTACCGCCATCAGACAACAAAGTGAGTTAATATTGCGATGTCGTTTAGTTCTAAACCACGAAGTTTCGAGTCTCTATCGAGCCAGGAAGTTTCTTTAAAATCAATTGAAAACGTTGTACGAACCAGACAAGAAAGCAGTATCCAACTCTTATAATCCCCTGTCTCTGCTTAACCATGCCCGCCTGCTCGCATGCTACTTGGAACACATTCCAGTACTACCCATACCAACACAGTGGCTGGCATAAAAAAGGCAACAAATTAGATGTCGGCAACTGTTAATGCATCTCCATCTTACCGGTCACTTAAAAAATCATACATTTGCCTCTTAAATAGAGCATAAATGCAATAATAAACCAAATTAACCGAATATCAGGCAGAATTCAAGTAGAAAAGGTCATGTCCAGAACAATTTTTTTACCGGAAAACCGTACTCAAACAACAAGCCCTCAGACAGAAACCAGTAGTATGCACATTTGCAGATTTCAAAAAGGCATACAACTCGACAGACAGGACCTCAGTATTCCAAATTTAGAAGAGAGAGGGGTGGATTCCAAAACACAAGACCTTAAAAACAAACACTGACTGGCACAAAATGTAAAGTAAAATTCGTGAGGGAAATCTCAGAATCCTTTGACACTCAAACAGATGTGAGACAAGATGGACTCTCTCCTATTGTGTTCAACCTCATCCTACACGAGATTGTGGGAGAATGGGAGAAATAACAACAAAAGTGGGTTTTGGAAGCCAATATAGCCTCTACATACCATACCTCGCGTTTGCACACGACCACTGCAGACGACGAAGAGACTGCCGTCAAACAGCTCGAGACACTTAAAGAAAGTGCAGAAAAAAGGGCTACAAATCTCATTGGAGAAAACTTTATTATAATGTTCAGAGACAGAAATCACGAACATGAAAACAAAATATATAAAATCAACATGGAACCTTTCTTTAAATACCTCGAAGAATTCACAGGACAGACAGGTCTTGAAAACATGTACCAGCCAAAGCGCCTCCAAAAAGTCAAAACTGAATTAGGGTTAGTCAAAACCGCTGCAACAAAAAATCCATGTCAAGACAGACAAAAATTTGACACTCCAGCACAGTCACAAAACCAACAGCCCTTACATATCACACTCACTTAATAGAAACACGAACTTGAAGAAATCAAAAAAGAAGAGAGGAAAATCATTATGAAAATTTTAAGAACAAGATGTGCCCAAGACGGTTACAGGCTACACTCAATCAAAACAACAGAAAAATTTTCAAACAATAGCAAAGGCAAATGAAATACTTTGCTCGTCTCGACAGATTACCAGAAAGGCGACTGACAAAAAGAATAATACACTGTGTGACGTCACTTAAGAGCTTAATGCCCTGGTTAAACGAAACACTAAGGCACCTCAGCAACGCAAACACAAGACGAACCGACAATGTAGAAAGACACACCTTCAGATCCAGTGTACACAAATGGGAAGTTACATCAGAGCAAGCAAAACAAAAGCAGTAGAGACAAAAGTTGTCGGAGGAACATTAACAAGCCTTCTCAGAAATAAGGAAAGACTATTGGAACAACAAGAAAAACCTATATGAAAGTTGACTGAGTTATTTGCTTACCGTCTTCCATTTATTGGGAGAATTCGCTAGTAATAAAGTAATAATACTAATAATAAAGATAATAATAACGATTAAGTAATGGTAAAAAAGAAGTACCCATATTTTAAAAAATTTTATTGATCAGTAAAAATATAAGATGAGAGCTTATATGGACACGTATTGACTAAAAGGGGACAAAATTAAAATTTAGAAATAAGAAGAGAGAATATTTGATGTTAGAACTCATTTTACACAATGTTCCAAATAAGGGGGCTACAGCCTGAGAGAAACACTGTTAATTCTATCATCTCACGAAGATATGAGTGCATTTGTATATACAAGAGGTATCCAGAAACTAGGGTTAGAAGTTCTGTAGTTCTCCTAAGGAAATGAGTTTCTCACAGTTGGTACCATTGTGTGGATCGGTGTAAGCTCTGGAACTGCGTCAGAACACTTTTGCGTTCTACTTCTTCCAACTTTGTTGCTTGTTTATGTTTGAAAACAGTATCGGAAAAGCATAGGAACGGTTCACGACCCTGTATTACACTTCTTGTGCTATGCACCCGTCTCTGACTCGCATCTCTTGATCAGCATCGCTGATGTGGAATAGGGGCTGACGTGAGGCTTTGCAGTGGTCATACGATTTCTGCCTCGTGTAGTGCTGTGATCTTGGCTGCACACGCATATTCTTTACCGCAACACCCGCATCCACTCCTTTCACGACACTGTATATTTTGTCAACCACATTTACACTCACACGGTGACAGCGTGTGGGATGGGAGGGATTTTGTAACTGCTGTACCCTTGCAAATTTCTCTTTTTCATTCCGAGAAATGCTGATAACAAACATTGTCTATTAATGTCCATCATACGGAAAATGTTAAAAGTTCGTACAGTGGAAGGCTAGTTTTTATTGGTCCCCTAGTTTCATTATAGCCGCCACAGTTAAGCATAATGTGTTCGAGACTTTCCTTATGACCACACTGTCAGATGTCATTGTCTTTCCTGTTGAATTTGTTCAGGTAAACTGGATATGGTCTGCATCATGTCAGGTACCATACCACTGGCTGGGAATAGATAATGATGTTCTTCCATGGCAACGTAGTTTATGGAGAAAGGATAGAAAAATCGCTGAACAGGAGGCAAGAATCTGTGCCCTCAAGGCTCAATTAGAAAAAGTGAATTTGGAATTATGTAGGCTACAAGAGAAAAAAGAGATGGGGTGCTGGGAAGAGGTAAAAAGCAAAGGGCAGAAAAGGGAAACTGTTGAAAAAACTTTAGAAATTCAGTTAGTAAATCAGTTCGGCTTGCTATCAGAAATAGTGGAAGAAGGGCCTCATCCAGATTTAGTTGAATGTATGTTGAAGCAGAATATTAGCTCACAGAAAAAAAAAAAAACAAGTCGGGATCAATTCATAATAGGAAAAGAAGAATTCTGCTTCTAGGTAGCAGTCATGGGAGCGGTGTAGGCCAGCAGCTTCTAGAGAAATTAGGTGCAGGGCGCCAGGTCACAAGTTTTCTGAAACTAAGTGCTAGACTGAGCCAGGTGATAGAAAGCTTAGGTCAACTACGCAGAGACTTTGAGAAGGAAGATGAGGTAATTATAGTTGGGAAGCAGGAAACAGCCTGGTTATGAATCCAACATATAGTATTAGGAGTGACATGGACAAAATAGAAGTAGAAACTGTGCACACCAATGTTCAAATGTGTGT
The DNA here is from genome assembly GCF_023898315.1 of Schistocerca nitens. Lineage (NCBI taxonomy): Eukaryota > Metazoa > Arthropoda > Insecta > Orthoptera > Acrididae > Schistocerca > Schistocerca nitens. Next base: position 504,257,111 of record NC_064621.1, read on the forward strand.
TAATTCCTATGGAACCACACAGATGAGGTCATCAGTCCCTAGACTTACACACTACTTACACTAACTTAAACTAACTTATACTAAGAACAACACACACCCATGCCCGAGGAAGGACTCGCACCTCTGGCAGGAGGGTCTATGCAATCCGTGACATGGCGTCTCAAACCACGCAGATACTCTGCGTGGCAGTCATACAAATGTGGGATTTGTGGAGGTCCTTCAGCATCATGATTGGCCCTGGGTAAATACTGATGTAAGGCCTGTTAACACCGAGCTGAACAGGATGCTCCAGACACCGGCAATATCTCACATAAGTGTTGTTCCCATTGATGCTATTGGTTGGTGGGGATACACTACACATGGCCTGCACCTAAATAGGAAGAGGAAACGTAAGTTAGATTCTCTACTAGCAGATACTTGTACACGAAATATGGATAAAGTTAAGGGCAAAATCAATTTCCTTCACCAAAATATCTTGGGAATAAAATAAAATAAAGTAAATGAGCTGTTAACGTGTTTATATTACCTCAAAAATAAGAATGAGATTGGTATACTTTGTCTTTCTGAACACGATGAAACTGTGGGGACGAGAAATGTCAGTATAAATGGGTATATATTGGCATCTTACACTTGCAGATCTAGCATGGATAAGGAAGGAGCTGCCATTTACACAAACAAGGGTGTAAGTACAAAACTGTAGAAGTAAGTAAATTTTGTGTTGATTAGCACTTTGAAGTTTCTGTATTTGAACTACAGCTAGATAATGTATTGTTGATATTAGCAACAGTGTACAGATCCCCAGTAGGAGATTAGGAGCTATTCATAAAAAGTTTGACCCACTGTTATGCTGTCTGTCAGACAGAAAAGGAGAAGTTAATTATGTTTGGTGATTTCAAATTAAACTTTCTACGCAGTTCTGCTAGGAAAAGAAAACTAGAAGTGTTATTAATGTGATATAACCTAGAACTAGTGATCAACTTCCCTGCACAAATAGCTCAAGACAGAGGCATTCCAATAGATAATGTATTTGTACAGCAACAGGATGTAAAACCTACACATGATTTCCCTGTGATACTTGTATTGTCTGACCATTATGCACTGTTGATTAATGTACCAAACGTAGCAGGATGTACACTTCAGAAACCACACTCCTCAGAGTATGGGACGTCATTATCACATAATGAGCCAAATGCTAATGAAAAATGCGACATATTTCTTGATAAATTTTTATCCCTTTTTGAATGTTGTAGCCCCAAAATAAAACTAAATATAACACCTAAGAGCTTTCAAAGAAACCTTAGATTACTACTGGTATTAAAGTGTCTTCAGAAAGAAAAATAAAACTGTGTGTGACAGCAAAAATTAGTAAAGACCCAGAAGTAATTTTACACTAAATATTTATTGTAATATACTGAAAAAAGTTGTCAAAAAATCAAAAAATATGTGTATTAGAAATGATATTAACAACTGAGGCAACAAAATAAAATCAGTATATAATGTTGTTAGAAGAGAGACATGAAAAGTAACTGATGGGATGTGTAGTATCACTGTTAAAGATAATAACAACATTATACATGTAGCAAATGTATTTAACAACCATTTCTTAAGTGTAGGTGAAACAAAAAAACTCAGAAAAGCTCAAAAGAAAAAGTCAAGCATTACATGGTAGAGTCAGTTTTAAGAAATCCTTGTCAGACTGATTTTCATCTAACAACCTCTTGAAAAATAAGTAAAATCATTAATTCTTTGAAAAATAAATGTTCTGTTGGAGTATCAAACATCTCTAACAAGATATTAAACAATATTTAATTAGCCACAGCTGCAAAATACTAACGTGAATTCTTTACAGACGAATGGAAAAACTAGTAGAAGCCGACCTTGGGGAAGAACATTTTGGATTCCGTAGAAATATTGGAACACGTGAGGGAATACTGACCTTACGACTTATCTTAGAAGAAAGATTAAGGAAAGGCAAACCTACGTTTCTCGCATTTGTAGACTTAGGGAAAGCTTCTGACAATGTTGACTGGAATACCCTCTTTCAAATTCTAAAGGTGGCAGGGGTAAAATACAGGGAGCGAAAGGCTATTTACAATTTGTACAGAAACCAGAGACAGTTATAAGAGTCGAGGGACATGAAAGGGAAGCAGTAGTTGTGAATGGAGTGAGACAGGGTTGTAGCCTCTCCCCGATGTTATTCAATCTGTATATTGAGCAAGCAGTAAAGGAAACAAAGGAAATATTCGGAGTAGGTATTAAAATCCATGGAGAAGAAATAAAAACTTTGAGGTTCGCCGATGACATTGTAATTCTGTCAGAGACAGCAAAGGACTTCGAAGAGTAGCTGAACGGAGTGGACAGTGTCTTGAAAGGAGGATATAAGATGAACATCAACAAAAGCAAAACGAGAATAATGGAATGTAGTCGAATTAAGTCGGGTGATGCTGAGGGAATTAGATTAGGAAATGAGACACATAAAGTAGTAAAGGAGTTTTGCTATTTGGGGAGCAAAATAACTGATGATGGTCGAAGTAGAGAGGATATAAAATGTAGACTGGCAATGGCAAAGAAAGCGTTTCTGAAGAAGAGAAATTTGTTAACATCGAGTATAGACTTAAGTGTCAGGAAGTCATTTCTGAAAGTATTTGTATGGATTGTAGCCATGTATGGAAGTGTAACATGGACAATAAATAGTTTGGACAAGGAGAGAATATAAGCTTTCGAAATGTGGTGCTACATAAGAATGCTGAATATTAGATGGGTAGATCACATAACTAATGAGGAGGTATTGAAGAGAATTGGGGAGAAGAGGAGTTTAAGGCACAACTTGACAAGAAGAAGGGACCTTTTGGTAGGACATGTTCTAAGGCATCAAGGGATCACAAATTTAGCATTGGAGGGCAGCGTGGAGGGTAGAAATCGTAGAGGGAGACCAAGAGATGAATACACAAAGCAGATTCAGAAGGATGGTTGGTTGGTTGGTTGGTTTTGGGGAAGGGGACCAGACAGCGAGGTCATCGGTTTCATCGGATTAGGGAATGATGGGGAAGGAAGTCGGCCGTGCCCTTCGAAAGGAACCATGCTGGCATTTGCCGAGAGCCCTTTAGGGAAATCACGGAAAACTTAAATCAGGATGGCCGGACGCGGGATTGAACCGTCATCCTCCCGAATGCGAGTCCAGTGTCTAACCACTGCGCCACCTCGCTCGGTTTCAAAAGTACTTTGCAGTAAATACTGGGAGATGAAGAAGCTTGCACAGGATAGAGTAGCATGGAGAGCTGTATCAAACCATTCTCAGGACTGATCACCACAACAACAAGAACAACATTGAGCAGTTACAGCTGATGTTCTGAGTCACATCTGTAACGCAGCACTAACTCAAGGTGTTTCACCAGACAGGTTAAATATGCCATTATGAAGTCTCCCTACAAAAATGGGAACACCACAGAAGTCAATAATTATGGGCCAATATTCGTGCTTACAGCATTTTCAAAGTCGTCAAGAAAGTAATGTACTCTAGAGTGGCTATCCATCTCAACTGTAATTTGATACTTAATAAATCACAGTTTGTACTTCAAAAATTCTGGTCTACTGAAACAGCAATATACAGTTTCACTGCCCACATAATAGAGTCATTTAATAGTGAAATGTCACCAATATTTTCTATGACTTATCCAAAGCATTTGATTGTGTGAACCATTATATTGTGTAACAGAAATTACAATTCTATGGTGTAAATGGAACAGCGTATGAGTTGTTTAAGACTTATCTACAGAACAGGAAGTGTAAAGTATCTTTATATGGACTAAGGGGTCTAAGAAAGTTTCCCACTTCATCTGACTGGGGTTAAATTACATTAGGTGTTCCACAGGGTTAAACTATGGGTCTCCTTCTGTTCTCAATATATGTGAGTGACCTCTCTTCTTATCTGAAACAACAAACTAAACTGACACTATTTGCTGATGATACAAGCATCATTATTAATCCAGTAAAAGAAACTCCAATGGAAAATGATACAAATAATGTCTTTGTAAAAGTTATTGATTTGTTTTCTGCGAATGGGCTTGCTCTGAACTTTGAAAAAATACAGTACATCCAATTTTCTACTGCATGGAGTACGATTCCTTGAATAAATATAACACATCAATAGAAGTCAGTAGCCAGGGTTGAGCATATTAAGTTTTTGGGTGCACATACAGATGAGAATCTTAATTGGAAAATTCATATTTTTGATCTCCTAAAGACACTAGGTTTAGCAACTTTTACAATCGAATTAATTGCTGATTTTGAGGATATAGAAATTAGGAGGGTAACATACTTGGCATACTTTCACACTCTGATGTCATACGGAATAATATTTTGGGGTAACTCAACACATTGGCAAAAAGTATTCACTCCTCAAAAGAAAGTGGTTAGAATAATGTGTGGGGTTTATAGTCACATATCTTGTAGGCATCTGTTTAAAAGATTAGGAATTCTTACAACATCCTCATGGTACTTTTACTCTGTAATGTAATTTGTTCTCAACACCAAGGACCAGTTAAAAAAAAACTGCGACATACCAGAAGAAAGAGAGACTTACACTATCCACTACTTAACTTATCTTTGGCACAGAAAGGGGTAAAATATGTTGCTGTAAAACTTTTCGATAAATTGCCATATGAAATAAAATGCCTGACAGGCAGCAGTAATAGTTTCAATAATAAATCGAAATCATATATCCTTGACAACTCCTTCTATACCATAGGTGAATACTTGAACAGGAAGAAACCTGTGGATGTAATATATTCATTTTGTGCCATTTAAGTGAACTGTATAGGCAAGAAAAGTTTTAAATTTTTGTTAAAAAAGAGACTTGATTCATGCACTTAACAGAGTCTACATCATAACAGTTTCTGTGAGATTTATCAATGGAACACGTAATTAACTAACTAACTAAAGGAGTTGGCTGGCTTAGCAACCGATGAGGCTCCTGTGAAGGTAGGCGGAGAGAAGGGATTCTTAGCCTTGTTTCTTAGAGACAACAGCTTTCCAAAATTTCTGTCTTATCTGTAATACATTATTTGGTCAGTGGCCACGCCAAAGTTAATTCACGAGAAAGCTGGTACATAAATACACTTGTTTATTAACATAAAACACAAAGCAGTACTTCCGTATAGTGTAGCGAACAAAATTTCTACGAATCATTGTTTAAGTTGAGTAGATGTCCCCTCAATCTGTGTATCTGCTGGTTCAGTTCCTGAAGTAGCTGGAGATGGATTCTAATCTTTTCTACTGCTGCTTCAGGAGACAGTTATCCAGTTTCACCCTGTTCTACTGCTAATTCAAGAGACAGTCGAATTAAGTATCATTCATTTTCAGTTCTGTGTTGACTGCTATTTTTCAATATTGTGTATTTGCTGAGTTGATTTTGATGCCTTTAGACAATTCCAGAATGCAGTATTACGAAGTACAGTATATTTGTAAACTGTGTGGTCATAGTGCCAATGATCCATGTTGATCGACTTGACAAACTATTTGCTACATTGTCGGGGTACACTCTATCACCAACCAGAAACTTTGATTCATCTGATGACTTTACCTCCTCTTTTGATGGAAGGACCCGTGACAATGTGATCCTTGGCTGTCAGCCATGTAGTAATTCAGCAGATGATTTTTCAGTTATTGGATTCGGAGTTGTGAGATAAGTAATCAACATTTCCTGGAGAGTATCTTGCTCGTTCTCTCCTCCTTGTACAGTTTTTTTCATCGCTTCCATAAAACCACCGACGAGTCTTCCTGCCTCGCCGTTTGAAGAAGGGTGAAATGGAGCTTTAGTCACATGTTGTAAGCCGTTCCTGCCACAGAAATTTAGGAATTATTTCGATACAAGTTGTATACCATTATCAGAAATTACAGTCTTGGAGAACCTGTCGACGGCAAAGATTTGTTTTGGTACCTTTATTGCAGCTTCTTAAGTTGAGCGTTCTGGCCCGAGCTTCCAGAGTCAGGGGTGACTTGTGCATGAAGTGTGTTTCTTGTCTGAATGAATGGTGCGTGTTTCTCCTTTTCCGACGAAGGCTGTTTAGGTGTCTTTTAATTGTTCCTGTCTGCAACTTAGCATCTTATCTTTATCATAAAAAGAAATCTTATGCATACACATATATGAATCAGGATGCTTTTCAAAATAGGCCAGCATAAACAGCGTGAATTCTTTTCTGTGGTTCTGTTGCTTAGACTCAGTTTTGAAAATTGTTCTTGGGATCTAGCTTTGCCATTTGACAAGGTTCACAATGTGGAGCCATTTCTTCAACTACATTGTTCACTTTTGGACGTCAACAATATAGTTTTGCTATTTGTTTGATTCTGACGATACCCATTGTCCATCATGACGTGTCTTGAGAACTTTATTTTGGCTTACTGCAAGTATAATAACACTTGTGAAATCTGTTTGAAGAAGGAATAAGCTCTGAAAATATTTGGTATTTTATTCTTAAAGAAAGATACTAATTTTGTCCAGTTTGATCTCAAAGTGAAAGAAATGTTCGTTATACACATCTGTCTGAGGTTCTTAATAAGTAAATACGGAAACAGACTGATGAAGGAACACTTGGATAACTATTATAATGACAGTCGCTATCTACTCTCCCAGCATTAAGAAATTGATGATGACAAAAAGAATGCCTTTCTTTTATTTAAAGTTAATAAGTCTGATAAAAAAACTGGTTTTATATTTGCAATTTATTACTAACTACACTTCAGTTTCTTTCTTATGTACTCTTAAATTTCACATACATTTCGTATATATACACCCTAATTAATTTCATTTTGTATCTATTACAAATGTTCGTTTGTAGACAGTAAGTTCTTGTCTCTGTCCTACTTTCTTTTGATGGGACTTAAAAATTGTGCAGTACTTCAGAAGTTTCAAAGTTTGGTTACCACTATTTAATGTCTGTTGGGTAGATTCCGAGTATCACCTGTAAAGTATTCATTGGAGTAGTGCCAAAGGCTCGTGTAAGCCTGAGGAGCACAACCCTATTTGCTGTTCGCATGCTTTGCTAGTTCAATGCACACAGAACGCTGTGCACTTTACACTTGCTGCAGAGCTTACGTTGTTGTTATTGTTGTTGTCATTTTCTTCAATCCAAAGCCTGGTTTCAAGACGCTCTCCATCCTACTTTATCCTGTGCAAGCCTCATCTCCGAGTAAATACTGCAGCATACATCCTTCTCAGTCTGCATACCGTACTGATCTCTAGATCTCCCTCTACAACCCCCCCCCCCCCTCCTCCAATACTAAACTGATGATCCCTTGATGTCTCAGAATGTGTGCTATCAATAATACCTTCTTGCAGTCAGTTTGTGCCACAAATTTCTTTTTCCTCCAATTCTACAAATTTCTCTTCCAGAGAAACGCTTTTCCTGTCACTGCCAAAGTACATTTTATATCCTATCTACTTTGACCATTATCAGTTATTTCGCTGCCCAAATAACAAAAGGTATCTACTACTTGAGTAGCCTGGAATCAAATCGCACTCTATCCAAAAACATGATTTTTCAGTAGAGACAAAAAACTTATTCCAGCTGAACTCAGAAACAGTACACAGAACTGATACACGCACATTAACGTGTGAACCGGTAGATTACATTAATAAAAACAGATCTAGGTGATATGCTTAAGAATTTAAGGAGAATAAACCTTGGAGAAGGTTCATTTTCACTCTTGGTCGTAGACAAAGTGCAGTTTGAACCCATCTCATACACTAACAGCAAGGGTATTTGTCAATAAAACATTTAATTTCAAGAATAAATTATTCTTTTAGGTTAAAATAAGGCACTCCCGACAAACTGTCTTACTGAAAAATACAGACCATTTTAAAAGTGATACGATTTTCGTTTGTAAATAATTGAATTACAGAAGGCAAAAAGTTCTTAACAAGCAGTGTAGTCATTCACCGATCACTGAACAAATTATTTATATGAAGACATTTTCTTCTTCCTCCCGTGGCTGAAATCACTGCATATCAACAGATTGCCGCATGGTCGAGAGCGTCTTGTCACGGTACGCGCGGCTCCCCCCGTCGGAGGTTCGAATCCTCCCTCTGGCATCGGTGTGAGTGTCGTCCTTAGCGTAAGTTAGTTTAAGTTAGATTAATTAGTGTGTAAGCTTATCGACCGATGACCTCAGCAGTTTGGTCCCATAAGATCTTACCACAAACTTCCAAAAAATCAACAGATCCTTCTTCTTGCTCACTTTCATCAGTAACATTCCCGTAGAATTTTAGTTACTCGATGATTCTCCATTCGTCTCCATGATGTTTCTTTAGCAAGTTCCAGATATCTTTCTTATTTTCTTGCGTTGTTTCATTTTCTTTTGGAATTTTTCTGGGTTGAATGTCATGGTAACTGCAGAAAGTTATGAATAGACTCTTGTAGTTACTTATATTTGTTTTAAAATGAGGCTCCCCGCATACAAGAATATTACTGGTTTTGGGTGTCTTGAAGAGGATTCTTTTCACTTTTGAAATCTGGAAGCGCCACGAAGCCTTCCACAGAATCTTTAAAATCGTAAATGTTGGTGTCTCTACCAACTTTCTTGACAGTTGAGTACCGTGACATCATTTCTTTCAGTTCTTCAAAAGTTTGCATGACTTCACGTTTCCTGATTTCTTTCTCAATGAATCGAAATACTTAGTCTGGTGTGGTGTAACTATGCCTTGTAACCGTAAAGACAATTTTCACGCTTTGAATGTTACATTATGCGTTCCCAAACCCTTTCATTAACATATAAATCATAATAGAATTTTGATTCTCTCTACCACAACCGTCCGATACTGGGCGAAGTGTGGTGTACTCCACAATATCTTTAGAATTCAAATAATGAAACACACGTGACGCCACCGTGTTAGCATCTTTCAGGAACTCATTTTTTATCCATATGTAAAAGTCACATTTTACTGTTCCCTCGAACGGATGTGAAGCTGAACATATAGAACTGCGTCGAAAAACAGACACATTGATCTGGTATTCGGGGCACGGGTTTCTTTTCTTCGCAGTCAAATGACGCTATTAGTTTTGATAGACATTAGTCTTGTAGAAGTTCAAAAAATGCTTTAGTACTAGCTTTATATACTAGCAGAAAATATGCTATTGTACTAGCTTTATATATACGCAGACCTGCCACTAAGGCTGCCTGTTCAGTGACATCTTTGGCTGAAGAGATTCTTCCTCAAAGTTGTAGGCACAAGTAGCAAATGTCTGATCAAGGAGATACAAAACCCAAGTTATAAAAGGTACTGAAAATCGTTCGGAAATAGCTTTCATTTACTGTCAGATTCACCGCAATCGCTGAATACATCTTCCACTGTGTTGTGGTGTTTAATTCCGAAGGTAAATATTTTCGGGTTCTCTTAAAACTGCTGCACTGTGATTCCATACACTTGATGAACTGAATCACACTTTGTTTCTTATCCTCAAATTCATGCTTTCTTCTAAGACCAGCCCTCTTTTCGCTCACATTTCCACTGTGGTAATATTTCTGTAGCACAGTATTTACTCGCCTGGCAGTTTCACCAAGAACGCAGGGAAATGCCACTCTGCACACTCGAACGTCACATTGTGTTTTGGTTTTAACAAAATTCTTGGCTCTTACATCCTTTTCCGAATAAGTTCCTATACTACTCTTGTTCGTTTTACTTTGGTCATATGAGTACGTTTTACAATTTAGTGGTACTGAACACGTTTTAGAGGCTCTTACTAGGACATTCCAAGGAAGTGTATATCATCATGCACTTATAGTGTTTCACATTTGTACAGTTTATGGTCTTCATGTGTTCATTGTGGATAAACAGGCATACTCTTTGCTTGGTACTAAAAAAATGTAAGAGAGAAAAAATGCCCATACGAATGTTTTCTAACACAACCATGCAGATCTACTTACTCTCCTCAAGCTTTATACACAATAATATTCTCGCTAAGAAACTTTGTAGGCCTAACGTCATTTGGCTACACATTAATTTTTTGCCTTAATATAATTTTCCCTGACAATTAAATACATTTTTCTCTATCAACACCACATTTTAAAAATGTTTAGTTGAGTTTCAGTAATAGGATTAAAACTCTCAATAACCTCTTAGCTTTCATAATATTATATCCTAAGTTCCACGTCGTGGATTAACTTTCTTGCACTTATTACCGACTGAAGTAATGCTAAGGACTGTTTCGTTATAGAAAGATTTTAAGTGTAGTAATAAAATTGCTTAATAATTGCAACTTATCACTAACAATACTAAAAATAACTTTCTCTGCAAACAGTTGATCTCAAACAGTCAAGCAACATGGACGCGAATGAGAGGTTGCCATTGGTTGACGCTGTCTTTGAGTCCTTCTGCACTTTATCTGAGGGAGAAAGCGCTCTGTGTCCCCCCAAACTATGATTATTTCGTCTCTTTCTATAGGGGTTAAGTGCAACTAGACACCAACCGATCGGTGCACCATGTTCTGTGGAAAAAGCGCATTGAAATAAGCAATAACATCATCTTTGTTGATTTTGGAGAAAGTGCTATTTCATTCCAGGCTCAATTCGCTCAGCCTCACCTGATTTAATTCGGCTACATTCCATCATACTTGCTTTTTCTTGTCTTGATGTTCATCATATAGTCTTCTTTCAAGATATTGCCCATGCCGTTCAAATGCTCTTCTAAGTCGTTTGCTGTCTCAGATACAATCACAATGTCATTGGTAAACTCCCTCACTTTAATTATAAAACTTTTCTTTGATTTGATTTACTGCTTGCTCAATGTACAAATTGATACGAAATACCCCTGTCTCACCGCCTTCTCAACCACTGCTTCCTTTTCATGCCACTCGACTCTTATATCAGCCGTCTGGTTTCTGCGCACATTCTAAATAGCTTTTCGTTCCTGTATTATACCCCCGATCCCTTCACAATGGAAGCAATTTTGCAAGCAGTTCAGTTAAAGAGGAACGAACGTCTCTTGAAGGGGCAGTCACAGAAGCTGGAAAGAAAAGTATGTGTACAAAGAACGAAACTACGAAAAGATTGTTGATAACACACATATCAAAAAAAGTTTTGCATCACCTCAATTCCGAGAGTTCCGGAAACTGTACAGAAAATTGCAACAGAAATCAAAATAAACATTATTTCCGCCATTTTTATTGCTCATTAAAACCACACATTGAATTTTGTGCCACCATACAACGAAACCTTCAGATTTCTGTACACATCGGTACCTCTGATTCCCAGTAGCGCGTCCTATTGCATTGATGCATGCCTGTATTCGTCATGGCATACTATCCACAAGTTCATAAAGGTTCTGTTGGTCCAGATAGTTCCACTCTTCAACGGCCAGTCTGCATAGACCCCTCAGAATGGTTGGTGGGTCACGTTGTCCATAAACAGACCTTTTCAATCTACCCTGGCATGTTCGATAGGGTTCATGTCTGGGGAATATTCTGGCCACTCTAGTTGAGCGATGTCGTTATCCTGAAAGAAGTCGTTCACAAGATATGCACAATGGGAGCGCGAATTGTCGTCCATGAAGATGAATGCCTCGCCAATATGAAGCCAAAATGGTAGCACTATCGGTCGGAGGATGGCATTCACGTATCCTACAGCCATTACGACGCCTTCCATGATCACCAGCGGCGTACGTCAGCCCCACATAATGCCACCGCAAAACAGCACGGAACCTCCACCTTGCAGCGCTTGCTGTACAGTGTGTCTAAGGCGTTCAGCCTGGCCGGCTTACCTCCAAACACGTCTCCGACGATTGTCTGGCTGCAGACATATGCGACATTCACCGGTGAAGAGAACGTGATGAAAATCCTGAGCGGTCCATTCGGCATGTTGTTGGGCCAATCTGTACCGCGCTACATGGTGTCGTGGCTGCAAAGATGGACTACGCCAACAACGTTGGGAGTAAAGTTGCGCATCATGCAGCCTGTTGCACACAATTTGAGTCGTAGCATGACGTCCTGTGCATGCACGAAAAGCAATATTCAACATGCTGACGTTGCTGTCGGGATTCCTCCCAGCCATAAACCGTAAGTAGCGGTCATCCATTGCAGCAGTAGCCCTTGGGCGGCCTTAGCGAGGCATCTCATCGACAATTCCTGTCTCTCTGTATCTCCTCCATGTCCAAACAACATCGCTTTGGTTCACTCTGAGACGCCTGGACACTTTCCTTGTTGAGAGCCTTTCCTAGAACAAAGTAACAATGCGGACGTGGTCGCATGGTTGAACTACAGACAATATGAGCCGTGTGTCTCCTTCCTGGTGGAATGAATGGAACTGATTGGCTAATAGGCTAATAGGCGCTGCTCGTGCTTGGTCGTTTACGTCTTTGGGCGGGTTTAGTGACATCTCTGTACAGTCAAAAGGACTGTGTCTGTGATACAATACCCCTAGTAAACGTCTGTCTTCAAGAGTTCTGGGAACCGGGATAATGCGAAACTTTTTTTAATGTGTGTAGAAGAGATACTTCAGTGAGTCAACGAAAGAAGGAACTACAAAAATCTTTCTCGGAATTCAGGAACACAGAAATACAGGAATGAAATAAACAGGCAGCGCAGGGAAGCTAGGGCGACAAGGTGGCAGAAAAAATGTGAAGATATAGAAAAAGAAATTATTGTCAGAAGGATGGAATCAGAATACAGAAATTCGAAGCAACCATTGGTGAAATAAAATGCAGGGGTGGTAACATTAGGGGTGCAATGGGAATTTCGCTCCTAAAGACGAAGGAGAGAGTGGATAGGTGGGAATAGTACATTAAAGGTCTCTATGAGGGAGGTGACTCGTCTGATGTGGCAACAAACGACTGTTCACGTTGGTGTGTAGAATGTACGAGTCTGGCGATGTACCATCTGACTTTCGGAAAAACATCATTCACTCAATTCTCACGATTTCAAGGGCGGACAAATGCGACAGTAGTCGCACAATAATCTTAACAGCTAATGCATCCAAGTTGCTGACAACAATAATATACAGAAGAGTGGGAAAGAAAACTGAGGGTCTCTTAGATGACCATGAGTTTGGCTGTAGGGAAGATTAAGGCAACAAAGAGGCAGTTCTGACATTGTGGTTGATATTAGAAGCAAAATTAAAGAGAAATCAAGACAATGTTCAAAATATTTGACGATCTGGAAAAAGCGTTCGACATTGTAAAATGGTGCAAAATGTTAGAAATTCTGGGAAAAATAGAGGCAAACTATAGGGAAAGACGGGTAATATACAATATGTAGAAGAGCCAAGAGGGAACAATAAACGTGGAAGACCAAGAACGAAGTGGTCGGATTAAAAAGGGAGTAAGATAGGGACGCGGTCTTTCGACCCCATTGTTCAATCTACACATCAGAGAAGCAATGACGGAAATATAAGAAAAGTTCAAGAATGGAATTAAAATTGAAGTTGAAAGGACATCAGTGATAAGATTCGCTGATAACGTTGCTGTCCTCAGTGAATGTGAAGGAGAATTATAAGATGTTGTGATTGGACTGTAAAATATAATGGGTACAAATTACAGAGTGAGAGTACATCGAAGAAAGACGGAAGTAATGAGAAGAAGCATTAATGAAAACAGCAAGGTACTTACCATTCGGGTTGGTGATCACGACACAGATGAAGTTAAGGAATGCTTCTATCTAGGCAGCAAAACAATTCACGACGGAGAAACCAAGGAGGACTTCAAAACCAGATTAGCACTGGGAAAAATGGCGTTCCTGGCCAAGAGAAGATTATTGGTATCAAGCATAGGCCTGAATACTGGGAAGAAATTTCTGAGGCTATACGTTTCGAGCATAGCATTGTATGGTAGTGAAACATGGACTGTGCGAAAACTGGAAAGGGGGAGAATGGAAGGATTTGAACTGTTGTGCTACAGAAGAACGTTGAATGTTAGGTGGGCTAATAAGGTAAGGAATGAAGAGGTTCTCCGCAGAAGCGGAATATATGGAAAACACTGACAAGAAGAAGCGGCAGGATGATAGGGCGTCTATTAAGACATCATGGACTTACTTTCATGATAACCAGAGGAAGACATAGACTCGGACACGTCAAACAAATAATTGAGGATGTAAGTTGCAAGTGCTTCTGAGATGAAAAGGTTGGAAGACAAAGGAATTCATGGTGGGTCACATCAAACCATCAGGAATCTCTTCAATGTATAATACAGACTAAGCGTAGAGCATCCAACGAATAAACAACACAGTTTATTAATAATGTTTCTGTGTTTTATTTATAAGGAAAGAAACCATTCCTCGAATCCCAAACGCTGTCACAATAACTTATGGACTTAAATAAACAGCAGTGATGTAGGGATATAATAGTTCTGTTGCAATACATATGCTGCACCTTGACACTAAAAGTGGTGGTGGTGGCAGTGGTGAAAGGGGATGTACAAGGCGAAAACAAATGAAAATAAACTTCAGGATTTCAGAGACAATACTCCGGGCAAGATGGACATGAAAATGGCATAATGGCATCGTTGTAGGTCCTCCACACATCCATCGGTAGCCTGGAGTTAGCTGTTGAGCTATGGCAGTTTTGTTTATAATGCTGCTTGCTTTGTGTACGATTGTCTGAATATGTTGAATATCTTCTTCCAAATTGTACAGGATTCTTTCAGTTGCCATATCTAAAAATGTTGGCCCGGAAATCGACTCCTGTGTTCCCTTCAGTGATTCTTTTTAATATGCTGTATGCGCCGGCTGATCATTCCACAACTATACCTACAGTAATCGATGAGAGTGTGGTATACACATTGGGATATCTGCACTGTATTGCAATTGCGTATTTTTTGTCATATGTATGTAGAGTTTTAATTGCTTTCTTAAACGCATCTGCAATACATTTTTCCCTTTCTAAAGTCAAACTGTCAGTGATGAAACCCTTAAAGCGCACTCTGTGCATGTAACCGGTCACGGACGAGCATTTCTGAACCTTTGCAAGTGTGTTAATCAAACAGATTGATCTACAGCTCCTAAGATTAGTTGGATCTTCGTCTTAGGGCTTTCTTGTTATTACAATTTTTACAAAGTGATGAAGAATCATCCAGCAGACGAGTTAGGAATAGAAGATTCTTTGCTTCTATTTTCGTCACAGCTTGGGCGTGGATTTATCTGGTCTTGGAGCCTTCCTGTTTTATAATTTCGTTACGGCTATAACTACTTCTTCTTCACCGAATGGTGTCGCTATTAAGTTGCCTGTGGAGTTGATTATCATCTTGATCGTCGTCCTGGAGGAGTCGCCAGGCAAATATTCTGCTGACTGTCTCCATCTACGCGCAACCGGTCCATCTCCAGTTTTTATTCTGGGTAGAACGATTGGCGCTTTGACTTTTTCTGCCAGAGTTTTTCACGGTTTACCCCATACATCGGCCATTGGTTAGTTGCTCAGGTAGCCGTCCCCGCGCCCTGCTTGTGTTGATAGAGAAATTCTCGGCATTG
Source organism: Schistocerca nitens (assembly GCF_023898315.1). NCBI lineage: Eukaryota > Metazoa > Arthropoda > Insecta > Orthoptera > Acrididae > Schistocerca > Schistocerca nitens. The sequence goes on from NC_064621.1 coordinate 504,272,557, forward strand.
GCAATTGAGATTTCTGTATTTGCCCGCTCGGGCTGCTTTGATGGTTGCAGTGGATGACTTCTGATTTTTGGAAAACATTCGAATAGCGCATTTGTATGGTTGAACCTCAGCTCTACACTGCCTGATATTTTGTTGATTTCGATACTATTTTGTACAGTCTCTTACAATATGCTTTCTAAAATTTAAATCTTTCTGCTGTAATTATGTTTTGGTCGGTTTTCTTTCTACTGTTAATCATGAATGTAATTATGTTGTGATCACAGCTGTTCATTCCAGAATGGACTGTCCACTCGGATGCTTTGTGTACAGCCCTTCTGTTTGTTAGTGTGATGTCTGTTTTGGTAGCTGCGCATTCTCTGCTGTGTATATCTTTGCCTTTCGGTTCGCCGCTGACAGATCAAATACTTGAATGATGTCTAAAACATTGTAGCCTCTATCATCTTTGTGTCTGCTAAATCAGAGAGAATTTTTCGGATTTATGTTGCTGAGTTTCAACATATGACTAAATGTGGTCACAGTACTGTGCGTATATAGCCTATTTGTGAGAATCTGTTCACTGTTTTGTGTCGAAATGCAGTAGAAACCGAATGTTGGTTAAACATTTACGAGATTTTTTCAGTTGCATTCCTTACCTTATAACCTTATTTACTGCTTTCGCGTTTTGCTGATCGATGGACGTAACTGCAGTCTGGTGACCGAAGGGGGGGGGGGGCGAGGGGTTAAATAAGTGAGATTCCCATTTTTCAGGCGTGACTCCTCGATACATAACACATCGACTCCCATGTCTTCTACCTTTTGTCGAAGCGCAGCCATTACTTCTTAGTGCGCGAATCTCTATAATTTTTAAGGCCACTATGGAAAGCGTGTTCGAATAAAAACTGAAAGGGTGGGGGGGATGTGTCGGGAACAGAATTAATTTTGTTCATAGGCTCTTAAGCGGTTTCTGTTAACGTTGTGTGGATTCAGATGAAGACGTAGGAGGTCAAACAGTACATTTCTTTAAAATCTGTGCTCAGATTATTTGTCTTCTCTATTAGTCTGTCTGCTGACTTTGTTATGGGGAAGGAGATTTATTTTCACGTTTGATGCCCTACTCTTGCCTACGCATCGAAGGGCGATATGAGTAAATTTTTCGTCCTCTAGTTTATTGAGTGCCGCGTTGAATCCTGAGTAGGGTACACTGTTTTTAAGTATTGTCTAGCGTCTGTGCTTATTAATGTGGTCAAGTTGTTTCGTATTTTTGACGATTTCCCTACATCCTTGTCGTCTGGTCATGATGTACGTCGACTGTGCTAGTTGGTAGATCGTCTGTTTGTTGAGTCTTCACCATAATTTTAGTGCGTGCGGCTTATGCATTGCTACCGTAAGGTATTCCCCCTGATTCAAACTGTGGTTTAATATATTTGCCTCTTTTGCTTGTATGATAAGCCACCATTGGTTGTTTCCTTTATTATTTTTCCTCGTTGTTACTGTAGGAGATTGTGCAACGTATGCTTTCGGATCTGTCTTCATGTCAGTTATGTGCATGGTATTTCCTATGGCCAGTTCCCTATTGGAGTATGTTTGATGGACACTATTCAGTATTTCATCTCTGGCCATTTGGGTTTCCAGCATCGCACTTTGAAAAACCTATGCTCTGATTTCTATAGATAGTGCGGTTGACATATAAAAGAGCTACAAATGTATTATGATACACTTAGTATATTGTCATTGACATCATGGAAAAAACTGTTCGTACAGGAAGGATATTTTACCCTATCCATTTCATTTGTCTATAATATTTATAGAAAGTGTCGTCATTTCCTAAGTACTGCAGACGGCTGGTTGTGGATGATCTGAAGTCTGATTCGCCATCAGCAGAAGAGTTTGCACTCTCTTTTATATTTGTATAATTGTATTTACTATCCATAGTCTATCCTAGCAAACAGCCATCGCAGGAACATTCAGTATGTCCCACATTCTTTTCTGCCTTTGTCGCTATTTTTTCTTACGTTGATGACACGGTATGCATCTAACTGATTTGTTCTTGCATTCATTTTTCTCGTGCCCATGTTAGGCACAATTACCACATTTATGATGTTGCGATGTTTCAGTGTTTAAGTGTGTTGTTAAGATCATGACTTTTAAAACAATGGAACTGAAGTGCAGTCTTTAATGTTAAGTACTTGAAGTCCTATGTGTACTTTTCCTTTTTCTAGAAGTACGTTCAAAAGTCATTGGTTACTTCAGTAGCTCGATGCAATCTATTTTTCAGCTTACCCCTCATACTAAAGCAGAGTTTTATCTCTTATAAGAATTCAGATTTCTCTATCTTTTGCATTCAATTTGTAAAGTTTTTCCAGTATTTCCTCATCAATTGTTTCTTTTGGTATTTCACATAATGCCAGCCGAGGTCTTTTTTTCCGGTAGTTTTCATTTTTATATGCACTCATTTAAACATTGTCGAGCATTTTTTCGTGGACTTACCAACAGTTGCGACTGAAACGAGAAAGTAACAGACGTATGCAAAATACCCAGTGTAACACGCCATAATGTGACTTGACGAAGATGTGTGTAGATACAGAGAGGAGTAGCGCGGTCCTTAACCCATTGCACTCGTACTCGCGAGGATGGTCGTCCAAACCCTGTTTGGTTACCCAAAACTTTGATTCCCCGTGATTTCCCTCAATTGCTTCAGGTAAATGCATGGTTTTTCTTTCAAAAAGGACATCAATGATTTTCTTTCACATCATTTCTCATTTCGAAGTTGTGCTGTGTCGTTAGTGAAGTCAGCGAAGACATTCCTTTTCATTACTAACGACAGCGACACCTCAAAACCCGTCAAACGTTATCTGGCTTTGTGATCTTCATTGCAAATATCCTACTGTAGCAACGCCTGCGTCAGGGTCGTCATATTTATCAGAAGCCACTCTGCAAATACGGTTTACTTGAATGGGGCTTCTTTATCGACCACGCCAACTAAATGCCTTTCAAACTAAGGCACGGCTCTTCCATGTGACCTTCGAAATTCCATCCCTCACACTTCGCAATGGACATAGTCTTCAGGTCGTCTAGAACAAATGGAGCGTGAACATACCCACACGCGGTTCTCGTTCAATTGATCTTCCGTCACTGTGGCGACGTATCGACACCAGAGAAGGGCGTTACACAACTTTTTTAATATTTTTTTAACCTCAAGCATCTCGCAAGCGTAAAAACCCATCGACCGGCCGCTCACATGAAAAATTCGCGTCTGTAATTGCCTTCTCGCACAGCCACGTGCCTTTGACAACCCGCTCCATTAATCTTCAGCTGGTGTCGCTTGTGTCTCGCTTGCAGAATTCAATAAAATCTTCTTCCTGCCTTCGTTTGAGCGGTAGCACGTCACGTTAAAAGCTAAATGCTCTTCCGCTGTGTCTTAGACTGTTTACACCAAATTTAAATTTGTAATCAAACGCATGAAAATTGGAAACTAACTTTTTCCTTTTTTTCCTTTTTGGAAAGTAGTATTTTCGATTATTTCCTTCTGAGAAAACATATCAGGATTTTCCCTGTTGGAGTAGTCAAGAGCTTGTGTCCACAAAATACATAAGTAGGAAGAATGAAACACTTAAATGGTAGAATGACAAAAACGTATTCTAGTCCCGTCCTCTTCTTCTTCTTCTTTTCTGTCTTTCCCTGTGTCTGTATGGGGTCAGCATGTTATAAATGGTTTGGCAATGTTAGTGGTAGTTGGTGGCCAGATGTCCTTCCTGACGCCATCCTATCACTAGAATATTGTTGAATTTTTGTCGGAAGTGTGACACTCTAGCCACATTTTTGCTTGACATTGGCAGAGTCTACCCTGCTTACGGCAAAAAGGTAACGCTTCCCGTAGCATACTCACCAAATGGACTTTCTTATGACAACAACATCGGCGGCGGATCAGATAAGTCGCTTCCTTTGTAATTACAACTATTTTAGTAACGCTTTTCTTTTTTCTTTGCTGTTGTAACCACTATAAACGTGCTCATAACGCCCGTCACCACAGTCGTGTGATCAGTTTAGAATTGCACGTTCGATATCTATCGTCTGGAGCCCGCGGCTTCGATAGGCAAACACTCCTGGAAATTACCGAGAGAGCGAATACAATCAGTCGAGCTTCCTTCTATACTTGAAAAATTAAAATCACACTGCTGATATGATCGAAAATGCACTGCAGATTCTGTACAGAACGTCAAATGGTTTTAGAAAGAACATTCTTGGAGAATTAGAACTCTATATGTACACGAGAAAATACGTCAAACTACTGTTACATCTTAGTTAACATCTTATTTTCAACATACTAACATCATTTACCGTCTTATTAAAACATGACAGTTATAAGACTGCCCACTAACGACGCAAAATCGATGTCACATCAATCTAGTGGACATGACTACAATACACCAACTTTAATATAATGACATTCACAGTCATATACGTTTCCCACCAAAACTGTAATCGCAGGTGCTTGAAAATAGCGATAAAGCCGAAATAGTCTGTCGCAAATAAAGATATTATAAGCAGCTATCTGGTGCATCTACTCTGGGTGTTGAAAAAGTCTCTCCGCAGAGCCGTATGATTGTTCGCCTGCCCAACATTCCACTGTTTCGTTTATCTCAGCCAGCGTCAGTAGTATCGTTGGCGTGTGTCGTTACGTGGTGACGTGAACGTTTTAGTTCCTTTGTTCGTTTGTTTAAATGCTATCCATTGAAGAACGTGTGTTTTTAGTCGAACAAGTGTTCAAAGTTGGCGGTAAATACACAGTGTCAGTTCGTCAAACATTTAATTCAGTTTTCCCGGAAACAACACTCCCACATCGCGATACTGTGCGAGATTTTACTAACAAATTTCGTAGTACGGGTTCAGTGACAGATGCACCGAGAAGTGGTCGACATAGCGTCTTTTCTGAGGATAAACTACTCAATATTTCCGATAAAATGTCCAGGAGTCCGAACAAGTCAGTAAGAAAACTCGCCCAGGAAATCGATGTTAGTGTCGGAACGGCCCACACAGCTGTAAGGAAAAAATTAGAACTTTTCCCATACAAAGTGACAGTCGTGCAAGAACTGAAAAATACCGATCATGACAAGAGACTACATTATTGTCAATGGTTCAAAAATTTAGTTCAACAAAATGGAAGGAATATTCTTAATGAAACGTTTTTTGTACTGATGAGACGTCGTTTCATTTATCCGGGCACATGAACTCGCAAAATTCTCGTATGAGGAGTACTGCAGATCCATTGTGTATTCATGAGGAACTACATAATTCTGTGAAAATAGGAGTTTTGACTGCAATTTCTAGACGTCGGATTGTGGGTCCCATATTTTTCAACGAAACAATAAACGCATAAAGATACTGCAGTGATATTCTGTACCCATTCATAGGAGAACTTGTGTTAAGTGAAATACTAAACGGTTATTTTCAACAAGGTGGTACCACCGAGCATACAGCTCGCGTTTCAATGTCAGTGCTTGCTGATGCTTTTGGTGATCACATAAATTCACAGGGTCTTTGGCCTCCAAGATCGCCTGACCTAACAACACCTGACTTTTTCTTCTGGGGTGCAGCGAAAGCAACTGTCTATAAAAACCGCCCAAAATCCATCGATGAAATGAAAACTGCATTATCCACTTTCAGAGTTTCTGTTACAGAAGAAATGTTACAGCTTGTGTTTGTAAACATGATTAGACTAATTGAATTGTCTAGTCAACAACAGGGGGGACAATTTCAACATGCAATGTGAAAATTTATAAGTAAAAATGAATATTCAGTAAGTTAATAACTTGTATTTCACTGAGTTTCATTTCGGTATATTCACTGTGGCATACGTCACGCACGACTAACAATTACACTTCACTGGGGAGGGATTTTTTAAACACCCCGTACAACGTTAGTAACGCTTGTTTTATTGAAAAGCCTTAAGAGTTTGCACATAAAAATTCGGAGCCATTACTTTTCAGTATGACCTCGTAATAACAGGTGTGTGATTCATATAAAAATTCGGAGGCATTACCTTTTAGTGCGACCTCGTAATAACAGATATTTGAAAGAACACGAAACATTCTAATGAAGCTAAAAGTGGTGGTCTGCTCAAAAGATTTAAAGTTCTTGCACATAACCAGATATTAAAATCCCTTTACCTAATCAATAACTTGGAAGTTAAAATTTCATTCGATACTTTCAGTTTAGAATTGTGGAATACATTTTACGGTCACGTATTACGACGTTTTTGGAGAGCAAAAAGCTCCTCTATAAAAGTGGTTTAAGCATACAGAGGTCATGCGAAATTTGAGAGCGCTCTATTCTTCCAAGAGATCCGTAGTGCTGTAGACAATGGCACCCACGCTGATGATGTGTTCGTTGACTTCAGGAAAGCATTTGACACCGTCCTGCACTGCCATCTAGTGAAAAATATAAGAGGTTACTGAGTATAGAACCAGATTTGTGACCGGATTCAATGATTCCTTACAAATATAGCTCAACTCGTCGCTTTTAACGGAACAAAATCAATAAATGTTAATTTAATTTAAGTAATTTCCCTAGGAAGTGTGATAAGTGTTTGCAACATATACAGGGTGTCCCAGGAGGAATAGTTAATATTCACGGATATGACAAGAACGAACATTCGAAGGAAAAACGTCCACTAAAGATGGGCTGTAAAATGGGTGCCTTAAGAGCTATAAACACTTCTTCAATCTCGGCACTGTGAGATAAGTCTCTTTTACTGGAACCTATTTGCTTTCCTTATTTTGGTAGGAGGTAGTATGGACCAAACTAGAAAAAAAAATTGTCTAGTAAATATGAGCTCTAAAATGTACACCTTAAGAGCTATGAGTACCTTTTCATTAGAAGAGATGTGTTTCACAGTAGCGAAAATGAAGAAGTGCTCATAGCCATTAGATACGGACTTTTGAGCTCTTGTTTTATGGACTTTTTTATTATTTTAATCCATATATCTCCTCTCAAAATATGTAAATCATTTGCTTGCAGTACAAGAGATTTGCTTCATAGCATTAAAGACGAAATGCTCATGGTTATGAGGTAAGCGTTTGTTTACTAGACCTTTCTCCTTCGAGTGCTCGTTCCTATAATATCCCTGACATTGACTATTTCTCCTGGGACGCCTGCATAGATGATTTATTGATAATGTCTGACGCTGTTGGCAGTTGATGTGGTTGTATGTGAGAAGCTGGTGACATCAGGTGTCTGTAGCGAACTGGAGGAAGACCTGAAAAGGATTGATGAATGGTACAGGCATTGACAGTTGACCTTGAACGTAAATCAATGTAACATATTGGTCATACACAGAAGAAGATATCCACTACTTTGCAATGACACGATTGGTGACAACCTGTTGGAACAGTAACTACTGTAAATCACAGAGGAGTAACCAACCAGAGATACGCAAGTGGATTGACAACATAAAATAAATAGCAGGAAAAGCAGATGCCAGACTTACTCAAAGAAGGAAAATATTAAGGAAACGTAACTCATCTACACAAGGGGTGGCTTACAAAACCCTTTTTTCGACCGATGCTTGAGTGTTGCTGATCAGTGTGAGACTCTTTCCAGGCTTGATTAAAAGAAGAGATAGACAAGATCCAACGATGAGCAGCGCGCTTCCTCACACGATCATTTAACAGGCGCGAGAGCCATACAGAGATGCTCAACAAATTCCGTTGGAAGACGGTAGAACATAGGCGTTGTGGAAAACGGAGTGGTTTACTATTGAAATTCCGAGAGACTAAATTCCGGGAGTTGTGCCGCAGTATTTTAGTTCCTCCGACACACGTCTCCCGAAATGACGACAACGAGGAATTAGAGCTAATACGTAGATTTATCGGCAATCATTCTTCTATTCGCGAATGGATCTGAGAAGGAAGGATCACGTTTTGGTACGAGAAGTACTCACCGCCACACACCCTCAGGGGGCTTGTGGAGTACATATGTAGATGTAGAATAATATAATTTAAAGACACTACGGTGGGTAACACAATATTTTGCTAGTAAAGCATACACATATACAACTGCGTTTCATGAGCCGTCGCAAAATATGTGACAACCTCTTGAGGTAGGTGGAACTTATTTGGACCAGTCGTCGCAGTTTTGTTAGTGTAACTGAGAGCTGATTCATAAACAATTTCAATGTGTTTAACAAAATTTTGATTTTCATCACTATCCAACCCCAAGTCTCTCATTACTGGAAGAGTGTGAGGTAGGAGATGATGAGGGTTACGGTGGTCAAGAGTCCTGGTGTCCTACTGAAGATAATACATTGAAAGTAGTTCAGTATTGACAGCAAATTTTAATTTTGCAGCTATATCCGATTACTGTTATACATCACAACGAATTTCGACAAGTATACATGTGTTTTGAACCCGCCAGGGTGGCCGAGAGCGCTAATTCACTGCTTCCTGGACTCGGGTAGGCGCACCAGCTCCGCATGGAGGACCATATGCCAGCCAGCCTCGATGTGGTTTTAGGCGGTTTTCCACATCCTGCTAGGTGAACACTGGGGTGTTCCCCACACTCCGCCTCAGTTACACGACTAGCAGACATTTGAAAACGTTCGAACTATTCCATGGCTCACACTAGACGCAGACAGATGGGGTACACTTATCCCGTCCTGGGGATTCAGGTTGGCGGCAAGAAGGGCATCCGGCCACCCTCTGCAACTAACACCGCCAAGTCAATAGTAACACAGCCGAACCCACGTTGCGGTGGGAAAAAGGCCCCAAGGCAAAAACGTGTTTTGAATATGGCTGCGCTTCATCAACGATTAGAAATTAGTAAATCAATCAAAAGCTGCTTATAAAATGACGAGTCATTTTATTTGATAGTTTTTGTTCCTAGATTTTAAGCACTCTTACTTCAAACCCCTGATCATAGGGATAAGCATATTTAATGATGTATAGAATGATGTAGGTTGCAGTAGGTACTGGGAGATGAAGAAGCTTGCACAGGATAGAGTAGCATGGAGAGCTGCATCAAACCAGTCTCAGGACTGAAGACCACAACAACAGCAACATTACATTTCTTCATTATTTGGTGTTTTCCAATTAAATTTTATTTACATGTACTTCTGAAGAAGAAGGGTTTAAATCCACCGAAAATATGGTCAAAGGTTGAATAAAAACCACCTTTTCTTGCAACCGGTTATCTGCTTTCGATTCATTTACTAGTATACATGTGTTGCCGAGCACTGCTATAAGATTGACTAGGATATCACTATTGTATACATCCATTCCTTGAATCACTTTCACAGACTCTGCTAATTATCTCACGGTACCCTTCTCACACGAAGGAAAATTAAAATCGTAGTGCCCGCCCAACCTCTGAGACTATGAGTCCAGAACGTTAGGTCATCGACTTCGTGTCTTGGCTATCCTGCACTAGATTGTGACACCGACGGTCAATCTAAGGCCACACGACATTTGCAGCAAATGACTCACTGAGTGACTCCAGTAGCATTATGAACAGCGTAATCAGCACAAGAGTTATCTATGATTTAATTTCTCATGGGTCTAGAGAGAATGAGTCACTCACACAGCACAGTTCACAGATAAAGAAAAGTGTTTTACTCAGAGCTTTTTGGAATGAATGTACAAATATGTGAATGAAATTCAGCAAGAAAAGCCATTGCCTGCAGGGACAGCAACTGTTAAAACTAAGTTTTTGAATACCTGCCGTACTACCCTAACAGAAATACTTTTAGAAACAATAATTTTGAATGCGCATTTGTAAAGACATTTTAAATATATGTAATTTTTATAATGTATTTTGAAAGAAACTGTGATTTTTACAAACGTATTTTAAAAGCTAATTAGATACGTACACTTATGAAATATCTATACATACAGATTTGAAGAACGAAACAAGTTAATAAAAAAATGCTAATTGCGTCTTGTGGCTTTTTTCAAAATTTTTTAATGAAATTCGTTTGTGTCTACGGCTATGTCATTATCAGACACTTCCATTTTTTAATCGTTACCTGGTCAACGTTGTAACCGACTAAAAGCAAATTTGAGAGGAGACAGGAAACCTGTTTTAAGTTTATACGAGATATGAATGATTCAAATTTTCAGAGCCAAGAAAAAGAGTCACTGTAGATAGTTATACCTTGTGGGAAAGAAATTTCCGGGTTTTTATTATTAAAAAAACTAAATAAGTAAAATTTGAAATGAATGCTAATTGGAAACAGCCAGCTAATGCTGAAAGACCGCTGAAAATATAGGAAAAACACTACGTTTGACAAAAAAACGAGATGTAATGAGACGTAGACAATACATGCCGTTTTACGCAATACAGTTTTACAGTTTTGTAAGGCATCTTAGCTTATTTAATTCGTAGAAGCCACAAGTACAATTTTCCTTTTCTACGCCACCATAAAAGAGGGGAACCTAAACGTAATACTCAGGTCTCTTCTTGAATATCCAGACTGCAGCGCCTAGAACCGCTCGGCCAAACCGGCCGGCTCATGTTATCACCCAGAGAACATTTGTTGCCTTCGGACAGCTGCTTAGCTTTCAGATCTTCCTCTAATTTACTTTTTTATGGAGAATAGCTTAGTATAGATGATGATCAAGCTATTCTACCTCTATTGGATGTCTCGTTATTTGTGGCGGTGATATTTGCCAGGATATAAACAAAGTTTTCGAAAAAAAAAAAACGAAGGATGAATAAGAATGCCCAGAAGAGCAAGGAACACTTGAATCAGAGCTTTCAGATATTCCATACAACCCGATACGTCATCTTAGAAAAATATCACCAGAGAAAAACTGACAGAATAAGGCCAGTGTGTAATAAACTACTAGTCTTAGAACGTGTATGACACTTAATCTCATTGCATAAGACGCACACTTAACATCTGAAACAAGTTTTTGAAAACTTACCTATAGAAGTTTGGCGAAATTTAAACAACCTTTCCTGAAAAATGAAGAAATCAAGGATAGTAATCGGTCGACACTCACCATAGAGTGTCATAAGAGTCCTCAGAGATGGGGTATTATATTCCCACAAAGCAACATCTTCCAACAGAGGAGAGACGCCAATGTGGCAATATTACCCAAGTATTCTGTGACACATTAATATATCTATATATTCTGGGTGTCTTGATGGAGACAGTATACAGGATGTAAACAAGTAAACAATAACTTTACAACGTCCCACAGTGTTGCAGGGGAAGACAAGACGAGCAATTTGATATGAATAACGTATTTGCGAAACAAATTATGAGTGCAGCAATGTTCAGGTGCCTAGTTTGCATCGTTTAATATCAAAATGACTTCAGTCCGCGTCTCCTGTACGTTATTTCCAAAAACAGAATAGTTGTGTTGACTGGAGAAAGAGCCTTAGTGTAGGACCTAAGTTGTTTTACTTGTCAGGTTTGCAATTTTCTCCTCAGTTACTTCAATACTTGTTTTTCACCTAGTGTTAAAGAACTCTGATTATTTTGTGACGGATGTCCAGGCCAGAATAAGAACAAGACTCTCATAAGGTTTTTAATGGCTGTTATTTTAAATTGCGGGCAACCGCAGACAGGTTTCCACATTTTGAAAGAAATAATCCACACTGGCTGTAGAAAACTTGTTTACTAAAAGTCACGAACGGTTTCGTGTTAGAAGAAGACGCACCCTCAAGTGATCAAGGTTCTTTTTAACAAGTCATCGCCGTAAAATAACTATCTTACAGCCACTCCCTATCATTCGCGTCAAGTTGTAAACAAATAGCGTGACACAAGCAGGCAGGCGGTTGAGCGGCAGCAGGCAAGGCAGTACCTACCGATATGCAATGGGTAAGATGGCTCTAAGTGCTCATAGACGTTTCTTGAACATCACACTTCATTTCGGTATCAGAGGACACTTCGTTCTGCCATCAGATATGGATTTTCTAGAAGTGAAAAGAAGACTGAGGCTTGTGGACAGACTATACACAATAAAAGAAGTATGTAAACACGTAGTTAGCTCTAGCGCTAAAGAAAATCTTGCTCTCGTCGAAAGAGGAGATGTTCATGATTACAACAACTGGTGGCGCCATTATTTTCAAACAAATTTCAGTTCCATAGAGACGTCTGTTAAGGACGTCGCTATAGATGAAAAGATACTGTTCACTGTTCAACTTTTATGGAATTCTACTGTAGATAAGAATAATAGTGGCAAAACGATTTATAGCAGTAATAATTCAACTTCCTTTGATCCTTGGACAAAACAAACCCACACATCACAGAGCTACACACGAGACATGCTTGTCCAAATTGTGGGTGTCCAACAAATGAAAACGAAATTACATTTATACACAAAATGCTCAAGTACCTTCTCGACAGCGATGAACCCAAAGTATTTTATAATAAAATTGCAGCTTGTGGAACAAAGATAAATGGGTGAAATTGTAATTTCACTCTGGGGATTTGTTCTGCGTGATTCTCCGTTCTATGTACTCTGGTTGGTTTGGGGAAGGAGACCAGACAGCGTGGTCATCGGTCTCATCGAATTAGGGAAGGATTGGGAAGGAAGTCGGCCGTGCCCTTTCAGAGGAACCATCCCGGCATTTGCCTGGAGTGATTTAGGGAAATCACGGAAAACCTAAATCAGGATGGCCGGACGCGGGATTGAACCGTCGTCCTCCCGAATGCGAGTCCAGTGTCTAACCACTGCGCCACCCCGCTCGGTTACTCTGAATATATATATATATATATATATATATATATATATATATATATATATATATATATATATATATATATATATATATATATATACTCCTGGAAATTGAAATAAGAACACCGTGAATTCATTGTCCCAGGAAGGGGAAACTTTATTGACACATTCCTGGGGTCAGATACATCACATGATCACACTGACAGAACCACAGGCACATAGACACAGGCAACAGAGCATGCACAATGTCGGCACTAGTACAGTGTATATCCACCTTTCGCAGCAATGCAGGCTGCTATTCTCCCATGGAGACGATCGTAGAGATGCTGGATGTAGTCCTGTGGAACGGCTTGCCATGCCATTTCCACCTGGCGCCTCAGTTGGACCAGCGTTCGTGCTGGACGTGCAGACCGCGTGAGACGACGTTTCATCCAGTCCCAAACATGCTCAATGGGGGACAGATCCGGAGATCTTGCTGGCCAGGGTAGTTGACTTACACCTTCTAGAGCACGTTGGGTGGCACGGGATACATGCGGACGTGCATTGTCCTGTTGGAACAGCAAGTTCCCTTGGCGGTCTAGGAATGGTAGAACGATGGGTTCGATGACGGTTTGGATGTACCGTGCACTATTCAGTGTCCCCTCGACGATCACCAGTGGTGTACGGCCAGTGTAGGAGATCGCTCCCCACACCATGATGCCGGGTGTTGGCCCTGTGTGCCTCGGTCGTATGCAGTCCTGATTGTGGCGCTCACCTGCACGGCGCCAAACACGCATACGACCATCATTGGCACCAAGGCAGAAGCGACTCTCATCGCTGAAGACGACACGTCTCCATTCGTCCCTCCATTCACGCCTGTCGCGAGACCACTGGAGGCGGGCTGCACGATGTTGGGGCGTGAGCGGAAGACGGCCTAACGGTGTGCGGGACCGTAGCCCAGCTTCATGGAGACGGTTGCGAATGGTCCTCGCCGATACCCCAGGAGCAACAGTGTCCCTAATTTGCTGGGAAGTGGCGGTGCGGTCCCCTACGGCACTGCGTAGGATCCTACGGTCTTGGCGTGCATCCGTGCGTCGCTGCGGTCCGGTCCCAGGTCGACGGGCACGTGCACCTTCCGCCGACCACTGGCGACAACATCGATGTACTGTGGAGACCTCACGCCCCACGTGTTGAGCAATTTGGCGGTACGTCCACCTGGCCTCCCGCATGCCCACTATACGCCCTCGCTCAAAGTCCGTCAACTGCACATACGGTTCACGTCCACGCTGTCGCGGCATGCTACCAGTGTTAAAGACTGCAATGGAGCTCCGTATGCCACGGCAAACTGGCTGACACTGACGGCGGTGGTGCACAAATGCTGCGCAGCTAGCGCCATTCGACGGCCAACACCGCGGTTCCTGGTGTGTCCGCTGTGCCGTGCGTGTGATCATTGCTTGTACAGCCCTCTCGCAGTGTCCGGAGCAAGTATGGTGGGTCTGACACACCGGTGTCAATGTGTTCTTTTTTCCATTTCCAGGAGTATATATATATATATATATATATATATTCAATTTCTAAAAATCAAGTCAGTTTCTAAAAACTTAAATCATACTTTTCAAAACAAAATTCTAATATGAAGAGGGTAGAAGGGTCTACTTCTTTCATGAGAGCGTCATGTAAAAAAAAAAAAAAAAAATGGTTCAAATGGCTCTGAGCCATATGGGACTTAACATCTGAGGTCATCAGTCCCCTAGAACTTAGAACTACTTAAAACTAACTAACCTAAGGACATGTATGTAAACACGTAGTTAGCTCTAGCGCTAAAGAAAATCTTACTCTCGTTGAAAGAGGAGGCAGGATTCGAACCTGCGACCGTAGCGGTCGCGCGCGCAGTTCCAGACTGAAGCGCCTAGAACCGCTCGGCCACAGCGGCCAGCGAGCGTCATGAAATTACTTGTATGTATCATATCATACAATAATTTACTGCAATGTTTGCTTCAGTAAGACAATAAATAGTTTTCATTGTTTCTGAAAATTTCCCACTAAGGGCCTAAGTCATTTTGCAAATTCAAGATTCATATACATTCATCGTCGTAAAAAGATCTGCATCCAGAAAGACAGAGCGAATTGCGATCATTGTCGGCAGGCAGGTAGATGGTACTACACAAGTGAAATGATTACTCTTTCAAGTCTGAAGTACAGCGACAGAATGTTAACATGGCGTCAGGTCACGGTAACTGTCAGTTCAAGAGTCCAGTCGTTACGACGTGGAGTCTTATAGATCTCGGATGTATTCCTGTGATACTCCATTCAATCCTGGTTACCCCTTAGTACGCAGATCCCACAGCTTGGTAGTTGGATTTGGAGTCCTGATGACATGCTCCATAGCAACTCACCCTATCAGGCGATGCTGCTGGTTATGGCAGATTATCTGCAGCGGCTCGGCATATGACAGTGGTATGAGGACAAGAGTTATTTGTTGAAATAGGGCATGGGTGTGTGAGTTCATGAACAGCAGAGCTACTAGTTGGAGACACTCATCCATGTGCCGCGTACCTGTTACAGAGCCCATCATGAGTACTAATGGCGAAAATGCACCACAGGATATTGCCCACCACATCAGGTTGGCGGTATTTGTGATGGGAGATCATTCCATTCCCCGCTGCACCTCCTGACACGGACCCTGTGCTCGTAGCCTCCAAGGCTGGAGCGGGTCTTGTTACTAAAGATGACCCGCTGCCAGTCTTCAGGCCCCTAAGCCCGTCGTTGCCAGCACCAAGTGAGTCTGGAGCGACGCTGCAGGGATGTAAGTGGCAGGCGTCGTAACTGTAGCCTGCTGCGAGCTCTGTGTCATGCATCCACCTGCCAATGGTCCTATCACTTACTAGCTATCCACTGTCGTACTAGCCGGCACATCGTCGTCGTCATTGTCGTCGTCATCGTCGTCATCATTGTCCTCGTGACCTCATGAGGCTTCCTTGCTTCGTCGTGTCGTAGATTATGCAACTTCAGTACACTGCCAATTACTTTCCTCAGTTGGTTGATTTAGCCTCTCATTTTGATTCTCCATCTCTTTGTCACGTGTTGTCTTCACATCTTGTGCTGCTGGTGGGTGTATCGCTACCTTCGGAGCACCTGGTGGTCGGTCGCCAATGCATTTGGTTGCCCAGGTCCCTGTCGGGATGATTTGCAGATCCCTGCGATGTCACGTAAAATCGACGATTTATCATCGGGTTGCGGCAATTTGGTGTTTCTCCCATGGCAGCCTGAGGGCTTTGTTCTGGAATGTTTACAGCTTGTGGAGCAATGAGTCCACAGCATGTCATCACGCTTTGGCAGCACACTCCAATACCGGTCAGGTGAATGTCACGTACAGTGTAATGACGCAGTGTCATCGTTGTGTTAAGTAAGGGGCACAACAAGAGCATTCTGTCCAGCGCTTTATCCCTCACTTCCCGGATGTGCGCCTTCCGCGATGGGCAACCTTTCAAAGTGACACCATCCAGTTCGGGACCACAGGATGGGACTACACATGGTCTGCACTGGTTGAAAATCTGCTGGCAACCTCATTTGGTTGAAGACCGCCGCCTGGCTTTGAGCTACGTTAAACTTCAGCAGCCTTTTGGTGGCCCAGGCTACCAGCTCTTTGCAGGATGCAGCAATTGGAATTTCATACTACTTGTGAACAGCGCGAAGCCACCAATGAAGAGCGGCAGTTGGGCTCTCGTTGCCTTCCAGCCATCTGAAGATGGAGTAGAATAGGGGATCTAGCACCAGCCGTGATGGTACTCCTGCGCTGATGCAATGTGTGACACTCGGATATGACTGGAACAGGCGGACATGCGACATAGTTACCCTCAGTACAGGCAGCTTGCAAAGGAGGCTGTCATGCCACATGCTGTCAGAGGCTTCGAAGTTGTCAAGAAGTACCGCTTCAAGGTATTCGAACACTGCAGTTCCCCTACTGAATTATCCAGCAAATAGCAAAAGTTGATGTTCCATCGAGAGTGGATTCTGAGGAAGCCGAACTGCTCGATAGGGAACAGACCCTCTTCCCTGACGTGGTGCTGCAGCTCTCTGGAGTAGAGTCTCTCGAAGATCTTGGGCGGAGACGACAGCAATCTGATAAGCTAGTAATTTTGTGCCAGCTTTCTGTTCTTCCACGACTTAAGAAAAGCTACCACCGCTGCAAGTGTCCACTTGGAGGAATAACTGCAGGTCCTCAGGACAGAGTTGAAGATCGCCATGAGGGCTCGCACTGCACCCGGCGGCAGTCGCTTCAGCACTGTGATATCGACCTTGTCCGTCACCTCTGCTTCCTTCGGCAGAAGATGTGAATGTTGTCGCTGGACCTCTTCTTCCAGGATGGTGTCGATTTCGTCGTCGTTAGCACGGTTGTCTAGGAACACTGGTAACCGCTCCACCACCACGCACATGTGATCATCGTCGATGACGTCTTCCACCAGAGTAAAGTCAGTCGCGAGGGTGTGAGCTAACACGCAGGCTTTGGCGTCTGTCTCAGTTATGGCTTCATGTTATACTTGTAGCGGAAGGTTACAATGGCGTTTCCTTAGGAACTGCTTGGTCGTCTTGCGTGGGTTATCGTCATCGATACTGTGTGTGGCAATCATGCCAGCTCAGGACTGTTGAGGTGGTGTACGATTGCGGCCGAGATGTTGCGGCCAAGTCGTTTAGTAGGTATTTTGTGGCGGGGTTTCCCGTGATCTGCCACTCATAAAAATGCCGATTTTTTGCCCTGATGTCCTGCAGTATTTTTGCTGGAAGCTGGCGGGAGTAATCTTTCTACTTCCGGGGTCGACGCAGCTTGTGAATGCAGCGAGCGCTGATTCCCCACCTTCAGCGTACGGGTCGGGTGTGGCGGCACCAGTCTCGGCCGTATACACCCGGAAATGCTCCCAGCTGACGTAAAACTGCGATTGGGGCTCTGCAGTGGTGCCACCCTCTGTCCAGGTCGAAGCACATTGGCAGCTGATCAGACTACAGGGCATATTGGGTGGTCGTGGCTACTTTGCGGGCAGACCCCATGATCATGGCGGTGTCAATAATATCAGGCAGGCATTGTTTTGAATACACTACGGGGATATATGGCCCCATCAAAATCGCATTGTCGTTGTTGGCTGCTCGGAGTAGACTTTGTCTGCTGGTGTTGGTGACTCAGGAGTTCCACTCCGCCTGCTTGACGTTGAATTTGCCCCCGATAAAGAGGCTGCTAAACAATGCCGTTTGAGACCCTCTTACTACAGATAGGCAGAGAAGTCAGTCGACCCATCCGCTCCGTGAGCCTGTCCCGACTTGTTCGCCTGTGATGGGCTCGTAATCCCAGTCCATTGATTCCCCAGAAATGTTCTACCTGCCAACTTCCTGCAAGACTGCGCTCTGTGAGTGCAGCCAGGTAGGGTTTGCCAAGCAGACTCAGTTCGACTGGTCGATGAGTGAGTCGGCAGACCAATCGGGCTGTGAATGGTTACCTTTATATCAACCAATGGAAATGATGTAATGGCCCACTCATGCTCCCCGACTGCTCAGCTAAACCCGGAAAAGCAATCGTTGGCATAGTTGATGGTGTGCAACTACCTACCCAGTTTGCAGTGGATCGGTTTTGGTGCAGCTCTTTTTATGATAGTGAGTGTAGGACGCTTGTGGCCTGTCAACCTCAAATTATACTACAAAAGCCATCTAAACTTCAGCGCATGCGCACCGCGCGAGATTCTGAATATTCTCTCGCCCCGTTACACCACTGAAGTTGTAGACAAAAATTATGAACTTTCTGTATCGTTAATATTAGCAAATTAAACTTTTCTGTGCGGGTAATGAAAAATAGGATTTTTGTAAACGTTATGCATAAACTAATTACATATAAAATTCGATTTAATTTTAACCCTAACAAACATAGTAGTCTCAGAGAAACAAAAGTAATTAATTGTCTATTTTAATCCGATAAATTCATAGAATTTTGAGATAAAACGTGCATAAACGTTAATTTTACATTTTATAAGTGTGAGAACGAGGTGTATTTAATATTGAAGGACAGTTTTAGCGATAAAAAGAAGTAAGCTTCAAACAACTGACATCGGCTAAGCCGACGACGTAAGGAAGCGAGAGCACATTCTAAATAATTTCTTCATGTGCAGTACCACAGCTATATATTTGTTACAGGGCATTTTGAAATTTTCCACAGGTATTCAGTGTAATATATCTTGCACGACTGTCCAATTTCGGTCAAAGTGGCCATTTTCAAGCACAGTAGGTATCTATGTGCTTTAATTTTTCCCTTTATTGTTATTTCATCTCCCTCACCCCGTATGGCTGGTGGATGGGCTGTTAGCGCTAAAATTTTCTGCTCTTTCGCCAATCGAATTAAAAATTTATAATGTGAAATGGAAACTAAATTTGGGCCTCTTTTTCTATTTTAAATTAAAAATCAAAGACAGACATTTAAAAAACAAAATTATATACGTTTTAAAAACACAACGCAGGAAGATAAAATTCTTCTGATATGAATGAGCACTGACCCACTGTGCTTTCTCTTAAAATCTGAAGAACCTGCACTGGGTGAGAACTACTGAGACGTATTTTTGGAGTAGATAGTGTGTTCCATGGGATGGGTAAGAAGATAGGGCTTTGTTAGGTAGGTAAACTGTGGAGATGATACGTGGAAATCTAGGTGAATAGTGGGACATCCAATCAATGGGAAAGATAGAGGGAGAGGAGTAGTGTGTTGTGTAGATGGGGTAGTGGATACAAGAGGAAATGGATGGGATGGATGGAGATCGAAAGGGAGAGAGGAGCCCTGATGTGGAGTGGACTAGGCGGGGGAGTTGGAAGATTTTTGCACAATCATCCTGTCAATAAACGACGATATACCCAATCTGAAAGTGGGCACACAACGTGCAAGCGTCAGAATTTAAATCAGAAAGCTTACTACTTTCAGTAGTAGCCACCTTTATAACTAATGCCACGTTGTAGGACATTATGCGTGTCCAGTTTTGTTGTTGAACGAGAGCGAACACAAATAGTGTGCTATACTATGTGCTCGCTTTCAGATGAAGTACATCGCTGTTTATTAACAGGGTAACTATACGACACATCGACACCTACTGCGGTTGAAAGTGGCCAGTAACGTCGAATTGGGGAATCGTGCAAGAAATAATAAACGGAATACTTGTGAAAAACAGCAGCCGTGGTGGAAAACTTCAAAATGTTCTTCAACGTATTCAAAACCATGCGTGGTGCGCCTGCTCTGTGGCATAGGTGGCTTTTGTTGGCCAATTTGTGGTAGATTCCTGGCTTTATAGACACTGGTGTCCTGTATCAGACGGTTTATCTTGACCTCTCCTACAGCAATGTGCTACGCTGTAGAGCTATCGTTTACACATTGTATATAAAGAAATCGACATTCTGTGTATTTTAACAGTTATTACGTAATTTCATTTGCTATGTTTGAAAAAGCAGCAATATTCTAAGTTTCCTGGACGAGCAGGAGTAGGTACAACCTCGTACTGTTGAAATGAAGTGTTTTTTTCTCTGTTACTGATACCAGAATTGGATAGGTTACTTTGAAAAAATACCACAAAAAAAGGTCAAAACGGCTAATGTTTACTGTAATACAATTATTGATCCACTCACACCATCAAGTTGCGATTTCCCAATATTTCTCCTCGATATATCAGGGCATTCACTATTCCTCTGTGCCTCGCGTATATTTTCCTTCCACTCAGAAACGTTCATTTTCTCTCCCTTTATTCACGTGCTTTTGCGCTCCGCTCGCTACCATAGCATTCGGTTGTCAATCATGTTGCCTTTACTTGCAACATCGTTCATCGAACTATAATTTTGTGTAACTCTTCAGGCTTTCCCGGCGATCTAAAGACATCTTGGGTTGTCGGGTGTTCTGCCGGATATCAGCGTCGTACTTGCACGATATTTCGGTCACGCAGCTCGTAACCTTCATCAGGTGCGACCTGAGACTGCTCCTCGAGTTTAATAAAGGATGGGGCCCCTCCACGCCCGCACCAACGTGGTGACCAACACAAAAGTTTTACTGTCACCTCCGTAAGCATGTTAGTTTTGAATCAGGCGTCACAGGATGCAGGCTGTGATGTTATCCATGCGTCTGGGTAAGACTACTCATTAACATGGTCCATCAGGAGATAGTAGTGGTCGAAAACGATCGAAGGGTAGCGGTTTTAAGAGCAGAGGAAAAAAAGTGCCAAGGCCAGCGCCAAGGGAAAAAAACCTCTGCGACAGTAGGACGGGTGGTAAGGGCAGTAGCGGCTTGCTAGCTGCGACAGAGCATGCAAGGTGAGGGGGGTTAGCGTGAGGTATCGTGCAACGTTACCTATGTACTGCGTGGTTGTTAGCTGGGGCAGTCCGGTGCTGCGGCTGGGCTCGCTTGTAGTCTCCTGGGCCGGCCGCGGTGGCTTACTCCCTGTAACATAAAAATTCGGCGCGGCAGGGCGGCGACGCTTCTGCGATGAAGACTGGCCTATTGGCTCCTCGACCCCTTGCGGTGCCCGGTCCCGTAGCAGTCGGCGTCGCCAGCGGCTCCTCTGCGGCGGCGGTTGTCTTCTTCTTCTTTGCGCCTCTCACCCGCGCTGCTGCTGGAACAAGAGCTGGGATAGGCGCGCGAACGTCCTTCTGCGAGGTCGCAGGAGTGTTCGCAGGTACGACTGCGCTGAGGCCTTTGGCGAAAACTGCTCGCAGTTGCCTCAAGGCCTCTTCCTTCTCTGCAGCTACGGCGGCTGCGAAGGCAGCCCTCTCCGCCGCCATGACGGCTTTGAGGGCTGCTGTGGCCTCCTTCACGGCGGTGCCGAGTTCGAGGTCACATCTCTTCGCAGGAAGGCGAGCTGCGTCCTGGCTGCCCGTTTCCGAGCGGCCGTCCCTGCCCCTGGCAGGTGGATCTGCTGCTGCGCCGTCCCTCAGCTGCGCCGGGCTGTTCTGCGCCCTACGCCGTTTCCGGCGTCGTCTTCTCTTCTGCTGCTGCGTCGGTGCGGCCGCGGCCGCTTCGCCGCCCCCGGCACGGCTGCGGCTTGAGAAAGCCGCACAGCCGCGCCAACTGGCGACGTGCCGGCCGCCACACCGGACACATGTCGGCAGAGCGTTGCTGCCGCGGTCGCAGGCGCGGCTGTCGTGCTCACCTGAGCACTTGACGCACCGCGCCGCGTTGCGGCAATACTTCGCAACATGGCCCTCGCCCTGGCACCTGAAGCACTGGGGCTGAGGATCCATGGCGGTCGGGAGAGCCTCCGTCGTAACCGGGAAGCCCAGCAACTTCCGCAAGTCGAAGATGTCACTCCCGCCGTCGACCGTTTGCACGGTCACGGCATAGAGCGGCGCCCTCTTCCTGTTGGTTCGGTTGTGCAACCTTGCGGCTGCACTACCAAACCCGGCTCGCAGCAGCCCTTCCCGGACCGCTGCCTCATCACAGCACCAAGGCAACCCCCGGAGGAGTGCCTTAGTCGTCTTCATCCTTCCTACGGAAGGTGCCTTCTCACGCGCCGGCGGCGCGTCGACGATGTGGTCGGCCACTGCGACCTTGATCGCCCTGTGGTCGGCCACGTTTGCGGCTCGAACGCAGATCAGCGAGTCTGTATCGACAGACTCGTAGACCACCTCGTTCCGAGCGCAGCTCGTCATGGTGTCGAACAGCGCTGTCCACCCGCCTTTGCACTTGACGTACAAAGGGGGGACAGGCCGCGACTCGTCTTCTCTGGAGTTCCTTGCACGGTCGGCAGACTCAGTGAGTTGCACAACCGAAGGACCCATCGTAGCGGCAGTTTTCCTCTGCGTACGCTTCTTTCCCATGCTGCGAGGCGCGGAACACGACAATTTGCACGCGTTGTCAAAACAACGCACGACAATTTGCTCTCCGCAGCGCCCACAGCACAGAACCGAGTGGACCTGGTCCAGTATTTATGCCTATGGCCTTCCCCCTCCACCAACGGCTGCAGGCGCTTCCTCTGTGGTCCGCGCCCATTCCCTGCGACCTGCTGGAGCGTTACTGCTCCGTTTTCCGTCCGCTGCGGTTCTAGGTGTTCCCTCTGCGGTCCGCGCCCACCAACCCCGCTCCTGGGGGTTTCATCTACGGTCTGGGGTACCAAGCGTTCCCCCTGCGGTCCGCGCCCGCTCACCACGACCTGTTGGAGCGTTGCCGCTCCGTTTTTCGTCCACTGCGGCTCTGGATGTTCCCTCTGCGGTCCGCGCCCACCAGTCCCACTTCTGGGTGTTCCATCTTCGGTCTGGTGCTCCTGGAAGTCCGTCAGGGGCTCGTTTTCCATCTCCATGTCTCTGGTTCTTATGTTTGTGCAGTGTTGCAGCTGGCCCCGTTGCTCGTTTAACAATTCCAGAGCCGGATCCCAGGCTCTGCTTAGCTGGTACCCTGTGTCACGGTTCATAAGATCGTCAGCCATTTTAATTTCTATCGATTCTCTTATACACTCCTGGAAATTGAAATAAGAACACCGTGAATTCATTGTCCCAGGAAGGGGAAACTTTATTGACACATTCCTGGGGTCAGATACATCACATGATCACACTGACAGAACCACAGGCACATAGACACAGGCAACAGAGCATGCACAATGTCGGCACTAGTACAGTGTATATCCACCTTTCGCAGCAATGCAGGCTGCTATTCTCCCATGGAGACGATCGTAGAGATGCTGGATGTAGTCCTGTGGAACGGCTTGCCATGCCATTTCCACCTGGCGCCTCAGTTGGACCAGCGTTCGTGCTGGACGTGCAGACCGCGTGAGACGACGCTTCATCCAGTCCCAAACATGCTCAATGGGGGACAGATCCGGAGATCTTGCTGGCCAGGGTAGTTGACTTACACCTTCTAGAGCACGTTGGGTGGCACGGGATACATGCGGACGTGCATTGTCCTGTTGGAACAGCAAGTTCCCTTGCCGGTCTAGGAATGGTAGAACGATGGGTTCGATGACGGTTTGGATGTACCGTGCACTATTCAGTGTCCCCTCGACGATCACCAGTGGTGTACGGCCAGTGTAGGAGATCGCTACCCACACCATGATGCCGGGTGTTGGCCCTGTGTGCCTCGGTAGTATGCAGTCCTGATTGTGGCGCTCACCTGCACGGCGCCAAACACGCATACGACCATCATTGGCACTAAGGCAGAAGCGACTCTCATCGCTGAAGACGACACGTCTCCATTCGTCCCTCCATTCACGCCTGTCGCGACACCACTGGAGGCGGGCTGCACGATGTTGGGGCGTGAGCGGAAGACGGCCTAACGGTGTGCGGGACCGTAGCCCAGCTTCATGGAGACGGTTGCGAATGGTCCTCGCCGATACCCCAGGAGCAACAGTGTCCCTAATTTGCTGGGAAGTGGCGGTGCGGTCCCCTACGGCACTGCGTAGGATCCTACGGTCTTGGCGTGCATCCGTGCGTCGCTGCGGTCCGGTCCCAGGTCGACGGGCACGTGCACCTTCCGCCGACCACTGGCGACAACATCGATGTACTGTGGAGACCTCACGCCCCACGTGTTGAGCAATTCGGCGGTACGTCCACCCGGCCTCCCGCATGCCCACTATCGCCCTCGCTCAAAGTCCGTCAACTGCACATACGGTTCACGTCCACGCTGTCGCGGCATGCTACCAGTGTTAAAGACTGCGATGGAGCTCCGTATGCCACGGCAAACTGGCTGACACTGACGGCGGCGGTGCACAAATGCTGCGCAGCTAGCGCCATTCGACAGCCAACACCGCGGTTCCTGGTGTGTCCGCTGTGCCGTGCGTGTGATCATTGCTTGTACAGCCCTCTCGCAGTGTCCGGAGCAAGTATGGTGGGTCTGACACACCGGTGTCAATGCGTTCTTTTTTCCATTTCCAGGAGTGTAAATAAGACAGTATCAGTTAGGAAATATCAACTTTAAATTACATAATGTTAACATTTTTAATGGACGCGAATTCCTACCCAGCATCTATTGTCCCTGTTAACAAACTACAAGAGATGTTAAATACTGCTTCTTCACAAGTAACTTACTTGAAACGTCGTGAGGTAAAGCTTTGTGTTGGACAGGGATTCGAAACCAGAACCTAATCGGATTGTTATCGAAGCACAATCAACGGTAACATATCGGATTTTCTCGGCAGTAGCATGATGTTTTAACTGAAATGACGAGACGAAACATTAATTTTTTCCTTCCCAGGACTCCAACCCGGTACCTATCGCTGTTATTATATTCTAGAGAAGCGTTCTGTGATGACTGGTAATCAAACCCCACACATGTCGTTGTGGACTATACGCAAAGGGACGTCAGCTACCGAATTTTTCCCCAGCAGCAGCTTGCAATAACATCCTTGAACTTACAGTGATCTCGCAAATAGTTCTGTGTCTCACTGGGAGTCAAAAACGTCAGATATCGTTAGTGTTGACAACGAATGAAAATACTTTAAAAATCAAAATTTTTGCCGCCAGCAGATAGGTGTTCTCATGCTATAGCTTGATAATACATAATGAAAACTTTAGTGCCGGGGCCAGGATTTGAACCCATTCACGTGCAATATGTGGAGATGATGAGGAATCTGCAGTTTTGAACAAACAACGAATTGCAGACGAGCTGTATTGTCACGAAGGGATCAAATTCCGCGTTAAGGGCGGTCTGAGTTGCATTCCCAGTTCAGAACCAATTTTATCGACGTACAGAAGCTCAATGAAAAGATGGAATAATTGTCCTGTGACCCTATATAGCGTTTGTTTCGTTACTAGAAATTAATAACTAGTATAATAAAGGTTATGGTGATAGAGTTTCTACATGTCGCCACTCGTGACTTTAATGTGGTTCAACCTAGTGTCTACTTGGTAGAGAAGGAATATTATGTTTAATGTGTATTTCAGACCACAATGCCATTATACCTTCTTCACTTGGCGCAGCCAGAAGAGAATAGAATCTGTCTCTCCCTATCAAAAATTGTGGGCAGAGGTTGAGATCGAAGTCGAACCATGCGTATACGGATCTACCAGCAATCCAACAGACCACCAAATCCTCTTGTATGTGGCACATTTTTCTATTGTAATGCCGTTTCACCACACTGGATGAGAATTCTGACACACAGTCTCCCTGTAGTGGTTTGCAGCTTGTTCAGTACATTCATTTACTTGGTTGACCGAATCGCCATGAACTAACTGAATCGGCTACCCAGTGTATGCATTAGACTCTATTTTGTAATCACCAAAATAAAATCACGTAACTGCCACCTACACAGAACTGCCAACAGTGTAGGATGCAGAAATCTAAATACGAAGAATTCCTTTCCACTTGAGCTACTCTATTGTGCTATCTGTTTGTCGAAAACGTCGTGCAGTGCAAAAGAAAAGCTGTAACTGTCTGTCTCTCAGAAGTCTACATCCAACCTTATGCATTATCTCACAAAATTGTGGAAGGTGGAACTTCTGGAGCTGCTGTAGCTACGTTTCAGGTGGTAGTGTAACGGTAAGAATAGCGCACCGTAAGCGAAACGTCGCGAATTCAAATACATTCACTGCTACATTTTTAAAAACGCAATTCTGCTGTCTGCTGAAGTTATCAATGGAACTTTGAACATAATTCCTTTCACTTCTCAACCCAAAATAGTCGCGACTGATGACCACAGCAGTTGAGTCCCATAGTGCTCAGAGCCACCAAAATAGTCGCATATAGAAAAAGGGCCAACTACGGCGACATTTTGTTCTTTTTAGGTTTGAAAGACGGCCAGTCAGAAGATGCATCTCAAAACTTTTGTATTAGGTATGGGGAGAGCGCATCGTGCCAAAATACGTCAGAAAAGTATTTTCTACATTAGCTGTCGTGTGGTAGTAGCATTTCATTCTTCTTCAAACCTTCTTTGACAGCTTTAACTCAGAAAAAGTTTTCTACATGCATGTAATCAATGACGTGCATGTCCATTGTCAGACTGTTATAGATTACACCAGAGAATTCGCATATATCGTTGATGATTAATTTCTCTCTCATGTTTTCTATTGTTTAATCAACACTAAAAGATACCCTACGAAAATTGTGTACTGTACTATAAGAAATGAAATGAAACTTCCCGTGATATCCTTACGAGAAAGTATGTTTTAATAAAGTTGAGTATCTCTACACAAGCTTGCCTCTATCGAACCGAATTAGTAAAATACTACTCACTTAGATTTCCATTGGGTCTGTGTTTCATTGGTACACTGTGTCATACTCAAGAGGTATGCAAATATAGCATTTCATAAATAAAGTTATGTATTCCCAGAAACCCTAAATTTGCTTGTCAGCAACGGAACGAGGCATTACCTGTTGTGCAGCATCGTAAGTTTTTCACCATTGCACTATGATCCGAAATTATTTTCTTGCGTTTTCCTTATCGATGTTTGATCCTACTGCTTGTAGCTCTTTCACAGAGGCGATAAAAACGTCACAGTCAGCGAGACTGGAACCGCGAACCAGAACAGACGCTCTTTTACAGGTCAGCATGTTACCACAGAGCCAGCGAAGAGGTGTGTGTCATAGGTTCTTCTTTCCAGGTTGACACTGGCTAGAACTCGTAAATCGCTACTTAAAGGACAAGATTAGTTGCGATTTCCACGTGATAGGCCTTTCCTGGGCTGAATAGCGTAGATTTACAATCTTATGTTACACTTCAAGCGATAATAACTCAGATTATTCAATGGAAATGACAGGAAAAATCTAGTGAAATTTGAGGCTTGATTCCTTGCACACCAGGAAGTAACTCGTCGATCACAGAGTTGCCAAACATACCTTGCCTTGTTGCCAAATCTCAGTTTCAGTACCATCAGGAAGAAGACGAACCGATGTGTTCCTACAGAGGGCTGGGAAGTGACCATAGCTGGCATCTCAAAGACGCGGCTGGCACGGCCTGGAATACGTAATGCGCCTAATTCGCATTTCCGTAACTTCGTATAGGGACTGACGAGTAGTTAATAATATTACTCAGAACTGACTGTAAACTAAGCTTCATAAATCAGTATCTCTCATAGTTGTTTTTATATTTCTTTCGTAAGAGTACTCAAAACTAAGAAACTCGTTCATCAACGTTTTCGTGCCTAGCCGATAGTCGAGCACAACAAACAAATAAAACAAAAACAATAGGTTTGTGTGTGTGTGTGTGTGTGTGTGTGTGTGTGTGTGTGTGAAGAGAGAGAGAGAGAGAGAGAGAGAGACAGACAGAGAGAGAGAGAAGAGTGAGATAGACATAAATATAAAAAAGACTAAGAGAGTAAATAATTTAAAAAAATTGCACCATGGTATGTAAAGCGTTCTTTCAATAAAACGACATCTTCAACATCATTACCACATGCCGTATTTACAATCTATGGAACAAATATTAATTGAATCAAATCAAATCTAATCCAATCATATCGCTGACTAGCCATGAAGTGTTATGAATTACTGAAATTTTCTCCAATATCAGTAATCAAATCCAAACTTGAAAATAAAAGACCACAGTTTTTGTAATAACATGCGACGTCTATCAACTATATTGTTACGAGAGATTCAGATCGTCAAAAGAGGAGTTACGAATTAAAATCACATTCCAGCACCAACTTTTTCAGCGTCTGTAGTTCAATCAAGTACAAGTAAAATAAGAGCCCCATTCCTTTAAATGGCTATCGGTTCATCAAATAAAATAAAAATTCCGAATGTAATTAAGTTTACTGGCGACAGTATTTCTGTTAACAATGCCTACTCCCTATGTCATTTCCCAACGTAAACCGGCTGTGCCCAGTTGGTAATGAAGGAACGTTATGTTTATTGCGGATTATGAATTATAACGTCTTTCTCTTGCGGTTACCAGAGGTAAAGTCAATCTGTTTGTGCCTCTTAAAAGTGAGTGCCTGAACACACGCATTGCACCTGTGATGCTTTAACGGATCATATGTTAGCTTACAAAATTAGCCACGGTGGGAAAAGTGCGAGTCTATTAAATGGTTAAATAGAAGCAAGCTTCTGACGCAGAGATTATGCTATTCTCATGTCAGCAGGATGTAAAGACTCTTCTAGGCATCATAGCCTCGATGTGAAGTCATTTTGAAAGTTTCACAAATTCAGCAAATTTCTAAGTTCGAGAAAATCCACTGTGAAGTGTGAAGTTACCGGATAATTTGATTATTACCCTCATTATTACTATCATTTTCTTCATACCGTTGCTATAACACATGTGCTTAAACATCATATAATGTCTTTTGGTCATTATAGAAGTATTTGCGCAAGAACAGGTTCTTTCTCTGTCTACGGAATTCTTTTCATATTAATAGCAAACATCAGCAATTACTCGTAGTTTACATTAAAACTGAAGTAATTAATGAAGACGTCACTAGATAACAAAAACGCACTGTCTTTCTTCATTTACTTGCACCTAGAAATGACTGTCGAATGCTCCCAAGCCAGAAGCCAAGGTATCTTACAGCCTTCCGATGTACGTCGCTGTCAGTTCTTCCACATCATTTGGTCGCCGTAACCTGTTTCAAGTTGTGTATGACAGAGAATGTTTTAGAAATTCAATTGTTTTTCTTTACAAGAAACAGAAAGATTTTCGTTCTAAGCCTGACCTTACACTTAGTCGGTGACCATAAAGTCTAGTTCAAAGTGACACCAGTTTAAGTAACCTAATGCAGCAAAGACTGTTTGCCAGTGCTCTTTCTCACCGGAAAATACGCAATTAACCCATTGGGATCAATAAGTACACTGTAACAGTAATTTCTGCGTGTATGCAATGCACACGGATCGTAGAATTTAGTGGTGCTCTGTCTTCCACTTCTGTATACAACATGCCTGATCTAAACGAACCCTTTATCATTACAGGCCCTGGGCAGTGCAACATCATACTGACAACAGTAATGTGATTTTACTGACAACCTCACTGTTCGTTTTACCTTATTTTGTAGTCATTTAAATAAAACAACGTGACCTTGCAATGGGAGACATTTTGTCCCCCTTTCACTTCTGTGAAATCTGTCAGTAAGCTCTTTACTTCCAACCAGAGAAATGCGCAGAATACGGCTGGTAAACGATTCAGAAACCACGATTTAGTGCCATTAAGACGATTTCTTTAAACATTGTCGTGGCTGAAGGAATTTGGTTTCTTCTTAAATCGTCTTATGCAGCAACGTTCACAGATATCTCAAATAGGAAAAGCTCTTTATCCAGGTACGAAAGTTGTAAAAAATATCTTCCCACAGTTTCTGTCAGGTTGATATTTTCCTCTGATAGCACTGCGTAAATATTTTGTCTTAGAGGTATCACAAGTAGTGTTCCTGTAGCTGTGGGAATCATTGGTTGAAAACGAGTTTAACACCAATGGGTACAGTACTGCTATATGTTCAAAATGATTATCATGGGTCTTCAGCGTGCAATATGTGTTGTAGATACAGTCTTAGACAAAAAAATTGACCGCCGATTCGTTCACTTAGGGTGGACAATACACTCGTGCTCCCCTCAGAATACTATGTCCGGCAATATACTCGATCTGGCAACATTGTAGACTACGGCACTTCCCGGAGGAACTCTTGACTGCAGTCTGAGCACATCAGTCTTGACTACGACTGTAGTCTTGAGGTAAAATACGAGAATAGCTTATACGACATCTGGCAACAGAAAGCACACGTTGACAAAACTTTTATCGCCCCTTTCCTCTTGGTGCTAAAGCTACGAGTGTAATTCAAGCGAATCTACAATATATTTCACTTTCTGTCACATTGGTAATAACAGTTTCGTTCAACACTATTTTAGTGAGAGATTTCTTGGCCGGCCACCTGCCTCTGAACACTGCATGCGTCTGAGTTCTCTGGGACCCATTTGCTGCCTACCGGCGGGAGCTGAGGCACTGCGCTGCCTCACCTTCTGCCGACAACATCTGCTCCACTCCACACTGTCAACGGTGTAAGAAGCTTTAATGTTGTTGAGTGGTGACCCATAAAATCTGTCTAAAATTTTTGTTTCACACTCGACAGCAATGGAGGCACAAAACGGTTTTTATTTGATGAGTATTTTCGTACACTAATATGCAATACATCAGTGTGGCACAGAATTAATTTCATTGTTCCTGATCCAGTGTGCTATAATTAAAGTGTCACATCCTGTTCTTTTTCCTTTCACAGGAGATTCTTCAAATAATTTATTTTTGTCATGGGTTAATATATGTTAGTCAAGGCACAGAGAGTAAATGCAATGTAATGTGTTTGGTTTCTTTCTTTGATTCCCTATGTTAAAAGGATGTGAAACATTGTATCAATACCTTTCAGAACCCGCTCTATAGCTAGCTACTCAGGCAGATTGCTTGTTTTGAGGTCCATACATTAATTAATGGAGAAGTGAACACTGTTCAAAAGTGATATTTAAAGTATTCAATTAGATTTAAGGCGACAAAATTGCCCATATTTGAAGCTATCCAGAAAAAAAGTAAGTTGCTAGAGCCGCTGTTAGCAAATGTCTGCAGAGAGTTCCTAATTGCTAGTGTGGAAATTTAGCATAGAGGCTCTATAGTAATTAACAGGTTCATTTCCATCATACTTATCTCCCTGGCATGTGAGTCTTAAGTGAAGAACAATACTGAAATTCGTATTGTTGAGACAGCCATAGTGTCCAAGCTATCCTAGGCGCTACAGTCTGGAACTGCGCGACCGCTATGTTCTTGGGTTCGAATCCTGCCTCGGGAATGGATGTGTGTGATGTTCTTAGGTTACTTAGGTTTAAGTAGTTCTAAGTTCTAGGGGACTGATGACCTTAGAAGTTAAGTTCCATAGTGCTCAGAGCCATTGAACCATATTGTTGACGGTCGATTCGAATTTCTTCAGAGATGCTTGTATTGTGAAGCAGCTTGGCAGTCAGAAAGCCGAGATCTATGACCAATAACACAACTTGCTGTGTCTAGCTACCAAGAGGACTTGATCTGTAAAGGTTTTCTTCCGATTTCATTACAGAATTTTTTCTGGAAATTCGCAGCTCCATAAAATAAATCATAAAGGATAGGCTCGCACACTCTGACCCCTGTCATGGTTATAACTGATGACTCATTGAGCCAATGTGACATGAGATACAGGCGGGGGCACGGAGCTACAGACACACTGCAGCCAGCACGCCACTCTCATCGTGGTATTGGTCGCTGAGCCTCATAACGCGTCGTAAAAGATAATAGAAGTTGTCACTTACGTGAAGAATAGCATTACTTTAGCCAAAAATTTGAATTTTCTGTCTCTGTGTCTAGGGGTTATATAGCACGAGTCATTCAAATGGAAAGGGAATATCAAGTGAATTTAGCGAGTCAGTTCAGTACCATACATGGAAGTGATTGCACTGTCACAGTGTTGCCAAATTTATGTGACGATGTTGCCAATTCTCAGCTGTGCTAGGAACAGCTCTGTAGCGGTATGTGAGGAGAATCCTGTGCTCGTGTCATAGGAGGATACGGAGAGGAGGCGCGGGGTTTGGTTAATATGCAGCGTTTTGTCCTACCAGTTGTGTCAAACATTCAGGTGTATAAACTTCCATCACGATTACAATTTCCCACACAATATATATACGAATAAAACACTTACCCTCTTACTTTGTGACAAAAGATTATTTCAGTACAATAGAACGTCTTTGGAAATCAACTATGCCCACCTGTCACGAAAAGTAAGATAACAAAGACTTTGCACCTCAAAATCGATTGCATCTATGTGCAGTCTTGTGATCATACAAGTAAAATTTCATGAACTGCACGAGAATTTAGAAGAATGTTGGTCGGAATGGAAGATATAAGAAACACAGTTAACTAATTATTCTGTGGCACACAATAATCAACACATTTGAAAATTCACAAGAGAAGAAACTAAAAATTATGCCCATTAAGACAGAAACTAAAGTGCAGAGGCGGGCACTGTACAGATCTGCGTTTTTTCATCTTCAGATCTATACAAATAATGTATACTATCCAGCGTATTAATTGCTTTCGTAATGTTTCCCTCTTGTTTAGTCTTCTAATGATGAACTGGGTACACACCCATGAGTCTGATTGTTTCTTTGTATCCTTCCATCTACTATCTTTGTGTGTAACTGCTTGGTGTTCAAAAAGCAAAATGTTATGCCTGCTCCCGTGAGGTATTAGAACGAGGTCGCAAGAAGGCTAACGAAGTATAATCAAAATACATTGAGGCCCCAATCTGTCTGTCGTCATGATGTCAAGTCGACAGAAATAGTTCGGTATTATTGCCTGCCTCACCGGCATCACATTGTTGTCTACTCTTACTGAGATTTTCATATTACCCTGAACACAAGACGCCGAGATAAATGTGTATATTCTCCGTGACGAAACATCTCACATTCCATTCATCTTGATCCATTCGTTACGTGCATCGGCAGCAATGACTGATAGGAAAGTTGTTGTGAACTCACGAATAAAAATAACAAAGGGAGTAGTAACAAATCAGTAATCAAGGATGTTTACTACATTACAGACAATTGTTAACGAGTAAGAAAATAACCAAGAAAGGCTGAGTGTTTAATTGGCGCACTGCATAGGTGTTCCTACCACTTTATTACTGAATTCTGTTCTGGTTGTTTGCAGAGGGAAAAGAGAGAACCCTGTAGCCATACATATCGCTAGTGCAACGAGATATT
Organism: Schistocerca nitens; assembly: GCF_023898315.1. NCBI lineage: Eukaryota > Metazoa > Arthropoda > Insecta > Orthoptera > Acrididae > Schistocerca > Schistocerca nitens. Next base: position 504,305,827 of record NC_064621.1, read on the forward strand.
ACCTATCAATTATCCTTGCTTTACATCACGAGACGAACATGGCGCCAGTAATAAGCAAGTAGGTATATAATCTATTTACAGTTAGTTTCATCGCGTTATATCATGCAAAAATACACCTTTTAACTGTATCATTGCGTAATTCCAATTATTGATAGTCTATTTGTGAGATTGCGCGCTTTCAGTGGGGTGAAACCTATCACAGAAGCAAGCAAAACACAAATATTTCTTGCACCAAGCGCAACACACAAACGAAATCATGCTGCCTGGAAGTATTGTCTGATATATTGCTCGGAAAACATATCTGATTCATGTTGCTTAATACACCTCTATCAGCTATCAATGTGGATGCGTCCCAAGTGTATAAAAGTATATATTGAAATACACAGAAAGGCACAAAGAGGTATTCGACTGAAGCGTAGCCATGAACAAGATTATAACCGGGGTCGACAGCATTGTCGTCTACCACCTTGACAAATCTAACGGTGACAGTACTCGGCTGATTACTTACGTTTACTGGTATCAAAGCTACAGCATGAAAACACAAAAACGTTAATAACATGGAGATCATTAACTTTGGAACCCATAGTAAAGTAAAGCAGTCATCAGTTAGAAGATTGGTTTGAACACCATAGTGCTTTAATAGGCACGGTGCTCTTGGAGTTGGTATGCCGTTGCTTTCCTCCAACCTCTGAGTTGACTTGCCTAGACAGTTAATAGGGAACCTACAGTTTAACGTGGCTTTAGGACCACAGGGTATGCCGTTGCTTTCCTCCAACCTCTGAGTTGACTTGCCTAGACTGTTAATAAGGGAACCAACAGTTTAACGTGGCTTTAGGACCACAGTGCAACTCGGCATTTTTCACATCAACAAACACTGGCTGAGGGGAAATAAGTGTAAAATGGGAGGTAAAATTCGTGGGACTGCCCATGGATCGAACCCGAGACCTTCGTACTCTTAGTCTAGCTATTTATCAATTTGCTGCCATGTAGCCACCAATGTTGCTTCTAATTAGCATTAAAATTAAGGATCTCTTCACATTGTGACTGGGTTGGCACTTGAGCGTCCCTGCACCAAAGTATAGAGAACTGAATTGAATGTAGTGCCTTCAAGTTGGCATAAACAGAAAAGGATAAAAATTAAACAACATAAATGGTCTCTCTTCGTTGCCATTATGCGTCTTATGAGAACAAACGTACGCTGGAAGGTCATGTTCTTTTATTTAAATGATTACGAAATCAGGTAAAAAAACAGTGAGGTTGTCAGTAAAAGAACATTACTGTTGTCAGTATGATGTTGCACTGCCAAGGGCCTGTAATGATAAAGGGTCCGTTTAGATCAGGCATATTGTATACAGAAGTGGACGAGAAAGCACCACTAAATTCTGCAATCCGTATGCATTGCATACACGCAGAAATTATTGTTGCAGGGTACTTATTTAGCCCAATGGATTAATTGTGTATTTTCAGGTGAGAAAGAGCACTGGCAAACAGTCTTCGCTACATTAGGTTACTTAAACATGTGTCACTTTGAACTAGAATTAATGGCCAGCGACTAAGTGTAAGGTCAATGTGTCGGATGTGGGTTTTGCAACTGTGAAATACTTTCCCACATTACAGAAGCGAATATTAAATTTGAACTAATATTGCGAAAATTTTGAACTTGGAAAGCTTAGAACGAAAATCTTCCTGTTTCTTGCAAAGGAAAACAATTGCTTTCCTGAAACATTCTCTGTCATACACAACTTGAAACAGGTTACGGCGACCATATGGAAGAACTGACAGCGACATACATCGGAAGGCTGTAAGATACCTTGGCTTCTGGCTTGGCAGTATTCAACAACAATTTCTGAGCCACAAGTAAATGAAGAAAGATAGCGCGTTTTGTTTATCAAGTAACGTCTTCATCAGTTACTTCAGTAACTACGAGTAATTGCTGATGTTTGATATTAATATGAAAAGAATTCCGTAGACAGGGAAAGAACCTGTTCTTGCGCAAATACTTCTATAATGACCAAAAGACATTAAATGATGTTCAAGCACATGTGTTATAGCAACGGTATGAAGAAAATGATAGTAATAATGAGGGTAATAACACTGTTCTACAAAAAAAAACCTTTTTTTCTATTTCTGATAAAAAATATTGTAATCCTAGTTGTATTTTGAGTGCTGAATTGAAAACTGTTTTTGGTTTTTTTCTGTCAGGGATAGTTTATGAGTAATCGCAATTTTATTTCTCTTTTCAGCTCCTGATATAGTGCAGCAAACGTGAGGTGAAATTCGACAAACAAATGCACATCTTTATGATGTTATAAGTTCATCACATTAATGGAGGGTGGGATCTAACATATAACACAGTAACCTTTGTGTATACACATTAAAGCATTTTTTGACATGAGAAATTACAGAAAATTGTCAAACAATGAGCCACTGCATTGTAATGCACATCAGTTTTTTCTCTTGTATTGTGAATCTTTCTTCTCTCGAACGATATTCCAGCAATAATCTGCTAACATAGAGGGTACCCACTTCCCTTCATAGCGCCTTTCTATGGTAGAAATGTCTTTATGGAATCTTTCCCCATGTTCATCCGATACGTCACTACAACTCTCTGTGAAGTAGTACAGATGAGAGTCCATCATATGTACCTTCAAAGACATATTGCACCCCAAATCCTGATATGCTTTGACCATATCCTTCACCATTGCTTTGTAGTTAGTAGCTCTTCTTCTTCCAAGGAAGTTTTCGGACACCATCTTGAAACAGTCCCATACGGTTTTTTCTTTATCAGTTAAACATGCTTCAAAATTTGCATCTTTCTGCAGCTCCCTGATTTGTGGGCCCACACATACATCTTCCTTTATTTTTGCAGCTGAAAGATGGGGGAATTTGGTAGCTAGATATGCAAACCCACAGCCTGCTGGATCCATGGCCTTCACGAATTGTTTCATCAGGCGAAGTTTGATGTGAAGTGGTGGAAGTAGTATATATTCAGGAGCTACCAGACTTTCACGTTGTACATTCTTTTCGCCAACTTTCCATCTTCGCCTAGGCCATTTCGTTTTTACGTAGTCAGAATTTCGGTCTCGGCTATCTCACTCGCAAAGAAAACAGGCATACTTTGTGTAGCCTTGTTGCATTCACAGTACCATAGCAATTACCTTGAAATCTGCACATATTTTCCATTTGTGTTCATTGTATTTTAATGAATTTAGCTCCTTTGTACGAATTCGTAATTCTCTTTTGTCAAACTGGCGTAAGCTACTGGAACAGAGGGTATTTTATTTCCGTTGTGGAGCAAAACACCCTTCAGACTTGTTTTCGGTGCATCTATGAAAAGTCTCCACTCCTGTGAAATATAAGTGAAGTTCAGCACTTTCATCAGGCCAGCAACGTCTTTGCAAAATGTCAGTGCTTCGTCAGTTGAAAAATAAGAAATAAAGGCATGTTCTCTGTGCCTGAACACACTGATTTTGGTACTTTGGTGCAGTAGATTATACTCCTGTAATCTTGAACCAAGCAGCTGCGCCTTTTGTTTACTTAGTCCTAGATCACGTACTAAATCATTTAAATCTGCCTGTGTTAACAAATGTGGCGATGACTCACTTGTGCAGTGATATAAAGAATCATCATCTGTGATTTCTTCAGTACTACTTATTTCACTGTCACTCGGAATTTGACCTCGAGCTCTTGAAGGTACTGGAAGGTTGTCGGAATGCTGCACTGGCGTTCTCGCTGAAGGCAGATCTGGGTAAACAATGTGCCTCTTCGACTTTTTGATTGTAAAACCCCGAATTTTTGTTAGACAGAAATAACAATCAGTAACATGGTCCTTAGGCTCCCTCCACACCTTGGGAACTGCAAACAACGCCACATTCTCTTTACCTTTCCACCACTGAATTAGTTTGCAGTAACATGTAGCACAACAGAAATGTGGTGCCCATTCTTTATCTTGGTCTCCTACCTCTACTCCAAAGTAATGTTTGTATGCTTTCTTTATGTTGTTGTTGTTATGGTCTTCAGTCCTGAGTCTGGTTTGATGCAGCTCTCCATGCTACTCTATCCTGTGCAAGCTTCTTCATCTCCCAGTACCTACTGCAACCTACATCCTTCTGAATCTGCTTAGTGTATGCATCTCTTGGTCTCCCCCTACGATTTTTACCCTCCACGCTGCCCTCCAATACTAAATTGGTGATCCCTTGATGCCTCAGAACATGTCCTACCAACCGATCCCTTCTTCTGGCCAAGTTGTGCCACAAACTCCTCTTCTCCCCAATCCGATTCAGTACCTCCTCATTAGTTATGTGATCTACCCATCTAATCTTCAGCATTCTTCTGTAGCACCACATTTCGAAAGCTTCTATTCTCTTCTTGTCCAAACTATTTATCGTCCATGTTTCACTTCCATACATGGCTACACTCCATACAAATACTTTCAGAAAAGACTTCCTGACACTTAAGTCTATACTCGATGTTAACAAATTTCTCTTCTTCAGAAACGCTTTCCTTGCCATTGCCAGTCTACATTTTATATCCTCTCTACTTCGACCATCATCGGTTATTTTGCTCCCCAAATAGCAAAACTCCTTTACTACTTTAAGTGTCTCATTTCCTAATCTAATACCCTCAGCATCACCCGACTTACTTCGACTACATTCCATTATCCTCGTTTTGTTTTTGTTGATGTTCATCTTACATCCTCCCTTCAAGACACCATCCATTCCGTTCAACTGCTCTTCCAAGTCCTTTGCTGTCTCTGACAGAATTACAATGTCATCGGCGAACCTCAAAGTTTTTATTTCTTCTCCATGGATTTTAGTACCTACTCCGAATTTTTCTTTTGTTTCCTTCACTGCTTGCTCAATATACAGATTGAATAACATCGGGGAGAGGCTACAACCCTGTCTTACTCCCTTCCCAACCACTACTTCCCTTTCGTGTCCCTCGACTCTTATAACTGCCATCTGGTTTCTGTACAAATTGTAAATAGCCTTTCGCTCCCTGTATTTTACCCCTGCCACCTTTAGAATTTGAAAGAGAGTATTCCAGTCAACATTGTCAAAAGCTTTCTCTAAGTCTACAAATGCTAGAAACGTAGGTTTGCCTTTCCTTAATCTTTCTTCTAAGATAAGTCGTAAGGTCAGTATTGCCTCACGTGTTCCAGTATTTCTACGGAATCCAAACTGATCTTCCCCGAGGTCGGCTTCTACCAGTTTTTCCATTCGTCTGTAAAGAATTCGTGTTAGTATTTTGCAGCTGTGGCTTATTAAACTGATTGTTCGGTAATTCTCACATCTGTCAACACCTGCTTTCTTTGGGATTGGAATTATTATATTCTTCTTGAAGTCTGAGGGTATTTCGCCTGTCTCATACATCTTGCTCACCAGATGGTAGAGTTTTGTCATGACTGGCTCTCCCAAGGCCATCAGTAGTTCTAATGGAATGTTGTCTACTCCCGGGGCCTTGTTTCGACTCAGGTCTTACAGTGCTCTGTCAAACTTTTCACGCAGTATCTTATCTCCCATTGCATCTTCATCTACATCCTCTTCCATTTCCATAATATTGTCAAGTACATCGCCCTTGTATAAACCCTCTATATACTCCTTCCACCTTTCTGCCTTCCCTTCTTTGCTTAGAACTGGGTTGCCATCTGAGCTCTTGATGTTCATAGAAGTGGTTCTCTTATCTCCAAAGGTCTCTTTAATTTTCCTTTAGGCAGTATCTATCTTACCCCTAGTGAGATAAGCCTCTACATCCTTACATTTGTCCTCTAGCCATCCCTGCTTAGCCATTTTGCACTTCCTGTCAATCTCATTTTTGAGACGTTTGTATTCCTTTTTGCCTGCTTCATTTACTGCATTTTAATATTTTCTCCTTTCATCAATTAAACTCAATATTTCTTCTGTTACCCAAGGATTTCTACTAGCCCTCGTCTTTTTACCTACTTTATCCTCTGCTGCCTTCACTACTTCATCCCTCAAAGCTACCCATTCTTCTTCTACTGTATTTCTTTCCCCCATTCCTGTCAATTGTTCCCTTATGCTCTCCCTGACACTCTGTACAACCTCTGGTTCTTTCAGTTTATCCAGGTCCCATCTCCTTAAATTCCCACCTTTTTGCAGTTTCTTCAGTTTTAATCTACAGGTCATAACCAATAGATTGTGGTCAGAGTCCACATCTGCCCCTGGAAATGTCTTACAATTTAAAACCTGGTTCCTAAATCTCTGTCTTACCATTATATAATCTATCTGATACCTTTTAGTATCTCCAGGGTTCTTCCATGTATACAACCTTCTATCATGATTCTTAAACCAAGTGTTAGCTATGATTAAGTTGTGCTCTGTGCAAAATTCTACCAGGCGGCTTCCTCTTTCATTTCTCAGCCCCAATCCATATTCACCTACTACGTTTCCTTCTCTCCCTTTTCCTACACTCGAATTCCAGTCACCCATGACTATTAAATTTTCGTCTCCCTTCACTATCTGAATAATTGCTTTTATTTCATCATACATTTCTTCAATTTCTTCGTCATCTGCAGAGCTAGTTGGCATATAAACTTGTACTACTGTAGTAGGTGTGGGCTTCGTATCTATCTTGGCCACAATAATGCGTTCACTAAGCTGTTTGTAGTAGCTTACCCGCGTTGCTATTTTCCTATTCATTATTAAACCTACTCCTGCATTACCCCTATTTGACTTTGTGTTTATAACCCTGTAGTCACCTGACCAGAAGTCTTGTTCCTCCCGCCACCGAACTTCACTAATTCCCACTATATCTAACTTTAACCTATCCATTTCCCTTTTCAAATTTTCTAACCTACCTGCCCGATTAAGGGACCTGACATTCCACGCTCCGATCCGTAGAACGCCAGTTTTCTTTCTCCTGATAACGACATCCTCTTGAGTAGTCCCCGCCCGGAGATCCGAATGGGGGACTATTTTACCTCCGGAATATTTTACCCAAGAGGACGCCATCATCATTTAATCATACAGTAAAGCTGCATGCCCTCGGGAAAAATTACGGCCGTAGTTTCCCCTTGCTTTCAGCCGTTCGCAGTACCAGCACAGCAAGGCCGTTTTGGTTATTGTTACAAGGCCAGATCAGTCAATCATCCAGCCTGTTGCCCTTGCAACTACTGAAAAGGCTGCTGCCCCTCTTCAGGAACCACACGTTTGTCTGGCCTCTCAACAGATACCCCTCCGTTGTGGTTGTACCTACGGTACGGCTATCTGTATCGCTGAGGCACGCAAGCCTCCCCACCAACGGCAAGGTCCATGGTTCATGGGGGGGGGGGGGCTTTCTTTATGACTGAAGAAATTTTCTTCCTATTTCTGGCAAAAGTGAACTTCCCACAGATGCAGCAGAAGTTGTCCGGCTTATATCAAAAAAATGGTTCAAATGGCTCTGAGCACTATGGGACTTAACATCTATGGTCATCAGTCCCCTAGAACTTAGAACTACTTAAACCTAACTAACCTAAGGACAGCACACAACACCCAGCCATCACGAGGCAGAGAAAATCCCTGACCCCGCCGGGAATCGAACCCGGGAACCCGGGCGTGGGAAGCGAGAACGCTACCGCACGACCACGAGATGCGGGCGGCTTATATCAACATCCACGACGACGTGGCATTTGTGCAAATTTAAAAATACCACTCTGGTAATACACCTGTATTAAATTAATAGAAGGGAACAAGAGGATCGCTGATGTGTAAAATCAAGCAGTCGTTTTACCTTCAGCACCAGGCTCAATCAGTTTACACACAGGAACTAAAAGATTCAACAGTGCTCGGAAATATGACACACAGTTACTTGTCAGCCAAAACACCCACTCGTTAAGACTGACACAAATTGCGGCTAACACCACTGTTGTAAACTCGATGCACCTGCCCCTAGGAGGCTGAAGCTGTACTGCCGAGGCAGCGACCGGCTGTCGCCGTTCGAGTTAATGAGATGTTTCAGGTGGTCTTAATGACATAGGTGTGGCTGGGGATAACCTAATGATGTCTGATTCTTCCCACCCGCTGTTGCACAAGAAATTATCTCGTTCTATCACTATTGGATACGGCAACATACCCGTATTTCTCTACAACGTCTCTGTGTATGCCTTAAACTGTGAATATACATATATATACATATTACATAAAAAGTATCCCTGACAACGATATTTTCTTTACATATTTGAATTTCCCAAGGTAAAATGGTCTAGAAGCACAAACTTTAATGTCAGAAATAGAACCCATGTCGAACAGTGTAATCGAATTATCCGGTAACTTCACACTTCACAGTGGATTTTCTCGACCTACGAAATTTGCTGAATTTGTGAAAATTTCAAAATGACTTCACATCGAGGCTATGATGCCTAGAAGAGTCTTTACATCCCGCTGACATGAGAGTAGCATAATCTCCGCGTCAGAAGCTTGTTTCTATTTAACCATTTAAGAGACTCGCATTTTCTCCGCCGTGGCTAATTTTGTAAGCTAACATATGATCCGTTACACCACACTCCTGAGGCTGGGAAATGTTGCCACAATGGTCTGGTGGAACGAACCATCACAGGTGCAGTGCGTGGGTTCAGGCACTTACCTTTAAGAGGCACAAACAGATTTACTTTACCTCTGGTAACCGCAAGAGAAAGACGTTATAATTCAGAATCCGCATTAAACATCAAGTTCCTTCATTACCAACTGGCAGAGCCAATTTACGTTGTGTAATGACGTAGGCAGTAGTCATGATAAACAGAAATACTGTCTCCAGTAAACTTACTTGCATTAGAAAATTTTATTTTATTTGATGAACCGATAGCCATTTAAAGGAACAGGTCTCTTATTTTACATGTACTTTATTGAACTACAAACGCTGAAAAAATTGGTGCTGGACTGTGATTTGAGTTCGTATCTCCCAATTCGAGGATCAGAATCTCTCTGACCAGTATAGTTCAGTTATTTCGTTTCTTTTCCCAAGACTGCAATCTTCTCTAGGTCTCCTCCAAAGGTAAGTATGTGGGTCGGAATACTGATCCAGTACAAAAATATTCATAATTTCATTTCAAGACCTCCCACATGCTCAGCGGCCTCCTAGCGAAAATTAACATGCATTTTTAATGTCTGTTCATGTGTTGCCAACATTCGCAATAGGTGTCGTTATTTCTGGTCAAACACGCACACATCTTACTTTTGGTGAGTATTCAATTGATACTTAAGCTATATTCTTGGATGATAAACAAAGACGGTAGATGAGCAGTTCGATTCTTTGCTCAGGCAAAAAATTTGTATCCTTATTTTAGATTAAAACACCTAGCAGCTGGTAAGAAAAACCGATACATAACATTTGATTTTACTTAGTTAACAATCCGATTAAGTGTTGGGTTTGTATCTCCATCACAGAACTTCACATTATGGACTTCATCTTTAAATGCATGCACACTTTGTTACTTCTGAATTCGTGGTTAGTTTACAGGGACGAAAGGGTCGTGATAGGAGTCCTAGCTTATTACAAAAAACTGTGGTCCTTTATTTTCAAGTTTAAGTTTGGTTACTGATATTGGCGAAAATTTCAGTAATTCATGACTCTTCATGGCTAGTCAGCAATATGATTAGATTAGATTAGATTTGATTCGATTAATATTTGTTCCATAGATCATGAATACGACTTGTTGTAATGAAGTGGAACGTGGCATTTTAATGAAAGATTTCTTTACATGCCATGGTGCAATTTTTTTACAGTTATTTACTCTCTCAATATTTTTTATATTTATGTCTATCTCTCTCTTCTATCTATCTACCTATCTATGTATCTATCTATCTATCTATCTATCTCTCTCTCTCTCTCTCTCTCTCTCTTCTCACTCTCTCTCTCTCTCTCTCTCTCTCTCTCTCTCTCTCTCTCACACACACACACACACACACACAAACATATTGTTTTTTATTTTTATTTGTTTGTTGTGCTCGACTATCGGCCAGGCACGAAATCGTTGATGAACGAGTTTCTTGGATTTGAGTACAATTACGAAAGAAATATAAAAACAACTATGAGAGATACTGATTTATGATGCTTAGTTTACAGTCAGCTCTGAGTAATATTAACTACGCACCAGTCCCTATACCTAGTTATAGAAATGCGAATCAGGCGCATTACGTTTTCCAGGCCGTGCCAGCCGCGTCTTTGAGATGCCAGCTATGGTCACTTCCCAGCTCTCTGTAGGAACACATCGGCTCGTCTTCTTCCTGGTGGTACTGTAACTGAGATATGGCAACAAGGCAAGGTATGTTTAACAACTCTGTGATCGACGAGTTGCTTCCTGGTGTGCACGGACTTAAGCCTCAAATTTCACTAGATTTTTCCTGTCATTTCCATTGAATAATGAGAGTTATTATCGCTTGAGGTGTACCAAAAGGTTGTAAATTTACGGTATTCAGCCTAGGAAAGGCCTGGCACGTGGAAATCGCAACTAATCTTGTCCTTTAAGTAGCGATTTACGAGTTCTAGCCAGTGTCAGCCTGGAAAGAAGAACCTGTGACACACACCTCTTCGCTGGCTCTGTGGTAACATGCTGACCTGTAAAAGATCGTCTGTTCTAGTTCGCGGTTCCAGTTTCGCTGACTGTGACGTTTTTATCGCCTCTGTGAAAGAGCTGCAAGCAGTAGGATCAAACATCGATAAGGAAAACGCAAGAAAATACTTTCGGCTCATAGTGCAACGGTGAAAAACTTACGATGCTGCACAACAGGTAATGCATCTTTCCGTTGCCGACAAGCAAATTTTGGGTTTCTGGGAATACATAACTTTATTTATGAAATGCTATATTTGCATACCTCTTGAGTATGACACAGTGTACCAATGAAACACAAACCCAATGGAAATGTAAGTGAGTAGTATTTTACTAATTCGGTTCGATAGAGGCAAGGTTGTGTACAGATAGTCAACTTTATTAAAACATACTTTCTCGTAAGGTTATCGTGGGTAGTTTTATTTCATTTCTTATAATACAGTACACAATTTTCGTAGGGTCTCTTTTAGTGTTGATTAAACAATAGAAAACATGAGAGAGAAATTAATCATCAACGATATATGCGAATTCTCTGGTGTAATCTATAACAGTCTGACAGTTACAGTTACAGCTTTTCTTTTGCACTGCACGACGTTTTCGACAAACAGATAGCACAATAGAGTATCTCAAGTGGAAAGGAATACTTCCTATTTAAATTTCTGCATCCTACACTGTTGGCAGTTCTGTGTAGGTGGCAGTTACGTGATTTTATTTTGGTGACCACAAAATAGCGTCTAATGCATGCACTGGGTAGCCGATTCAGTTAGTTCATGGCGATTCTGTCAACCGAGTAAAGGAATGTACTGAACAAGCTGCAGACCACTACAGGGAGATTGTGTGACAGAATTCTCATCCAGTGTGGTGAAACGGCGTTACAATAGAAAAATGTGCAACATACAAGAGGATTTGGTGGTCTGTTGGATTGCTGGTAGATCCGTATACGCATGGTTCGACTTCGATCTCAACCTCTGCTCACGATTTTTGATAGGGAGAGACAGATTCTATTCTCATCTGGCTGCGCCAAGTGAAGAAGGTATAATGGCATTGTTGTCTGAAATACACATTAAACATAATATTCCTTCTCTACCAAGTAGACATTAGGTTGAACCACAATGAAGTCACGAGTGGCGACATGTAGAATCTCTATCACCATAACCTTTATTATACTAGTTATTTATTTCTAGTGACGAAACAAACGCTATATAGGGTCACAGGACAATTATTCCATCTTTTCATTGAGCTTCTGTACGTCGATAAAATTGGTTCTGAACTGGGAATGCAACTCAGACCGCCCTTAACGCGGAATTTGATCCCTTCGTGACAATAATGATCGACTGCAATTCGTTGTTTGTTCAAAACTGCAGATTCCTCATCATCTCCACATATTGCACGTGAATGGGTTCGAATCCTGGCCCCGGCACTAAAGTTTTCATTATGTATTATCAAGCTATAGCATGAGAACACCTATCTGCTGGCGGAAAATAATTTTGATTTTTAAAGTATTTTCATTCGTTGTCAACCCTAACGATATCTGAAGTTTTTGACTCCCAATGAGACACAGAACTATTTGAGAGATCTCTGTAAGTTCAAGGATGTTAAGTCCAAGAAAGATTCGATAGCTGACGTCTCTTTGTGTGTAGTCGACGATATGTGTGGGGTTCGATTACCAGTCAGCACTGAACTCTTCGTCATATTATTTCTAATTCAAACATGTTCACATGTCGCTGCTGGTGTAACAAACCCATATTTGACGTTCGTTTTCTCTAGGATTTATCAGCGATAGGTGCCGGGTTGGAGTCCTGGGAAGGAAATAATTAATGTTCCGTCTCGTCATTTCAGTTAAAACATCTTGCTACTGCCGAGAAAATCCGATATGTCACCGTTGATTGTGCTCCGATAACAATCCGATTAGCGGTTGTGCTGCCGGTCTATAGTGTCCAACGGGCACAATATTTCGGCGATCATACACGTCGCCATCATCAGGTGTACTGACGGACAGAGCTCCTGTGAACGTGCCGGCACGGAGATCCGTACGCTATGGTTGCTCAGAGGGAACTCGGTTCGGCCGCGGTAGCGTCCGATTTAAATACCCTCCTCCCGCGGCGCGCTCCCTCCGCCGTCCGCGCCCCGCGCCACGGTCGCACGGTGAAACAGATTGCGACGGCGTCTGAGATGACGTCGGTGTGATGGCTCTGTCCGCCGTAGTCGTCACAACTATACGTTTGCTCGATTTACTCTTGATTAGCCCAATCGCTGGTTCCCAAGCCTTGCTAAGATTATAGCCACAGTCACGGTTTATGAGGTCGTCATTGGTGCGAATTTCGATGGCCTCTCTAACAACGCTGTCCCAGTATCTCCTGAGCAGCCATAGCGTACGGATCTCCGTGCCGGCACGTTCACAGGAGCTCAGTCCGTCAGTTCACCTGATGATGGCGACATGTATGATCGCCGAAATATTGTGCCCATTGGACACTATAGACCGGCAGCACACCCGTGGAATTTTGATTATCAAATACGCCGGGAGAAGCTCAAGAATCACAATCCGATTAGGTTCTGGGTTCGAATCCCTGTCCAACACAAAGCTTTACCTCACGACATTTCAAGTAAATTACTTGTGAATTAGCAATATTTAACATCTCTTGTAGTTTGTTAACAGGGACAATAGATGCTGGGTGGGAATTCGCGTCCGTTGAAAATGTTAACATTATGTAATTTAAAGTTGATATTTCCTAACTGATACTGTCTTAAATCGAGGTATATCACCCTCTGTATGCCTAGTCAGGAATGACTGTTAGTTTCCGTCAGTCACGAAATCTTTGCTTTGTCTGCATGACCTGGGTTTGAATCCATATGCAGAACGTGACGGTTCGTCATGTCATTTGAAGCTCATACATATTCTCATCTAGCAGCTCGTGAAAATCTTAAATTTTTAATGTCATTTTGTGTTAAATAATAAGTACGATATGATACTTTGAAGAAGAAATCATGAATACGACAAACGTACTACGTGTATTATCTATCTGACGTAATAATGAGAGTGGTAACATTTCAGGTATGTCATTTATTGTAATAAATGTGAGCTTACAAGCCTTAAGGACAGTCTTATAAGTGATAAGGTGTTCCCTGATATTTGTAGTATCGTGGTATTACTTTACATCTAGAGTTATTTAGATACAGAGCAGTGTTTTCTAGTGGTGATTTGTTGGAACCATTTTCAATAGTCAAACGACTGTACCGAGGAGCGATTAGAGGACCTGCTAGACAGCTGCGTTATGAGGGTTCTATGTGAATCAGGAGAAATGCAATTCAGGTCGTTCGGATACTTTTGAGCACGACTGTACATAAAATAATTTGGGGTGGAAATATTTTAAAAAGCAGATTCATGATGTCAGATATAACGACATTTCAACTAAAATACGCTTTGGACAGAAATGTTGGTTACAACGTTATCCGTAGAACGATCCAATTATAACTGTTGCCACCATCCTTGCTGCTGACCGCTGCAGGATGACTGAACTAAGTTTAGTCATCCTGAAAAGAGTTGCTGCAAAGACAGCTGTAACGTCACCAATACAGTTAGTTTAATGTTTCATAATAACGCAACGCAGCACCAGTGAAATTGAAACGCCGTGGATACTTCTACATTGTAGTAAAGATAGTTTTGAAACTCATTCTGTGATATGTATGCCTGTTGAAACTAGTATGTCAACATACACTGTAGAGCCAAAGAACTTAGGACACCCGCCTAATGTCATGTAGGGCCCCCGCGAGCACGCAAAAGTGCCGAAACACGACGTGGCGTGGACTCCACTAATGTGTGAACTACTGCTGGAGGGAATTGACATCATGAATCCTGCACGGCTGTCCATAAACCCGTAGGAGTACGATGCGGTGGAGATCTCTTCTGAACAGCATGTTACAAGGCATCCCAGATATGTTCAATAATGTTCATGTCTGGGCAGGTTGGTGGCCAGAGGAAGTGTTTAAACTCAGAAGAGTGTTTCTGGAGTCGCTCTGTAGAAATTCTGGGCGTGTGAGGTGTCGTATTGTCCTGCTGGACAAGTCCGTCGCAATGCCAGTGGACATGAATGGATGCAGGTGATCAGACACGATGTTTACGTACGTGTCACCTGTCATAGTCGTATCTGGAGGTATCAGGGGTTGCATATCACTCCCACTGCACACCTCCCACACCATTACAGAGCCTCCACCAGCTTGAACATTCCCTTGCTGACATGCAGGGTCCATGGATTCATGAAGTTGTCTCCGCACCCGTACACACCCATCCACTCGATAGAATTTGAAACGAGACTCATCAAGAGCACAATGTCGGTTATGACGGGCCCAGGCAAGGCGTGGAGCTTTGTGTCGTGCAGTCATCAAGGGTACACGAGTGGGCATCCGGCTCCGAAAGACCATATCCACGATGTTTCGTTGAATGGCTCGCACGCTGACACTTGTTGATGGCCCAGCCGTTGAAATCTGCAACAATTTGTCGAAGGGTTGCACTACTGCCACGTTGAACGATTCTCTTCAGTCGTCGTTGGTCTGTTCTTGCAGGATCATCTTTTTCCGGCCACAGCGATATCGGAGGTTTGATGTTATACCGTATTCATGATATTCACGATACACTCGAGAAATGTTCGTGCGGGAAAATCCCCACTTCATCACTACCGTGGTGGTGCTGTGTCCCATAGCTCGTGCGCCGACTGTAACACCACGTTCAGACTCACTTAAATCTTGATAGCCTACCATTGTAGCAGCAGTAACCGATCTAATAACTGCGTCAGACACTTGTTGTCTTATATAGGCGTTGCCGACTGCAGCGACGTATTCTACCTGGTTGCATATCTCTGTATTGGAAGACGCTTGCCTGTACCACTTTTCTTTGGCGCTTCAGTGTATATGTATAGGGCCATAAGTTCTGCTCTCATACCGATGTGAGTTATTTAAACTGACTGCTGTTCAAAAAACAGTTAAGCTAGTAGTGATGTGTGGGAAGCCTTTTTACGTCGCTAAATGATTAGCTTTTTTCACCAAAAGCCGTCACGAGCTATTTCTAATTATTTTTAAATTTTTATGTCCTTCAGCTTATTGACAAATGACAACCGTCAGAAGCCTGTTGGAAAATACCGCTGCTGATATCAGCAACGGTATTTTAACAAAGGCTTAACGCGCAGCATTCCAGAATAAATGCTCACGGTATTTGAGACGGAATGCACACGAAAGCTTTGAAGGATTATCACCTTCTGTTCGCCGAAATTGAATCAAATGAGCTCTGGAATTGCAACAACGCTCTGTTTTCTGCTCTTCTTGATCCGCTTGTCGCCAGTTGAAAATGTCGGCACGTCGAAAGGAAGGTCGGTGTGTTAGCTAGTGATCGTGACACTGAAATGTAGAGGAAGATAATGCATTGTTTTATACGTTAGAAGTAAATGTCACGAATGAGTCAACGTGAAATGCAAAACTTGCTCACGCTTATTCAATACCTCTATTGTGCGGGATTGTGTTAATAAAACTGTTCTCATTCAGGACAGGACATGAACCGGTTTAAAGGTCCCTGGCAGTCTGTAACTCATATTATTGATGTCAGAATACTTAGTTCCAGGTGGAAACGTTTTAAAACTGCAAGGGCAGTACACCTAATGCACCCGCCATTCATCTCACACGTCAAACACGATATTCTGTTCAATTTACCCTAGAAAACCGTGTATTCGAACCTACTAACAGGCATAAAGCAAGCAGTGGGTTCTTAATTTGATGATGTGGATAAGGGCCATACTACAGCCATAGCATGAGGGAGAACTCATATTTTAGTAGACAACTGTGATGATATTATGCACTACAGATTTAGATTTTTTTAAGCAGACAAATATTAGTAACTGAAAACAGAGGTATAAAATGCGCTGACGTTCATCATTAGGTTTTGCAACTTAGAGAGGACATCAATCTCGAGAAGTATACGATCTGGTTAACTTTCGATCCTTAAAAACGATTGAGTGAAGAAAGGCGGGGTGTGAATGGTAACTTATGCTTCGCCAACGGTGACCATTGCGCTCTCTATTCTTACAATTCCTAAGGATGAGTGACTCCGAATATTTTCTTTAATAGAGGCTCAGTTGTGGTGGACATTGACCACCTGATGCAGACGTTCTGTGTTGGATGACTGCTTCAGAAAAGTGACGGATGTGAGGATGAGTAACACTATTTTAACATTCACTCCCAGAAAACAGCTCAGGGCTCTACCGCACTGTGATGCCACGGCAGATCTGCTGACCACTCCGCTGACAACGCTGCGGTCTGGCAGTATAAGACGCCAGCAGAGACGCCAGAGAAACATCTTCAGCCTCTGCTCGGTAGATAAGCTACAAGCTTTGTGTGCAAGTTCGAAATAGCAAGGAATGCAGATAAAAAAGTTTTTGGCACATCCTTTCATTGCTGATCGTGACATTAATAGGTTATATGACACGCTGTATAATGACTTAAAATATTATAGTGCTAGAGTTTCCAGTACCTTGAGAATGTCATTCTGTTCATTTGACGAGGCAGTGGAGAGCTACCGAGAGTAACTGACGAAAGAAGTCACTGTTTTAAGGAAAGTAATCTTACCAAAGGAAATGTTTTTCGTGACCTGTGTAGTCGGTAGCTGATTATTTGTTGTCTTCCGTGTTATTAATAGTTCTATCTGCAAAGTACTGGGTGTTTAAAAAAGGACTTTACAACTTTAAAAATTCATATAAGTTACTTGAAAGAATATATACAGCTGGGTTCAATGTATTTTTATAGGGAAACGCATCAAGTTTTTTTACCTTAAACTAAAGATGTACACTCCTGGAAATTGAAATAAGAACACCGTGAATTCATTGTCCCAAGAAGGGGAAACTTTATTGACACATTCCTGGGGTCAGATACATCACATGATCACACTGACAGAACCACAGGCACATAGACACAGGCAACAGAGCATGCACAATGTCGGCACTAGAACAGTGTATATCCACCTTTCGCAGCAATGCAGGCTGCTATTCTCCCATGGAGACGATCGTAGAGATGCTGGATGTAGTCCTGTGGAACGGCTTGCCATGCCATTTCCACCTGGCGCCTCAGTTGGACCAGCGTTCGTGCTGGACGTGCAGACCGCGTGAGACGACGCTTCATCCAGTCCCAAACATGCTCAATGGGGGACAGATCCGGAGATCTTGCTGGCCAGGGTAGTTGACTTACACCTTCTAGAGCACGTTGGGTGGCACGGGATACATGCGGACGTGCATTGTCCTGTTGGAACAGCAAGTTCCCTTGCCGGTCTAGGAATGGTAGAACGATGGGTTCGATGACGGTTTGGATGTACCGTGCACTATTCAGTGTCCCCTCGACGATCACCAGTGGTGTACGGCCAGTGTAGGAGATGCTCCCCACACCATGATGCCGGGTGTTGGCCCTGTGTGCCTCGGTCGTATGCAGTCCTGATTGTGGCGCTCACCTGCACGGCGCCAAACACGCATACGACCAT
This sequence comes from Schistocerca nitens, assembly GCF_023898315.1. Classification (NCBI taxonomy): domain Eukaryota; kingdom Metazoa; phylum Arthropoda; class Insecta; order Orthoptera; family Acrididae; genus Schistocerca; species Schistocerca nitens. The sequence continues at coordinate 504,323,883 of NC_064621.1, forward strand.
CATTGGCACCAAGGCAGAAGCGACTCTCATCGCTGAAGACGACACGTCTCCATTCGTCCCTCCATTCACGCCTGTCGCGACACCACTGGAGGCGGGCTGTACGATGTTGGGGCGTGAGCGGAAGACGGCCTAACGGTGTGCGGGACCGTAGCCCAGCTTCATGGAGACGGTTGCGAATGGTCCTCGCCGATACCCCAGGAGCAACAGTGTCCCTAATTTGCTGGGAAGTGGCGGTGCGGTCCCCTACGGCACTGCGTAGGATCCTACGGTCTTGGCGTGCATCCGTGCGTCGCTGCGGTCCGGTCCCAGGTCGACGGGCACGTGCACCTTCCGCCGACCACTGGCGACAACATCGATGTACTGTGGAGACCTCACGCCCCACGTGTTGAGCAATTCGGCGGTACGTCCACCCGGCCTCCCGCATGCCCACTATACGCCCTCGCTCAAAGTCCGTCAACTGCACATACGGTTCACGTCCACGCTGTCGCGGCATGCTACCAGTGTTAAAGACTGCGATGGAGCTCCGTATGCCACGGCAAACTGGCTGACACTGACGGCGGCGGTGCACAAATGCTGCGCAGCTAGCGCCATTCGACGGCCAACACCGCGGTTCCTGGTGTGTCCCCTGTGCCGTGCGTGTGATCATTGCTTGTACAGCCCTCTCGCAGTGTCCGGAGCAAGTATGGTGGGTCTGACACACTGGTGTCAATGTGTTCTTTTTTCCATTTCCAGGAGTGTATGTGGCTTCCGTTGGTTATCCTGCACCCATACCATCGGAAGTCAATTTCTTCCCAAACTCGCTGTAGCACTGCAAGTGTAACGTGCGCATGCGCAGTGGCGGCGTAAACTGTTGCCGTTCAGGTAGAGAAGCCGAGACAAGAGGTACAAACACGAAATCCTTGATGAATTCCCATTTAAAAAATCGAGTGGTATCACATCTGTGGAAGGTGGGGGCCATGCAGTTGGGGCATCACGGCCAATCCATTGACCTGGGAAGCGGTCCTGAGGAATCCCGGACGTCAGCCAGGTAGTGGGGTGGTGCACTCTCTTGCATGAAGTAAACATTTTGCGTCTCGGTCATCCTCATCGATCCGTGGTATCAAAAATTTTTGTAACATACCTAGGTACGGTATCCCGTTAATAGTTCTCTCACGGAAAAGAAAGGGGCCGTACACTTCGTTCTTGCCCAATGCACACAAAACGTGGAATTTAGGGCTATCACGAAAATGTTGCAATGTTTGATGCGGATTTTCAATGTAGAATTTGCTACAGTTATGTGTGTTAACCTTGCCACTTAAGTGAAAAGTCGACTCGTCAGAAAAGATGATTCTGCCCAAGAAAAGTTCATCCTCATGTAATCGATTTAACATATCCGCACAGAAGTTCTTGCGATCAATTTTATCAGTGTCTTTTATTGCTTGTACGATCGTCAATCTGCACGGTTTCCAATGCAAACGGTTTCTCAATTCACGCCAAACAGTCTATGTGGGGTTTGCAGTTCGCGAGATACACGCCGTGTCAATTTCATAGGGCTATTGACAAAACGTTGTCTCACTCACTCACCGACGTCGTCAGATGTGGTTGGACGACCTGATGATTTCCCATGTCTTACCGAGCACCCTGCTTCTACAAAACATTGATGGCACTCATAAATTGTAGGCCCACTAGGGGGATGTTTAGCGCACATGGTATGCTGAACTACTGTCAGCGACTTTGATTCTTCAAACCAAAACCAAAACACACAGCTAGCACGCTCGGGTCCAGTGAACGCAGCCATTCTTAATGCAACTGCCGCTAACGCTCCTTAGGGTGCGATTCGGCGCTAGCGAACTATGCGAGAAAGAACATGATGTATTTCCATACACATTGACAGTACAATCATTTCTGTACGTACTGTGAATTAGTTTATATGAATTTTGAAAGTTTTAAAACCCATTTCGAAACGCCCTGTATACATAGAAATGATCTTCAATTTTTATTTGACAAGTACGATATCATAAAATGAATATAAATTTACAAATGTTTTAGACAAGAAATCAGTAACCTGTCTCCCTTGCTTACATATTTTTTTTTTCCTTTAGATGATTCTAGTGTGTCTGATGTGTGTGTCCCATTAGCACCTCTTGCTGCAGCAGGAGATGTAGTTGTGCTATTTCCGACAGGAAGTAGGTGTCGAGGAAAACTTACATAGCCGGGATAAGTGAACGTGCTTTGTCTGTGGTGTAAAGCACTCATAGTTGGAGAGCAACAGGCTGTGAGGACAAAATTGTTAAGGCTTTCGTGGCCACTTGTTGACAAACTGCCTATTGGCTTCTGTCTCGGGTTCTTCGGCCGACGTTCATGTAATGATTTTTCTGACGTTTCGCCAGCACGAGTGGCTGGCATTGTCAAAGCTTCACCCTCCATTGCCGGTGGTGAACTGGAGGCGAGCTCGCGGCCGCAGGCTATATGTACCTGGCGCGCCAACGTCCGAGGGCTTCTCCGCGGTCATTTCCGGTGCGGTTCTCCTCTTGCTACCTGCGACGGTCGTTCGCTGCAGTACGGGAAGCCAGGATCCGTTTACCTTAAGGCTTTCCTCTTTCTTGTTGAAACTGTTCGCGTGTTTTTGGATTTCTACAGCTTCTCTGAACAAGCGCGTGTGATAGTGCTTCTCTACAGCCAGAACTTCCGTGTCGGCGAATTTTATAACGTGGTCGGTCTCATTCAGTGCGTGCTCTGCCACGGCCGATTTCTCCACCTGCCCCAACCTGCAATGTCGCTTATGCTCTTTGATCCTGGTATTAACGGATCGTCCAGTCATTCCGACATAAACTTTTCCGCAAGTGCAAGGTATGCGGTATATTCCCGACATTGCAAGTGGGTCTCTTTTCTCCTTCGCCGATCTAAGACACTCTTTGATCTTCCTTGTCGGTTTGAAAATCGTCTTTACGCCATGTTTGCGCAATATACGGCCGATTCTGTCCGTCACTCTGGGAATGTATGGCAGAAAGGCCGTACCCGACACCTCTTTTTCTGGTTCCCTACTTCGCCGAGTGTTTGGCTCTGTTACACTTCTAATGTAATTTGTGGAGTACCCATTGCTCCTCAGAACAGTTTCCAGGTGTTGCATTTCTCGTTTGAGGTGTTGAGGCTCACATATTCGTCCTGCTCTCGTTACGAGCGTACTAATCATGCCTCTTTTCTGGCTCGGGTGGTGGTTTGACAGTTTGTGCAGGTATCGGTCTGTGTGTGTCGGTTTTCGATACACGCTGTGTCCCAGGTTTTCGCCGTCCCTTGTGACCAGGACATCTAGAAATGGCAGTTTCTTGTCCTTTTCTACTTCCATGGTAAATGTTATGTTGGCATGGAGGCTATTCAAGTGTCTCAGGAATTCACCGAGCTGTTCTTCACCATGGCTCCACACCACGAAAGTATCATCGACGTACCTGTACCACACCTTAGGTTTGCAAGTCGCCGAGTCCAGTGCCTGTGCTTCGAATTGTTCCATGAAGAAGTTGGCCACCACTGGACTGAGAGGACTACCCATGGCGACGCCTTCCAGCTGTTCGTAGAAATCGCCATTCCACGTGAAATAGCTCGTGGTGAGACATGCATGGAAGAGCTTTTTGATGTCTTGCGGGAACATGGAACCGATGTGCTCCAGAGCGTCGCTGAGTGGCACTTTCGTAAATAACGAAACAACATCAAAACTGACCAGGATGTCGTTTGGCGCAAGTTTCAGTTTCCTCAGCTTCTCAATGAAATGTCCTGAGTCCTTAATGTATGTGTCGGTCTTTCCCACGTGTGGCTGGAGCAGAGAGGCCAAGTGTTTCGCCAGTTTATACGTTGGTGAGCCAGGAGCGCTAACGATCGGTCTCAGTGGAACGTTGTTCTTATGGGTCTTGGGTAATCCATACAGCCGAGGTGGTAGGGCTTCTGTGTTGCGCAGGTTTCTCTGTATGTCCGCCGGCAGAGAAGACGCCTTGATTAATCGATTCGTATTCCGAGTGATACGCTGCGTCGGATCTGCGCTTAGTTTTCGGTACGTCGTCGGATCTAATAGGTCTCGGATCTTTTGCTCGTAATCTTCGGTCTTCATTACGACGGTCGCATTCCCCTTATCGGCAGGCAGTACCAATATACTCTTGTCGGCGTTGAGATTCTTAATGGCTTGTACCTCTTCTTTCTTCAGGTTGCAAGCTGGTGGTTTTGCTCGGCGCAGTATCCTGGCTGTTTCAGTGCGTATTTCCTCTGCCCTTTCACAAGGAAGGGTCCGAATGGCTGCTTCGGTGTTGGCAATGATGTCCTCCATAGGTATAGTTCTCGGGATGATAGCGAAATTCCCTCCTTTTTGAAGGACTGACACTTCCTCTTCGGTCAATTGTCGTTCAGTGAGGTTGACCACTGTTTGTGACATGTCGGGAATCGCCTTGTCGGTCTGCTTCCGGCATCTTTCAAACTTTTTCTTTTGCCGCTCGGTGCAGCGCTCGAGTTCGTTCTGCATGCTCCTGTGAGTGATGCTGTCGATCTTGTCCCAGTCGTCTCTATGCATTCTGCTACTTAGTTGATAGAAAATGTCCAGAAGTTCCTGATCCGTTCTTGCCAAGTCTCTCCGTGTTGTATGTATTCGCTCACGAAGAAAAGCTCGTTCCATTCTGTCGTAGATACGATGTGCTTGGGCGGTGGTGAATAGGCGCTTGCATCTCACGAACTTCGGTGTAGCACATTCATCTCGGCACCGTGACAGAAAGGCGAGAGAGGACATCAGTCGCGCTTTTTTCTTCCGTCGTTGGTCAAGGCGTCGGTACAATCTGCAAATCTCCTCCCCGTAGAGGCGTAATACAAAATTGTTAAGGCTTTCGTGGCCACCTGTTGACAAACTGCCTATTGGCTTCTGTCTCGGGTTCTTCGGCCGACGTTCATGTAATGATTTTTCTGACGTTTCGCCAGCACGAGTGGCTGGCATTGTCAAAGCTTCACCCTCCATTGCCGGTGGTGAACTGGAGGCGAGCTCGCGGCCGCAGGCTATATGTACCTGGCGCGCCAACGTCCGAGGGCTTCTCCGCGGTCATTTCCGGTGCGGTTCTCCTCTTGCTACCTGCGACGGTCGTTCGCTGCAGTACGGGAAGCCAGGATCCGTTTACCTTAAGGCTTTCCTCTTTCTTGTTGAAACTGTTCGCGTGTTTTTGGATTTCTACAGCTTCTCTGAACAAGCGCGTGTGATAGTGCTTCTCTACAGCCAGAACTTCCGTGTCGGCGAATTTTATAACGTGGTCGGTCTCATTCAGTGCGTGCTCTGCCACGGCCGATTTCTCCACCTGCCCCAACCTGCAATGTCGCTTATGCTCTTTGATCCTGGTATTAACGGATCGTCCAGTCATTCCGACATAAACTTTTCCGCAAGTGCAAGGTATGCGGTATATTCCCGACATTGCAAGTGGGTCTCTTTTCTCCTTCGCCGATCTAAGACACTCTTTGACCTTCCTTGTCGGTTTGAAAATCGTCTTTACGCCATGTTTGCGCAATATACGGCCGATTCTGTCCGTCACTCTGGGAATGTATGGCAGAAAGGCCGTACCCGACACCTCTTTTTCTGGTTCCCTACTTCGCCGAGTGTTTGGCTCTGTTACACTTCTAATGTAATTTGTGGAGTACCCATTGCTCCTCAGAACAGTTTCCAGGTGTTGCATTTCTCGTTTGAGGTGTTGAGGCTCACATATTCGTCCTGCTCTCGTTACGAGCGTACTAATCATGCCTCTTTTCTGGCTCGGGTGGTGGTTTGACAGTTTGTGCAGGTATCGGTCTGTGTGTGTCGGTTTTCGATACACGCTGTGTCCCAGGTTTTCGCCGTCCCTTGTGACCAGGACATCTAGAAATGGCAGTTTCTTGTCCTTTTCTACTTCCATGGTAAATGTTATGTTGGCATGGAGGCTATTCAAGTGTCTCAGGAATTCACCGAGCTGTTCTTCACCATGGCTCCACACCACGAAAGTATCATCGACGTACCTGTACCACACCTTAGGTTTGCAAGTCGCCGAGTCCAGTGCCTGTGCTTCGAATTGTTCCATGAAGAAGTTGGCCACCACTGGACTGAGAGGACTACCCATGGCGACGCCTTCCAGCTGTTCGTAGAAATCGCCATTCCACGTGAAATAGCTCGTGGCGAGACATGCATGGAAGAGCTTTTTGATGTCTTGCGGGAACATGGAACCGATGTGCTCCAGAGCGTCGCTGAGTGGCACTTTCGTAAATAACGAAACAACATCAAAACTGACCAGGATGTCGTTTGGCGCAAGTTTCAGTTTCCTCAGCTTCTCAATGAAATGTCCTGAGTCCTTAATGTATGTGTCGGTATTTCCCACGTGTGGCTGGAGCAGAGAGGCCAAGTGTTTCGCCAGTTTATACGTTGGTGAGCCAGGAGCGCTAACGATCGGTCTCAGTGGAACGTTGTTCTTATGGGTCTTGGGTAATCCATACAGCCGAGGTGGTAGGGCTTCTGTGTTGCGCAGGTTTCTCTGTATGTCCGCCGGCAGAGAAGACGCCTTGATTAATCGATTCGTATTCCGAGTGATACGCTGCGTCGGATCTGCGCTTAGTTTTCGGTACGTCGTCGGATCTAATAGGTCTCGGATCTTTTGCTCGTAATCTTCGGTCTTCATTACGACGGTCGCATTCCCCTTATCGGCAGGCAGTACCAATATACTCTTGTCGGCGTTGAGATTCTTAATGGCTTGTACCTCTTCTTTCTTCAGGTTGCAAGCTGGTGGTTTTGCTCGGCGCAGTATCCTGGCTGTTTCAGTGCGTATTTCCTCTGCCCTTTCACAAGGATGGGTCCGAATGGCTGCTTCGGTGTTGGCAATGATGTCCTCCATAGGTATAGTTCTCGGGATGATAGCGAAATTCCCTCCTTTTTGAAGGACTGACACTTCCTCTTCGGTCAATTGTCGTTCAGTGAGGTTGACCACTGTTTGTGACATGTCGGGAATCGCCTTGTCGGTCTGCTTCCGGCATCTTTCAAACTTTTTCTTTTGCCGCTCGGTGCAGCGCTCGAGTTCGTTCTGCATGCTCCTGTGAGTGATGCTGTCGATCTTGTCCCAGTCGTCTCTATGCATTCTGCTACTTAGTTGATAGAAAATGTCCAGAAGTTCCTGATCCGTTCTTGCCAAGTCTCTCCGTGTTGTATGTATTCGCTCACGAAGAAAAGCTCGTTCCATTCTGTCGTAGATACGATGTGCTTGGGCGGTGGTGAATAGGCGCTTGCATCTCACGAACTTCGGTGTAGCACATTCATCTCGGCACCGTGACAGAAAGGCGAGAGAGGACATCAGTCGCGCTTTTTTCTTCCGTCGTTGGTCAAGGCGTCGGTACAATCTGCAAATCTCCTCCCCGTAGAGGCGTAATACAAAATTGTTAAGGCTTTCGTGGCCACTTGTTGACAAACTGCCTATTGGCTTCTGTCTCGGGTTCTTCGGCCGACGTTCATGTAATGATTTTTCTGACGTTTCGCCAGCACGAGTGGCTGGCATTGTCAAAGCTTCACCCTCCATTGCCGGTGGTGAACTGGAGGCGAGCTCGCGGCCGCAGGCTATATGTACCTGGCGCGCCAACGTCCGAGGGCTTCTCCGCGGTCATTTCCGGTGCGGTTCTCCTCTTGCTACCTGCGACGGTCGTTCGCTGCAGTACGGGAAGCCAGGATCCGTTTACCTTAAGGCTTTCCTCTTTCTTGTTGAAACTGTTCGCGTGTTTTTGGATTTCTACAGCTTCTCTGAACAAGCGCGTGTGATAGTGCTTCTCTACAGCCAGAACTTCCGTGTCGGCGAATTTTATAACGTGGTCGGTCTCATTCAGTGCGTGCTCTGCCACGGCCGATTTCTCCACCTGCCCCAACCTGCAATGTCGCTTATGCTCTTTGATCCTGGTATTAACGGATCGTCCAGTCATTCCGACATAAACTTTTCCGCAAGTGCAAGGTATGCGGTATATTCCCGACATTGCAAGTGGGTCTCTTTTCTCCTTCGCCGATCTAAGACACTCTTTGATCTTCCTTGTCGGTTTGAAAATCGTCTTTACGCCATGTTTGCGCAATATACGGCCGATTCTGTCCGTCACTCTGGGAATGTATGGCAGAAAGGCCGTACCCGACACCTCTTTTTCTGGTTCCCTACTTCGCCGAGTGTTTGGCTCTGTTACACTTCTAATGTAATTTGTGGAGTACCCATTGCTCCTCAGAACAGTTTCCAGGTGTTGCATTTCTCGTTTGAGGTGTTGAGGCTCACATATTCGTCCTGCTCTCGTTACGAGCGTACTAATCATGCCTCTTTTCTGGCTCGGGTGGTGGTTTGACAGTTTGTGCAGGTATCGGTCTGTGTGTGTCGGTTTTCGATACACGCTGTGTCCCAGGTTTTCGCCGTCCCTTGTGACCAGGACATCTAGAAATGGCAGTTTCTTGTCCTTTTCTACTTCCATGGTAAATGTTATGTTGGCATGGAGGCTATTCAAGTGTCTCAGGAATTCACCGAGCTGTTCTTCACCATGGCTCCACACCACGAAAGTATCATCGACGTACCTGTACCACACCTTAGGTTTGCAAGTCGCCGAGTCCAGTGCCTGTGCTTCGAATTGTTCCATGAAGAAGTTGGCCACCACTGGACTGAGAGGACTACCCATGGCGACGCCTTCCAGCTGTTCGTAGAAATCGCCATTCCACGTGAAATAGCTCGTGGTGAGACATGCATGGAAGAGCTTTTTGATGTCTTGCGGGAACATGGAACCGATGTGCTCCAGAGCGTCGCTGAGTGGCACTTTCGTAAATAACGAAACAACATCAAAACTGACCAGGATGTCGTTTGGCGCAAGTTTCAGTTTCCTCAGCTTCTCAATGAAATGTCCTGAGTCCTTAATGTATGTGTCGGTCTTTCCCACGTGTGGCTGGAGCAGAGAGGCCAAGTGTTTCGCCAGTTTATACGTTGGTGAGCCAGGAGCGCTAACGATCGGTCTCAGTGGAACGTTGTTCTTATGGGTCTTGGGTAATCCATACAGCCGAGGTGGTAGGGCTTCTATGTTGCGCAGGTTTCTCTGTATGTCCGCCGGCCTCTCTGCTCCAGCCACACGTGGGAAAGACCGACACATACATTAAGGACTCAGGACATTTCATTGAGAAGCTGAGGAAACTGAAACTTGCGCCAAACGACATCCTGGTCAGTTTTGATGTTGTTTCGTTATTTACGAAAGTGCCACTCAGCGACGCTCTGGAGCACATCGGTTCCATGTTCCCGCAAGACATCAAAAAGCTCTTCCATGCATGTCTCACCACGAGCTATTTCACGTGGAATGGCGATTTCTACGAACAGCTGGAAGGCGTCGCCATGGGTAGTCCTCTCAGTCCAGTGGTGGCCAACTTCTTCATGGAACAATTCGAAGCACAGGCACTGGACTCGGCGACTTGCAAACCTAAGGTGTGGTACAGGTACGTCGATGATACTTTCGTGGTGTGGAGCCATGGTGAAGAACAGCTCGGTGAATTCCTGAGACACTTGAATAGCCTCCATGCCAACATAACATTTACCATGGAAGTAGAAAAGGACAAGAAACTGCCATTTCTAGATGTCCTGGTCACAAGGGACGGCGAAAACCTGGGACACAGCGTGTATCGAAAACCGACACACACAGACCGATACCTGCACAAACTGTCAAACCACCACCCGAGCCAGAAAAGAGGCATGATTAGTACGCTCGTAACGAGAGCAGGACGAATATGTGAGCCTCAACACCTCAAACGAGAAATGCAACACCTGGAAACTGTTCTGAGGAGCAATGGGTACTCCACAAATTACATTAGAAGTGTAACAGAGCCAAACACTCGGCGAAGTAGGGAACCAGAAAAAGAGGTGTCGGGTACGGCCTTTCTGCCATACATTCCCAGAGTGACGGACAGAATCGGCCGTATATTGCGCAAACATGGCGTAAAGACGATTTTCAAACCGACAAGGAAGATCAAAGAGTGTCTTAGATCGGCGAAGGAGAAAAGAGACCCACTTGCAATGTCGGGAATATACCGCATACCTTGCACTTGCGGAAAAGTTTATGTCGGAATGACTGGACGATCCGTTAATACCAGGATCAAAGAGCATAAGCGACATTGCAGGTTGGGGCAGGTGGAGAAATCGGCCGTGGCAGAGCACGCACTGAATGAGACCGACCACGTTATAAAATTCGCCGACACGGAAGTTCTGGCTGTAGAGAAGCACTATCACACGCGCTTGTTCAGAGAAGCTGTAGAAATCCAAAAACACGCGAACAGTTTCAACAAGAAAGAGGAAAGCCTTAAGGTAAACGGATCCTGGCTTCCCGTACTGCAGCGAACGACCGTCGCAGGTAGCAAGAGGAGAACCGCACCGGAAATGACCGCGGAGAAGCCCTCGGACGTTGGCGCGCCAGGTACATATAGCCTGCGGCCGCGAGCTCGCCTCCAGTTCACCACCGGCAATGGAGGGTGAAGCTTTGACAATGCCAGCCACTCGTGCTGGCGAAACGTCAGAAAAATCATTACATGAACGTCGGCCGAAGAACCCGAGACAGAAGCCAATAGGCAGTTTGTCAACAAGTGGCCACGAAAGCCTTAACAATTTTGTATTACGCCTCTACGGGGAGGAGATTTGCAGATTGTACCGACGCCTTGACCAACGACGGAAGAAAAAAGCGCGACTGATGTCCTCTCTCGCCTTTCTGTCACGGTGCCGAGATGAATGTGCTACACCGAAGTTCGTGAGATGCAAGCGCCTATTCACCACCGCCCAAGCACATCGTATCTACGACAGAATGGAACGAGCTTTTCTTCGTGAGCGAATACATACAACACGGAGAGACTTGGCAAGAACGGATCAGGAACTTCTGGACATTTTCTATCAACTAAGTAGCAGAATGCATAGAGACGACTGGGACAAGATCGACAGCATCACTCACAGGAGCATGCAGAACGAACTCGAGCGCTGCACCGAGCGGCAAAAGAAAAAGTTTGAAAGATGCCGGAAGCAGACCGACAAGGCGATTCCCGACATGTCACAAACAGTGGTCAACCTCACTGAACGACAATTGACCGAAGAGGAAGTGTCAGTCCTTCAAAAAGGAGGGAATTTCGCTATCATCCCGAGAACTATACCTATGGAGGACATCATTGCCAACACCGAAGCAGCCATTCGGACCCTTCCTTGTGAAAGGGCAGAGGAAATACGCACTGAAACAGCCAGGATACTGCGCCGAGCAAAACCACCAGCTTGCAACCTGAAGAAAGAAGAGGTACAAGCCATTAAGAATCTCAACGCCGACAAGAGTATATTGGTACTGCCTGCCGATAAGGGGAATGCGACCGTCGTAATGAAGACCGAAGATTACGAGCAAAAGATCCGAGACCTATTAGATCCGACGACGTACCGAAAACTAAGCGCAGATCCGACGCAGCGTATCACTCGGAATACGAATCGATTAATCAAGGCGTCTTCTCTGCCGGCGGACATACAGAGAAACCTGCGCAACACAGAAGCCCTACCACCTCGGCTGTATGGATTACCCAAGACCCATAAGAACAACGTTCCACTGAGACCGATCGTTAGCGCTCCTGGCTCACCAACGTATAAACTGGCGAAACACTTGGCCTCTCTGCTCCAGCCACACGTGGGAAAGACCGACACATACATTAAGGACTCAGGACATTTCATTGAGAAGCTGAGGAAACTGAAACTTGCGCCAAACGACATCCTGGTCAGTTTTGATGTTGTTTCGTTATTTACGAAAGTGCCACTCAGCGACGCTCTGGAGCACATCGGTTCCATGTTCCCGCAAGACATCAAAAAGCTCTTCCATGCATGTCTCACCACGAGCTATTTCACGTGGAATGGCGATTTCTACGAACAGCTGGAAGGCGTCGCCATGGGTAGTCCTCTCAGTCCAGTGGTGGCCAACTTCTTCATGGAACAATTCGAAGCACAGGCACTGGACTCGGCGACTTGCAAACCTAAGGTGTGGTACAGGTACGTCGATGATACTTTCGTGGTGTGGAGCCATGGTGAAGAACAGCTCGGTGAATTCCTGAGACACTTGAATAGCCTCCATGCCAACATAACATTTACCATGGAAGTAGAAAAGGACAAGAAACTGCCATTTCTAGATGTCCTGGTCACAAGGGACGGCGAAAACCTGGGACACAGCGTGTATCGAAAACCGACACACACAGACCGATACCTGCACAAACTGTCAAACCACCACCCGAGCCAGAAAAGAGGCATGATTAGTACGCTCGTAACGAGAGCAGGACGAATATGTGAGCCTCAACACCTCAAACGAGAAATGCAACACCTGGAAACTGTTCTGAGGAGCAATGGGTACTCCACAAATTACATTAGAAGTGTAACAGAGCCAAACACTCGGCGAAGTAGGGAACCAGAAAAAGAGGTGTCGGGTACGGCCTTTCTGCCATACATTCCCAGAGTGACGGACAGAATCGGCCGTATATTGCGCAAACATGGCGTAAAGACGATTTTCAAACCGACAAGGAAGATCAAAGAGTGTCTTAGATCGGCGAAGGAGAAAAGAGACCCACTTGCAATGTCGGGAATATACCGCATACCTTGCACTTGCGGAAAAGTTTATGTCGGAATGACTGGACGATCCGTTAATACCAGGATCAAAGAGCATAAGCGACATTGCAGGTTGGGGCAGGTGGAGAAATCGGCCGTGGCAGAGCACGCACTGAATGAGACCGACCACGTTATAAAATTCGCCGACACGGAAGTTCTGGCTGTAGAGAAGCACTATCACACGCGCTTGTTCAGAGAAGCTGTAGAAATCCAAAAACACGCGAACAGTTTCAACAAGAAAGAGGAAAGCCTTAAGGTAAACGGATCCTGGCTTCCCGTACTGCAGCGAACGACCGTCGCAGGTAGCAAGAGGAGAACCGCACCGGAAATGACCGCGGAGAAGCCCTCGGACGTTGGCGCGCCAGGTACATATAGCCTGCGGCCGCGAGCTCGCCTCCAGTTCACCACCGGCAATGGAGGGTGAAGCTTTGACAATGCCAGCCACTCGTGCTGGCGAAACGTCAGAAAAATCATTACATGAACGTCGGCCGAAGAACCCGAGACAGAAGCCAATAGGCAGTTTGTCAACAAGTGGCCACGAAAGCCTTAACAATTTTGTATTACGCCTCTACGGGGAGGAGATTTGCAGATTGTACCGACGCCTTGACCAACGACGGAAGAAAAAAGCGCGACTGATGTCCTCTCTCGCCTTTCTGTCACGGTGCCGAGATGAATGTGCTACACCGAAGTTCGTGAGATGCAAGCGCCTATTCACCACCGCCCAAGCACATCGTATCTACGACAGAATGGAACGAGCTTTTCTTCGTGAGCGAATACATACAACACGGAGAGACTTGGCAAGAACGGATCAGGAACTTCTGGACATTTTCTATCAACTAAGTAGCAGAATGCATAGAGACGACTGGGACAAGATCGACAGCATCACTCACAGGAGCATGCAGAACGAACTCGAGCGCTGCACCGAGCGGCAAAAGAAAAAGTTTGAAAGATGCCGGAAGCAGACCGACAAGGCGATTCCCGACATGTCACAAACAGTGGTCAACCTCACTGAACGACAATTGACCGAAGAGGAAGTGTCAGTCCTTCAAAAAGGAGGGAATTTCGCTATCATCCCGAGAACTATACCTATGGAGGACATCATTGCCAACACCGAATCAGCCATTCGGACCCATCCTTGTGAAAGGGCAGAGGAAATACGCACTGAAACAGCCAGGATACTGCGCCGAGCAAAACCACCAGCTTGCAACCTGAAGAAAGAAGAGGTACAAGCCATTAAGAATCTCAACGCCGACAAGAGTATATTGGTACTGCCTGCCGATAAGGGGAATGCGACCGTCGTAATGAAGACCGAAGATTACGAGCAAAAGATCCGAGACCTATTAGATCCGACGACGTACCGAAAACTAAGCGCAGATCCGACGCAGCGTATCACTCGGAATACGAATCGATTAATCAAGGCGTCTTCTCTGCCGGCGGACATACAGAGAAACCTGCGCAACACAGAAGCCCTACCACCTCGGCTGTATGGATTACCCAAGACCCATAAGAACAACGTTCCACTGAGACCGATCGTTAGCGCTCCTGGCTCACCAACGTATAAACTGGCGAAACACTTGGCCTCTCTGCTCCAGCCACACGTGGGAAAGACCGACACATACATTAAGGACTCAGGACATTTCATTGAGAAGCTGAGGAAACTGAAACTTGCGCCAAACGACATCCTGGTCAGTTTTGATGTTGTTTCGTTATTTACGAAAGTGCCACTCAGCGACGCTCTGGAGCACATCGGTTCCATGTTCCCGCAAGACATCAAAAAGCTCTTCCATGCATGTCTCACCACGAGCTATTTCACGTGGAATGGCGATTTCTACGAACAGCTGGAAGGCGTCGCCATGGGTAGTCCTCTCAGTCCAGTGGTGGCCAACTTCTTCATGGAACAATTCGAAGCACAGGCACTGGACTCGGCGACTTGCAAACCTAAGGTGTGGTACAGGTACGTCGATGATACTTTCGTGGTGTGGAGCCATGGTGAAGAACAGCTCGGTGAATTCCTGAGACACTTGAATAGCCTCCATGCCAACATAACATTTACCATGGAAGTAGAAAAGGACAAGAAACTGCCATTTCTAGATGTCCTGGTCACAAGGGACGGCGAAAACCTGGGACACAGCGTGTATCGAAAACCGACACACACAGACCGATACCTGCACAAACTGTCAAACCACCACCCGAGCCAGAAAAGAGGCATGATTAGTACGCTCGTAACGAGAGCAGGACGAATATGTGAGCCTCAACACCTCAAACGAGAAATGCAACACCTGGAAACTGTTCTGAGGAGCAATGGGTACTCCACAAATTACATTAGAAGTGTAACAGAGCCAAACACTCGGCGAAGTAGGGAACCAGAAAAAGAGGTGTCGGGTACGGCCTTTCTGCCATACATTCCCAGAGTGACGGACAGAATCGGCCGTATATTGCGCAAACATGGCGTAAAGACGATTTTCAAACCGACAAGGAAGATCAAAGAGTGTCTTAGATCGGCGAAGGAGAAAAGAGACCCACTTGCAATGTCGGGAATATACCGCATACCTTGCACTTGCGGAAAAGTTTATGTCGGAATGACTGGACGATCCGTTAATACCAGGATCAAAGAGCATAAGCGACATTGCAGGTTGGGGCAGGTGGAGAAATCGGCCGTGGCAGAGCACGCACTGAATGAGACCGACCACGTTATAAAATTCGCCGACACGGAAGTTCTGGCTGTAGAGAAGCACTATCACACGCGCTTGTTCAGAGAAGCTGTAGAAATCCAAAAACACGCGAACAGTTTCAACAAGAAAGAGGAAAGCCTTAAGGTAAACGGATCCTGGCTTCCCGTACTGCAGCGAACGACCGTCGCAGGTAGCAAGAGGAGAACCGCACCGGAAATGACCGCGGAGAAGCCCTCGGACGTTGGCGCGCCAGGTACATATAGCCTGCGGCCGCGAGCTCGCCTCCAGTTCACCACCGGCAATGGAGGGTGAAGCTTTGACAATGCCAGCCACTCGTGCTGGCGAAACGTCAGAAAAATCATTACATGAACGTCGGCCGAAGAACCCGAGACAGAAGCCAATAGGCAGTTTGTCAACAAGTGGCCACGAAAGCCTTAACAATTTTGTATTACGCCTCTACGGGGAGGAGATTTGCAGATTGTACCGACGCCTTGACCAACGACGGAAGAAAAAAGCGCGACTGATGTCCTCTCTCGCCTTTCTGTCACGGTGCCGAGATGAATGTGCTACACCGAAGTTCGTGAGATGCAAGCGCCTATTCACCACCGCCCAAGCACATCGTATCTACGACAGAATGGAACGAGCTTTTCTTCGTGAGCGAATACATACAACACGGAGAGACTTGGCAAGAACGGATCAGGAACTTCTGGACATTTTCTATCAACTAAGTAGCAGAATGCATAGAGACGACTGGGACAAGATCGACAGCATCACTCACAGGAGCATGCAGAACGAACTCGAGCGCTGCACCGAGCGGCAAAAGAAAAAGTTTGAAAGATGCCGGAAGCAGACCGACAAGGCGATTCCCGACATGTCACAAACAGTGGTCAACCTCACTGAACGACAATTGACCGAAGAGGAAGTGTCAGTCCTTCAAAAAGGAGGGAATTTCGCTATCATCCCGAGAACTATACCTATGGAGGACATCATTGCCAACACCGAAGCAGCCATTCGGACCCTTCCTTGTGAAAGGGCAGAGGAAATACGCACTGAAACAGCCAGGATACTGCGCCGAGCAAAACCACCAGCTTGCAACCTGAAGAAAGAAGAGGTACAAGCCATTAAGAATCTCAACGCCGACAAGAGTATATTGGTACTGCCTGCCGATAAGGGGAATGCGACCGTCGTAATGAAGACCGAAGATTACGAGCAAAAGATCCGAGACCTATTAGATCCGACGACGTACCGAAAACTAAGCGCAGATCCGACGCAGCGTATCACTCGGAATACGAATCGATTAATCAAGGCGTCTTCTCTGCCGGCGGACATACAGAGAAACCTGCGCAACACAGAAGCCCTACCACCTCGGCTGTATGGATTACCCAAGACCCATAAGAACAACGTTCCACTGAGACCGATCGTTAGCGCTCCTGGCTCACCAACGTATAAACTGGCGAAACACTTGGCCTCTCTGCTCCAGCCACACGTGGGAAAGACCGACACATACATTAAGGACTCAGGACATTTCATTGAGAAGCTGAGGAAACTGAAACTTGCGCCAAACGACATCCTGGTCAGTTTTGATGTTGTTTCGTTATTTACGAAAGTGCCACTCAGCGACGCTCTGGAGCACATCGGTTCCATGTTCCCGCAAGACATCAAAAAGCTCTTCCATGCATGTCTCACCACGAGCTATTTCACGTGGAATGGCGATTTCTACGAACAGCTGGAAGGCGTCGCCATGGGTAGTCCTCTCAGTCCAGTGGTGGCCAACTTCTTCATGGAACAATTCGAAGCACAGGCACTGGACTCGGCGACTTGCAAACCTAAGGTGTGGTACAGGTACGTCGATGATACTTTCGTGGTGTGGAGCCATGGTGAAGAACAGCTCGGTGAATTCCTGAGACACTTGAATAGCCTCCATGCCAACATAACATTTACCATGGAAGTAGAAAAGGACAAGAAACTGCCATTTCTAGATGTCCTGGTCACAAGGGACGGCGAAAACCTGGGACACAGCGTGTATCGAAAACCGACACACACAGACCGATACCTGCACAAACTGTCAAACCACCACCCGAGCCAGAAAAGAGGCATGATTAGTACGCTCGTAACGAGAGCAGGACGAATATGTGAGCCTCAACACCTCAAACGAGAAATGCAACACCTGGAAACTGTTCTGAGGAGCAATGGGTACTCCACAAATTACATTAGAAGTGTAACAGAGCCAAACACTCGGCGAAGTAGGGAACCAGAAAAAGAGGTGTCGGGTACGGCCTTTCTGCCATACATTCCCAGAGTGACGGACAGAATCGGCCGTATATTGCGCAAACATGGCGTAAAGACGATTTTCAAACCGACAAGGAAGATCAAAGAGTGTCTTAGATCGGCGAAGGAGAAAAGAGACCCACTTGCAATGTCGGGAATATACCGCATACCTTGCACTTGCGGAAAAGTTTATGTCGGAATGACTGGACGATCCGTTAATACCAGGATCAAAGAGCATAAGCGACATTGCAGGTTGGGGCAGGTGGAGAAATCGGCCGTGGCAGAGCACGCACTGAATGAGACCGACCACGTTATAAAATTCGCCGACACGGAAGTTCTGGCTGTAGAGAAGCACTATCACACGCGCTTGTTCAGAGAAGCTGTAGAAATCCAAAAACACGCGAACAGTTTCAACAAGAAAGAGGAAAGCCTTAAGGTAAACGGATCCTGGCTTCCCGTACTGCAGCGAACGACCGTCGCAGGTAGCAAGAGGAGAACCGCACCGGAAATGACCGCGGAGAAGCCCTCGGACGTTGGCGCGCCAGGTACATATAGCCTGCGGCCGCGAGCTCGCCTCCAGTTCACCACCGGCAATGGAGGGTGAAGCTTTGACAATGCCAGCCACTCGTGCTGGCGAAACGTCAGAAAAATCATTACATGAACGTCGGCCGAAGAACCCGAGACAGAAGCCAATAGGCAGTTTGTCAACAAGTGGCCACGAAAGCCTTAACAATTTTGTATTACGCCTCTACGGGGAGGAGATTTGCAGATTGTACCGACGCCTTGACCAACGACGGAAGAAAAAAGCGCGACTGATGTCCTCTCTCGCCTTTCTGTCACGGTGCCGAGATGAATGTGCTACACCGAAGTTCGTGAGATGCAAGCGCCTATTCACCACCGCCCAAGCACATCGTATCTACGACAGAATGGAACGAGCTTTTCTTCGTGAGCGAATACATACAACACGGAGAGACTTGGCAAGAACGGATCAGGAACTTCTGGACATTTTCTATCAACTAAGTAGCAGAATGCATAGAGACGACTGGGACAAGATCGACAGCATCACTCACAGGAGCATGCAGAACGAACTCGAGCGCTGCACCGAGCGGCAAAAGAAAAAGTTTGAAAGATGCCGGAAGCAGACCGACAAGGCGATTCCCGACATGTCACAAACAGTGGTCAACCTCACTGAACGACAATTGACCGAAGAGGAAGTGTCAGTCCTTCAAAAAGGAGGGAATTTCGCTATCATCCCGAGAACTATACCTATGGAGGACATCATTGCCAACACCGAAGCAGCCATTCGGACCCTTCCTTGTGAAAGGGCAGAGGAAATACGCACTGAAACAGCCAGGATACTGCGCCGAGCAAAACCACCAGCTTGCAACCTGAAGAAAGAAGAGGTACAAGCCATTAAGAATCTCAACGCCGACAAGAGTATATTGGTACTGCCTGCCGATAAGGGGAATGCGACCGTCGTAATGAAGACCGAAGATTACGAGCAAAAGATCCGAGACCTATTAGATCCGACGACGTACCGAAAACTAAGCGCAGATCCGACGCAGCGTATCACTCGGAATACGAATCGATTAATCAAGGCGTCTTCTCTGCCGGCGGACATACAGAGAAACCTGCGCAACACAGAAGCCCTACCACCTCGGCTGTATGGATTACCCAAGACCCATAAGAACAACGTTCCACTGAGACCGATCGTTAGCGCTCCTGGCTCACCAACGTATAAACTGGCGAAACACTTGGCCTCTCTGCTCCAGCCACACGTGGGAAAGACCGACACATACATTAAGGACTCAGGACATTTCATTGAGAAGCTGAGGAAACTGAAACTTGCGCCAAACGACATCCTGGTCAGTTTTGATGTTGTTTCGTTATTTACGAAAGTGCCACTCAGCGACGCTCTGGAGCACATCGGTTCCATGTTCCCGCAAGACATCAAAAAGCTCTTCCATGCATGTCTCACCACGAGCTATTTCACGTGGAATGGCGATTTCTACGAACAGCTGGAAGGCGTCGCCATGGGTAGTCCTCTCAGTCCAGTGGTGGCCAACTTCTTCATGGAACAATTCGAAGCACAGGCACTGGACTCGGCGACTTGCAAACCTAAGGTGTGGT
This sequence comes from Schistocerca nitens, assembly GCF_023898315.1. NCBI lineage: Eukaryota > Metazoa > Arthropoda > Insecta > Orthoptera > Acrididae > Schistocerca > Schistocerca nitens. The sequence continues at coordinate 504,343,564 of NC_064621.1, forward strand.
ACAGGTACGTCGATGATACTTTCGTGGTGTGGAGCCATGGTGAAGAACAGCTCGGTGAATTCCTGAGACACTTGAATAGCCTCCATGCCAACATAACATTTACCATGGAAGTAGAAAAGGACAAGAAACTGCCATTTCTAGATGTCCTGGTCACAAGGGACGGCGAAAACCTGGGACACAGCGTGTATCGAAAACCGACACACACAGACCGATACCTGCACAAACTGTCAAACCACCACCCGAGCCAGAAAAGAGGCATGATTAGTACGCTCGTAACGAGAGCAGGACGAATATGTGAGCCTCAACACCTCAAACGAGAAATGCAACACCTGGAAACTGTTCTGAGGAGCAATGGGTACTCCACAAATTACATTAGAAGTGTAACAGAGCCAAACACTCGGCGAAGTAGGGAACCAGAAAAAGAGGTGTCGGGTACGGCCTTTCTGCCATACATTCCCAGAGTGACGGACAGAATCGGCCGTATATTGCGCAAACATGGCGTAAAGACGATTTTCAAACCGACAAGGAAGATCAAAGAGTGTCTTAGATCGGCGAAGGAGAAAAGAGACCCACTTGCAATGTCGGGAATATACCGCATACCTTGCACTTGCGGAAAAGTTTATGTCGGAATGACTGGACGATCCGTTAATACCAGGATCAAAGAGCATAAGCGACATTGCAGGTTGGGGCAGGTGGAGAAATCGGCCGTGGCAGAGCACGCACTGAATGAGACCGACCACGTTATAAAATTCGCCGACACGGAAGTTCTGGCTGTAGAGAAGCACTATCACACGCGCTTGTTCAGAGAAGCTGTAGAAATCCAAAAACACGCGAACAGTTTCAACAAGAAAGAGGAAAGCCTTAAGGTAAACGGATCCTGGCTTCCCGTACTGCAGCGAACGACCGTCGCAGGTAGCAAGAGGAGAACCGCACCGGAAATGACCGCGGAGAAGCCCTCGGACGTTGGCGCGCCAGGTACATATAGCCTGCGGCCGCGAGCTCGCCTCCAGTTCACCACCGGCAATGGAGGGTGAAGCTTTGACAATGCCAGCCACTCGTGCTGGCGAAACGTCAGAAAAATCATTACATGAACGTCGGCCGAAGAACCCGAGACAGAAGCCAATAGGCAGTTTGTCAACAAGTGGCCACGAAAGCCTTAACAATTTTGTATTACGCCTCTACGGGGAGGAGATTTGCAGATTGTACCGACGCCTTGACCAACGACGGAAGAAAAAAGCGCGACTGATGTCCTCTCTCGCCTTTCTGTCACGGTGCCGAGATGAATGTGCTACACCGAAGTTCGTGAGATGCAAGCGCCTATTCACCACCGCCCAAGCACATCGTATCTACGACAGAATGGAACGAGCTTTTCTTCGTGAGCGAATACATACAACACGGAGAGACTTGGCAAGAACGGATCAGGAACTTCTGGACATTTTCTATCAACTAAGTAGCAGAATGCATAGAGACGACTGGGACAAGATCGACAGCATCACTCACAGGAGCATGCAGAACGAACTCGAGCGCTGCACCGAGCGGCAAAAGAAAAAGTTTGAAAGATGCCGGAAGCAGACCGACAAGGCGATTCCCGACATGTCACAAACAGTGGTCAACCTCACTGAACGACAATTGACCGAAGAGGAAGTGTCAGTCCTTCAAAAAGGAGGGAATTTCGCTATCATCCCGAGAACTATACCTATGGAGGACATCATTGCCAACACCGAATCAGCCATTCGGACCCATCCTTGTGAAAGGGCAGAGGAAATACGCACTGAAACAGCCAGGATACTGCGCCGAGCAAAACCACCAGCTTGCAACCTGAAGAAAGAAGAGGTACAAGCCATTAAGAATCTCAACGCCGACAAGAGTATATTGGTACTGCCTGCCGATAAGGGGAATGCGACCGTCGTAATGAAGACCGAAGATTACGAGCAAAAGATCCGAGACCTATTAGATCCGACGACGTACCGAAAACTAAGCGCAGATCCGACGCAGCGTATCACTCGGAATACGAATCGATTAATCAAGGCGTCTTCTCTGCCGGCGGACATACAGAGAAACCTGCGCAACACAGAAGCCCTACCACCTCGGCTGTATGGATTACCCAAGACCCATAAGAACAACGTTCCACTGAGACCGATCGTTAGCGCTCCTGGCTCACCAACGTATAAACTGGCGAAACACTTGGCCTCTCTGCTCCAGCCACACGTGGGAAAGACCGACACATACATTAAGGACTCAGGACATTTCATTGAGAAGCTGAGGAAACTGAAACTTGCGCCAAACGACATCCTGGTCAGTTTTGATGTTGTTTCGTTATTTACGAAAGTGCCACTCAGCGACGCTCTGGAGCACATCGGTTCCATGTTCCCGCAAGACATCAAAAAGCTCTTCCATGCATGTCTCACCACGAGCTATTTCACGTGGAATGGCGATTTCTACGAACAGCTGGAAGGCGTCGCCATGGGTAGTCCTCTCAGTCCAGTGGTGGCCAACTTCTTCATGGAACAATTCGAAGCACAGGCACTGGACTCGGCGACTTGCAAACCTAAGGTGTGGTACAGGTACGTCGATGATACTTTCGTGGTGTGGAGCCATGGTGAAGAACAGCTCGGTGAATTCCTGAGACACTTGAATAGCCTCCATGCCAACATAACATTTACCATGGAAGTAGAAAAGGACAAGAAACTGCCATTTCTAGATGTCCTGGTCACAAGGGACGGCGAAAACCTGGGACACAGCGTGTATCGAAAACCGACACACACAGACCGATACCTGCACAAACTGTCAAACCACCACCCGAGCCAGAAAAGAGGCATGATTAGTACGCTCGTAACGAGAGCAGGACGAATATGTGAGCCTCAACACCTCAAACGAGAAATGCAACACCTGGAAACTGTTCTGAGGAGCAATGGGTACTCCACAAATTACATTAGAAGTGTAACAGAGCCAAACACTCGGCGAAGTAGGGAACCAGAAAAAGAGGTGTCGGGTACGGCCTTTCTGCCATACATTCCCAGAGTGACGGACAGAATCGGCCGTATATTGCGCAAACATGGCGTAAAGACGATTTTCAAACCGACAAGGAAGATCAAAGAGTGTCTTAGATCGGCGAAGGAGAAAAGAGACCCACTTGCAATGTCGGGAATATACCGCATACCTTGCACTTGCGGAAAAGTTTATGTCGGAATGACTGGACGATCCGTTAATACCAGGATCAAAGAGCATAAGCGACATTGCAGGTTGGGGCAGGTGGAGAAATCGGCCGTGGCAGAGCACGCACTGAATGAGACCGACCACGTTATAAAATTCGCCGACACGGAAGTTCTGGCTGTAGAGAAGCACTATCACACGCGCTTGTTCAGAGAAGCTGTAGAAATCCAAAAACACGCGAACAGTTTCAACAAGAAAGAGGAAAGCCTTAAGGTAAACGGATCCTGGCTTCCCGTACTGCAGCGAACGACCGTCGCAGGTAGCAAGAGGAGAACCGCACCGGAAATGACCGCGGAGAAGCCCTCGGACGTTGGCGCGCCAGGTACATATAGCCTGCGGCCGCGAGCTCGCCTCCAGTTCACCACCGGCAATGGAGGGTGAAGCTTTGACAATGCCAGCCACTCGTGCTGGCGAAACGTCAGAAAAATCATTACATGAACGTCGGCCGAAGAACCCGAGACAGAAGCCAATAGGCAGTTTGTCAACAAGTGGCCACGAAAGCCTTAACAATTTTGTATTACGCCTCTACGGGGAGGAGATTTGCAGATTGTACCGACGCCTTGACCAACGACGGAAGAAAAAAGCGCGACTGATGTCCTCTCTCGCCTTTCTGTCACGGTGCCGAGATGAATGTGCTACACCGAAGTTCGTGAGATGCAAGCGCCTATTCACCACCGCCCAAGCACATCGTATCTACGACAGAATGGAACGAGCTTTTCTTCGTGAGCGAATACATACAACACGGAGAGACTTGGCAAGAACGGATCAGGAACTTCTGGACATTTTCTATCAACTAAGTAGCAGAATGCATAGAGACGACTGGGACAAGATCGACAGCATCACTCACAGGAGCATGCAGAACGAACTCGAGCGCTGCACCGAGCGGCAAAAGAAAAAGTTTGAAAGATGCCGGAAGCAGACCGACAAGGCGATTCCCGACATGTCACAAACAGTGGTCAACCTCACTGAACGACAATTGACCGAAGAGGAAGTGTCAGTCCTTCAAAAAGGAGGGAATTTCGCTATCATCCCGAGAACTATACCTATGGAGGACATCATTGCCAACACCGAAGCAGCCATTCGGACCCTTCCTTGTGAAAGGGCAGAGGAAATACGCACTGAAACAGCCAGGATACTGCGCCGAGCAAAACCACCAGCTTGCAACCTGAAGAAAGAAGAGGTACAAGCCATTAAGAATCTCAACGCCGACAAGAGTATATTGGTACTGCCTGCCGATAAGGGGAATGCGACCGTCGTAATGAAGACCGAAGATTACGAGCAAAAGATCCGAGACCTATTAGATCCGACGACGTACCGAAAACTAAGCGCAGATCCGACGCAGCGTATCACTCGGAATACGAATCGATTAATCAAGGCGTCTTCTCTGCCGGCGGACATACAGAGAAACCTGCGCAACACAGAAGCCCTACCACCTCGGCTGTATGGATTACCCAAGACCCATAAGAACAACGTTCCACTGAGACCGATCGTTAGCGCTCCTGGCTCACCAACGTATAAACTGGCGAAACACTTGGCCTCTCTGCTCCAGCCACACGTGGGAAAGACCGACACATACATTAAGGACTCAGGACATTTCATTGAGAAGCTGAGGAAACTGAAACTTGCGCCAAACGACATCCTGGTCAGTTTTGATGTTGTTTCGTTATTTACGAAAGTGCCACTCAGCGACGCTCTGGAGCACATCGGTTCCATGTTCCCGCAAGACATCAAAAAGCTCTTCCATGCATGTCTCACCACGAGCTATTTCACGTGGAATGGCGATTTCTACGAACAGCTGGAAGGCGTCGCCATGGGTAGTCCTCTCAGTCCAGTGGTGGCCAACTTCTTCATGGAACAATTCGAAGCACAGGCACTGGACTCGGCGACTTGCAAACCTAAGGTGTGGTACAGGTACGTCGATGATACTTTCGTGGTGTGGAGCCATGGTGAAGAACAGCTCGGTGAATTCCTGAGACACTTGAATAGCCTCCATGCCAACATAACATTTACCATGGAAGTAGAAAAGGACAAGAAACTGCCATTTCTAGATGTCCTGGTCACAAGGGACGGCGAAAACCTGGGACACAGCGTGTATCGAAAACCGACACACACAGACCGATACCTGCACAAACTGTCAAACCACCACCCGAGCCAGAAAAGAGGCATGATTAGTACGCTCGTAACGAGAGCAGGACGAATATGTGAGCCTCAACACCTCAAACGAGAAATGCAACACCTGGAAACTGTTCTGAGGAGCAATGGGTACTCCACAAATTACATTAGAAGTGTAACAGAGCCAAACACTCGGCGAAGTAGGGAACCAGAAAAAGAGGTGTCGGGTACGGCCTTTCTGCCATACATTCCCAGAGTGACGGACAGAATCGGCCGTATATTGCGCAAACATGGCGTAAAGACGATTTTCAAACCGACAAGGAAGATCAAAGAGTGTCTTAGATCGGCGAAGGAGAAAAGAGACCCACTTGCAATGTCGGGAATATACCGCATACCTTGCACTTGCGGAAAAGTTTATGTCGGAATGACTGGACGATCCGTTAATACCAGGATCAAAGAGCATAAGCGACATTGCAGGTTGGGGCAGGTGGAGAAATCGGCCGTGGCAGAGCACGCACTGAATGAGACCGACCACGTTATAAAATTCGCCGACACGGAAGTTCTGGCTGTAGAGAAGCACTATCACACGCGCTTGTTCAGAGAAGCTGTAGAAATCCAAAAACACGCGAACAGTTTCAACAAGAAAGAGGAAAGCCTTAAGGTAAACGGATCCTGGCTTCCCGTACTGCAGCGAACGACCGTCGCAGGTAGCAAGAGGAGAACCGCACCGGAAATGACCGCGGAGAAGCCCTCGGACGTTGGCGCGCCAGGTACATATAGCCTGCGGCCGCGAGCTCGCCTCCAGTTCACCACCGGCAATGGAGGGTGAAGCTTTGACAATGCCAGCCACTCGTGCTGGCGAAACGTCAGAAAAATCATTACATGAACGTCGGCCGAAGAACCCGAGACAGAAGCCAATAGGCAGTTTGTCAGGCTGTGAGGAAATCGAAAAATGGTTCAAATGGCTCTGAGCACTATGGGACTTAACATCTATGGTCATCAGTCCCCTAGAACTTAGAACTACTTAAACCTAACTACATCACACAACACCCAGTCATCACGAGGCAGAGAAAACCCTGACCCCGCCGAGAATCGAACACGGGAACCCGGGCGTGGGAAGCGAGAACGCTACCGCACGGCCACGAGCTGCGGACGAGGAAACTGAGGATCGATAAGTTCCACGATCTCTAGCCAGCCAGAATCCAAGAAATGCCTTTACTGTAAATAGTTTCAACGTGACTCCAATGTGGAGAGTCTTATTCTCCGAACTGAGCTTCATTTATGACTCTTGTAATTCTCAACACTTCTTTTCCCAGTTCGAGTTTAGAATAGTTCTGAGAGGAGTGTTCCAAGTTGCTGTCCTCACTTGAATTTTGCAGATAAAAGATCCTGTGTCAAAACTGTCCATAGCGCTCAGGTGGGCGAATATAACTAGGTTCGGGTGAGCGGCAGGTAGTTCTTGGCAGCTCCGTTGGCGTTCTGGTGCGGGAGCGGCCGTAAGCCGCGGTGTGTTCCACTGGTAGCGCCGTCAGGTTGCCAGAACCTCGCGGAGGGCGCTCCGCCGGCGGAGCAGCCACACTCAGGTGCGGGAGCCTCCATTGCGTCCCATCCTTCTGTCTGGCGTCTCTGTCAGTGCGGTAGGGCAGTTACTGTCGCAAGTGGCCTCCTAGCGAAAGTAAACTTGCGTTCACGGCATCTTCTGCCATACGAAGAAACCTGTCTAACGTCTCTGCCATTTTGTAAAAATTACAAATCTGAATAACTTGCTTCAAAATTTGAAACATTCAAAACCGGACTGCTTGGTGAAAACAGTAAAGCACCCAGAAGGGGACGGGGAAACGAAGTGACACTTCACTTCTTGAGAGGGTATGTGATATTAATGCAGCGATTACAAAAACAAGTCAAATTTACAAAGAGGTTGATGGTAAGAGCCCACTGGCCAGTATGACGTTGCAGCCCCTATGGTCTGGATAACTGCACTGATTCGCTTGGGAATGGTGTCATACATTCGCTGCACCCTCTCCTGAGGCACCCTGGACCATAACTATTGTTACTGGTCTTTGATATCCTGGGTGCTGGCACTGGGACGGAGTAGGCATCTGATCTGGTCCCACAAATTCTCTGTTGGGAGGTGAGATCACTATATCTTACTGGCCACAGGAATGCCTCAACGTCAGGCACATAGGTCATAGAGATACGTGTTATTTGTGGATAAGAACTGGCCTTTTGAAAAATGGCACCATGACACTGTTGCCTGTGAAGTAACACTTGAGGACGCAGGGTGTCTGCAATGTACCACGGTTTCTCAAGCACTGTCATCCGTGACCTGAAGACATACCTAATGGCTCCCCACACCATTATTCCAGAAGTAGTTGGTTAGTTTCATGTTCCATTGACCTTTTGCGCGATAAAAACAATGATGTAAATGAGTCATTGTACACTAAAAAAAATTAATCTGTAAGTATGGTTACGTACTGACCTTCTTTTTTAGTATATAGATGCTAGTAATTCCTACTGACCACCTTTACGCTTTACAATAATAGAGAGTCTTCTTCGGAATGGAAAGCGTTTTTATGGAAAAACTTTTTCAGGTTTTTTTTCAAATTTTACTTTGTTGTCTGGGAGACATTTTACATCACTAGGTAAGTGACCAAAAATTTTGGTTGCAGCATTGCACAAGCTTTTTTGTGCTAAAGGCAAAGTAATTAATGACATATATTCTCCGGTATCGAAATTATGTATCGTTATTCCTTTTGAACTTCAGAGGGTTATTTACAACAAACTCCACGACGGAATAAATGTACCATAAAGCAGTAGTCAAAATGCCTACCTCCTTAAACAGATGTCTACGAGATGATCGCGGATGAGCACCACATAATATTCTTACAGCACGTTTTTGAGCAATGAAGAATTTCTTTCTCAAAGATGAGATGTAATTAGTAATTCAACCAGTATTTCTGACTGGGAACAAATCACTTGTGGAGCTCTACAAGTCTCAGTCTAGGCCTGCTATGTTCTTCATACATGTAAACGATATTCCATCTAGTATAAGCAAACAGAAGTAGTTCTCTTTGCGGATGACACTAGTATTTTAATCAAACCAAGCATACATACAGCAACAGAAGAAATGGTGAACAATGTTCTTCAAAGTGTCATTGACCGCTTTTCTGTGAATGGCGTTACTCTCAGCTTCTAAAAGACACTACATATTCATTTGGGTACATCTAGATATGCTATACCATTGATAAGCATAATGTGTAATGCATGGTGACGAAATAATAAATATATTGAAAGTATTAAAAATCTTAGGTGTCCATATTGATGAGAATTTAAACTAGAAAAAACACGTTTTTGACTCCCATAACAACTTAGTTCAGCTACATGTTCACTTAGAATCATTGCAAATCTTGGGAAGACACGAATCAGTATGCTGACATAGTTTGCATATTTTCATTCAATAATGTCACATGGAACAATGTTGTATGGTAACTCAGCTTTAAGAAAGGAAGTCTTCGTTGTCCAGAAATATGATATAAGAATAAAATGTGCTGCTGATCTACGATCTTCCAGTTGACATACGAGTATGTTTAAGGTATTAGGTATTTTGACTATTGCTTCGTAGTATATCTATTCCTTCGTGAAGTTTGTTATAAATAACCCACTTCAGTTCAAAAGGAACAAAGATTTTTCTCATGAGTTCCATATTTCCTGCTACACGAAATGATTATTAAACGTATTCGCAAACCATTACTGATCGTTTATAGCCTTTTAACTCAGTTCATTAGTAATGTTATCCCGTCCTGTGGCCTGTTGTATTGTCTCTCGTTTCGCTACATTGAGTCTGTTGTCGGAATTATTGTTTTCTGACATAATGTGCATGTTGCTTGATTTTTTTACAACCTTTGAGATAGTTTTTGTAATTTGTAACTACTGCAGGATATCTACTTGCTCTCGACAGCAGATAAATTTCCCTTTCCATTTCACTTTATACTTTTATCTCTCTAGCAATCTATCACTTTTATTACTTAGCTCTTTAATGTTCTTTCGGAGAAGCTAATGTGGAAAGCTACACTCCTGGAAATTGAAATAAGAACACCGTGAATTCATTGTCCCAGGAAGGGGAAACTTTATTGACACATTCCTGGGGTCAGATACATCACATGATCACACTGACAGAACCACAGGCACATAGACACAGGCAACAGAGCATGCACAATGTCGGCACTAGTACAGTGTATATCCACCTTTCGCAGCAATGCAGGCTGCTATTCTCCCATGGAGACGATCGTAGAGATGCTGGATGTAGTCCTGTGGAACGGCTTGCCATGCCATTTCCACCTGGCGCCTCAGTTGGACCAGCGTTCGTGCTGGACGTGCAGACCGCGTGAGACGACGCTTCATCCAGTCCCAAACATGCTCAATGGGGGACAGATCCGGAGATCTTGCTGGCCAGGGTAGTTGACTTACACCTTCTAGAGCACGTTGGGTGGCACGGGATACGTGCGGACGTGCATTGTCCTGTTGGAACAGCAAGTTCCCTTGCCGGTCTAGGAATGGTAGAACGATGGGTTCGATGACGGTTTGGATGTACCGTGCACTATTCAGTGTCCCCTCGACGATCACCAGTGGTGTACGGCCAGTGTAGGAGATCGCTCCCCACACCATGATGCCGGGTGTTGGCCCTGTGTGCCTCGGTCGTATGCAGTCCTGATTGTGGCGCTCACCTGCACGGCGCCAAACACGCATACGACCATCATTGGCACCAAGGCAGAAGCGACTCTCATCGCTGAAGACGACACGTCTCCATTCGTCCCTCCATTCATGCCTGTCGCGACACCACTGGAGGCGGGCTGTACGATGTTGGGGCGTGAGCGGAAGACGGCCTAACGGTGTGCGGGACCGTAGCCCAGCTTCATGGAGACGGTTGCGAATGGTCCTCGCCGATACCCCAGGAGCAACAGTGTCCCTAATTTGCTGGGAAGTGGCGGTGCGGTCCCCTACCGCACTGCGTAGGATCCTACGGTCTTGGCGTGCATCCGTGCGTCGCTGCGGTCCGGTCCCAGGTCGACGGGCACGTGCACCTTCCGCCGACCACTGGCGACAACATCGATGTACTGTGGAGACCTCACGCCCCACGTGTTGAGCAATTCGGCGGTACGTCCACCCGGCCTCCCGCATGCCCACTATACGCCCTCGCTCAAAGTCCGTCAACTGCACATACGGTTCACGTCCACGCTGTCGCGGCATGCTACCAGTGTTAAAGACTGCGATGGAGCTCCGTATGCCACGGCAAACTGGCTGACACTGACGGCGGCGGTGCACAAATGCTGCGCAGCTAGCGCCATTCGACGGCCAACACCGCGGTTCCTGGTGTGTCCCCTGTGCCGTGCGTGTGATCATTGCTTGTACAGCCCTCTCGCAGTGTCCGGAGCAAGTATGGTGGGTCTGACACACTGGTGTCAATGTGTTCTTTTTTCCATTTCCAGGAGTGTATGTGGCTTCCGTTGGTTATCCTGCACCCATACCATCGGAAGTCAATTTCTTCCCAAACTCGCTGTAGCACTGCAAGTGTAACGTGCGCATGCGCAGTGGCGGCGTAAACTGTTGCCGTTCAGGTAGAGAAGCCGAGACAAGAGGTACAAACACGAAATCCTTGATGAATTCCCATTTAAAAAATCGAGTGGTATCACATCTGTGGAAGGTGGGGGCCATGCAGTTGGGGCATCACGGCCAATCCATTGACCTGGGAAGCGGTCCTGAGGAATCCCAGACGTCAGCCAGGTAGTGGGGTGGTGCACTCTCTTGCATGAAGTAAACATTTTGCGTCTCGGTCATCCTCATCGATCCGTGGTATCAAAAATTTTTGTAACATACCTAGGTACGGTATCCCGTTAATAGTTCTCTCACGGAAAAGAAAGGGGCCGTACACTTCGTTCTTGCCCAATGCACACAAAACGTTGAATTTAGGGCTATCACGAAAATGTTGCAATGTTTGATGCGGATTTTCAATGTAGAATTTGCTACAGTTATGTGTGTTAACCTTGCCACTTAAGTGAAAAGTCGACTCGTCAGAAAAGATGATTCTGCCCAAGAAAAGTTCATCCTCATGTAATCGATTTAACATATCCGCACAGAAGTTCTTGCGATCAATTTTATCAGTGTCTTTTATTGCTTGTACGATCGTCAATCTGCACGGTTTCCAATGCAAACGGTTTCTCAATTCACGCCAAACAGTCTATGTGGGGTTTGCAGTTCGCGAGATACACGCCGTGTCAATTTCATAGGGCTATTGACAAAACGTTGTCTCACTCACTCACCGACGTCGTCAGATGTGGTTGGACGACCTGATGATTTCCCATGTCTTACCGAGCACCCTGCTTCTACAAAACATTGATGGCACTCTTAAATTGTAGGCCCACTAGGGGGATGTTTAGCGCACATGGTATGCTGAACTACTGTCAGCGACTTTGATTCTTCAAACCAAAACCAAAACATACAGCTAGCACGCTCGGGTCCAGTGAACGCAGCCATTCTTAATGCAACTGCCGCTAACGCTCCTTAGGGTGCGATTCGGCGCTAGCGAACTATGCGAGAAAGAACATGATGTATTTCCATTCACATTGACAGTACAATCATTTCTGTACGTACTGTGAATTAGTTTATATGAATTTTGAAAGTTTTAAAACCCATTTCGAAACGCCCTGTATACATAGAAATGATCTTCAATTTTTATTTGACAAGTACGATATCATAAAATGAATATAAATTTACAAATGTTTTAGACAAGAAATCAGTAACCTGTCTCCCTTGCTTACATATTTTTTTTTTCCTTTAGATGATTCTAGTGTGTCTGATGTGTGTGTCCCATTAGCACCTCTTGCTGCAGCAGGAGATGTAGTTGTGCTATTTCCGACAGGAAGTAGGTGTCGAGGAAAACTTACATAGCCGGGATAAGTGAACGTGCTTTGTCTGTGGTGTAAAGCACTCATAGTTGGAGAGCAACAGGCTGTGAGGAAATCGAAAAATGGTTCAAATGGCTCTGAGCACTATGGGACTTAACATCTATGGTCATCAGTCCCCTAGAACTTAGAACTACTTAAACCTAACTACATCACACAACACCCAGTCATCACGAGGCAGAGAAAACCCTGACCCCGCCGAGAATCGAACACGGGAACCCGGGCGTGGGAAGCGAGAACGCTACCGCACGGCCACGAGCTGCGGACGAGGAAACTGAGGATCGATAAGTTCCACGATCTCTAGCCAGCCAGAATCCAAGAAATGCCTTTACTGTAAATAGTTTCAACGTGACTCCAATGTGGAGAGTCTTATTCTCCGAACTGAGCTTCATTTATGACTCTTGTAATTCTCAACACTTCTTTTCCCAGTTCGAGTTTAGAATAGTTCTGAGAGGAGTGTTCCAAGTTGCTGTCCTCACTTGAATTTTGCAGATAAAAGATCCTGTGTCAAAACTGTCCATAGCGCTCAGGTGGGCGAATATAACTAGGTTCGGGTGAGCGGCAGGTAGTTCTTGGCAGCTCCGTTGGCGTTCTGGTGCGGGAGCGGCCGTAAGCCGCGGTGTGTTCCACTGGTAGCGCCGTCAGGTTGCCAGAACCTCGCGGAGGGCGCTCCGCCGGCGGAGCAGCCACACTCAGGTGCGGGAGCCTCCATTGCGTCCCATCCTTCTGTCTGGCGTCTCTGTCAGTGCGGTAGGGCAGTTACTGTCGCAAGTGGCCTCCTAGCGAAAGTAAACTTGCGTTCACAGCAACGTCTCTGCCATTTTCTAAAAATTATAAATCTGAATAATTTACTTCAAAATTTGAAACATTCAAAACCGGACTGCTTGGTGAAAACAGTAAAGCACCCAGAAGGGGACGGGGAAACGAAGTGACTCTTCACTTCTTGAGAGGGTATGTGATATTAATGCAGCGATTACAAAAACAAGTCAAATTTACAAAGAGGTTGATGGTAAGAGCCCACTGGCCAGTATGACGTTGCAGCCACTATGGTCTGGATAACTGCACTGATTCGCTTGGGAATGGTGTCATACATTCGCTGCACCCTCTCCTGAGGCACCCTGAACCATAACTATTGTTACTGGTCTTTGATATCCTGGGTGCTGGCACTGGGACGGAGTAGGCATCTGATCTGGTCCCACAAATTCTCTGTTGGGAGGTGAGATCACTATATCTTACTGGCCACAGGAATGCCTCAACGTCAGGCACATAGGTCATAGAGATACGTGTTATTTGTGGATAAGAACTGGCCTTTTGAAAATTGGGCACCATGACACTGTTGCCTGTGAAGTAACACTTGAGGACGCAGGGTGTCTGCAATGTACCACGGTTTCTCAAGCACTGTCATCCGTGACCTGAAGACATACCTAATGGCTCCCCACACCATTATTCCAGAAGTAGTTGGTTAGTTTCATGTTCCATTGACCTTTTGCGCGATAAAAACAATGATGTAAATGAGTCATTGTACACTAAAAAAATTAATCTGTAAGTATGGTTACGTACTGACCTTCTTTTTTAGTATATAGATGCTAGTAATTCCTACTGACCACCTTTACGCTTTACAATAATAGAGAGTCTTCTACGGAATGGAAAGCGTTTTTATGGAAAAACTTTTTCAGGTTTTTTTTCAAATTTTACTTTGTTGTCTGGGAGACATTTTACATCACTAGGTAAGTGACCAAAAATTTTGGTTGCAGCATTGCACAAGCTTTTTTGTGCTAAAGGCAAAGTAATTAATGACATATATTCTCCGGTATCGAAATTATGTATCGTTATTCCTTTTGAACTTCAGAGGGTTATTTACAACAAACTCCACGACGGAATAAATGTACCATAAAGCAGTAGTCAAAATGCCTACCTCCTTAAACAGATGTCTACGAGATGATCGCGGATGAGCACCACATAATATTCTTACAGCACGTTTTTGAGCAATGAAGAATTTCTTTCTCAAAGATGAGATGTAATTAGTAATTCAACCAGTATTTCTGACTGGGAACAAATCACTTGTGGAGCTCTACAAGTCTCAGTCTAGGCCTGCTATGTTCTTCATACATGTAAACGATATTCCATCTAGTATAAGCAAACAGAAGTAGTTCTCTTTGCGGATGACACTAGTATTTTAATCAAACCAAGCATGCATACAGCAACAGAAGAAATGGTGAACAATGTTCTTCAAAGTGTCATTGACCGCTTTTCTGTGAATGGCGTTACTCTCAGCTTCTAAAAGACACTACATATTCATTTGGGTACATCTAGATATGCTATACCATTGATAAGCATAATGTGTAATGCATGGTGACGAAATAATAAATATATTGAAAGTATTAAAAATCTTAGGTGTCCATATTGATGAGAATTTAAACTAGAAAAAACACGTTTTTGACTCCCATAACAACTTAGTTCAGCTACATGTTCACTTAGAATCATTGCAAATCTTGGGAAGACACGAATCAGTATGCTGACATAGTTTGCATATTTTCATTCAATAATGTCACATGGAACAATGTTGTATGGTAACTCAGCTTTAAGAAAGGAAGTCTTCGTTGTCCAGAAATATGATATAAGAATAAAATGTGCTGCTGATCTACGATCTTCCAGTTGACATACGAGTATGTTTAAGGTATTAGGTATTTTGACTATTGCTTCGTAGTATATCTATTCCTTCGTGAAGTTTGTTATAAATAACCCACTTCAGTTCAAAAGGAACAAAGATTTTTCTCATGAGTTCCATATTTCCTGCTACACGAAATGATTATTAAACGTATTCGCAAACCATTACTGATCGTTTATAGCCTTTTAACTCAGTTCATTAGTAATGTTATCCCGTCCTGTGGCCTGTTGTATTGTCTCTCGTTTCGCTACATTGAGTCTGTTGTCGGAATTATTGTTTTCTGACATAATGTGCATGTTGCTTGATTTTTTTACAACCTTTGAGATAGTTTTTGTAATTTGTAACTACTGCAGGATATCTACTTGCTCTCGACAGCAGATAAATTTCCCTTTCCATTTCACTTTATACTTTTATCTCTCTAGCAATCTATCACTTTTATTACTTAGCTCTTTAATGTTCTTTCGGAGAAGCTAATGTGGAAAGCTACACTCCTGGAAATTGAAATAAGAACACCGTGAATTCATTGTCCCAGGAAGGGGAAACTTTATTGACACATTCCTGGGGTCAGATACATCACATGATCACACTGACAGAACCACAGGCACATAGACACAGGCAACAGAGCATGCACAATGTCGGCACTAGTACAGTGTATATCCACCTTTCGCAGCAATGCAGGCTGCAATTCTCCCATGGAGACGATCGTAGAGATGCTGGATGTAGTCCTGTGGAACGGCTTGCCATGCCATTTCCACCTGGCGCCTCAGTTGGGCCAGCGTTCGTGCTGGACGTGCAGACCGCGTGAGACGACGCTTCATCCAGTCCCAAACATGCTCAATGGGGGACAGATCCGGAGATCTTGCTGGCCAGGGTAGTTGACTTACACCTTCTAGAGCACGTTGGGTGGCACGGGATACGTGCGGACGTGCATTGTCCTGTTGGACGAGCAAGTTCCCTTGCCGGTCTAGGAATGGTAGAACGATGGGTTCGATGACGGTTTGGATGTACCGTGCACTATTCAGTGTCCCCTCGACGATCAGCAGTGGTGTACGGCCAGTGTAGGAGATCGCTCCCCACACCATGATGCCGGGTGTTGGCCCTGTGTGCCTCGGTCGTATGCAGTCCTGATTGTGGCGCTCACCTGCACGGCGCCAAACACGCATACGACCATCATTGGCACCAAGGCAGAAGCGACTCTCATCGCTGAAGACGACACGTCTCCATTCGTCCCTCCATTCACGCCTGTCGCGACACCACTGGAGGCGGGCTGCACGATGTTGGGGCGTGAGCGGAAGACGGCCTAACGGTGTGCGGGACCGTAGCCCAGCTTCATGGAGACGGTTGCGAATGGTCCTCGCCGATACCCCAGGAGCAACAGTGTCCCTAATTTGCTGGGAAGTGGCGGTGCGGTCCCCTACGGCACTGGGTAGGATCCTACGGTCTTGGCGTGCATCCGTGCGTCGCTGCGGTCCGGTCCCAGGTCGACGGGCACGTGCACCTTCCGCCGACCACTGGCGACAACATCGATGTACTGTGGAGACCTCACGCCCCACGTGTTGAGCAATTCGGCGGTACGTCCACCCGGCCTCCCGCATGCCCACTATACGCCCTCGCTCAAAGTCCGTCAACTGCACATACGGTTCACGTCCACGCTGTCGCGGCATGCTACCAGTGTTAAAGACTGCGATGGAGCTCCGTATGCCACGGCAAACTGGCTGACACTGACGGCGGCGGTGCACAAATGCTGCGCAGCTAGCGCCATTCGACGGCCAACACCGCGGTTCCTGGTGTGTCCGCTGTGCCGTGCGTGTGATCATTGCTTGTACAGCCCTCTCGCAGTGTCCGGAGCAAGTATGGTGGGTCTGACACACCGGTGTCAATGTGTTCTTTTTTCCATTTCCAGGAGTGTATTTTTGTATAATGATAAAAGATTTGTCATGGAATGGATTAATTTATATGTGATAACTGCTTTCATTATAAATTTTATTAGGTCATCTCTTGCGTACTTTCCTTAAAAGTATGTGTTCTGAAGCCATTAATTTTCTAACTGATTTCCACTGAGTAGTTTCTGTACTGTAAGGTACTGTCTTATTTATTCTAACTAATCATCACAATCAGAGATCATTTGTTAGCGAGTATGGAGCTATTTGCTCGCTTTGTGCTTCATCGAAGATAAAATCAGTTAGGATCCTGCAGCGTTTATCGACCTGTGTTGGAAAATTAATATACTGTGATCAAATTGCTGGATAGGTCTGAAGATAATTTTGCTATCAGAATCCTTTAGAGAATATGCACTGAAATCACCACAGTCTATTAAATACTTACACTCGTTGTAGCTGGGAGTCACAGTCATAAAAAAGTTTTTGAAGCACTTTACCTTTATGCCAATGACTGTTATAAGTTTTTATAACACTATTGCAATTTCGGCCTTAGGCCACTATCAAGTGCTTAAAGCCATAATATCAGCACTTGATAATGGCCTATGACCGAAATTTCTATTGTGTGATAAAAGCTTATAACAGTCACTGGCGTAATGATGATGTCCTTCAAAAATAATAAATACTTGCTGCTGTCTGACGGGCTGCATAGCAAAGACTCCTTATTCCTCACCAACAGTTCACAATTTCCTAGTGGGCATCTATATACGGGTGCAATTAAAAGTGAACTATTTTTCAGTATTAATTTGCTCGTGGACACTTCTCTGTGCTGATACTACAAAATCTACTTGTCTCGCTGTTTTTGAACTGGTGGTCTCTCTGTAAGACGCCCTCCTTTACCAAATTACTTCTGCAGTAATAAGATGTTAGAGTGTAATCTTATGTTGTAACAACGTTGTGCCCCTCCAAACCGGAAGAGTGGGACCACTCCCCAGATCGCCACCAAACCCGCCGACGACGGTCATTCAGGGTAATGGAGAACTGTGATTTATCGTTAAACACAATGCGAGGCCGTTTATCAGCAGTCCATGCTTCGTGGCTATAGCACCACTCTATATTTTGCTGTTTGTGTTTTGTTGTTAACGGCAACATACATATGGGACGACAATTCCTTAGTCTGGCTGCTGACCAATGGTTTGCCATGACACAGAATGTAGTAGAGGGTCTATTACGTGTTCTAGTTTGGCAGGCGCAGATATGAGGGGGATTAAAATGTGCTTGATACGTAATATGGTGATCCTGCTTTGTGGTGGTTAGACGTGGTCGGCCTAACGACAGGAATGCCTGTCCTCACGTTCCCATACCATTCACCATCTAGTCATTGCCACCTTCGAATGTATCAAAAACTTCACGATTCGACCAACCAAAGTCCGTGATGTGCTGATAACGTTGTCTCACACGAGTTTGCGGCATCTCCGTGTCCTTCGCAGCAATCACTCAACATCTGACGTTGTTCACACTCCTTACATACCCTACCAGGCGTAGTAATAATACTAAACACGAACAACACTAAAGCTCTTTGACGGTTAGTCTAGATGTAACAGAGAATGCAACTGTATAATTTACCTAACCAGCAATGGTTTTGTAAGTCTTCGAAGTTAAATTGATACCAAACCATGTCTTCCGCATGCTTCACTTCCTTGGCAAGCAGGATCATTTTCTCACCTAATGAATAGCCCAAAATATTTTTCTTCATCACTCTCATTTTTGGAACACACGAAATGTACTTGCCATGCAAAGTATTACACTACAATTCAGTTAAGAATCCCTGTAATTTAGCCTTGTAATACAGTGGAAACGTGTAACACTCTGGGTATCACATTACTTTTTGGTTGAGTTAAATGTTTTCACCATGCCTAAGACTTAAAGTACTGAGTTACGGTAATGTAGGTTTGTCGTAATATCTAACATGAATAAAACTGATTAGGTATTACAGATTTTGTGTATCATGGGTGGTAGATCCCAGCGCTGATTTCATGTAGTCTAAATATCACTAATCATTTTATCAGTTACTCGTCCTGAGTGATTTTTCTGGGTACATTAACGTGCGGTTCCATCGGTTTATACTGTTTTTATCACTGTGTGTCTTTTCTTCTAATAATTTCCGGGTATGCAGCCTGATCCCGTCGACATTCTGCCACAATATTTTGGCCCAGAGACGTCCGGCCATCATCAGGTGAGTACACAACTACTGAAGAGCCGAGGTGCAGTCGCGGTACTTATGTCGAACCTCGCGCATGCGAAATGTATTGGCAACCTACAGCGCATGCGTCAGGTGTTGACATGCGCGGCATAGCCGAGTTGTACATGCTACCCTCGGTGGCTCAAAAATTCAAATTGCTCTGAGCACTATGGGACTTAACTGCTAAGGTCATCAGTCCCCTAGAACTTAGAACTACTTAAACCTAACTAACCTAAGGACACCACACACATCCATGCCCGAGGCAGGACTCGAACCTGCGACCGTAGCGGTCGCGCGCTTGCAGACTGTAGCGCCTAGAACCACTCGGCCACTCCGGCCGCCTGTGCCCCTCGCTGGCGAAAGTGAAAGATCATCTAGGCATTGAGTATCGAATGAGGCTGTCGATTCCGCTGTGATTGTATAATTTTAATAACAAGATTCCAATTTTTATCCAGCTGAAAGCCGTTGTCACGATTTATAAGATTATCGGCAAGACGTATTTCCACTGATTCTTTGATTACAGAATCCCAAAATACGGAAACCGGAGCTAAAAGTTTTGTTCCATTGTATTCCATTGAATGACATTAGGAAGCCTTAAATTTAAACTGACTTAAATTTGCTGAATACAAACAACCCCTATATACATGGTAATAACTTAATGTATCACATTTCAACGATATTGTTGTGATATTTATTTCGTGCAGGCTCTGATACCGGTGCCTTTCCCTAATTATCTTTTCTAATCATATGGTGCCTTGTTTACTGAGTAAAGTGAACCTGTGCACATACGAGGGCGGTTCAGAAAGTAACCTCCGATTGGTCACAGTGCGGGTTGTGGGGGGAGTAGCGACGCCATCTGTGCGTTCACGCACTCAACAGGTCAGTCGGCATCAAGCCGTGGTCGAGTGAACGTCGTACCTGCGCTAGTTTAGTTTTTGTGGCAGTTTGAAATGTGTGCTGCAATAGAAAACCCCGCCAAATGTGAAGTGCGTGCTGTCATAAGGTTTTTTACAGCCAAAGGATATTCTGCAGCAGCTGTTCATCGTGAGCTTTGTGCCGTGTATGGACCAAGAGTTATGAGTGAAGGAGTTGTCCGTGAATGGATACGTTTATTTAAAAGTGGACGAGAAAACGTTCATGATGAAGAGAGGAGTGGTAGACCATCATTGGTGACTGACGAACTCGTTCAGACAGTTGATGCAAAAGTTCGTGAAAATCGACGTTTCTCAATGTCGGAGTTGTCTACTGGTTTTCCACAGATTTCTAAGACTCTCTTGTACGAGATAGTGACAGCAAGATTGGGTTACCGTAAGTTCTGTGCACGATGGGTGCCCAAAATTCTTACCGACCACCACAAAACTCAAAGAATGGCCTCTGCATTAGACTTTCTGTCACGTTATGAGGACGAAGGAGAACCATTGTTAAACAGAATCGTGACCGGTGACGAAACCTGGATTAAGTACGTGAACCCTGAGACAAAAGAACAATCAAAGATGTGGGCACATTCAAATTCGCCTACCAAACCAAGAAAAGCCTCGCAAGATTTTTCTGCCAGAAAACTGATGGCAACGGTGTTTTGGGATGCCAAAGGGGTGTTGTTGGTTGAATTCATGGAACGTGGTACGACCATTAATCAAGACGTGTACTGTGAAAAATAAAAAAGTTACGACGGGCTATACAGAACAAACGCCGTGGTATGCTGACTTCCGGTATCGTTTTTTTGCACGATAACGCCCGTCCTCACTCTGCTCGCAGAACAACGGCCCTTCTTGAGTCCTTCAAGTGGGACGTTATCAACCATCCACCTTACAGCCCAGACCTGGCGCAAAGTGATTATCACCTCTTCATGCATTTGAAGAAATGGCTCGGGTCACAGCGGTTTGATGACGACGAAGAGCTCAAAGATGCGGTCGCAGGCTGGCTCCAGGCACAAGCGGGTGATTTTTATGCAGAAGGAATTTCAAAGCTTGTGAAGAGATACGATAAGTGCCTCAATCGCTATGGAGACTATGTAGAAAAATAGTGCAAAGATGTAGTTGTAAGATGTATATATTAAAATATTTTTATTTAACTTCGTGTATTTTTTTAAATCAACCGGAGGTTACTTTCTGAACGGCCCTCGTAGTACTGCTACATAACGCAACCATCCACAAATACCTTTAAGATACTTTTATTTTAGGGTCATAACCAGTTTCAGGTACACATTCCCATCTTCAGATGGCTAACGTTTTCGGTTACGTAAATGTTTTCAACAGCGGCGTGTCGTCAGCACCAGCATTGCTCAAGAATGTTTGAATATTTAGTACCACTTATTTATTATTCAGGTGGCGAACTCACGATAATATACCTGCATTTATGAAGATATAAGATGTGATAGGCATATACAATCAGATATATTGCCACTGCACTATGCCCTTCCATGGCAGTGAACAAAGTGTTGCATTGTGAACACCTCAGGTATTCTACCTGTGAAAAGAATATTATAGATAACTGAAATCAACAAATTTTTCGTTTCCCGCGCCATATTCTGAAGAATTTCTGTAAGCTACAGATGTGTGCCCCCCCCCCCCCCCCATGAACCATGGACCTTGCCGTTGGTGGGGAGGCTTGCGTGCCTCAGCGATACAGATAGCCGTACCGTAGGTACAACCACAACGGAGGGGTATCTGTTGAGAGGCCAGACAAACGTGTGGTTCCTGAAGAGGGGCAGCAGCCTTTTCAGTAGTTGCAAGGGCAACAGTCTGGATGATTGACTGATCTGGCCTTGTAACAATAACCAAAACGGCCTTGCTGTGCTGGTACTGCGAACGGCTGAAAGCAAGGGGAAACTACGGCCGTAATTTTTCCCGAGGGCATGCAGCTTTACTGTATGATTAAATGATGATGGCGTCCTCTTGGGTAAAATATTCCGGAGGTAAAATAGTCCCCCATTCGGATCTCCGGGCGGGGACTACTCAAGAGGATGTCGTTATCAGGAGAAAGAAAACTGGCGTTCTACGGATCGGAGCGTGGAATGTCAGGTCCCTTAATCGGGCAGGTAGGTTAGAAAATTTGAAAAGGGAAATGGATAGGTTAAAGTTAGATACAGTGGGAATTAGTGAAGTTCGGTGGAAGGAGGAACAAGACTTCTGGTCAGGTGACTACAGGGTTATAAACACAAAGTCAAATAGGGGTAATGCAGGAGTAGGTTTATAAATGAATAGGAAAATAGGAACGCGGGTAAGCTACTACAAACAGCTTAGTGAACGCATTATTGTGGCCAAGATAGATACGAAGCCCACACCTACTACAGTAGTACAAGTTTATATGCCAACTAGCTCTGCGGATGACGAAGAAATTGAAGAAATGTATGATGAAATAAAAGAAATTATTCAGATAGTGAAGGGAGACGAAAATTTAATAGTCATGGGTGACTGGAATTCGAGTGTAGGGAAAGGGAGAGAAGGAAACGTAGTAGGTGAATATGGATTGGGGCTAAGAAATGAAAGAGGAAGCCGCCTGGTAGAATTTTGCACAGAGCACAACTTAATCATAGCTAATACTTGGTTTAAGAATCATGATAGAAGGTTGTATACATGGAAGAACCCTGGAGATACTAAAAGGTATCAGATAGATTATATAATGGTAAGACAGAGATTTAGGAACCAGGTTTTAAATTGTAAGACATTTCCAGGGGCAGATGTGGACTCTGACCACAATCTATTGGTTATGACCTGTAGATTAAAACTGAAGAAACTGCTAAAAGGTGGGAATTTAAGGAGATGGGACCTGGATAAACTGAAAGAACCAGAGGTTGTACAGAGTTTCAGGGAGAGCATAAGGGAACAATTGACAGGAATGGGGGAAAGAAATACAGTAGAAGAAGAATGGGTAGCTTTGAGGGATGAAGTAGTGAAGGCAGCAGAGGATAAAGTAGGTAAAAAGACGAGGGCTAGTAGAAATCCTTGGGTAACAGAAGAAATATTGAATTTAATTGATGAAAGGAGAAAATATAAAAATGCAGTAAATGAAGCAGGCAAAAAGGAATACAAACGTCTCAAAAATGAGATCGACAGGAAGTGCAAAATGGCTAAGCATGGATGGCTAGAGGACAAATGTAAGGATGTAGAGGCTTATCTCACTAGGAGTAAGATAGATACTGCCTACAGGAAAATTAAAGAGACCTTTGGAGATAAGAGAACCACTTGTATGAACATCAAGAGCTCAGATGGAAACCCAGTTCTAAGCAAAGAAGGGAAAGCAGAAAGGTGGAAGGAGTATATAGAGGGTCTATACAAGGGCGATGTACTTGAGGACAATATTATGGAAATGGAAGAGGATGTAGATGAAGATGAAATGGGAGATACGATACTGCGTGAAGAATTTGACAGAGCACTGAAAGACCTGAGTCGAAACAAGGCCCTCGGAGTAGACAACATTCCATTGGAACTACTGACGGCTTTGGGAGAGCCAGCCCTGACGAAACTCTACCATCTGGTAAGCAAGATGTATGAAACAGGCGAAATACCCTCAGACTTCAAGAAGAATATAATAATTCCAATTCCAAAGAAAGCAGGTGTTGACAGATGTGAGAATTACCGGACAATCAGTTTAATAAGCCACAGCTGCAAAATACTAACACGAATTCTTTACAGACGAATGGAAAAACTAGTAGAAGCCGACCTCGGGGAAGATCAGTTTGGATTCCGTAGAAATACTGGAACACGTGAGGCAATACTGACCTTACGACTTATCTTAGAAGAAAGATTAAGGAAAGGCAAACCTACGTTTCTAGCATTTGTAGACTTAGAGAAAGCTTTTGACAATGTTGACTGGAATACTCTCTTTCAAATTCTAAAGGTGTCAGGAGTAAAATACAGGGAGCGAAAGGCTATTTACAATTTGTACAGAAACCAGATGGCAGTTATAAGAGTCGAGGGACATGAAAGGGAAGCAGTGGTTGGGAAGGGAGTAAGACAGGGTTGTAGCCTCTCCCCGATGTTATTCAATCTGTATATTGAGCAAGCAGTAAAGGAAACAAAAGAAAAATTCGGAGTAGGTATTAAAATCCATGGAGAAGAAATAAAAACTTTGAGGTTCGCCGATGACATTGTAATTCTGTCAGAGACAGCAAAGGACTTGGAAGAGCAGTTGAACGGAATGGACAGTGTCTTGAAAGGAGGGTATAAGATGAACATCAACAAAAGCAAAACGAGGATAATGGAATGTAGTCGAATTAAGTCGGGTGATGTTGAAGGTATTAGATTAGGAAATGAGACACTTAAAGTAGTAAAGGAGTTTTGCTATTTGTGGAGCAAAATAACTGATGATGGTCGAAGTAGAGAGGATATAAAATGTAGACTGGCAATGGCAAGGAAAGCGTTTCTGAAGAAGAGAAATTTGTTAACATCGAGCATAGATTTAAGTGTCAGGAAGTCTTTTCTGAAAGTATTTGAATGGAGTGTAGCCATGTATGGAAGTGAAACATGGACGATAAATAGTTTGGACAAGAAGAGAATAGAAGCTTTCGAAATGTGGTGCTACAGAAGAATGCTGAAGATTAGATGGGTAGATCATATAACTAATGAGGAGGTACTGAATAGGATTGGGGAGAAGAGGAGTTTGTGGCACAACTTGACCAGAAGAAGGGATCGGATGGTAGGACATGTTCTGAGGCATCAAGGGATCACCAATTTAGTATTGGAGGGCAGCGTGGAGGGTAAAAATCGTAGGGGGAGACCAAAAGATGCATACACTAAGCAGATTCAGAAGGATGTAGGTTGCAGTAGGTACTGGGAGATGAAGAAGCTTGCACAGGATAGAGTAGCATGGAGAGCTGCATCAAACCAGTCTCAGGACTGAAGACCACAACAACAACAACAGATGTGTGGGTATACAGGTGGAGGTGGAGGTGAGGCATGTTTCCTATTGTCAGCCACCTAACTGGGTCCTTTCGATAGATGCCAAGTAATACAGCATGCTATTAAATTAATGTCAGAGCTCTCCTGCTTTATTACTTCGCTCTATTGGCTATCTCAACGTAACGGATTCCTCCTGCACTATGTAAAACAGGAGGTCACGTCTCCAAAGATCAAAAGATCATCTGTTAGTTTGCCTTTTAATACATGTTTGCTGCGGCCAACATCTCACAAGTATCCGCATTCTTTGGAACATGGTCCTTGTGTGTACATATCGTTTTGTGTAGTCTAGAATGTGGGTGCTTATGAAGGAATCAACACATTAAATCAGTTCACCAACCAATAGTGTTTTTAGTAAAGATCACGTTTTATATACAATTGAATGGGCTCATAAGGCTTGAACTTGTGATTGTGATTTGTTCTTAGTCCGGATCAGACCTCATACTTTCGTATAATCACTTTGGTTAAGTTCAATGTTTCCCTAAAGTGTATGAATCAATGCATGGGAATTCACAAAGAGCAAGTTTGTTATAGTGTGTAATATGAATGAATATGATACGACGTAATATTTTGTATAGCATTATTGATCGCGCTAGTGCTGCTTTCCAGTAGTCTAAATTTCCGTAATCATTCTATCAATGAATAATGTTCTGTGATTTTCTGCATACATTCAGAAAGCCTTCTGATTAAACTAGGCTAAATTTCATGAATTTAACGAGCCCCTAAATGGATGGCAATAACGTAATGTATCAAATTTCATCGAAATTACTGTTTTTGTGCACTGGTTCTGATCCTGGTGTCAGCCCTAGTTATCCTCTTTAACAGCATGGCACTAAATTTACTGAGTAAAACGAACCCCCTATTAATGGTAATGTCTCAAATTCTAAGGTTTACCAGAATAACAGGGTTTTTCTTGGGCAAAACGGACTCCGCTTCCCATCCTTTGTGACTCCAGATGGTGTAGTCATTATGTAGGTACAGGTGAGTACTGAGGCGTTTGTTGATTTCGACGTGTCGTGGAGAACGGGAGTTTCAATAAGTGTATTTAGGTTTGCCGATGTGTTAAAGCTTGGATGTTGATCAAAAACGTTAACACATTATTGTAATCACTATCTAAGATAGTTTTCTGTGGTTTCTTACGCAGCTAGTATACTAGTTCGGTCTAAAAAATATTGTATATAACAGAGCCGTTCAAAAACAACTGTAGTTAATTCTGAAATATTTCCTCCGCCTCCTCTGAGCATTGCTATATATTTAGGGCAAACAGTATTTCAGTAAACATTGTTGCAGTAAAACTAAGAAATTCAATAATTTTTGCCGTTGTTCACAAATATTTATTATATGTAAAAAAAGGGCCTGTGCGTTTGTTAACGCTTCCTGCAATGGCAAATATGAAAGATTACCACCTGCAGAGCATCGTTCCCTACGCAGGTAACCACACCACTGCGTCATAGATGCAGTCTGCTTGCGATTGTTCGCAGTTAGTGTTTGGTACACAATGTAACAAAGCAAGTGAGGTGGCGCTGTAATAAAGACACTGGACTCACATTCTGGAGAACGACAGTTCCTCTTCGGGCCATACAGATAAAAGATTCCGTAGCTATCTGAAATCACTTATGACAAATTCAGGGACGGCTCCCTTTAAAAGGCACAGCTGAATTTGTTGCTGCATTCTCCTCCAGTCTAAATTTTTATCCTTTTCTAATGACCTCGTTCTCGATGGTAGGATAGACATTAATCTTCTTTCTTTTTTAAAACAGACAACGACGGCTATGGCCACACAAATCGCCTCTCACGGAAAATTTCTGCAATGTGCCATACACTGTGGCTTATGAAAACCGTTGTATTACAAGATGATTATGTATCAGTTTCATTCTGGATCAAATTACTGTAACTGTCAAGTTCTATATCTTTTCTTCCTTCAATATTTTTAAAAGAAGTGATTATGGACAATTACCATGATGTGTTTTAATCATCTGTATGTCTTTACACGACTTCAGAATCGTTGAATGTGCCACATGCATGATAAGGTACTGGCTGCATAGTATGTATACAGTTAAGTTCGCCTCAATAATCTGAAAAAGTTGTAATTATTCCGAGTTACCATTATGTGTTATCAAAATCTATCAACTACTATTTGTTGGTTACGTCATCTAAACGTACCGCTTACTTGGTGTGGTGGCCTCTATTTCCGCCAAATGATTGGTGCGACTGTTGGGTTTTGTTGTTCCCCTGAATGACAACACATGTTTTGAGAGTAAAGAGTGTGGTAACGCTGGAACAGATAGGGAATTCGCGTAATTTTCCTCTGTCATGGATAATATTTGGTAAAGCTGAAGTAATTTGGGTAACCGTAGCGAGAGGTTTAATGGAATCGCTTTATAAGCATACCGTAGAAGAAAGTAGTCACTCCCAGGAGAAATCAAGGTAATACAGTGTAGTGTCAGCTTTAGTCTAGAGAATGACCTCAAATTGGCAGGGACGAGAATCCAAAAATTTCCTTAAATATACTGTTTCCTGCTGAATCCACTTATCGATTATTCTGTCCCCTAGAGCTAAGATACTGTTCTCAACTACTTCCAAACTACTGTGCCTAATCATCCCATACATATTCTACGGGGTTAAGAGTTTTGATTTAGCGGGCCAGTCGAGGTGTAATATGATGCCTACGTTATCAGAAAATCAGGATTGTATGCCTCCTGCCCAGTGAACACGACTTTTGTCATTTTGGAGGATAGAGGCTTCCACAGGTCAGAGTTGTCCCAGGTACAGAAGCACATTTTCGTTTTCAGTGCTATGTTCCGAAGAGATAGTCTCCTTAGTTTGTTGTCCACTGCCGACTGTAAAACTGCATTTGATTGAAATGGAAAACAGGAGTTTGCTTACGTTTGGGGCATGTTAGATCATACATTGCTGCATATGAAATGTCGCTTGTTTATCTAATTTTTCTTTACATTTGTAGAAGGTCTATATATATCCCCATTCCCAAGCAAATGGAATGTATGTGGCAAACATACTACCACTCACGTACGGAGATGATACTGTAAGAGTGAAATAATCATAACGTTCCAAAATGTTCAAGGTACTGAAACGAGTTTTTGGTAAGTAGTACTATGCTGAGAGGAGAGTGTTTTGCCATACAGTTTGCGTGCAAAACTCACTTGTGTCCCATGATATACAATAGATTTTGTCAATAAAATAATGTAATTATTCAAGGGTCATCAACAGCTGGTAAACGCAGATTTGATATCAGTCTACAACAACATAAGTGAAGAAATTATACGTTTAGTTTTGTACTGAGAATAAACCGAGTTGTCCTAAGTTTCTTGTTTAATACTGTACCATTCCAGCTGACATTTTTCCAGCCAGCTCAGTGCTTGCACACCCAGGAGATGTCAGCGACCTTGACGACATGGCAATTTACCAGCATTGCATAGGCATGAAGTGATCATGACCTAGCTGTTGGAGTGTCCTTGGTCACAGTCCAAATTCTACACTGACAATTGATGACCCATCAGCGGTGTACTTGACGCCAGTAGTCGTGTGGTTGGTTGATCTCTTCCTTACCCCTGGTAGGTTTCATCACCCAGAAGGGCATGGTTTTTGAACAGGCCCTGTTGCTGGATTCTGGGTTGAAGTTCAGTTCTGGTAACATCTGGCGATGTAGTTTTGTCAGAAGACAGTCAGTTCCTCCATCAGTAAATGATAGGCGACGGGAGCATGAATTTTATCAGGTGAAAGACATCTTCGGCTGGTTCATAGACGTTTGCTGAAGGAACTGGGATAGATTCACTATAGTATCGTAACTGTGGAATCAAGTGCTATTACTGTGAATGGCATCAATCCCAGTGATCAACTCCTGATTAGAGCTGTGGAGCAGAGGTACTTAAAGTGTGAGCGTATGATGGAAGGCTAGGTTCGTAATGACCGCATGTGTCCTCCTTATTCTCTTACATTCCTTAAGAGGCTGTTAATTGCTGTGTAAGTTTTTCACTATGTGCTCTTGTGAAAGAGACAGTGTTCCTTGCAGCATGTCTTATAAGCTAACGAACATGTTTGTCACGCTTCCTTTGGTTATCTGTCACAATCTTCTTTCTGCTGCATATATATCCGCAGTGAACAGACAGTGCTGTAATGTGTCGAAGATATGATCCATTCCGCCTCTGTTTCTGACATGACTTGAATTTGCCTGTCAAAATGTGAAAGAGTTGTAATAAAGTTTTCTAATTTGTACCCCTTACTATTCTGCGCCCTAACAGTACAAAAACAACAAAACATCACATAAACGTCTCCTGCATGAACTACACTCTAAACACATTGCAGGCTGATCGCCTTTTTTGGCTGTTGGCACAGGCAATGCCTTGCATAATTTGAAAAGGCAAAATTGCGACTCGTCGGACAATGCTGTACGCCCCCAATCAGCTACTGTCGAGATACCTTGGTTTTTGGCCCGCGAAAATCTCTACGTGCTGTGGTGAGCAGTAGCCTTCTGCGAGTACCAGACCAAATGTCCATTGCAAGCAATTCCCTACCCAATATTCCCTCGGACACTGGTTACAGTGGGCATGTATTCACTGTTAGCAGCAACTGTTGTAAGGATGGAAACCGATCGTCGTTGGCAACCTGTGTTAGTCGTCTCTGGCCCTTGTCGGTTGGGATCTTTTTATGAGCATTGCTCTTACATGGTTGCAGGTGGTAAACATTCCTTATAGATATGTTGAGTAGTCCACGATGACACGTCAATATATCAGGCAGCGCCATTCACGATATAGGTTTGGGCACGTCCTAATACGATAACTGCTTTGAGATTCTTCAACAATGATTACTGTGCTGTGTTTCGATTAATAAACTTAAAGTTGTGAAATGTAATCTTATATTTTTTCTAGTCTCCATATTTCCATTCAATCTGGTATTTATTTTATGATCTTAGGTCTGGTGATACTTGTTTAGAGCATCAAGACATTCATAGACCGAGATATGACTAAAGACTGTGAGCATCTATGCCTGTTAGTCGTCCGATGCCTGAACTTGATAAACTTCTGTTGCTGTTCTGGAGACCCTTCACATTTGTTATCTACGTGACAAAATTTCTATAGTATGGAATTCTCATTCTTTACCCAGAAAATAATAACAAATGGCGCCGTCGTTTTGTCAACAGAAGCAGTAATTTCAAAGCATATCAAAAGGTGAAGTCAGTATCGATGTGCACGTATACGTTCTCTCCAGCGACTTCCTCCAATTCAAATGAATATAAAACACGTGTCGTGGCCATAACGCCAGAGTGAAAGAAAAATAAGTTGTCTTTGAAAACTTGTCAAGTTATTGCATCGAATACCAGTTGTGCTCCCCACGCTCCGCCTACGAGTTTATGTATCGCATCACTCAGGGGTCCGCTTCTACATGTTAAAGACGCGTGGTTGCTTCACAACGACCCCTCCTACGGCTATTGAGGATTACACGACGAAAATACACTACGGTAGGAGTTTCTGCAAGCGTTCTGCAGCGACAGTCTCTACAGTAGTAATCCCATTACTCTCGAGCACACTCCCTCTTTACTGGTCAGCTACACGGAACAAGTCTAAATAGAACTTCTGTAAACCGCTTAAAATTGAAATGGAGACCTGGTGCTAACATTTCTAGATTTCTACCTTAATGTACGTTATAATTATTTTCTTTCTTTCTACTCATGAGGGAAGGACGGGCTTCTATAGAGCATAGATCTTTTTAGTACAATATACCAGCAAACTGGAAGCAAAGGGTCTCCCAGCTGGGAATAATTCGAAGATATTTGCAGACTCGGCCTTCGCCTGTAACCGAGGATAACTGTCGGAAAACCTTGGTCGGAACAGATAATGGTAGCATATATATGGAAGCAAAAATGGTTCAAATGGCTCTGAGCACTATGGGACTCAACATCTATGGTCATCAGTCCCCTAGAACTTAGAACTACTTAAACCTAACTCACCTAAGGACAGCACACAACACCCAGCCATCACGAGGCAGAGAAAATCCCTGACCCCGCCGGGAATCGAACCCGGGAACCCGGGCGTGGGAAGCGAGAACGCTACCGTACGACCACGAGATGCGGGCTATGGAAGCACTTCTGAGGTTGGTCGAAGACGGTTTAGAACTGTGCAAGGCAGGTGTTTACAAGGTTCCGTGCGAATACGGCAAATCACACAGGGGATGGGCAAAAACATGGAAACACAGAAAACACGGCACTTTAACATCCCTAATATGGTGCGGCTTCCAGTCACCTCGTAATGGGTAAATACAGGTTCGGTATGGTTATCAAGCGAATATTGTAGCGTTGTTCCTGCATAATTGTGGCAAGTTTGACAGGTGACTGTGGTGGCAAGGGGAGGTGCGACAATTCATCCTTGTGCTCAGAAAATCAGTCCTGGACGATGCGAACTGTGAAAACGGAGACCCTGTCGTTTTGGAATGCAGCATCACCATTCGCGAACAACCATTGTACTATAGTGTTAAGCTGATCCGCCAAAGTAGTCACATAATTTTTTCCCTAATGCGACCTTGCAGAGGAATCATGGGACCCATGGAATAACAACATGTGCCTGCCCAAATAATTTCCGAACCACTGTTCTCTTTCACTCTCTGGACGTAAACTCGGATAGAAGTTGGAGACACTGAGAAACAAGACTCGTCTGATCCAATAACGTTCTCTCATTCCTCCACAGAGAGAGGTAATGTGGCTACGGTACCACCTCTTTTTGTTACAGGCATTTGCATTACTGATGAGTAACTTTGGAATACCACTTCGTGATTTCCATAAATCGTTTCAGGCGCATGCCGGGATGGTTCCTTTGAAAGGGCACGGCCGATTTCCTTCCCAATCCTTCCCTAACTCGAGCTTGCACTCCATCTCTAATGACCTCGTTGTCGACGGGACGTTAAACACTAACCACCACCACCACCACCAATTCGCCCTGTAATTCTCTGCCTACGGAGCTCCCTTCGTTTTTATTTTGAGCTGTCAGGGTTCGAGAGTACGAGATTCATTTCTGCGGTGACATCTGCAGCTGTCACCCTCTTATTTTCCGTCACAATCCTCTTCAATGACCGTTCCTCACGATCTCTCAATAGACACGTCCGTCCGCTTTGAGACTTAGCGGATATTGATTTTCAGTTTTCCCTGTATGCGGTGTAAATCTCCTCTAAGGTATTTCTTAAAATACCAGACAACTCGACTGCCTTGACTACAGAAGCACACATCACACGAACACCAACAATTCTCCCAGGTTCGAATTACCTCCGACATAAGGCACACAGTTCTGATACTTGTAACACGTTGACGGCATTGCACAGGGGCCGCTCCTGGTCAAATGCAACTGCGCAAAGTGCAGGAATGGCTAGCATTTGCATTTATGTTTAAACATGCATAACTCGCGGTGTTTCTATATTTTGGTGCATATCAAAACGACGCATACTGTTCAGCCAGTACATCGTGGAACTTTAGGACTATACTCGCCTCCTCCAAGCAAAAATATCCCATATCGTCGAACAACTTTTCTGCTGACCATTCGATGAAATACAATGCAACTGTGATTCATGCGTCGAACTTTGCAACTCCATTATCAATGTATCAGAGGAAACACGACTGTCTGAGGCCATTATGCATCGGGACGGTGGTTTCCAATTAGCTAAACTATGGAATGCAGTTATTGATGAACTTCGCGCTCTGTACAGCCAGTGTCGTTATGCGATTTTACCGTGTATGCGATCTGATATCGATGAGGCTAGTTTTCACTACGGAAAGCGCTCTTAGCGGCGCACACGTTTGCATTAGAAACGCATGTCCTCAAGCAACGCAGGTGCGGCGGCAATTATACGTACGAAGCAATGCGCCTGCGGGGTCTTAAGTAGTGGAGATCAGTGTACTTTCGCCTGTGTTCACCTGAAGATGATCGGCAGACTGTGCAGAAACATCGTGACAGAAAGCTACAGTCATCCGACAGTTTGCCCTGTGGAACTAGTGTGTGTTTGTGTGTGTGTGTGTGTGTGTGTGTGTGTGTGCGTGTGTGTGCGTGTGGTGTGTGTGTGCTTGGGGCGAGGAGGGGGGGGGGGCACGGGTTAGTGTAATATGGGTGTATATGTGTAAGGCCTTAATATTAGTAGTCAGGAGATCTATAACTGGATCTACTCGAACTCTTGAGGTGAATCAAAGTCGGATTCTGTGTGGTAAAGAGCGAAACTGACCCGCTAGGCGCACTAGTGTCGTTACCTGGAGAGTGCAACGTTGCATAGAGAAGATAGCGTCTTCGACTACTAATCAAAACGTATCGGGTCTCGACTTAAAACTTAACCACTTCTTAAATTTTTATAAAATCATCAGAAATGGCGGCCAAAGACTTCGGGAATAAGAAGTCACCCTCGTTCTGCCAACGGCTTTGTCAAAGAGGACGGAGGAGCGGACAGAATTTCAGGGCACCCTCTTGCCCTTGGGGTGGGAAACTGTTGTTAAAAGGAGGAGTAATCAGTAATGCTCAACGATATCAGAAGGCAATGGAAACCACTGCATTAACGATAATACGTAACGTATGTCCACAGGACATGTGAGATTTTTCTTCATAAACAGTCAAGATGATCTCTCAATTGCCAAAAGATTCTGGGTTGATTCCTCATTCGGGACTCCGGTAGGGGGCTGCCTTAAGTAACTGTCGCCCGACATGCGGCCCAACACTTAGGAGTGATGACCTCAGCTGCCATTTCTTTTCTTAGCAGGATCCCTTTGGTTGTAATCCGCGGCACCCTTACAGCCAAGCGGTACATCGACGGTATTCTAAGCCCCGTTTTGTTGACCATCATGAAAAGCTACCAGGGCCTACATTTCGTCAAGGTAATGCCCGCCCGCACACGGAGATAGTTTCTATGCGTGTCTTCGTGCTTGCTAAACCCTACTTTGCCCAGAGAGACCGCCGGATCCCTTCCCAATTGAGGACGTTTGGAGCTTTATGAACAGGGCCCTCTAGCCACCTCCGAATTCTGGCCAACTAACGCCCCAATTGGACAGAATCTGACACAATATGCATCAGTGGAATATCCAGCAACTCTATCAGTGCCAAGCTGAAAACTGCTCACATACGAGATTTGGAACTTTAATAGTGGCAACTATTTATTTACAGCTCTTACAAGATAAATATGTGTTTCAAAGTTTTACTGACCTTCAACGTAGTCACCAGCATTGTTTATAGCCCCTTGTCAGCTGGTCGTAGGTTGTGTTCCAAAAATGAACAGCATAGAGACAGAAGTGATGACACTTTCTGCAGGATCTTACCATCATTTTGCAGGACAATGCTCAAGCACGTATAGTGCAAGCTGTTACTGATTTGTTTGACTGATGGGGTTCCTAAATGCTATACAATCTACTGCACTCCCCTGGCTTACGCCCTCTTGAGTTCAACTCGATTTCTAAACTGAAGGAAACACTTCCGGCATTCGCTTCAGAACTGCTACAAATTCGTTGGGCAATAGACGGCACCGCTCGAACTGTCAACACAACTGACACTGGCACTACGACTTCCACATCGTTGACATCGCTGGCAAGGGGTTATACACAATGCTGGTGACTACTTTGAAGGTCAGTAAAACTTTGAAACACATATCTATTTTGTACGAGCTGCAAATAAATAGTTGCCACTATCAAATTTCCAACCCTCGTATGAGCCGGAGGTGGACCGATGCGTTATTGATTTGTTCAACTCGTGAAGCTCTTTCTCTTAAATAAATCATTTTTTCTCAAATTGTAATCATTTGTTTGTTTGCACATAATCACCACATTTACTGATTTCCTTCCCATTCGCATAATTCCTTCGCGGTGCGTCGATTTCTTTATCTTAGAGAGTACTTGGAAAAGACCGGGAGACACATCATGGTCAGGCACAAGGTGTACCCACGTGCAGGTGTAGACTGAGATCATAACTTAGTAATCATGAAGAGTACACTAAAGTGTATGAGAATCTTCAGAAAGAATCAATGAGGAAGGAAGTGAGATACTGAAGTACTGAGGAATTAGAAGATGCATTTGAAGTCCATCTCAGTAAAGGGCGATCACAGGTGGTGAACAGATAAACACAGGTACAAGTAAGGCAACTAGGAAGAAACCTTTGCTAACAGATGAAGTACTTCAACTGATGGGTAAAAGAAGGAAGTACAAAAATGTTCATGAAAAGACAAGAACACTGTTATATAAATTTCTCACCAATGAAATAAACAGGAAATTAGGGCAGCCAAACCGAAATGGCAGCAAGAAAGGCGTGAAGAAATCGATAAGGAAATGATCGTCGAGAAAACTGACCCATTATACAGAAAGTTCGAAACAGCCTTCAGTTAAATTAAGGCTCTGAGCACTATGGGACTCAACTGCTGAGGTTATTAGTCAGTTAAATTAAGGCCAAAGAAGGTAATATTAAGAGCGTAATGGGAATTCCACTGTTAAATGCGCAAAGGAAAGGGGATAGGTGGAAAGAGTACATGGAAGGCCTATATGACTTGTTTGATGACGTAATAGAAGAAACAGGAGACAACAGGGAAAAGGTGGGGTATGGAAATCAGAATTTAAAAGAGCTGTGAAATACTTGATACTAAACAAAGGGGAAGGGTAGATAACATTCCATCGGAATTTCTAAAATCATTCGGGTAGGTGGCAACCAAACGACCAAGCTGGTGTATAGAATCAATGAGACAGGCGATGTATCAGCGTACTTTCGGGAATATATCATCCATACAATTGCGAATATTTCAGGAGCAGTAAGTGCGATAACTACAACACAATCGGCTTAACAACTCATGCAGCTATGTTGCTGACAACAACAAATTACAGTAGAACTGAAAAGAAAACTGAGGATGTGTTGGATAACGATCAGTTTGGCTTTAGAAAAGGTAAAAGCACCAGACAGGCAGTTCTGACGTTGCGATTGATAATGGAAGTAAAGCTGAAAATAATTCAAGGCATCCTCATAGCATTCGTCTACCTAGGAAATGCTTCTACAATATAATATAGCGGAAGACTTTCGATATTCTGAAAAGGAGTAAGCTCTAGGGAAAGGCGGGTAACATACAATATGTACAAGAACGAAGAGAGAACAATAAGATCAAGAAAGAACTGGTGAAAGAGTGTAAGACAGGAACACAGCCTTCCGCCCATACTGTTCAATTTATACATCAAATGAGCAACAGAAATAAAATGAAGGTTCAAGAGTGGGATTATTATTCAGAGTGAAAGGATATCAATGATAAGATTCACTGATGAATTTGCTACGTGAAGCAGAATTACAGCATCTTTTGGATGTGAGGAACAGCCTATTAAGTACAGGATATGTATTGAGAGTAAACTGGAAAAAGATAAAAGTAACGACACGTATCACAAATGAAAACAGTGAGAAACTTAACATCAGAATTGATGGACACGAAGTATACGAAGTTTAGGAATTCTGTTAACTTGGAAAAATGAATTCTGTTAACTTGGAAACAAAGTTACCCTTGATGGACGAACAAGAACTAGATATAAAGCAGACTAGCACGGGCAAAGTGGGCATCCAGGGCCACGAGAAGTCCACTGGTGTCAAACAATGGTTTTAATTTAAGGAAGAAATTTCTGAGAACATACCTGTGGTGCGCAGCGTTGTATTGTAGTGAATCATGAACACTCGGAACAACAGAACAGAACAAAATCGCTAGTTTCACATGTGATGCTACATAAGAATGTTGAAAATCAAGTGGAGTGATAATATAAGGAATCGTGCCGTTCCCCGTAGAAACGACGAAGGAAGAAACATGTGGAGAATACAGACAAGAAGGAGGGACAGGATGATACGATATGTGTTGAGGCATTAAAGAATAATCTACATGGTACTAGAGGGAAATGTAGAGGGTAAAAACTGTAGCGGAAGGCAGAGATTTGAACATATCCAACAAATAATTGAGGACGAAGGGTGCAAGTGCTACTCTGAAACGAAGAGGTTAACGGAGGTGAGGAAATTGCGAAGCGGAGCATTAAACCGGTGACAATAAGCGGAAAGCCTTGCATCAGAGTTGGAGCAGCATGATTTTTACTACTTGTCGTGTCATTAGCAGCAAGTATCACCACAGTAAGCAAGAACTCGTTTGAAAAATGACAACCTAAAACAAAGAAATTGTCTTAGGTTAACAGCCAAATAAAACGCCGTTTTCAACATTAACGGTGAAACTGATAATATGAGAAAAATTTACGAGTTAAATAGGGCTACACCATGTTAAACAAATTTTTTGAATCGTGTCTCTAGCTCGTCACACTCTTGCACAGCAGTAACGTTGCGTTAGGGAATGACAAACTTAGTTGTCAGCTGCAGAAAATCTGTTGTGAAGATGACCAGTTAGCAGCCGAAACCAAAAACGCAGGTTAGGTCCGCCAATTAATTTTGTGTAATGTTTCAAGATGTGGATGCTTTCCTTGTGTCCTTGTGCATTAGGCAATAGACACACCGTCGACCTTCATGAAACAAGCTGAACTCCAGTTGTGCCACAGGAAAAGCCACGCAGCTACTTTCTGATATTTTATTTCTTCTTTCTATGTAATAATGAATGGCTTTTATGAACTTTAGAGCACCACTCTCTCAAACAGAAACGGGAATAGGTAAATGCATTGAAGATATTAAAGTACTGGTATTGTTTCGTCGATTCAAAAATAATTCATGAATCGGACGTTTAACGTATTTCATATCGCAGTGTGAGGTTGCTTCATTAACTGCAGCTTCTCGTATGTAGCACCGTTTTATTGCTTTGAACATTTAAGAGGTTCTTCCTAACAATATGGACAATAAGCAAATAATGTTTCACTTATTTCTTATGATTCCTTCCTGCAGGAGATATTTTCACATTCGTGTATATGGAATAAACAGTGTAGCAAGAGCTTGAAATGTTTTTGTGGAACAGTCATCGAGGTCATTACTGTACTGATAAGATAGCTTTTTGCCCTTATGTACGAACCGTCGTAATCTAAGGGTACGGGATAAATTCACGTTTCCATCTTGCGTCTTTTGTTCTGCAGTTTATATGTACAAATCTAAAGTATTTTCGGAAGCTGCTACAAGTCGGTTACAGTCTGCTCCTTAAATGAGCTTACCAGTAAAACGATTTCCTGAAAGTATGTCCATGCCGCGGTCCACACGCTCTTTGTTTTCGAAACTCAAGATGCAACTATGAGATTTACGCCTCCTTGCAGAAAAGTACAATGCCCAGAAGGAAATACGGAAATAAAAAAAAACTTCAAGAGTTGAGAGAGTATGTGATGTTATTTCAGTCATTACAAAATCGAGTCTAATATACAAAGACCTTGGCAGTGTAGGCCCACTTATCAGCTTGATGTTGCCCTCCTTCTGGCCTGAAAGCAGGCGCTGATTCAATTGGGATGGGTGTCATAATGCCGTTGTATCCTCTCCCGACCCAAGATGGCTCACAACTGATGTAATTGATCGTTAATATTCTGGATACTCGAACAGGGACGGCATTGACGTTGGAGCTGGTCCGACATATGACCGGCCGGGGGCAGATAAATTATGTTATCAAAAGTATCCTGACATCTGGCTGAAAATGACTTAAAATTTCGTGGCGACCTCCATCGCTAATGCTGGAATTCAATATGGTGTTGGCCCACCATTAGCCTTGATGACAGCTACCACTCTCGCAGGCATACGTTCAGTCAGGTACTGGAAGGTTTCTTGGGGAATGGCAGCCCATTCTTCACGGAGTCCTACACTGAGGAGAGGTATCGATGTCGGTAGGTGAGGCCTGCCACGAAGTCCGTGTTGCAAAACATCCCAAACGTGTTCTGTATGATTCAGGCCAGTCCATTACAGGGATGTTATTGTCGTGTAACCACTCCGCCACAGGCCGTGCGTTATGAATAGGTGCTGGATCTTGTTGAAAGATGCAATCGCCATCCCCGAATTGCTCTTCAACAGTGGGAAGCAAGAATGTGCTTAAAACATCAACGTAGGCCTGTGCTGTTATGGTGCCACGCAAAGCAACAAGAGGTGCAAGACCCTCCATGAAAAATACGACCTCACCATAACGTCACCGCCTCAGAATTTTACTGTTGTCGCGGTCATGGCTCATGAAGTTCATCGAACATTCGCCATACCCACACCCTGCCATCGGATCGCCACGTTGTGTACCGTGATTCGTCACTCCACATAACGTTTTTCCACTGTTCAATCGTCCATTGTTTACGCTCCTTGCACAAAGCGAGGCGTCATTTGGCATTTACCGGCGTGATGTGTGGCTATGAGCAGCCGCTCGATCATGAAACCCAAGTTTTCTCACCTCCCGCCTAACTGTCATAATACTTGCAGTGGGTCCTGATGCAGTTTGGATGGTGTAGACAGATGTCTGCCTAATACACATTACGACCCTCTTCAACTATCGGCGGTCTTTGTCAGTCAACAGACGAGATGCGCCTGTACGCTTTTGTGCTGTACGTGTCCCTTCACGTTTCTACCTCACTATCACATCGAAAACAGTGGACCTAGGGATGTTTATGAGTGTGGAAATCTCGTCTACAGACTTATGACACAAGTGACACTCAATCACCTGACCACGTTCCAAGTCCGTGAGTTCCGCAGATCGTCCCATTTTGCTCTCTCACGATGTGTAATGACTACTGAGGTCGCTGCTATGGAGTACCTGGCAGTAGGCGCCAGCACAATGCACCTAATATGAAAAACGTATGTTTTTAGGGGTGCCCGGATACTTTTGATCACATAGTGTGTGGGGATCTTGGTGGACATGGGGGTAGGGGAAGCTGGATCACAGTGATCACCATACGCACTTAACATTTTTTTTTTCAGGTACAGTAAGTTCAAAAGAAAGCTGAAACAAATTCCAGGAGTGTCTCTAATTTTTGCCTTTTCCCTCACACTAGTAGTTTTGGGACAAATGCTGGGTAAGTACAGATCTGCCTCTTGTGCGCACTGTGTCCCACCCAGGGTCAGAGTGAGCAGTTTATTGGGGCACTATGAGCACATATTTGGGAAGCTAAATTACTGACATAATTTTTTTTCATAAATAACACATTTATTTCATTACTAGACATATATTTTCACTTTTTTACCGGACAGTATAACGTCACCAAGAGACTGGAAAAGTTTCACAACGCTTAGTGCCTCCAACAGGCTTTGAGAGTTTACACAATGTCACTAAAGCGGATGTCACTTTTTCTGGATTGTTCCATAAGGAGATGGTTTTAGGTTTTATGTAGTTTCTCCAGGTACGAAAATTCTGTGATTTTTTTTTCATCTTCTGCGTCACCCAACTCAACTTGCATTTTTGCGTCAGAGTCATCACTTCCAAAAACGAGCTGCGTTTTGGCACTGGTTGTTCGCTTCACAGAAACGATATCTTTTGCATTTCCATTTTTTTTTCTTCTACTTTTGTTCTACAAGTTTTTGTTTTTCTGGGATGATTGTCGAGATTCGTGATTTGACTCTTTCCCTTCTGGCAGTTGAACTTTTCTTTGGAGGTGCCTTTGGGAATAGACTATATCGTGAGTTGTTGCACAGAAGCATGATGCGCTGCTGCCTGGAGGGCCGAGTGCAGCATTTTTTGCAATTTCCTGGATTCATCGAAGGCTGATAAAACACTTACATTATCACCTTTATCATTAATTGCATCCTAGTTCTCTTTTCCATCTTCTTCAATTGGTCCATGCTGCGTTACAGAAGCAACAGGAAATCTTCCTCTGTAAAAGTATCTCTCTTAGGAGAGTAGATGACTGTGCACTGGAATCCTGAAGCGATATTGGATGTTGTGAATGCCACTGGATATGCTCTTCCAAAAACTGCTTAAAATTTTTTGAGTGTCATAGTCTTTCCACGGTAATGGTCACAAAGTTGTCTTAAGCACTGTAATAAAACCTCTTAAAAGAACCATAAACAGTTCTCTCTACAGATTGTAGTTCGTGGCTACAATGCGGTGGGAGAGTCAGAATTATGTCACCCTTCTGTTTTGTTACGTCAATACAATCCATATTGATATAGCTTCCGTGATTGTCATAAATCTACAA
Organism: Schistocerca nitens; assembly: GCF_023898315.1. Classification (NCBI taxonomy): domain Eukaryota; kingdom Metazoa; phylum Arthropoda; class Insecta; order Orthoptera; family Acrididae; genus Schistocerca; species Schistocerca nitens. The sequence goes on from NC_064621.1 coordinate 504,384,589, forward strand.
AACTGTGTTGTTAGGCGATGCGCGTGAATATTTAACAAAATGGTTCATGGAAATTTTTCTCTGTCAACCAACCTGACCCTTAAGCTGACCCTAGTGTTTGTGGTGGTGCACCATATAGCATGGGCTACGAAATCTACTGAATATTGTTCCATCTGGAATGGAATTCCCCATTTACGCAAGAAGTCAGGGTAACAAGTTGGCCACGTTCAGCAGATTTGCAAAACTACAGCTGGTTTTGTCCTTTTGGAGCAATGATTTTTGCCGGTGTCTGCAAGCTAGTCACCCAAGTCCGATCAAAACTGTATGGGGACTCAGAGCCATATGGGTGACGCTTGAAGATCTCCACCAGTTTCCCAAAGAACATTCCCACATTGTGAGGTTTGAAGCTTGTTGCTCTTGATAATGACGTAGTCTACGGCTTCCTCTAGCTCAGTGTGTCATTTCTTTTCAGAAATTCCTGGCACCAATCTGAACCAGCAAGTTTGTCTCCCAGTTTTCTGGGATTCTGTTAAAATTGCTGGCTGCTGTGTCATATGCCAGCTTAGCAAGCTGCGTAGTGGTGATGCAACACAGCACATTAGCTGATACTTCAACATACATAAAAGTTTTTCGTGTTCCAATGTGAATACTTGTCAGCAATTATAATTTGGATAAAATCGAACATCTTTAAAGACTGGTACAGCCTTCGCTTTGTTCACATATCTGGAAAAATAAATTTGTAAATTAGTACAGTATTTAGAGCCAAAGAAACTGGTACACCTGCCTAATATAGTGTAGGGCACCCACGAGCACGCAGAAATGCCGCAACACGACGTGGCATGGACTCGAATAATGTCTGAATTAGTGCTGGAGGGAACTGACACCATGGATCCTGCAGGGCTATTCATAAACATGTAGAGTGCGGTGCAGGTGATCAGACAGGATGCTTACGTACGTGTCATGTGACAGAGTCGTATCTAGACGTATCAGTGGTCCCATATCACTCCAACTGCACACACTTCACGCCATTTCAGAGCTTCCGTCAGCATGAACAGTCTTCTGCTGAAATGCAGTGTCCATGGATTCATGAGATAGTCTCCGCACCCATACACGTCCATCCGCTCGAGACTCGTCCGACCAGGCATGTTTCCAGTCATCAACAGTCCAACAGTCTAATGTCGGTGTTGAAGTTCCCAGGAAAGGCTTAAAGCTTTGTGTCGTGCAGTCATAAAGGGTACACCAGTGGGCCTTCGGCTCCGACAGCCCACATGATGTTTCATTGAATAGGTCACACGCTGACACTTGTTTATGGATCAGCACTGAAATATGCAGAAATCTGCGGAAGTGTTGCACTTCTGTCACTTTGAACGATTATCTTCAGTCGTCGTTGGTTCCGTTCTTGCAGGATATTTTTCCGGCCGCAGCGATGTCGGAGATATCATGTTTTACCGTATTTCTGATATTCACGGTACACACGTGAAATGGTCGTACTGGAAAATCTCCACTTTATCGCTACCTCGGAGATGCTGTGTCCCATGGCTCGTGCGCTGACTGTAACACCACGTTCAAATCCACTTAAACCTTGATAACCTGCCATTTTAGCAGCAGTAACCGATGTAACAAATGCGCCAGACACTTGTTGTGTTATATAGACGTTGCCGACCGCAGCGCCGTATGCTGCCTGTTTAGATATTTCTGTATTTGCGTATACCAGTTTCTTTGGCGCTTCAGTGCAAATCTTTCATACTGTACTTTTTGAAAGACATCATGTTTACTCCAGTGACTGTTAAACTTTTTGTTTCCACTATTGCAATTTCGGCCTTAGGCCATTATCAAGTGCAGACGTTTTGGATTTAAGCCATGTCAACTTTATACATTCGTATATAACAGCAAATGACAACGAAATATAAATGTGTCAGCGTGTATAAAGTTGACATGGCTTAAAGCCAAACCATCTGCACTCGATAATGGCCTAAGGTCGAAATTGCAATAGTGGAAATAAAAAGTTTAAGAATCTCTGACGTAATCATGATGTCTTTATAAAATATTACATGACTCTGAATCCCAGTTATGAATAGTTTCGTACTGTAGCTTCAAATGTGGCCATAGATAAATTATGTTACAGAACAGTGCAAGCTTCGGTCTAAGAATTTTGCATTCTTTAGATGTTGCAAGCACAGCATAAGCATCTTTTAATATAGCTTGTAAAGCTTCTTTCATCCAATGTTCAAGTATCATATTGATATTAGTTTTCCTTTTTTTATTCTGAGCCATGTTTCTTGAAACATGAGAGATGAAAGAGGATAAGACCACATCGCAATAATAGCGGGAAAATCCGTGCAGTATGGCCACTGTGCCTCTAGCATCAATCGCCCACTGTGGCCCATTCGTAAAACATGCAAAGTGTGCTACATATTAAAATTACAAGCTCATATATAATCAATTTCAGTGCTTCAATATCGTTTCTAAACTTACTTACGTCTGTCAGACAAACTACAATCAATGGCATTCCCGGATTAAGCCTCTACACTGCAGTATCAGTGACATAGTTTTCGATAAGATATACCGTGTCAAATGAGATAGCTTGATCATATGTACATGGCGCCTAAAACAAAAATCTTAAATTTGTTCATGTTCCATGTAATTGGTTGAGGTCCGTGACCGAGTTCTTCTCCTTATTATTATTCTTTCAACGTGGTCTTGGCCATAGGCCTGTGCCGTGTTCTAAGTATCCAGCCATGTTTTTCTTGGTTTCCTTACGGATCTTATACCTATAGGTCAGAGATTGAAGGCTTGGTTTTGTAGTCTTGAATCTGTCATTCTTTGTAGATATTCTGGACACCTTTGTTGATTACACTTGATCTTCCCATTTATAGCACATATTCCAAGCTTAGTCTATCTAATCTTGTACATCCCTTAACTCCTCTCAGAAATTTCATTTCTGCCGTTTGGGTTCAACTTTCTTTCTTCTTTGTAGTTGTCCAAGTTTCACTTGCAAATAGCAATGTAGGGGCAGCCATTACGTAACAAAATTGATTTTTGTATCTTTTCTCATTTTCTTCTTCTTTCGTTTCACCCTCTTCGGGGTACGCTGGATCAATCATTTCTTTGTGCGTTGTTCTTTTCTTAGGGCCCAGTATTTCCTCATTCTTTCTGACTTTCTTCCGAGTTAAAGAGTTTGGACTTTCGTGTAGATTTGTCTTGGAACTTTATGTTTTCATCTTTAGTAATTAATTTAGCTGTTCGATCGATAAGTGAATTTTCTGAAATCTTTTATTGTAGTAGGTCTTTCTCAGTTTCTTTAAACCAGTTGGGTTTCGTTTTGCGGTTACGGAAAAAGTCAAATATTTGTTTGGTTAATCTGTTGGAATTCATTCTGAAAAGATGACCACAAAAAGTTATCCTCCTTTTTCGCATAGTATCTGAAAGTTTTTCAATTTACACATAGAGAGTTTCATTTTTGATGTATATAATCTTATTTTCTTCGAATTTTGGTCCAATGATTTTTCTTAAAATTTTTCTTTCCTTTAGCTCGAGTTTCTCCATTTGGCCTTTTAAATTCATGTTTAGTGTTTCTTCTGCTTCTCGCTTAATCGCTTTATTACTTAAAGTTCTATTGATTGTTGCGCATATGATTTGATATTTCTGCATTTTGTTCGATAGCTCTGTCGAACGTCGGGTTTTATGGACGTCTTACATGAAGTAATTAGAACAGCACTTGTATTTTAATTGTGGTAAGAGATCGCCTACAAGTTATTTAGAACATTGAGCAATGAGGATGACGTTACTAATCGACAGTAATAAATGCAAAGGATAACTTGCAGTCAGAATACGGCACGATGTTTTTGCTGAGAAACCGCAGGAAACGAAGAGAGGCATTGTGAACTAGCGGCCCACTCCGTAGTGGGTGGCGTGGACGGAACAGCGCTTTTCCAAGGGCTTCCTCAGTGCGATGTCGTTGGGGGCGGCCGCGTTCCGGACTCAAAGGCAGAGCTGGGTACACAGTCCTTCCGGCTGAAAACCATCTCTAGGAAGTGCGAGTATACGTTTATATGGACTCGGGCCGTGAGAGTTTATGGAAGGTGGAGTGCTTAGCAAAGCCTGTTGCGGCGAAACGGCTCCACCCCAGCCATAATCTGACGTCCACACCTTTTTTATTATTTAAAAAAAAACAGCCGTTAGCTCTTCTGAAAAATTAGACACTAGCGGGAGTTTCGCTGGAAATTCGGATGGCTGTATGACTCGAAGTAGGAAGGGGCACTCGTTTAGAGACGAGCCCTGTGATTGGACAGGGAAGTGTGCTCGTTCTGCTGTTCTTTTGCAGCAGCGGAGTTGTTGATTTTTTTTTTATTTTTTTTTTATTTTTATAAAGGACAGTCGGGTCTGAGCCTTTTCCGTGAGTGGCCATCTTTTGCACAATATAGAGGCGCCTATACTCCGATTTTTACTATCAAGTAGATGTACCAGCGCGTCTCTGTGAGCTGTATATTCGTCACTCTGTAATCAGGGTCAGGAAATTAGGAAGCTCTAAGAACATTCGGACTCTTTATTCTAGCGCGCTTGTAGCGAGACTATATCTGGCCAGTTGGCAAGCAGCTGAACTCAGTCGTACACGGTACGATACCAGAGCAGTTCACAGAGAGGAGTGTTTCGGACAATATTAGTCCAAGTAAGTAGGCAGGTTTGACAGCTGCAGCGAGCGTCTACTGATGGTGAGGGAGCCGCAGTCAGATAGTCAGCAGCAGTGGCTATCAGTGTCGTTTTGGACATGGTGATACCGGAGCTCGGCAGAATACATGGCCTTAATTCAGTAATTACATTGAGTTCTGTGCCATTGCGCTGTATTCAAAAGCCGTCAGATTCATTTGGGAGTTGGTTTATTTCCTTGCTATAACTCGTCGGCATTTTTTTTGTTTTTTATTGTTGTTTTTTTTCGTCAGTATTTAGTCATATCACGCTGAGTTTCTGAGAGGGCGCCACCGAACAAGCGCGCGCTAGTGACCTCAGCTGGAGAGCAACGTGTTGTGTCTGACTTCCACTCACAAGTGTGTATTCTAATTACCAGCCGGCAGGAGCGGCCGAACGGTTCTAGGCGCTACAGTCTGGAACCGCGCGACCGCTACGGTCACAGGTTCGAATCGTGCCTCGGGCATGGTTTGTGTGTGATGTCCTTAGGTTAGTTAGGTTTAAGTAGTTCTAAGTTCTAGGGGACTGATGACCACAGCAGTTAAGTCCCATAGTGCTCAGAGCCATCTAATTACCACATGACGGACATGAACCTGACGCATAGACTTGCAGATTCCTATGACCAGAAGCCAGACGTTTGTATGGTGGAAGATTTCCTAATAAACATTGCCGAACAATAGGACCTTTCAAAAGACCAGTCTCTTTTGAGAAAAGGTCATTTTATTGTGGGGGACCAAACAGTATTGGAACATCTGATTTAGAAAATCCAGTACTTCATCATTTTCAGGACAGTAATGTCAGCAGTACCAGAGAAATAGCAGAAACTGAGAATGAGTCATTTGACAGTGTGGAGAGAGCAACTCCTTTATGCATACCATGCTCAGAGAGTGCAAGGCATTTTTGAGACAGATTTTCAATCCAGAAAACCTTCGTACATGGTTACTGGGGATGTGCATTCAGGGCAAATACTCTGCAAACCATCCTATTCACTGATGAGACAAAGTTTAACAGAAAACTGGCGTAGAATTTCCACAAGACCCATGTATGGTTGGATAAGAATCTCTTTGCACTTTTGAAAAGAAGACATAAACACAATTTATCCTAATGTATGGGCAGGCATTACTGGAGACAGATTGAGGGGATATTTTATGTTTGGTGGAACCTTGACACGAGCATCAGACAGTCACATTTTGATGGAAAATTTGAATGTTCTGCTGGAAGACGTCACACTACACTTACACTTACACCTGGATGCACGATGGGACACCACCTCATTTTGCTCTGCAGCCAAGAACAATTCTCAATCATCGTTTTCCAAATAGATGAATAGGTCAACGACAGCAACATCGTGGCCTGCTCGATGTCCTGATGGCAGTCTACTGGATTTTTATTTTTGGAGAAATTTAAAGAGCATGGTGTATTCAAGACCTATTAAGAACGTTGACATTCTTCGCAAACATGTTCAAGAATGATTCCAACAGGCACAGCAGACGTCTGAAATATGGGAGCGAGTAATTCAATCCATGACGCGGCGTTTAGGAGCTTGTGTTAGAGTTAAAGATAGACAATTTGATAATTTCGTTTAGCCGTCAGAAGACAACATTTGGAAACAAAAGATACCTGTAGAACCAAGCTGGAAATTTGAAAGAAAAAGAAAAAAATCAAACATGTAACAACAAAAAACTGTCCATGACTAAGAAAATAAAAAACTGACGATATGTATATCTGAACCTTGTTGCTTCTGATTCAGTCCTTTGTCCATTTCCAGAAGGTTTCTCATATCTTTTTTAACACTCTAGATATGAATTTCGTTTCTGTTTGTGTATTCCTGAACATTTATATCTCGCCGCCGGGAGAAAGTCTATTTACTTGACGCAATTGACGTGACTTTCACGTCGATAATAATGGAATGATTAAGGCAAACGCAATACAGAGTCCCTGAGCGGAGATAAATCCCCGCCCTGGCCGGGAATCGAACCAGGGACATTTCGGTTGGCATCCACCCACGCTCACCAATATGTTTGTAGAAGTTCCCTACAGGTGAATAAACCTACGCTCAGTACTCCATAAGGGCACTAGGCACCCATTCCATGACACAGAAAATAATATCCAAATGTTACTTAAAATGAATAAGAGACGTCAAATGGAATCACATGAAGCACTTGAAAGAAGAAAAAAAGAAAACTATGGAAAGAAGTTGCTGAATGACAGGATGTAAATTAAAATTGTAGGTCTCTTTGAAAATTTCTCCAATGTTGAATACGTACTTGTTTCATTAGTAGTAAAGACTTGGGGCAAACTTGTCCAGAAACAGCAAAGATAGTGAGTGAGTGCCTGACCCCATTAAAAATCTTTTTAATTAAATAAATGAAGAAAAAATGCATGTACAGAAATAGCTGTATCCAATGTATAGGTATTTTCTTAGCAGTTGCAGCATCTTAGGCATGGGAAAGCCACAGTGACTGTCCAGAATAGCGCCTACCGAAAAGAAAGAGAAAATAAAATTAATTCTTCAATTTCAATCAAAATTCAGACTCCTGATAAAATTCCGACTAAGTTGATACTGAACTCAGACTGTTAAATTGAGTAATTAACAGGTCGTCAAACTTAATTACCCTTTTATACTATTAAATTAATTTTCACAGCCAGTAGACAGCAAGGATGTCTACGTAGAGAACTATATCGATTGGAGAGAGGGGAGGGAGCGGGGTAAATTGACATTCCAAATTTCATTAATATAGAAAACGATTAAGATGGCGAATTCCAGCAAAGCCCCCTGGCCATCGTTGAAGCCGTGCGGTGGCGAAGGCATACCAGTTCCACTTCTCGTTCTGAGAATTCGCGAACAAGCGTGTGTCCCAGCTTGGGCGTCAAAGGACGGTGCCACCTGTTTAGACCGAGGCTGCGGAAGCGCTTCCACCTCCAACCCTTGTTATGTTAGCTACGGGAAACTATTTGTTAACCGCATACGCACACGACTGTGCAGCGTCAGAGGTTACAAGTACTACGTGAGCCTCTCTCCAACCCATTCGCTGGCATTTCCTGAACGACTCTACACGGCAAGAGTCATCGTGCGGCAGTTACTGTCATTTTGTTGCAAGCGTTGCATTCCATTTCTTTCCGCGCTACCTTGTGCTTAGTCACCCGCTACCTGTTCATCACAGATTTGCGTTAATGAGAGCGCTGCATTCACTGCGGTTGCCACTGTGCCATCGTGTCAGCTCTGCCGCGAGATATCGGTACTGCAAATTCACGTAACTTAATGGGGTAAGCTTTATCGTCTGATCCCTGTTTTCTGCAACAGCATTCATTACCCATGGCTGTCGCCTTACATTATTGTACCTCACGCTGAGCTATTTTCTGCTCTCTCTCTGCCGGCCGCTGTGGCCAAGCAGTTCTAGACGTTTCAGTCGGGACCGCGCTGCTGCTACGGTCGTAGGTTCGTAGGTTCGAATTCTGCCTCAGGCATGGATGTGTGTGATGAGCTCAGATGTTAAGTCCCATAATGCTTAGAACCATTTGAACCATTTGCTCTCTCTCTCTCTCTCTCTCTCTCTCTCTCTCTAGAGACTGGATTTTGTTCCGTTGGTGTAAATATTTATGGAACGTTTAGTAAAATCTGATTTTTCCTACAGCAAGTCAATTGCTCGCCAAGACCTGTTATTTGTGAGCGACACATTAAGGAAGGAAGAATTGTGATAGGACTACCTCGTATTTATGTGTTAATTTCTAAATATATGATATTATACCAGAATATATTGACTTTCATTGATCTGTAGCTTCCTTGATGCCCGTATCTATTTAATTAATTCATTACTAGGGAACGAAACAGCTGTACTAGGAGAGGGAAAAAAAGGCTCTGAGCACTATGCGACTTAACTTCTGAGGTCATCAGTCGCCTAGAACTTAGAACTAATTAAACCTAACTAACCTAAGGACATCACACACATCCATGCCCGAGGCTGGATTCGAACCTGCGACCGTAGCGGTTGCTCGGCTCCAGACTGTAGTGCCTGGAACAGCACGGCCACTCCGGCCGGCCTAGGAGAGGAAGTCCGACGCCTGGGACCGTAGGTCAACAGATGAATGACCTGATAGCGAACAATGGCAGTTAACATAACTCTGAAGACCACTTACCTACTACTAGTCTGAGAAATAATGGACCAGCTACAAGCCTGGCCCCTCCTCTATAAACATCTGTATGAGGAGAAGTGGTCTGGTGTTGAGTTCGTTCTTGTGGACTGCGCACCATATACAGAATGTAATATAATACCCTTTACAGTCTTTCAGGACGCGTAGTCTGGACCAAGACGATTAAGTTTAGTGTAGGAGCTTATGCCCGGAAACTCACAGTTTACCCGCTACACCCAAAACACCACAACACACGTTCAGATTTACCGCATTTTCGGCGTCACTGACTATAGAGTATAACGTTCGTTATTCACTGATCACCTGATGACCCATGCCCACTATAGGTTTTTCTACAAGTCATTCAGTTGTGTTGGTATGTGTCACATGGAATCCTTGATTGAGGAGAGATCCGTGACATCAGAGGAGGACCTAATGGCGCGGCTTATGGATGCGACGGATGCTGAAGGACCAGGGATTGGCGATTGTGTGTACCTGGACATGTGCGTTGACTTCGACGGTCGTCATATCGCGTACTGCCTGTAACGGTAGCCAGACGACGAGCAGTAGCAGTCAAAGAGCAAAGTATGTTCTGGTATTTTGCGTGTAACAGGAAAAAGTTTCCAGACATGAGTTCCTATGCTAAACTTGACGGTCTTGGTTGCCATTACAAGTCCTGAAAATCTGTAAAAGTAAAGAAAAAGTATGTCTCAGATTATTTAAATAATAGAAAGCAAAGAATGGTGCACACTAATACACTGAAGAGCCAAAGAAACTGGTACACTTACCTAATATCGTGTAGGGTCCCCGCGAACACGCAGGAGTGTCGCAACACGACGTGGCATGGACTGGACTAAGGTTTGAAGTGGTGCTGGAGGGAAATGACACCATGAATCCTGCAGTGCTATCCACAAATCGTAAAGAGTACGAGGGGGTGGAGATCTCTTCTGAACAGCACGTTGCAAGGCATCCCAGATATGCTCAATAATGATCATGTCTGGAGAGCCTGGTGGCCAAGGCAAGTGTTTAAACTCATCCGTGAGTTCCCGGAGCCACTCTATAGCAATTCTGGACGTGTGGAGGGTCGCAGTGTCCACCTGGAATTGTCCAAGTCCGTCGGAATACATAATCGACATGAATGGATGCTGGTAATCAGACAAGATGCTTACGTACGTGTCACTTGTCAGAGTCGTATCTAGACGTATCAGGGTTTCTGTATCACTCCTGCTGCACATGCCCCACTCCATTAAAGACCCTCCACCAGCTTGAACAGTGACATGCTGACATGCAGGGTCCATGGATTCATGAGGTTGTCTCAATACCCGTACATGTATATCCACTCGGTACAATTTGAAACGAGGCTCGTCCGACCATGCAACATGTTTACAGTCATCAATAGTACAATGTCGGTGTTGACAGGCCCAGGCAAGTCGTAAAGCTTGGTGTCGCGCTGTCATTAAGGGTAGACCAGTGGGCATTCGGCCCCGAAAGGCCATATCGATGATGTTTCGTTGAATGGTTTGCACGCTGGCGCTTGCTGATGGGCCAGCATTGAAATCTGCAGCAGTTTTCAGAAGGGTTGCATTTCTGTCACGTTGAAAGATTCTCTACAGTCGTCGTTGATCCCGTTCTTGGAGGGTGTTTTTCCGGCCGCAGCGATGTCGGAGATATGATGTATTACGTGATTCCTGATATCCACGGTACACTCATGAAATGGCCATACGGAAAAATCCCCATTTTATGGCTATTTCGGAGATACTGTGTCCCATCCCTCGTGCGCTGACTATAACACCATGCTCAAACACACTTCAATCTTGATAACCTGCCACTGTAGCAGCAGTAACCGATATTACAACTGCACCGGACACTTGTTCTCTTATATACACTCCTGGAAATGGAAAAAAGAACACATTGACATCGGTGTGTCAGACCCACCATACTTGCTCCGGACACTGCGAGAGGGCTGTACAAGCAATGATCACACGCACGGCACAGCGGACACACCAGGAACCGCGGTGTTGGCCGTCGAATGGCGCTAGCTGCGCAGCATTTGTGCACCGCCGCCGTCAGTGTCAGCCAGTTTGCCGTGGCATACGGAGCTCCATCGCAGTCTTTAACACTGGTAGCATGCCGCGACAGCGTGGACGTGAACCGTATGTGCAGTTGACGGACTTTGAGCGAGGGCGTATAGTGGGCATGCGGGAGGCCGGGTGGACGTACCGCCGATTTGCTCAACACGTGGGGCGTGAGGTCTCCACAGTACATCGATGTTGTCGCCAGTGGTCGGCGGAAGGTGCACGTGCCCGTCGACCTGGGACCGGACCGCAGCGACGCACAGATGCACGCCATGACCGTAGGATCCTACGCAGTGCCGTAGGGGACCGCACCGCCACTTCCCAGCAAACTAGGGACACTGTTGCTCCTGGGGTATCGGCGAGGACCATTCGCAACCGTCTCCATGAAGCTGGGCTACGGTCCCGCACACAGTTAGGCCGTCTTCCGCTCACGCCCCAACATCGTGCAGCCCGCCTCCAGTGGTGTCGCGACAGGCGTGGTTGGTTGGTTGGTTTTGGGGAAGGAGACCAGACAGCGTGGTCATCGGTCTTATCGGATTAGGGAAGGATGGGGAAGGAAGTCGGCCGTGCCCTTTCAGAGGAACCATCCCGGCATTTGCCTGGAGTGATTTAGGGAAATCACGGAAAACCTAAATCAGGATGGCCGGACGCGGGATTGAACCGTCGTCCTCCCGAATGCGAGTCCAGTGTCTTACCACTGCGCCACCTCGCTCGGTGCGACAGGCGTGAATGGAGGGACGAATGGAGACGTGTCGTCTTCAGCGATGAGAGTCGCTTCTGCCTTGGTGCCAATGATGGTCGTATGCGTGTTTGGCGCCGTGCAGGTGAGCGCCACAATCAGGACTGCATACGACCGAGGCACACAGGGCCAACTCCCGGCATCATGGTGTGGGGAGCGATCTCCTACACTGGCCGTACACCACTGGTGATCGTCGAGGGGACACTGAATAGTGCACGGTACATCCAAACCGTCATCGAACCCATCGTTCTACCATTCCTAGACCGGCAAGGGAACTTGCTGTTCCAACAGGACAATGCACGTCCGCATGTATCCCGTGCCACCCAACGTGCTCTAGAAGGTGTAAGTCAACTACCCTGGCCAGCAAGATCTCCGGATCTGTCCCCCATTGAGCATGTTTGGGACTGGATGAAGCGTCGTCTCACGCGGTCTGCACGTCCAGCACGAACGCTGGTCCAACTGAGGCGCCAGGTGGAAATGGCATGGCAAGCCGTTCCACAGGACTACATCCAGCATCTCTACGATCGTCTCCATGGGAGAATAGCAGCCTGCATTGCTGCGAAAGGTGGATATACACTGTACTAGTGCCGACATTGTGCATGCTCTGTTACCTGTGTCTATGTGCCTGTGGTTCTGTCAGTGTGATCATGTGATGTATCTGACCCCAGGAATGTGTCAATAAAGTTTCCCCTTCCTGGGACAATGAATTCACGGTGTTCTTATTTCAATTTCCAGGAGTGTAGGTATTGCTTACCGCAGCACCGTATTCTGCCTGTTTACATGTCTCTGTATTTGAATACGCATGTATATACCAGTTTCTTTGTGGCTTCAGTGTATAAAGTAATCCTATTTTATGGATAACTAACAACATTTTAGCCCGCATCTCGTGGTCGTGCGGTAGCGTTCTTTGCTTCCCAAGCCCGGGTTCCCGGGTTCGATTCCCGGCGGGGTCAGGGATTTTCTCTGCCTCGTGATGGCTGGGTGTTGTGTGGTGTCCTTAGGTTAGTTAGGTTTAAGTAGTTCTAAGTTCTAGGGGACTGATGACCATAGCTGTTAAGTCCCATAGTGCTCAGAGCCATTTGAACAACATTTTAGAATATAACCTCACTGGCGCACCAAGCAAAACATTCTTTCGCTCTCCGCAAAAATACGTAATATAACAACTCATGTATAAACAGAGGTATCATTCGGAGATTGCGGTGCCACACAAAAGTTGGCAACGTGTATCGATGCCACTGACATTAGCGAGGGCTCGCTGCAATCCGCAACAGCCAGTGGGAGACTTCCAGAAGACACGCCCTCCCTTTCAGTATAGCAGTGCCCTTTTGCTGACGTCAAGACAGTTTCGAGTATGCAAGAGCTCAGCCTAGTTCGATACCTCAGATACAGCAGTCAACATCGTCATGCAGTACAGTGACAAGCAAAGTTTCTGATTAAATGTACTTTCATAAATGCTGTAATTTGTACTGCAATTGAACTGTTTGTTAATCTGCGCGTCATGTCCTGCTTTCATAGTCAATGACTGTTTTCAAGTATCAAGTTATCCTGTGGTAATTATCAGTATCAGAGTTAAGTAAATCTTTTATTCATTTATGTAATAAACTGAACTAATATTTCATATGTTCTAGTTTGGTGAGCAATCAAGTAACACACGGCTATGGCTGGGCGTAAGTAGATTCGTTTCACGGTCAAGCAGCTGGATGTTCAATTACAAATTCCGACACGTTGACATCATATTAACACGTTGACATGAAAATCTTAGGTTCATTGTGTTGGTGGGAAGAATATTAAACCATTAAACCATTTTCTCTTCAAATTGGTCTCAAAAAAAAGAGAAGAACACTGAAGGACCGAGCGTTTTAGTAGAATACCACCTTTGTTGACGGCAACATCTAAATAACTTGGACTGCTTATCGTGATCATGCATCAGCCTTTTAAATGGCCCCACAGAGTGTACTGTAGCCCTCCCCTCTGTCCAAAGAGAGCATGTGACATGGGTTCGAACCTTTGAAGCAGCCAGCAGCTGCGTCACGCGTGAAACTTCCAGACAAGCCAAAGTGGCCCGCGTCGTGTTGTATATTTAAGAGCCATCAGTAACACACAGAGTTGGACTAACAGCAGTATATTTTCCACTCCGATTCACGAAAATAGTGTCCACGGTATGATAAAATAAGACAGTTATTTCCAAACCTCTCTCACCAGTACCATCAGTGCAGCAATACTCTCTTAATCACATCTGTGTTAGAGATTGTACAGTTTCCTCGGGAACTCATAGTTTTTCGTTTGTTACCGATCGTTTCATACCAGACTACATAAAAATAATACTATCTTCATCACAACTTCGTACTGTGGGATCTACAGTGCAGTACGTTAAAACAAATGTAATACTACGTTGATCAGACTGTGCTCATGAGAGCGCAACGCGAGATTAAACATGATAGGAGCCTGAGAATGCGCTGTCCAGAGAAATCGGCGGTAGCTGAGCATGCATCGAAAATTGGACATAAATTGCATTCAACGACACCTCAAACATCATGCGGGCTAAATGTTTCTGGGATAGCATAATAAAAGAAGCTATAGAAATCAAAACATCTAATAACACTATCAATAAATATGGCGATTTTCATCGGAGTCCGGCGAAGCACCTGACCACTACGAGATTAAAGCGGATGCGGCAGACGAGGAACGAAAACATTGCCTTGTACAGGAACATCGCAGCTGTCAGCACAGTTATAAAATCTCTGTTGATCCATTGGGGATAAGGGACGGGGCCGATCAAATATTTAAAACGGGAGATCGCCAAACAACCGTACATTTTGAGATGGTTCATTTAGACAACCAGTTTCAGCATCTCAATTATGCCGTCTTCAGACCCGTATGCACTCCATGTTATAACAATCAAATATAACGATACTTGCAGAATGAGATTTTCACTCTGCAGTGGAGTGTGCGTTCATCTGAAACTCCCTGACAGATTAAAACTGTGTGCCAGGCCGAGCACTTGTCCGCGAAAGGCAAAGGACCCGAGTTCGAGTCTCGGCCTGGCACACAGTTTTAATCTGTCAGGAAGTTTCATATCAGCGCACACTCCGCTGCAGAGTGGAAATCTCATTCTGGAAACATCCCCCAGGCTGTGGCTAAGCCATGTCTCCGCAATATCCTTTCTTTCAGGAGTGCTAGTTCTGCAAGGTTCGCAGGAGAGCTTCTGTTAAGTTTGGAAGGTAGGAGACGGGGTACTGGCAGAAGTAAAGCTGTGAGGACGGGGCGTGAGTCGTACTTGGGTAGCTCAGTTGGTAGAGCACTTGCCCGCGAAAGGCAAGGGTCCCGAGTTCGAGTCTCGGCCTGCCACACAGTTTTAATCTGTCAGGAAGTTTCATAACGATACTTGCATTAATGGAGCCATCAGTATGTGGATTCCGTGAATTCCTTTTAGGAACATTTACTTCGAAGATTTGACCACAACCTGACGTGAGTTGAGATTAAGTCTTCGAATTAAACACTGTTAAATGAAATCACGCAGCCCAGATATTGATGGGTTCATTTATGCAAGTATCGATATATCTGACTGTCTATAGATGTGGTGCACAGCGTCATGAAGAAGGCATTATTGAGATGCCGAAACCAGTTGTCTAAACAAAAATTCTCAAAATATACGGTTGTTTGGCGACCTTCCTTGGTAAAATAGAAAAAAAAAGACATCCCCAGCTACCACGCGGGGGTCAGCTACCTCTTGGTGCTAGCTGCTAGCACGGGGCTATTATTTCATTCAGGTCTAGGCTGAAGTGACTGAAGTCGTGGGATAGCGATATGTACAGATGACGATAGCATTGCGTACACAAGGTATAAAAGGGCAGTGCGTAGTCGGAGCTCCCACTTGTACTCAACTGATTCATGTGAAAGGGGTTCCGACGTCATTGCGGCCGCAAGATGGGAATTAACAGACTTGGGTGGAATGTTGTTTGGAGCTAGAAGCACGGAACATTCCGTTCTGGAAATAGTTAAGGAATTCATTATTCCGAGATCCAAGGTGTCAAGAGTGTGCCGCGAATACAAATTTCAGGCATTATCTCTCACTGCGGACAACGCAGGGGCAGAATACCTTCACTTAACGACCAAGAGCAGGGGTGCTTGTGCAGAGTTACTAATGTTAACAGACAAGGAACACTGCGTAGAGTAACCACAAAAGTCAACGATGGACGTATCCGTTAGGACAGTGAGTCGAAATCTGTCGTTAATGGGCAGAAGACCGATGCAAGCGACTTTGCTAACAGGTTTACATCGCCTATAGCACCTCTCCTGCGTTCGTGACCCAGACGACTGGAAAACAGTGAACTGCTGGAATGAGCCGGTATTAGTTAGTAAGAGCTAATGGTATCGTTCGAGCTGGTGGTAGTCCACGATGGTGTGGGCTGTGTTCACATGGAATGAACTGGATCCTATGGTCCAACTGAACCGATCATTGAATGGAAATTATTATGTTCGGCTACTTGAAGACCATTTAGAGCTATTCACGGACTTCCTGTTCCCAAACATGTCGCTGGGCTACAGTTGTTCGCGATTGCTTTGAAGAACGTACTGGACAGTTCGAGTGAATGATTTGGGCACCCATATCGCCCGACATGGATCTCATCGAACATTTACCAGACATTATCGAAAGATCAATTCCTTAGCAAAATCATTCACTGGCAACACTTATGGACGGCTATAAAGGCAGCATGGCTCAATATTTCTGCAGGGGACTTCCAGCGTCTTGTTGAGTCCATGCCACTACTAGTTGCTGCACTACGCCGGGCAAAAGAAAGTCCGACACGATATTAGGAGGTGTCCCACGATCTTCGTCACCTCAGAGAATGTATGCCGATAACTTCGTCCAATTTGCTCAAATTTACTGGCTGTATCAAGTCGAGACAGAGGTCTTGTTCGACGTATAATTTGTAGTCCATCTGAGTATGCCTGATAAAAATATTGATTACACAGGTTATAGGTAAAAGTCCCGTGTAGATAGCATACACGTTGACTGCGATAATTAACCAGATATATCTAATCCCACAAGTTTGCTTTGCATGTGCAGTGCCTTACCAAAATGGCAACAAAGCAAGAAAAGAGATTTTTTGTGTCATCCTACTTGAGATATTTATCCATTATAACAGTGCAGCGTGCAGTAATAAGGAATTATGGAAAGGAATCGTCATGTAAATAGAGCACTGTGCATTAGTATCGACAATTCAGGTACACTGGTTGTCTCTGTAAACAAAGAAGTACGGGTCGACCAGGTGTGCCAAATGCGACCAAGGTGAGGGTGAGGAAAAGTATCGCACCCCGCGAACTTAGAATACGTCATCAAACTGTGGTAGATTTCCCGGCGGTGGTTACATTTTCAACCGCACCGTCTGCAGTTCGTGCAACAATTAAAACCGGAAGATTACCGTCGCCGCCTTCACTTATGCATCACAATGCAGGAAGCACTTTAGGATGAACATTTCGCCTCCAAGCTGATATTCGGCGACGACGCAACCTTCCATTTATCTGTAAAGGTAAATTAACACAATGTGAGATTTTGGGATACTCACATAGTGAAGCATGAACGAAATTTGCCGAAGGTTAATGTTTTCTGTGCGTTATCACAGACGAAGCTGTATGAGCCGTTTTTCTTTTGTTAGGCGACTGCGACAGGTAACTCTTACCTCGATATGTTGCCGGCCGAAGTGGCCGCGCGGTTCTAGGCGCTACAGTCTGGAACCGCGCGACCGCTACGGTCGCAGGTTCGAATCCTGCCTCGGGCATGGGTGTGTGTGATGTCCTTAGGTTAGTTAGGTTTAAGTAGTTCTAAGTTCTAGGGGACTCATGACCGCAGTAGTTAAGTCTCATAGTGCTCAGAGCCATTTGAGCCAACCTCGATATGTCGATATGTTACAGTTGTAGTTATTTCCGCAACTGAGTGCTGATTCCGAGAATTTCCTCCTTCAACAATACGCGGCATCCCCTCAATGCGGCATCGACATTCGTCGTTACCTAAACTAAGTACTTCCTCATCGCTGGGTTATTGTGAGGTTCGGAGCCCAGCCGATCCTTCCCCCCTCCCCTCTCCCGGGAACGTCTCACACAAGACGAGTGTAGCCCCAATGTTTGCAAGGTAGAGTAATTATGGTGTACGCGTACGTTTAGAAAGTGTTTGCGCAGCAATCACCGACATAGTGTAATTGAGGCGGAAAAAGGGAACCAGCCCGCATTCGCCGAGGCAGATGGAAAACCGCCTTAAAAACCATCTACAGACTGGGCGGCACACCGGACCTCGACGCTAATCCGTCGGGCGGATTCGTGCCCTGGACCGGCACACCTTCCCGCCCGGAAAGCAGCGCGTTAGACCGCACGGCTAACCGGGGGGCCTATACACAAGACTACTTAAAATTCCTATTTGATGTGATGGATGACAGCCTGATTTAAATGCAAAAAAAAAGTGTAAGTTCATACGGATGAATAGGAATCACAATCTTGTAAGGTTCGAATACAGCATCAATATTGAGCTCCTTGACACAGTCACATTGCTTAAATATCTATGCGTTTCGTTACAAAGCGATATGGAATGGAAGGAGCACATCATATTGAGGAGGGAAGGCGATTGATCGACTTCGTTTTATTGGGAGAACCACCAGGGCGGGATTAAGGGAAGACACCGAAGCAATTCAGAGGCGCCCTGCTATATTTGTTACTGGTACGTTCGGTCAGCATGCAGGTATTACGGAGATGCTTCGTAAACTCAAATGACAATCCGTGCAGGGAGGACGATGAGCTTTCCACAAGGCACTATTGCGCAAATTTAGAGAACCAGCATTTGAGGCCGGTTGCAGGATGATTCTACTGCTGTCAACAAACATTTCCCATCTTCCATTTGTGAGTGGCACAGGAGAGGAAGTGACTATTAGTAGTACAAATCACGCTCCGCCATACAGAGTACCGTGGTTTGTGGAGTGTGTTTATAGATGTAGGTGAAGAAGAACACGTGGCCCTTTCCCCTTGACTCTTCACGTCGCTTCGCTCAACGCCTTGTGGCTTTTTCCTTTGTGCATACATTAAGGACCGTGTTTGGATAGCATCACTACCAGCAACCCTGGAACAGCTCAGAGAACGCATCAGTATTGATGTGATGACTACTGACAGGATGCTGATACATAAGGTATGTAACGTGTTTGACTATCACCTGCACGTATGCTGCGTTACCAGAGAGGCACTCATAGAACATTTGTAGCGTGTGAACTACAAAGTTGGTGGGTTTATGGTTCTATTCATGCATCCATCAAATTTCTACATGTAACAATTTGGAATATAGTCAGCTTTGGAAACGAATTAATCATTTATAGTAGCCCTGTGCTGTGCGAGTACTTGTAATCGTCACTATTTTAACAGCAATGCAGACACGGAATATATTAAACAGGCCACCTGCTATTCAAGTACACAGGATTGTTATTTCATAAACTCGTGGGCAGCTATAGTAGTACTAACTAAAGCCGTAAACTATTTGTCGCACAGTTGACGGCAGTCTGACTCGCAGCTAAACTGCCGAAAGTAATACAGTGAAGGGGCCTCGAGTTTGCAAAATTTGTTCCTGATCAAATGAAGAGATTATAATTCTCTTTAGGGTAAGGAAGTATAACACAGAATCTTTAAAAAATTTCTGTTAGTCAGGTTGACTCTGGTCCAGGGTTTCGATTCTGTAATCAGGGTGGAACATGCCGTTGGCGACAAGGTCAGCATTTGTCTTTAGTTTCTTATAGAAAAAACGGGAAACATTGACTAAGAACGTCTGGGCCAGGATATGAACCGCCATCATCGCGAATGCGTGTCCAGTGCGTTAACTGCTGCGTCACGACGCGTCATTTCAGTTGTTTGCTTAGTTAGAGATGAAGGAGAAAAGTTGTGGAAGGAGTTAATTTACCACCAGCATCGACTGCGTCGGAGAATACATCTTGCATGCAGCGGGAGGCGGGCGAGCAGAAGCACGATGCCGAAGGACTGCTTCTGCCTGAGTCGAGAGGAAGCCGTGGGCTGTAAGTATAGGGTTACCGCAGCGATTCTGTCCTCCACTGACCAGTAAGGCGAGCTCGTCGCTTTGGCTTTCAATTATGGAACACACATTGGCTTCCCCCCGACCTTCCTTCAAGTTCATCACGGATATTAGCTTTTCCCAGAAAATGAATAGAGCAAGCTGCCTCACTTTAAGTGCTTCGCGAAGTACTAAATGGACAGTCAGCCAAGTGCAAAATAAGCTGCTGCAGCTCTTGCAGTGAAAAATGTAGCTTACTTATTGATTTGAGAAGGAAATTGTGAATGTGCAAAGAAAGCCATAGGCCTTACCAACGAAAGAATACCTAGCTTACACGTACTCACTGGCAAATCCATTTATCATATTAACAGTTGCCAGCTCCCAGATGCCACAAATTTCTATCCTGCCAATCTTCTTCCGACAGACCTCTCCCTTTCCCCTCCACGTTGCCCTCGGTCTCCCTCGGCTCCTCCTCCTTTCGGGGACCATTTGAGCAAACACTGTGGCCATCGTTGTTCCTCCATCTTTCGGGAGTGTCCGTATCATCTCAGTACTGGAGAATCAAACCTATCTCTGGTTCCATTGTAACCATCCCCATTTTTACTTATTGATTCCTCAAACGATCCAAGCGGGGCGCTCTCATGCTCCGCCGTAACCTGTCCACTTCGATATGCTTAACTTCCCATCTTTCTTTCATTCAGTGTCCATCACGCTGTCATATGTAAGAATGTTTTCAACCACAAAACGCACCACAACTTTATTTGTTCGTCTGGACGTGTGCCGATTCCAAAAGATACCATTTAACGATGTAACCATTACTCTCGCTTGGCTTATCCCGTGGGTATGTTCGCTTTATACTGGCCAGCTTCATCGACTAGTGAACGCAGATACCTGAACACTGCCACATTTCTTATCCAGCCATACAAATGATCATCTTCCCCACTTCCAATAACACGATGTTCTGTCAATCCCCATTGTTTTATAAGCATCCATTAACTTTCTCACTTGATATATGGCAGCATTCATATCCAGAGCCATAAGTACTCGATACCCGGCAAACAGTAATAAATGTAAACAATGATACTATACAGCCGCACCTAAATTTCTGGACCGTTTACTTCATTAACCAATAACTTATAAATCCGACTTAAACAAAGTTTGTGACATAGAACATCCTTGTCTTAGTCCTTTACTTCTTTTAAATCTTTCCTTTTTAAAACTTTTCTATATTTTACCATCAAACTTCGCAACTGCCTAGCTTTGGTGGTACATCGTCTTCACCAGCTGTGTTAATGCGCCATCCGCTCCAACTGTTTTCAGTTCTGTTCATAATAACTTCCTTGGGATAGGCCTTTTCTGATCAACAAGCACCAAATGTAGATCTTGATTTTTTGGGATCATCGTCTGAGACATATGGTTTTCACGAAAGATGTTATCAACACAACTTTTCCCATCAGTGGAACCCGACTGTTCCTAATAAAACTGTATAGAGAATATTGGAGTTTAATGAGGGAAAGGGACAGATTCACCTTAGAAGGGGATACAGTGCAGTGAAACATTTTCAAGTTACGAACTAAAATTAACAACTGAGCATGAGTAAGCCCTACCTCTCTATCTGGCAATCACGTATCTTGAGAAGACCTTTGATTTACAAGCGTGAAGTAGCGAGGCGTGGTATCAACTTACTGCAGCCACCATCGCCGTGGTGTAGATTTTGGTCCAAGGTATCACACGTTGCAGCCATTCACCCTGGTGGTCTCTCATTTGCGAGTAACTGACAAAAAAATTATCAGAAGTTCTTGTCATTCATTAGAACTTTAAAAAAGGCATGTATTTCAGAATGGCGCCATTATCCCGCGGTTAAATTGTTTGTCTAATATGCAGATGGTTAACTTGCGCAATCGGATTTTCATCTTCATCGAAAAGACTGCCATAGTAATCTTTATTAGATCACCGACTGTTGGTTTAAATATATTTCTTTTTCTAATTATCGTGTTAACTGCTTTGTTTGCTCTCATTTCTTTAACTCCTTTTTCATTTCAGGTAATTGTCAACGTGATTTTAAGTAAATTTATTTATCTGTCGTAACGTTTAAACATTTGGAAATGCTTATCTATCTAATAAAAAAACTAAAGACGAAATAATTCACTTGTATAGGCTGTATACTTGAGTGAGAAATTTATTTTTCGATAGAAGATTTTCATTATATTGTATAGTAATCATCATACAAACATTTAAAACACAAATTATGCTCGCAACTTGGATAAAATAAGCTAGATGAAGATTTAAACGGAAGCAGATTCGACAAATAAAACGAAATAAGAAAAAAATGTCTAACAGAAATAACTACTGCAATAACATGGAAAAAATATAAATTGAAGTAAAGGAAGATTTTAAAACAAATTAAGTGGAAAAATTCAAATGCAAAACTAAAACTTTAAACCTATTGACTCAATAATAATAATGATTGCAGTAGTTTCGGTAAAGATGAAAGAATATATTGCTCCCAACCGGAGGTTTTGTAAAACATACAGCATCCCATCCAAGTGACTTATCCACTACGGCGCCGGGTGTTCTAGTGGATTAAAAAAATTGTTTTTTTTCACTTGGAAGCTTGACCTGCACCACAGTGTATGTGGTTATAAAAAGTCGATCCAACCCCTGGAAACCTCTCCTTTTCGTTTTTGATTAAATAAGTGTCAACAGCCATTGCGACGCAGTGCATTGGTTCAATATGTGTAAGCACTGTAAAGAATATGCAGTGCGTTGCAAAGTGTTTGCGACAAACTTCAAGGGGTGATAGTTCACGTCATGGGGAATAACGTATGTTAGAGACGAAATACATCCAGCAAATAATTGATGACGTAGGTTGCAAGTGCTACTCTGAGATGCAGTGGTGGAGAAGAAATCGCAGCGGGCCGCATCAAACCAGTCAGAAGACTGATGACAAAAAAAAAAGTGTGTTGTTTACTACCTACCCAAGTGATCTAATTAAGTGATTTTCTACCAGAAAATCTTAAGAATGAGTCTTTCTAACTGCAGAAGAAAGCTCTGCTCGGCCTACCGCCTATCACACGGAGCAGATGACTGGATGTTGAGCAACACACATTGTGTACGAAAGCCGCAGATTGCTTATGTCTTTTTACTCCGTAATTTATACTACCATAGAAGGACACGTCGTCCTTTAACGTAGTTACCAAAGATCTTGAAAAGGACGTCACTGACTTAGCTGAAATTTTCAGACGATAATCTAATAAACGCGCTGACAGACACAGGCTAAGACTATATATTTTTCGTATATATAACATATAAATATATATGTAAGGGAAAGAGGAAACGTTGTTGGCAACGCTCTCAAAAGTTCTTGAATTTACTTCCGATCTTTACATTATACTCTAATAAATATTCGGACAGATATAGGCTGTATATTTTAATCTATATCATTTATTCATTTATTCGAATAACTGTTTTGGAGGATACAATAAATCATCTTTGATTTACCTTCTTTGTATCCACTTTATTCACTTTTCGTTGCTCCCAGATTTCCTTCATCCTTTCAGAGTGCCATTCCTTTTCTTCATGGGTCCAGTTTCTTCCTTTGGAAGACCTCTTTCTTTGCTGAAATCCTGCCTTTTGGGTTTCTTTCCTAAAAGTATTCTGTTATCTGTTATGTCCATTCTAAATCCTGTGTTTTTCTTATCTTTGTCAGTTTCGGTGAACCATTTCGGTTTGGATTTGTAACTGTATAGTAAACTGAATATCTCCCTGGATAGACTAAATATATCCTTGGATTGTCTGTTATATCCATTCGGTATATACACTCCTGGAAATGGAAAAAAGAACACATTGACACCGGTGTGTCAGACCCACCATACTTGCTCCGGACACTGCGAGAGGGCTGTACAAGCAATGATCACACGCACGGCACAGCGGACACACCAGGAACCGCGGTGTTGGCCGTCGAATGGCGCTAGCTGCGCAGCATTTGTGCACCGCCGCCGTCAGTGTCAGCCAGTTTGCCGTGGCATACGGAGCTCCATCGCAGTCTTTAACACTGGTAGCATGCCGCGACAGCGTGGACGTGAACCGTATGTGCAGTTGACGGACTTTGAGCGAGGGCGTATAGTGGGCATGCGGGAGGCCGGGTGGACGTACCGCCGAATTGCTCAACACGTGGGGCGTGAGGTCTCCACAGTACATCGATGTTGTCGCCAGTGGTCGGCGGAAGGTGCACGTGCCCGTCGACCTGGGACCGGACCGCAGCGACGCACGGATGCACGCCAAGACCGTAGGATCCTACGCAGTGCCGTAGGGGACCGCACCGCCACTTCCCAGCAAATTAGGGACACTGTTGCTCCTGGGGTATCGGCGAGGACCGTTCGCAACCGTCTCCATGAAGCTGGGCTACGGTCCCGCACACCGTTAGGCCGTCTTCCGCTCACGCCCCAACATCGTGCAGCCCGCCTCCAGTGGTGTCGCGACAGGCGTGAATGGAGGGACGAATGGAGACGTGTCGTCTTCAGCGATGAGAGTCGCTTCTGCCTTGGTGCCAATGATGGTCGTATGCGTGTTTGGCGCCGTGCAGGTGAGCGCCACAATCAGGACTGCATACGACCGAGGCACACAGGGCCAACACCCGGCATCATGGTGTGGGGAGCGACCTCCTACACTGGCCGTACACCACTGGTGATCGTCGAGGGGACACTGAATAGTGCACGGTATATCCAAACCGTCATCGAACCCATCGTTGTACCATTCCTAGACCGGCAAGGGAACTTGCTGTTCCAACAGGACAATGCACGTCCGCATGTATCCCGTGCCACCCAACGTGCTCTAGAAGGTGTAAGTCAACTACCCTGGCCAGCAAGATCTCCGGATCTGTCCCCCATTGAGCATGTTTGGGACTGGATGAAGCGTCGTCTCACGCGGTCTGCACGTCCAGCACGAACGCTGGTCCAACTGAGGCGCCAGGTGGAAATGGCATGGCAAGCCGTTCCACAGGACTACATCCAGCATCTCTACGATCGTCTCCATGGGAGAATAGCAGCCTGCATTGCTGCGAAAGGTGGATATACACTGTACTAGTGCCGACATTGTGCATGCTCTGTTGCCTGTGTCTATGTGCCTGTGGTTCTGTCAGTGTGATCATGTGATGTATCTGACCCCAGGAATGTGTCAATAAAGTTTCCCCTTCCTGGGACAATGAATTCACGGTGTTCTTATTTCAATTTCCAGGAGTGTATGTGCGTAAAACTGTAATACTTTTTCCGTCGTTATTACAGTTAGCTTCTCCATTTCCGAATAGAGCTGTCTAATGTTGTATCCAACATCAGTGTTACTTCTAGGTCCCATTATTTTCCTAAGAATTCTTCTCTTAACTTTTCCCAGTTTTTCAAGATCCCCAAATCTTGTTAGCTTAAGTGTTTCTGCCGAATACATTATTTTAGGCCTTACCACTGTCAGATATTGTCTTAGTTTTGTGTTTCAGTAGAAAGATTATTTGTTATTTATGTTTGTTGTCATTTGGAATGTCCTTTACATTATATGTGCTCATTTTCTATGGCTATCTTTTCTTTTGTGTTTCTTGTTATCCATTCTCCTACGTTTTCCAAACAGTTTGTTTTAAATATTGTGTTGTTATAAGTTTTAACATCTGGAGAGGCATCACTGACATTTGTCATGAAATGTGTTTTTTTAAAAGATATTTTTAGTTCTCTTTTGTCTGCTTGTTTCTATAGTTCTGTGCTTTGTTCTTTGCCACTACCCAGGGAGTCAGTAATTAATGCTATATCCTCTGCAAAAGCTAGACATTCTACAGTGATTTTCCTTGGATTTCTTCCTAGATGAACACACTTAGTATCGATGAATTTTCTCCGTTCTCACTATCTTCTCCGAGGCGCAGTTAAAAATTAGGGATAATAAACCATATCCCTTTCCTACTCCTGATTTTACTTCGATCGGTTTTGACAATTCCCCCATACTTTTGATGTTGTGTTTGTTAAAGTTGCTGTAGTTATTTGTGTTGTTTTACTATTAAGTTCAGATTCCTTTTAAAAGTTATTCAGTGCATTAATCACATTTGATTCATATGCTTTTTTTTTAATCTACAAATGTTATCATGTATTTCAGATTTCTGAGTTTCCTTGTTTCCATAATGGTCTTTAGGTTTAATAGTATTTCCTCTGCACAAGACCTTCCCTTTGTAAGTCATGCATGATACTCTCCTAGATGTGTATCGAATATTCCTTCAGCTCTCTTTAGAAGCGCGGTGGATAATATCTTACGTGTCACTGATAAGAGGGAAATTCTCTATAATTATTAGGATCAGCTTTCTTTCTTTTTTTATGTAGTGAATGTGTTAATACCCATGTTCATTCTGATGGTAAGTTGATTTTGTCTAAATTTCATTAATTATTTCTGATTATTGATTATATTTTACACGTCTAGTTCCATTGGACAAAGTTGTGGAGCAAGTCTCCAAGGTTATGTACATGAAATTACAATATAAATGCAATAACAGATAGAATAAAATGTTTGTGAACCCAAAAAAGACAAGCCATTAGTTTATGTAAATGTAACTAACAATACAACACAGGAATCGGCTTAATTTTTCGAGGAACCTCCTCGACAGAATAAAGGAGTGGCCCACGAGATTACTGCTAAGACTTTTGAATTTTTGTGGTAACCTATTGTAAATACAGTATACTGCACGCCTTCCTGCACAAGAGCCAAGAAAGTGCGATCCAAATGCAGGTTAGATTTCTGTCTAGTATTAAATGAGTGCAAGCTGCTAATTCTTGGGTACAAGCTGATATTGTTAAGAAGAAAGTACAGTACGGAATATACACTGAAGAGCTAAAGAAAGTGTAACACCTGCCTAGTATCGCATAGGGCCCCCGCGAGCAAGCAGAAATGCCACAATACGACGTGGCTTGGACTCAACTAATGTCTGAAACCTCTTCTGAACAGCACGTTGCAAGGCATCCCAATAATGTTCAAGTTTGAGGAGTATGGTGGCCTGCGGAAGTGTTTAAACTCAGAAGACTGTCCCTGGAGCCACTCTGTAGCAATTCTAGATGTGTGGAGTATCGCATTGTCCTGGACTTGCCAAAGTCCTTAGGAATGCGCAATGGATTTAGGTGATCAGACAGGATACATACGTACGTGTCAGAGTCGCATCTAGACGTATCAGCAGTCCCATATCACTCTAACTGCAGACTCACCATACCATTACAGAGCCTCCACCAGCTTGAAAAGTCCCCGGCTAACATACAGGGTCCATGAATTCATGAGGTTCTCTCCGTACCCGTACACATCCATCCGCTCGATACAATTTGAAACGAGACCCTCCCGACCAGGCAACAAACATGTTTCCAGTCATCAACAGTCCAATGTCCGTGTTCACGCGCCTAGGCGAGGGCCGGCCGGAGTGGCGGAGCGGTTCTAGACGCTGCAGTCTGGAACCGCGCGACCGCTACGGTCGCAGGTTCGAATCCTGCCTCGGGAATGAATGTGTGTGGTGTCCTTAGGTTAGTTAGGTTTAAGTAGTTCTACGTTTTATGGGACTGATGACCTCAGAAGTTAAGACCCATAGTGCTCAGAGCCATTTGAACCATTCTTGAAACTAGGCGAGGCGTTAACCTTTCCGTCGTGCAGTCGTAAAGGGTACAAGATTGGACCTTTGGCTCCAAAAGCCCTTATCCATGATGTTTCGTTGAATGGTTCGCACGTTGACATTTCTTGATGGCCCAGTACTGAAATCTGAAGAAATTTGCGAAAGAGCTGCACTTCTGTCACTTTGAAAGATTCTCTTCAGTCGTCGTGGGCAAGTTCTTGCAGGATCTTTTTTCGGGCGCATCGAAGTCGGAGATTTGATGTTTTACCCGATTCCTGATGTTCACAGTACACTCGTGGAAAGGTCGAACGGAAAAGTCCCCTCTTCATCGCTACCTCAGAAATACTGAGTCCCATCGCTCGTGCGCCGACAATAACTCCACGTTCAAACTCACTTAAATCCTTATAATCTGCCATTTTAGCAACAGTATCCAATCTAACAACTGCACCAGACACTTGTTGTCTTATATACGTGTTGCCGACCACAGTGCCGTATTCTGCCTTTTTACATATCTCTGTATTTGAATACGCATACCTACACCAGTTTCTTTGGAGCTTCAGTCTACATATTGAGTGACCAATGTTAGAAAATCCAGACTAATGAACGGGAGTCGACAAGAGGATAAAGAACGTACATCACTTATTGTCCGAACACCTTGTTTCTAACGCAAAAATGACCTTTGAGAATGGGAAGAGTTACCCCAAAATAAAATACCATACGTCATAAGCGAATGAAACAAGCAAAGTAGACTACTTTTCATGCCGAACTGTCTCTTACTTCAGATACCGTTCGACTAGCAAAAATCTCTTTTGATTTGACTACGGCGTTTTATTGTGATTATCACGAAATATTGCTTCAGAAGTTGGACCATTATAGAATGTTGGAAGTAGTTCACACATGGATCACTTCTTACTCTGATAGCGTTGGGTCCTTTATGTGCAGGGAGTTTTCCTACTATTGATCTTCGCTAACGTTCTTTGCCAATTTGTTCATTAAAGTCTCCAAATAGTGATGATGTGTTTTTCGACGAAATGTTATCAAAGATGTTTGATAGATTTCCAAAAAGTTTCTGCTTGCTCTTTCTGTGTTCTGTAATTCTCATTTGATAGTGCATGTGTGTTTAAAATAGCTTAAATTTTGTTTGAGGATTTAAATTCAGTGTGCAAAGTCTTTAATTAATTGATTTACATTCTATTATTGAGCTTAATATGTTTTTGTTTAAAATGAATCCCGTTTCAAATCGGGGTGCAGTTGTCGTAACTGTTTTTCCTGGTTTTCTCTTAAATATCCTGAATCATTCTGAATAGAAAGTGTGTTCATTAATAAATCATTTTTCTTGCAGTGCTGTTATCGTTATATTCCTCTCCTTTAGAAAATTTTTTATGTTTTTAAGAGTTTTACTGTATTTAACGGTTTTCCTCTTTGTAAGACTGAATTCAAATCAAATGTGGCTATGTAATTTATGTTTCCGTGTTTGATGTTATGGGTTTGTTGTTTAAAGCAGGTTTCAGAAAGCTCCGACTCATTCTTTGCACAGTGTTGCAGGCGCCCAGAACCCGAATGCTTCCTTGGAAATAGTGTGCTCCCCAGGGTAAAACCTCCTACAAAGTGCATCTCTATTGTTGATCGTGTTATCGAGTTAGTTGAACCAGTCACCTAAAGATACTACTCAGCGTTGTTAGCCGTGAGGAACATATATTGAGCCGCACCCCCGGTGAACAGACGTTGACCACCTTTCCGTTTGTTGCAAGTTAGACGCAGTGTGGATTTTTTCCTTGTTTCGCTTCTTCCGCAAGTTTCGCAACAGTATGTGGCTCTGGGCTTCGAAGCAGCACAGCGGAGTTTATATATATATATATGGCGTGTAAAGGGGAAACACTGTTAAGAAAAATCTCGAGAAGTTCTTTACCGATTTACATGGAATTTTTACTGGATAATGTAATGAACATTCGGACGGACATAGACTATATACCTTTTTAAAGAACAATGTATTGGGTTCCTGTTAGGAGCATCTACAAGAAAGAAAATGCTCTCCTGTGAAAATGTGCGTTGTTGTTGTCTTTCTTGCAGCCAGTTTCAGCTACAACAGAACACTTAGATAAATATTTCTCCCACACACATATACACCCAAAAAAAATTTTGAATCACCTTGGTTCCGGGAGTTCCGGAAACTGTACAGAAAATAGAAATACAGATCAACATAAACATCATTTCCGACGTTTTCATTGCTTATGAAAACCACACATTGCATGTTGTACCACCATAGACCGAGACCTTCAGAGGTGCTGGTCCAGATTGCTGTACGCACCGGTACCTCTAATACCCAGTAGCGCGTTCTCTTGCGTTCTTGGATGTCTGTATTCGTCGTGGCATACTATCCACAAATTCATCAAGGCACTGTTGGTGCAGATTGTCCCATTCCTCAACGGCGATTCGGCGTAGATCCCTCAGAAGGGTTGGTGGGTGACGTCGTCCATAAACGGCGCTTTTCAAGCTATCCCAAGAAAATACTGGCGACTCTAGTCGATCAAAGTCGTTACCCTGAAGGAAGCCATTCACAAGATGGGCACGATGTTGGCGCGAATTGCCGTCCATGAAGACGAATGCCTCGCCAATATGCTACCGATGTGGTTGCACTATCGGTCGGAGGATGGCATTCACGTATCGTACAGCCGTCGGCGCCTTCCATGACCACTAGCGGCGTACGTTGGCCCCACCTTGCTGCACTCGCTAGACAGTGTGTCTAAGGCATTCAGCCTGACCGGGTTGCCTCCAGACATGTCTCTGGCAATTGTCTGGTTGGTGGCGTATGCGACACTCATCGGAGAATAGAAGAAGATGTCAATACTGAGTTGTCCATTCGGCATGTTGTTGGGCCCATCTGTACCCGCTGCATGGTGTCGTGGTTGCAAGGATGGACCTCACCATAGACGTCGGAAGTGAAGTTGCGGGTCATGCAACCTATTGCGCACAGTTTGTGTCGTAATACGACATCCTGTATCTGCACGAAAAGCATTATTGAAAATGGTAACATTGCTGTGAGGTTATCTCTGAGCCATAATCCGTAGGTAGCGGTCATCGACTGCAGCAGTTGCCCTTGGGCGGCCTGAGTGAGGCATTTCATCGACAGTTCCTGTCTCTCTGTATCTTCTCCATGTCCGAACAACATCGCTTTGGTTCACTCCGAGGCGCCTGGACCTTTCCCTTGTCGAGAGCCCTTCCTGCCACAAAGTAACAATGCGGACGCGATCGAACCGCGGTATTGACCGTCTAGGCATGGTTAACTACATACAACACGAGCCGTGTACCTCCTTCCTGGTGGAATGACTGGAAATGATCGGCAGTCGGACCCCTCCGTCTAATAGGCGCTGCTTCTGCATGGTTGTTTACATCTTTGTATGGGTTTAGTGACATCTTTGAACAGTCAAAGGGACTATCTCTGTGATACAATATCCACAGTCAACGTCTGTCGTCAGGAGTTCTGGGATCCGGGGTGATACAAAACTTTTTTAAAGTGTGTATATACAAAATTGTATACAAAATAGCGTGCTGCTTTATTCACTTCCTCACACTCAGTATTGACTGAAAAATTAAAGCTTATTTTGTGTAGATTATCGGCTAAGCATTAGAGCACGACTATGACATCTGAATGTGGAAGAACAGTGAACAAGGCTTATGTTCATAGGCAGGGGCAAGAGGAAATAAGCAGAGAGATGGAGTACGAAATGGACATAGAAACGGTGAAGGAGACAATGGAGAGATATAGAGGGGAGGAGATGCTGCGAGAGAAGGAGATTAGAAGGTTTATCCAATTCCAATAATTATTTAGTAATTGCGAAGCATTTCTGGGTTCGCTCGTCAATACATAAAGGTGCTTAGTGTCGCCGGGAAGCGCCATTGTCTAACATTTCGTCACAATGACTTGAAACACCATGTACATATCACTGCTACAGCTTCCATTACACTTCAGCAGGATAGGGATAAGAAGCTTCCTGAGAGAATGAAACTGTGTGCCGGACCGGAACAAACGCTTGGGATTTTTGTTAGTCGTGGGCGATTGCTCTACCAACCGATTTAACCAACCGCGAATCAAGACCCTTCCAGATACAGATTTACTTCGTCCTCGTCTCCTACCTAAATACAGCTGTGAGGACGGATCGTGAGTCGTGCTTGGGTACCTCAGCTGACAGTGTACTTGCCTGCGAAAGGCAAACGTCCCGAGTGCGAGTCTCGATGCAGCACACTGTTTTAATCTGCCAGTGCAGAGTTAAAATTTCATTCTGTAGGTTAGGAATAAATTTAAAACTGAAACAAAAGTTACGAAAGGAAACTAACAATTGGAAAATCTATTCTCAGCACTCCTTGCATTTAAGAAAAGAACAACGTATATGTAACAATGCAGTATATCTGCACTACTTTCGTTTAGCATTGATTGCTTATAAAGCAGATGAAACTTCATGCCAAATGGAAAACGCAATAGGTTATACAAAATTTCAAAATAGGCTTGAAATTCTATCACAATAAGAGTAAAATAAAGTAAGCTCATCAAATGGAAAGGAAAACAATACAAACAGATTTACTGGTTAGTAATATGATTTTACGCAAATGACGACAGTCGATGAACAGTATAAATAAATACTACAAATACTTTGGGAACTGCTTTTGATGAACCAAATAAAGGTTTGAAAACCAGATTTTTAATGTGTCTGAAAAGAAACCCTACAATTAGTGTAAATTACCAATTTCGACTTTCTGCAGTGAGATATAGACTTTTAATGTAAAAACAAAGCAATAGCAGAAGTCTGATAATTAAACAACAGGAAGATGCATAACACGTTTGTTTGCACAGCAACCCCCGGTGGCAAGCACAGAAATTTTTGTTTTGTAAATAAAACTGCCTTTTTTTTCTGTACTGTAATTTATCTCTCCCAGAGCAGCCTTTTTTTTCTACGGCATACTCAGTGGGATCTACAACGATACAGTTTAGTTTTGATATGTGTTATTTTTAGTTTATCAAACAGTTCACGTCGCGTTTTTGTGCAAATAAATAGTTAGTTACAGTATGTCGGCATCTGTGTTTCATCTCGTCTGGTCTGGAGATCGTACCACCAATCATTTCCGAAACATAAGCACATTGTTACATTCTGAACTTTTTCTTCACACTGTTAACCATGCTTATCTTTATTTTTGTGGTGCAAGTTTACTCTTTTGCCACTAGTTATAAATATTTGTTCGAAAAGTATCCTTTTAAAAAAGTAAATATTGCGAGTTCGTTATGTGTTTCCTCCTGTTTGGTTTGTTTACCTACATATTACCAACCTAACAAAATATATGCTGAAAACTGACGTCTGTGTCTATCCTCCCCTCTCTCTCTCTCTCTCTCTCTCTCTCTCTCTCTCTCTCCGTGTGTGTGTGTGTGTGTGTGTGTGTGTGTGTGTGTGTGTGTGTGTGTGTGTGTGTGTGGGAGGGGGGAGGGTGATGGGTTGAGTTGAAGTGTTGAATACGAATGTAATAGCTGTCAGAGAGTGGTTGAAAGCTTTGGTGATCAGCTAATTTCAATTTTTCTTTAAATGTTCTGTAGAGGGTTTCATGGACAAGTGAGTGAAAACGTGTTGGATGGTTTACTATTGTTATGATAATAATCCTTTTTTGGAGTGTTATTCTATTATTTTATCTATTAGTGTAAACAAGGAATCATTTGGCATGTGTATTGATCACTGAACAGGGTTTTCTTATCTACTTTGGTTTTCTGTAAGTGGCAGTTTTCTTGCAGGCTAAGGAGAAGTTTTTTATTGTTGAGTCTAATTGTTTACATGTCTTCTTCTCCAGTGGTTGGTTTGTGATTATGTTCTCTTAGGTGCTCTGCAAATGTGGAGTGGTTTGTCCCATAGTTCCAGGATCCCATGTGATCTTTGTATCTGTCGTCAAATGTTCTGCCTGTCTGCCTATGTATTTTCCGTCACAAAAGTTACAGTATTGTTGATATATACCTGCTTTCTGGTATTGTCTCTGCTTTTTGTCAGTTTTGGGGTGTATTTTTGTATAGAGTTGTCTGTTGTGTATGCTATGTTTATTCCCTGTTCAAAATGGTTCAAATGGCTCTGAGCACTATGCGACTTAACTTCTGAGGTCATCAGTCGCCTAGAAGTTAGAACTAATTAAACCTAACTTACCTAAGGACATCACACACATCCATGCCCGAGGCAGTATTCGAACCTGCGACCGTAGCGGACGATCGATTCCAGACTGTAGCGCCTAGAACCGCACGGCCACTCCGGCCGGCTTTATTCCCTGTCTTTTGAAAATGTTGGTACAACTGTTGTACAGTACATACTGGATGCTAGCAAAGTTTCGCTGTCAGAGTGGAAATTAATATATATTGCGACGTGATATACCAACTAAACATCAAAATGGCAGCTGACAGATGGACACTTATAAAAAAACCGCCCATACTGTCGCAAGCCAGCACCAAGCATTATGCTAAAAATAATGATGTAACCTCCAGAAATCGTCTGAAGATGAACCTGAATAGGTTCGAAAACTGGTTCATGGAATGAAACATAATTATTCAAAAAAGTGTCCAGTTGTATTATGTAACTTATTTACATTCAGTTAACAGTCATGGGTTCTAAAATATCCGTTATGGATAAGTTTAATCTACTACATTCGTATTCCACACTACAACTTTAACCACGAACAGCCCCCCCGCCACTCCGTACACACACATACACACACACACACACACACACACACACACACACACGAGCGCGCGCGCGCGTACATGCACACAACACAGTGAGGGAGAGAGAAACATAATGAACAGACGTTAGTCTTCACCATATACTTCGTTACGTTAGCGATATGTAGGTAAACAAACCAAAACCTAGGAAATACATAATTAACTCCAAAATTTACGTATTTATAAACACAATTTTCGAACAAATATCGGTAACTGGTGGCAAATAAGTAATAGTGCACCACAAAAATAAAGGCAAACGTGGTGAATAGCGTGAAGAGAATGTTCGGGATATAAAAATGCGCTTATTTTTCGGAAATGGAATGCTTGTGCGACCTCCCAGACCAGATGAGAGGAAACGCAGACGCTAACAAACTGTAAGTAATTACTTGTTTACATAAAAGTTACTTGTTTACATAAATAATTACTTGTTTACGTAAATAATCTAAAAATAACACATATCAAAACAAAGCTATATCGTTTTAGATACCACTGAAGATGCATTAGAGCAAAAAAAAAAAGCGAAACGCGTGTGGGAGAAATAAATTACAGTGCAGCAACAAAAGCCAGTTAAATTTATAAAACAAATAGAAAACTGCATTTGGGGAACATTACAAGACTTCTGTTAAAACTGCAGTGCGAAAGGCCATGAAGGCTACATGTTAGTCTTCATTATGATGGCGTCTGCATCTTCGAGATCGAAGTGCCAGCTGCATACAAAGCGCAAAAGCTGTGTGCTTGTGTATAAAGAAGAAAAAATTTTTAAATTCTCTCATAACTATTGAGAAATAAATCACGACATCTGAAGATATGCAGAAAGTCAATTTCTAATTCCCAAGAAGACAACTTGGATAACATGATATGACGTGAAAATATGTATAGGAAATAGTCACACAGCACACACGTTTACAAATTATGCGGAATGGAGGAAATGATGGCTTGTGTATCTGCTTGTGTAAACAGTACATTAATGAGTAGTGCAAGAGATTACTTTGAACTTGTGTTAGCTTTCCGCTTATAGCATGCAGCTGTGCTGTGGTACCGTCACCCCATATGTGTATGCATAAATTCGAAATCTAGGAAAACATTTAATTAATGAAGTGATCATTTGCAATGCTGGCTCGCTTCATATGTTGTACTGCAATCGATAAGTATTCCTCGGGACAGCAGCCAACAACTCAGTATACCATAACTTCTATTGTAAATGCAGCTGCAACCTAATTTGCTGGTAGAAAGATTCTAAAATCATTTATAATCCTCTGCTGCACATACTCGACAAGCCTTCCTTCTCTGTCTGTCTATCTCCTCTACACCCTTTTTCTCTGTCCGCATCTTCGGCACCCCACCCTCTGTCAATCTCCTTCTGCCCCTCCCTCTGTCTATCTGTTCCTTCCTCTTCTGTCTATTTCCTCCTCCTCCCATCTAATTCCATCTCCACTCCCCTTCTCTTTACTCATCTCCTCCTTCCCCACTCTTTGTCCATCTTCTCCTCCCCCTTTCTTTATCTCCTCCTCTTCCTTCTCATCCTCTCCTTCCCCTCTCGCTGTTCATCTGCTCCTCCCTCCTCTCTCCCCCCTCTCTCTCTCTCCCCAGCTCCTCCACTTTCCTTGTACATCTCCTCCTCTCCACTATTTCTCTCCTCTAACTCCTCTTCCTGCTTTCTCTCCATTTTCTCCCTCCCCTCTTTCTGTCCATATCCTCCTCTCCCCTCTTGTTGCCTGTGTCTTCCTACCCCCTGTCTTTCCCCATCTCCTCCTACTTCATTTCTCTGTTCATCGCCTCCTCTGCCCTCTCTCTGTCCATTGTTCCACCCCCTCTTTCTGATCACCTCCTCTGCCTCCACTGTCTGTGTCCATTTCCTCCTTCCCCCTCTTTGTCTCTCCGCCCCTACCCCCTTCTCTCTCCAAGTCACCACTCCCATTATAGTTAGTGTCTGATGTCTCTAGACATCACACTACTTCTTTCCAGATTGTAAGTAATATGTGTACCAAATTTGGTTGAAACCGTTACAGGGGCTTAGGATGAGCTTCTACCCGCGGCTTTGCTCACGTACACACATATAAAATATATTTCGTTTGCAATTAACGTATGTGAGGCGTATTTGTATACATGTGTCTAGCGAATTTCGTCCTGCAATTTCATTTGCACACAACTTAATGTTTATGACGTATCTTCTGAACTATGTGCTTACAACAATGATATAATTTTGCAACTACGTCCAGTCACATATTTTCCTACTGTCTGCGAAATGTGTTATGAACAGAGCGAGTAGTAAAGAAGTTATAAACTAAAACGGCACACAAGATGCGACAGTTTCTCACACATCCCAGTGTTGATCACGTCATGTCTTGAATTATGTGTCGTAAAATGATATATTTTTTCTAGGTACATTCAACGGCAATTATGCATACCGTCTGCATAATGTGTTGAGAAGCGAGTTAGTTGCAATGAAGTAAAAAATTAATGCGTCACTCATCTCAGTATTTGGCGACATATCTCCTGAACCATCTGTGGTACAATGATATATTTTTGTTGACAAATTCAGCGGCAAATGCGTGTACTGTCTGCGAAAAGTGTTGCGAATAGAGTTAGTAGTAAAGAAGTAATAAATTAAAACACCATGCTTCATGCGGCAGTTTTAATGCGTGAACATCGAAAATGTAGTAAGCGATAAACTTTTTTCTTTTCATCATTTTGTGGTAGTTGGCAGAAAGAAAAAGTATTACAGAATTGAAATTATGTGTAAAGTTTGTTGAAAGTCTTTAAGCGCTCTTTGTCTCATATACTGGATAACGAAAATATGGATATTTGCGCGTCGTGGGCTACACTGCTTTTTCATCCTCATCCAAACCACTTTGATAGGTGGGTGGTTATTACCCTTACAGCGATTATCTCCATACATTTAATGTATGTGCCGAGTTTGGTTGAAATTGGTACAGTGCTTTAGGAGGTGATGTGGAAATTCCTACATACTAACAGGGCGTCCATAATTAAAGTTGGAATGTCACAACGTTGCAGAAAGAGAACCACTGCTTAGAATGACTTCAGATTTGAAATGAATGTTATTGAAGCATTTTACCAATAGATGTCACTGTATTAACGTAAATGGGGTCCGCTACATATGACAGATGAATCGCAATACGACGGCTATGGTTCGAGTTGCACATGGCACCATCCGTACTGTTCAGTATGAATGGCTGCACACGTTCGGTAGTCACTCTTACGGCACTGTTTGTTAGGTAAGCACATCCATCACGGCTAGGTCGTACCGCATCAGATTGGAAAACTGGGTTTTTGATCGTCCCTAGGCCAAAACCACATTAAATGCAAAAGGACGTCGGTTTTTATTTTCCTTGGGGCCAAAAACCACATAAAAATCAAAGTTACACCGGTTTATAATTGTCGTGTAACTAGCTCAAGGCCTGTTCAACATGCAGTTCATCGCTCTCTGCCACAAATTGAATTCGAGAAACAGTATGTGCCAAACAGACTGAAGTGTCCCGACGGTCACATTCAGTTTTTTGCTGCGCAACGCGTGCCTTAATCTCAGCTACTTTCGTAATTGGGGCACTGAATACATCTTTCATATAACCCCATAACCAGACGTCACACAGATGAAGATCAGTGATTTGGGCGGCCAGGCTGTAGGGAAATGACGGCTGATAGTTCCAGCATTTCCGAAACGCCTCTGCAGTAGGCTGTTCCTGGCTGCGTAATTTGCGAAAGAGCGCCATCTTTCATAAGAATTATCCTATCCACACATCCGTGCTATTAAAGGGTTGGAATAACATCAGCTCTAAAATATTGTTATAGGTGTTTACCGATGACGGTACAGATAACAGGACCCACAAGACTCATTTCCTCGAAACATACGTGCCTACGATAAACGACGCTGTCAACCCGCACCACACAGTCGCCTTTGCGGAATGAAGTGGTTGATGTGAGTACAGATTTTATTTTGCTCATATCCTGCAATGCTGCGTTTTGACATGTCCTTGCAAATCGGCTTGCTCTGTCCACAGGATGTTCCCTGACCATTCCTTGTACCTTTTCCACGCGAACAAGAAATACCAGAGCGAATACTTGTGTTCTTGGCAGGTCCGTAGGAAGCAACTCCTGAATGTGGATGATTTCGTATGTATAGCAATGCAGGGTATTTCTCAGGACTTATGCATCATGCTCATAGACATTTCCAATATTCGGGCGATTCCCTGTGCCCTACATGTTTGCACACCACCGCGCGATACATCCTGCAATGCTGTGGTCACATCTTCAAAAAATGGTTCAAATGGCTCTGAGCACTACGGGACTTAACATCTGAGGTCATAAGTCCCCTAGAATTTAGAACTACTTAAACCTAACCAACCTAAGGATATCACACACATCCAAGCCCGAGGCAGGATTCGAATATGCGACCGTAGCGGTCGCGTGGTTCCAGACTGAAGCGCCTAGAACCGCTCGGCCACACAGGCCGGTCGCCAGATCTTCGACAGACGCGTCATCAACTACTTTCCTGTGTGGCAAATTGCACTTCAAAATTACCTATCTTTTCGAATTCTGTAATCATTTTCTCCAGACCCTCAGCAGACGTCGGACTGAAACCTTGTTTTACAGCTTTAGGGACTGATGACCTCAGATGTTAAGTCCCATAGTGCTTGGAGCCATTCACAGCTTTGAGTCTCTGGAGCTTCTGCAGGGGTACTGGCGCAGTCACTGTTCTTGTAAAAGAGCTTTACCAGCTGCTTGCGATCCTATGTACAAACACTACATCATTCTTTCTACAGTGTTTTGAAACTGTGACTTTAATTATAGAAACCCTGTATACACAACATGTGTGGATTATTTCATGGGATGTGAATTTAACAACGAGTGTATTGATCTTTAAATGCTATTTATTTGCTTATTTATTTATTTATTTTCCTTGACGATAACACCAGACATAAAAAATCTAGTGTGATTCAACTGTATTAAACTTCAAAGGTAATAATAATAATTGTATAATCTCGTATGTATGACCCAACCTACAGTCAACTTTAAAAATCAAGGAAACAACACCTGAAAGAACTCGTCCTAACTTCTCAGAATTACAGTATTATACTCCATTATATTTAGCATTAATCAGTTTACAATAACGTGCAGACAAACAGTGAACGCAGTAACCAGCTTCCAGGCAATTCGAAATAGCAATCTTTAGTACCTATTTCACTGTGTTGAAGAACGCAATTGGGTTACTTAAGTGCGGATTGGTGCTAGCCACATTCACAAACTTGACTTGCCACAGAGTATTAACCTTCAAAGTAAATAAATGGATTTCGTTTCACTAGCTTTTTATGCTTTGCAATATCTGCTGAATACTGTGCATGTGGGCCAGACAAATTCAGCTTCCCTCTCAACATTAGAAAACACAAGAGAAAGCGCTTATACATCTATACTATACCAATTCCTGACAACAAGTGAGCACTATTAATTCGTACGTACAAGAACTTCTTTCAGATTGAAGGCAATCACAAGCTCCATGCCTACAATTGAACACTATTGATCGAGTGCCAACCGACAAGCAAAGGCAAGTTTCATCAAAGCAAGCGTACCGTGTGTAAGTGACATCTTGGTGCTCTAGTATCTATTCTATCTGACATATATTTTTCTCCCGACCGTTGCTGGGAGACCGTAGGGTGTTTGGCCACGAGAAGGAGTGTGGGTGTATGGATGTAAGCAGTAGCGGACATGGATATAGGCTAGTTTGGCTAGCTGTGAGGAAGTGACTTGCTGGCACGTGTGGACAGTTGGAGGGGTACGTTTACTAACGAATGTCAGCTCTCTATTGGGGAGAACGTAGCTGGAAGGCGGCGGCCTGCCCTGCGGAGACTTACTGACGCTATAACGCCGGCTGAAGTTTAATTGCAGCTATTCAACCGTTGAAGGAAGCGAGCTGGTCAGGAAACGGTTTCGTGCACATATTGTGAACTACATGGAGAGGTCCTTTGACAATGGGCAGTATATTGTTCTCAATCGCTGTGTCAGTAACTACATCCTGGTGAATTTCAGACCCGTTTTATATTTGTGTCGTTCCTCTAGTCTGCTGACGTGACGCAAATGCGCTCGTTCGTGTTGATACTTGGCTGTCCCTGGCCGGATTTCTGGACACGTATTTGCGATTTGTGGAGAACTTGAATTAAATTTCAAATTTTGTTGTCTACTCCTAACACTACTGAGCAGCATGGCTCGTTTGTTGTGTGCACAAGACACACTTTCTGTCATATAATTCTGCACGTTACTTGACCTAGTTCTTTTATGTCATGACTGTCAGCCTTCTTTAAAATGTTTTGCATTTTCTTAAAGTAGTGTTCAAGGTATTTATTCTTAAGACCAACTGTAAACTACCGACTGTCTTATAATCTAGTGTCTCGTATTTTATGAAAGTAGTGTTTATTCAATGTTTGTTAGCCTTTATTGATGTTTTTGGCATTATGTAAGAATAATGTTTAGCGTACAGTGCTTGCCGAATTTCCTAAACTAATAAGCCTCCTCCAAACTTATTTTATGAATTGATTTTGCATTTAACTATAATAGCGTTTAATTTTGCCTGTATGTGTGTGTTAGAGAGCAGATTAGTCCTCATTTAATGCCTTAAGTATCAAGGACCTCATTGTACACCTCAATCAATCCGTCGACATTCACCAAACGTTCCGGTAATACACCTCTGGAATAGGTATCTACATTGCTAGGCCAGCTGGCCAGCTGATTACATCAAGTCCGTATTAGTTGTCATTTGCTATTTTCCAAACTAGCTGCCTGTTTGATAATTATCTTGTCATTTGTTCTATCGTTGCTGCTTACGGGGCTTAGTTGATTCGGTATGTTTGTTTGATCGGCTATTGTCATTGTTTATTTTTCTGTGAGGGGTGAAACTAAACGGTTGGGATTGCTTTGATATTTTATATTTCAATTGTAGATGATTTAAAGCTACTGATCTTTTCTAAATCCCGTCCCAGTAAATCCAAGTGACACCGCCTGGGAGCGGACTTTAGTTTTTCTTTCCATTGCGCTGTAAAGCTCTCTGTGTTTAAGCTTAAGATTCTTCAAAATAGTTACTAATTTCTGTAAATCCTGAAGAACCTTCACTAATTGTAGTTTCCAGCTGTTTATTCTGTTACCCCTGGCCGGCCAGAGTGGCCGAGCGGTTCTAGGCGCTACAGTCTGGAACCGCGCGACCGCTACGGTTGCAGGTTAGTTAGGCTTAAGTAGTTCTAAGTTCTAGGGGACTGATGACCTCAGAAGTTAAGTCCCATAGTGCTCAGAGCCATTTTGTTACCACTGTATTTGCCGCAAATTTATTAACGTTTTTTGAAGTGAAGTTCTGGCCACGTAACTTTGGTATTTGTTACCGGGAAACTTGTCTTATGGTCTTGGAAACATGTTTCTTAGTGAAAATTTTATGTAAACTTGTATTAGAAGAAATGGCTTCACCGTGAGAGACACTTATCCTTGGGGCTTTTTAAATTAGTTTTTGCTTTGCCATGAGACGCACTCAGCATTGGGGCTTAAGCCATTGTGGCACTTGCCAAATATAGTCAACTGATGTAACGAGCAAAGCCTTAGGGCGAGTAACAATTTTGTAACAAAATTTTATTGCTTTAATTATTTCATTATTTTTGCCGTCCACTGTGGGGCGACCTTCGTAGTTTTAGTTATCATCTTACCCTCACGCATTTCAAGGATTGTTTTTAGCCGTGTACCTTGTCGTTGTAAAATCTTCAATTTTCCGTCTCTCTAGTTCTGTTGAAGTATACCTTATTTTGTGGCCCATTGCTTTTTCGTTCCCAAACCACCTCCACTGAATTTTTATCAAAACGCGCATGGTGAAGCTCTGTTAATTACCAGTTTCATAACAGTTTATTTCATGGTCTCCCCACGAAAGAGCGAATAACTGAGGTCAACATATTACAATCGCATTGGTTTGCTGTAGTATGAGAGTTGGCCACATAGTTTTAATCAATTGAAACTATACGGTTCGTGAGAACATTTCAAGTCTCAAATATCTATGATGTAATTATGCAGACTGAAACGACGAATGAAAATTTGTACCACTGCCAAGATTCCAAGCCAAGTCTCCTGCTCACTACGCATATGCGCTAACCAGTGCGCCGCTCTGGCGCTGTGGTTTGGGACAGCTGCAGTGACTACCCTTCCACGCCGCTCGCCTCAGTCCAAATTCCCATTCACGCCTCAGCCCACTTTGCAAATGGGTGTTTGCTTTCAGGAGCGAGGCAAGCCAGGCTAGTCAAGCCATTGTGCCAGGGTGGCGTAATGGTTAACGCATCTGCCTAGTCAGCTGGAGACCTGGGTTCAAATCCCTGCCTTGGTAGAAATTTTCAGTCGTCATTTCAGTCTGCACTTACAGGCTGTCCCAAAAAAACTCAGATATCGCTTAGTCTGATGTGCAGGACGACACATTTATCGGTTTTCAAGAAGGAACCCACATCCGGGAATGCACAGCTTGGGCAAACGCATTATAAGTACTACTTTGCGCTATCTACATTGCAAATGGGAAACAAACTACGTACCTACTACGTCAGTCAGAGCCTGCATCTACATTTAAATCTATATACGTACTTAACAAGCCACCGTACTGAGTGTGGTGGAGGGTACCCTGTACCACAATTATTCGTTTCCTTTCCTGTTGCACTAGCACATAGGGCGAGAGAAAAACGGCTGTCTATATGCTTCCGAATGAACACTTATTTCTCGCATCTTATCTTCGTGGTCCCTACGTAAAATGTATGTTGGCGGCAGTACAATCGTTCTGCAGTCAGCTTTAAACGCCGATCCTCTATACTTTTCCAGTAGCGTTCTTGGAAATGAATGACTTCTTCCCTCCAGGAATTACCGCTTAAGCTCCCGAAGCATATCCGTAACATTTACATGATCTCTTCTTTCAATCTGACCTGGTGCAGATAACAAACACTCCAGCAGTACTGCCGGCCGAAGTGGCCGTGCGGTTAAAGGCGCTGCAGTCTGGAACCGCAAGACCGCTACGGTCGCAGGTTCGAATCCTGCCTCGGGCATGGATGTTTGTGATGTCCTTAGGTTAGTTAGGTTTAACTAGTTCTAAGTTCTAGGGGACTAATGACCTCAGCAGTTGAGTCCCATAGTGCTCAGAGCCATTTGAACCATTTTTTTCCAGCAGTACTCAAGAATAAGTAGCACTAGCGTCCTATATGCGATCTCCTTTACAGATGAACCACACATTCATAAAAATTCTCTCAATAATCCGAAGTCTTCCAACACAATTCTCAAATTCTCGTTCCATTTCATATCAATTTGCAGCGATACGCCCAGATACTTAAGCGACGTGTGACTATATCGAGCGGGACTCTACTAATGTCATAATCCGAACATTACGGGTTTGTTTTTCCCACTCATCTGCATTTTCCACATTAAGAGCCAGCTGCCACTCATCACACTAACTATAAATCTTGTGTAGGTCATCCTGTATCAACCCACAGTCACTTATTGTCGACATCTTCCTGTACACCACAGCATCATCAGCAAACTACCGCACGTTGCTGCCCATCCTGTTTGCCAAATCACTTATGTATATAGAAAATAGGAACGGTCCTATCACACTTCCCCGAGGCACTCCTGTTGTTGACCCTGTCTTCTGTGACACTCGCCGTTGAGAACAATATACTGGGTTCTATTACTGAAGAAGTCTTGGAGCGAATGACGCATCTCGGAGCTTATTCCGTATGCACGTACCTTCGTTAACAGTCTGCAGTGGACTACCGTGGTGAATGCTTTTCGGGAATCAGCCTGTTGCCCTTCATCCATAGTTCGTAATACATCATGTGAGAAGACAGCAAGCTCTGTTTTGCGCGAGCGACGCTTTCTAAAGTCGTAGTCGTGCTGATTCGTGGATATGAGGTTTTCGGGATTCTTTTTTTTTTTTTCATCACTCTTCTGACTGGTTTGATGTGGCCCGCGACGAATTCGTCTCCTCTTATAACCTCTTCATCAACCTACGTCCTCAATTTGCTCGATGTATTCCAATCTCTATCTTCCTCTACAGTTTTTGCCCTCTACAGTTCCCTCTAGTACCAAGGAAGTCATTTCCTCATGTCTTCACAGATGTCCTATAATTCTGCCCTTCTCCTTATCAGTGTTTTCCACATAGTCCTGTCTTCTTCGAGCCTTTGCACAACTTCCTCGCTCCTCACCTTATCAGTCCATCTAATTTTCAACATTGATCTGTAGCACCACATCTCAAATGCTTCGATTCTCTTCTGTTCCGGTTTTCCCACAGTTCATGCATCACTACCATACAATGCTGTACTCCAGACGTACATTTTCAGAAATTTCTTCCTCGAACTAAGGCCGATATTTGATATTAGTAGAATGCCCTTTTTTCCATTGCTAGTCTGCTTTTGATGTCCTCCTTGTTCCGTCCGTCTTTGGCTATTTTACTGCTTAGGTAGCAGAATCCCTCAACTTCATCTATTTCGTGACTATCAATCCTGATGTCAAGTTTCTCGCTGTTCTCCTTTCTACTACTTCTCATTACCTTCCTCTTCTTCGATTTAATCTCAGTCCATACTCTGTAATCATTAGACCGTTCATTCCGTTCATGTAAATGTTCTTCACTTTCAGTCAGGATAGCAATGCCATCAGCGAATCGTATCATTGATATCCTTTCACCTTGAATTTTAATTCCATCCCTGAACCTTTCTTTTATTTCCATTATTGCTTCCTCGATGTACAGATTGTGCAGTAGGGGTGAAAGGCTACATCCTTGTCTTACACCCTTTTTCAACCGAGCACTTCGTTCTTGGTCGTCCACTATTACTATTTCCTCTTGGCTGTTGTACATTTTGTATATGATCCGTCTCTCCC
Organism: Schistocerca nitens; assembly: GCF_023898315.1. Taxonomy (NCBI): domain Eukaryota; kingdom Metazoa; phylum Arthropoda; class Insecta; order Orthoptera; family Acrididae; genus Schistocerca; species Schistocerca nitens. Next base: position 504,429,478 of record NC_064621.1, read on the forward strand.
CATATATATAGAACATTTTGCACCATTTTACATTGTCGAACGCTTTTTCCAGGTCGATAAATCCTATGAACGTGTCTTGATTTTTCTTTAGTCTTGCTTCCATTATTAACCGCAACATCAGGATTGCCTCTCATGCCTTTACCTTTCCTAAAGACAAACTGATCGTCATCTACCGCATCCTCAATTTCCTTTTCCATTCTTATGTATATTATTCTTGTAAGCAACTTCGATGCATGAGCTGTTAAGCTGATTGTGTGGTAATTCTCACTATTGTCAGCTCTTGCCGTCTTCGCAGTTGTGTGGATGATGCTTTTCCAAAAGTCAGATGATATGTCGCTAGACTCATACATTCTACACACTAACGTTGTTGCCACTTCCCCCAATGATTTTAGAAATTCTGATGGAATGTTATCTATCCCTTCTGCCTTATTTGTTCTTAAGCCCTCCAAAGCTCTTTTAAATTCTGATTCTAATACTCAATCCCCTATCGCTTCTAAAACGTCGCCTGTTTCTTTTTCTATCACACCAGACAAATCTTCCCGTTCATAGAGGCTTTCAATGTATTCTTTCCCCCTATCTGCTCTCTCCTCTGCATTTATCTGTGGAATTCCAGTTCCACTCCTAATGTTATCACGCTTGCTTTTAATGTCACCGAAGGTTGTTCTGACTTTACTGTATGCTGAGTCGTCCTTCCGACACTTATTGCTTTTTCTATTCTTCACATTTTTCCTGCAGCCATTTCGTCTTAGCTTCCCTACACTTCCTACTTATTTCATTCCTCAGCAACTTGTATTTTGTGATGTTACAAAATAAAAGTGATGTTGTTATTCAATGGAAAGTTGGAAATTGAGATTTAGCTTACTGTTTTATCAATCACAATTGGCGTAAGAATCATGGATTGACCATTGTCATAAAATATTGCATTATGAGATGTGAATAGTTTTTACTTGCAGTTTCGCGTGGCTTGAGGCAGTCACAACTAGCGTGCTATTGATTAAGAAATCGCATTATCGTCTTTCTAATTACTTCATGATTGTAGATACGATCATACACGGTTGTGAAGTTATTGCTATGACAAAACAATTTCCTAAGGGACCAGAAAGTTCTTAAGGGCGCGAAAACAACTGTAACATCACACAAAAGGGAAATTCAATATTAAAGCTGATGCAAGAAGACGATAAAACAATTTTCTTTTTATCAATGTAACACGCACATTCGACTGCTGATCTTGGTGTCTGTAATATTAGCAAAATGCATAATTAAAATGAAAATAATACTGAGAAGATAATAGGAATGAGCACTGCTAAATGATTCAGTATTCCCAGAACAAATATTTATTATAACTAAAACATATATCGTACCTTAAGCTTAGTACTACAATGACGGTAGATTTTTATGTCCGTATCATGTCCATTGAGCGCTCTTTTATATAGCCATTGTCTTCTTTGAGTCGCTCGTGCGTCGTCACGGTAAGTTATAACAGTTATTTACACTTCACTCAAACTTAGACATAACACGTTTTTATACGTTTAGTAAAAAATTAGATCAGACCGCCACAAATCTGCGTCCGTATTACTCAAGAAAAACAGTAGAAGTCTTTTTAGCGCTCTAGGCTTCATTTGTTCTCCAGCGAACAAAATAGTGAAGGATCGCATATCCATCCGTATTTTTCTGTTTATATCGCCGCCCAAAGACGACAAATTACATTATTTAGAAAATTCCACCGTCGCCATGCGACGCTTCATTATACATTAATCATTATTTATAAACAAGTATTTGCCTTCTGGCTGAAAGTATTAACTACTCGTATTTGCTGTTTTAATGAAGTCAAAAATAGTGAATATCACATTGCCTCCCATGAGGAGAGAGGGAATGCCGAAGGATTACCTCGATCCTCATGTCCTTATGAGATATTCGTGATTTTTGGTGTGACATTTACATAATGTTACTGGCGTACTATGTACATAAATTGAAATTACATTTATAAACATATATCAGATATTTATCATTTTTCAAAATAAAGTTTTTCATTCTTTGTTCATCAGTCACTTCATTCCATAATACCAAGATTAACATTAATGTGCATATTTAAGTTTGGTCCATATTTGCTAATAACAATAAGTGAACGTTCATTTCGCACTTCAGGGGATAGAATTCAGAAATTACTTTCTCTTGAGCTTAACAACTAATACATGAGTACAGTGAGTGCTTATTTTCACTAAACTAGAGTGGACAATGTTAGAGCATCTGTTAACTCATTGTGGTTCAATTACAGTCTAATAACGTAGCACTACACTTCGTGATGCTTTCACTTTCTGTGTTAGCTTCTACGGCGTTCATCATGCAGTACATCTGTCCTTTCCACTGTGGTGCCAGGAATTCAAGTGGCTTCCCGGGTTTTTATTTACAATATGAAACAGAAGAAGTGGAAAATTATTAGTATAACTTACAACCTATTGGATACATTTGTTAAGGATCGGGACTGGTCTGGAGTTTTGGGTCTTCCTATAGTGCACATTCATTTTCTTTGTCCATCAAGAGACAGGATTATAATTCATTTTAGCAGTGTTCAGGAGTGCCGGTATTAATGGCTTTAAGGTCTGAGTAATCTAACAATCTATTTCTTACTCATCTTAACTTCAACTCAAGAAAATGGCTTAATTTACGTATGTAAATGTAGTCACACAAGTGTACAAATGTCTTTCCTCCAGTATGTACGATGGAAGTCATGGCGGTTAGCAGTTTAAAGTTTGGATTGTTTCGTCACCCACACGTCAGCCACTCACAGCGGCTGCACAGTGTTGCGTGAGCTCCAATACTCAGTATCCGTTCGCGCTCAGGCTGTAACAGAGCTGCTGGTCGTCGATTGCTCCTTCTTTTCTTTTTCTTTTTTTTTTTTTTTGTTGTGAACTTCGTATCACACGAGTGCATCGATACAAACACCTCGCGCGCGTTTTCCATCGGAGGAGCCGGACACTGAAGCTGCCTCCATACTTCTCTGTCAACTGCCTCCCATGAGGCCCACAGGTAAGTGACGACGAATGTTTTAGCTGTCGCTGCACTTAGAACAACACTGAACTTTGCGTTGCACCTTTTGTCGTAGCCTTGACTTCTTTTTACACTTGCAGTACAACACTACCACTAATATACAGTGAACAGTTATTTTTATTATGCACGTCGCACTTTAGTGTGCATCTTCACACAGCATTCGTGCTTAGTTCCTTCGCCGATAGAGTTCATTTACAAAACAATCAATTTTGCAGGTTTCCTCCATTGGTACAGAAAGACTTATATTCTACTATTTACAAAAGATCACTTACGAGCTAATATTTACAATTAATGCTCACTCCTTTTGTTAAGTCCAGTGAACAACTGCTTTGTGAATGGACTCTTTATATCTCAAGGTTTACTTTCACTAGTGAACCTAAAAATATTCTTTCAAACTTTCTTTTAAGGGCTCATCTCCTCATTATGAAAACTACAGATTTCGCAACACTCATTGCATTTATTCTTTAGTGCACCCAAGATCATTTTCTACTGCCACGCAGCATATCTACTACTTAACGAGTACGCATTTAACGCTGAATCTTTTTTTTTTGTGCTTGCCAAATTTTTATTTATATTTGAGGGCAGACTGGATAACAATAGGTCTCCCTCTTCGCTTCATGTACTCAGCAATCGTTCTCTGTTGAAAAAAAAGTAGGGTAACGCGTGTCTACTATTTTTCGCATGAATGGAATTACCGACAGTTCACTGGGTTTACGCAACCGGTCCATAACAAAAATTACCAAAGCTAGCGAAGTTCATCACGCTACGTGTCTCATTTCTCATAAGCACTGCTTTGCCTCGAAGCACACGTGCCTTTTACAAGTCGACCCTTGGTCTGGGTTAATGAAGCAGGATCAAAAGGAACGGGCACAAGGAAACTGGATTTCATAAGAGAAGTGTCTTAGGAGACATTTTTGAAATAAAATCTGCATGTAAATAAAATTATCATAATAAATATAGGCACATATATAAATTTCAACCTCTTTCATTACAGCACGCTTTGCTACTTCTACGTCTTACTCTGGTTATAGTCAGTATTAAGTTTAAATATCACTGCATTGCTTGTTCTTTAGATTAGCCTTCAATTAGGGTATTGAATGGTCGCTAGATTACACTACAAATCTTCTGAAGATCTTTACTTGGACTTATTTATGATACAGGGGGCTTGCTGTGTGTGTATTTAGTACCTTGATTCTACTGAAATCAATTCGTCAGCTAACATTCCTCATATACTCTTTACATTGGGCTCAGATCACAGGGAAATAGTTTACTTTCATAGCAATTAATAGCCTCGTGGAGTACTTACGCTACATTATTGATGCTTCATGGTTTGCCTCTATTTGTACTGTATTTCACCTAACTTAGTTTACTACAGCTTATTGCCTCCTTGCGTGAACACATGCGGGTTACCACTTGTTTTTCCATTTAACAGCACGCTTTAACTGAACTTTAAGCTATTTCTTTTACTCCTGTCCACTGTCTGGAGTGTTTGAACATGTACACTTTTTTTTTAAGCAGGTAATTTGGGCTTTTACAACAGAACTTCAAGTACTTACATTACTAAAAATAAATCTATAAATCTTCTTGTACCTTGAGAGAAGTGCTTATTTACGCATCCTCCTCCATTTCTCACCTTTACATATTTATATAGATCCTGGCAATCACCTCGCAAGCACATTTTTTTTATAATAACTTAAAGCTAAATTGAAATTCTTTCTGCAACCTTAATTTCCTGCTTCAGCTTGTTGAAGAAATATCAGTTCATGTCCATCACTATAAACAATTTTTCCATACATAGCATTTAATACTTAAAGTTTACATGTAGTAGCCGTTACCATGTAGTCAGTGCGCTGTTCAACACAATACTTATCATTAACAGTTCACACAAGGAAATTTCCAGTACGCAAGAGGTAAGAAACCAAAACAGATTCTATCTGCAGTTGGAGCTGTGTCTGTAAACTAACTCTCTGTTTCAATGGACCAATCGCTCCCGATATGGAGCAACCCTGAATCGGCAATGATAAAACTTTTGAAACAGAAGACACCTGTCTGAAGAGACATGATGACATGACATTGATGTTTGCTCCTGTATCAACAACGGCTGTGAAAGGAATGTTGGCAATAGAAATCTTAATCGAAGCCTGGACCTGTTCATCATAAATGTTGTTAATGTCTTGAGCTTCTTTGTCACGTGCAAGGTCATCTCGTAAGTCGGTCTCATGGTCGTCCCGTATCGCATTAACATACTCAGAATCAGAGTATTCGTTGGGACCCCCACTGGAACCGGCAGCGACCTCTAGGAGGCTGAAAGGCGCTGCCTCTAATTTTCCGCAGGATGCTTAGTCTGTTTGTCATTCATGGCCTTAAGTGTTTGTTCCGTTTCATATTGGTGCTGGTTATGTGGTACAAATGCCGGTGTAAAGGGGTAAAATCCACTGGGTTCATTCACTTTTGAATAGAATACTTGAGACGGCTGCTGTCGCCCGATCTTTTGGTTGCCGGCAGAACCATTTCCTTGTGAAGGAAAGTTCGCATTTGGTACCGTTTGAAAATTGTTCCGCGGTCCTCTATTCTGTGAAAAGTTGTTCTGATGTGCTGGGTGGCCTCCGCCTTGCCCATGCCACTTGCTATTTTTCGACCTATAACTTTGATTGTACACTGGCCCATTTGAAAAATTACCACTAGTTTGTGGAGAATTTCCATGCTGCTCAGGCGCAGAATTAAAGGGTGGGTTTCCGTACTGATGTTGTACCTGGTGGTTGTAAATTGGGTGGTATCTCTGCTGATTGCTGTAATTGGTTTTCTGCTTCCGTTTAAAGTTATTGCCGTTTGCCGCAGTAGCTCGCTCTCTCCTTCGGCGCATTGTTGTCCGCGTGCGATGCATTCTGCTGGCTGCCAGGGAAGAATTAGCCGCTGCCAACCTTGGAGCGCACATCCTCGCTAATTAAATCTAAGGAATCCAGCACAGAAAGGAATGCATCCGTGTCTTCTTCGGACACATTTACTAGTTTCTCTCTAATAGACACAGGGAGTTTGCTTTTGAGAATCATAATTACGTCCTTGGAAGAAATCGGAGAATCCCAGAATTTAATTTTTGCTAGATACTTCTCGAAGTATCGCCGGAGACTTCCATGCTTCTCATTGAAAATTTCCACACCATACACCTCCTTCCTTAATCTTTGCTGTACCCCATTACTCCAAAATTTTGCCAAGAACATTTTCTCAAACTCTTCATAATTCCTACACGTGTCTACCATTTCCGTTCCCCATAATGCTGCATCACCAGAAATAAAGCCAGTGACGAACTGAATACGCTGTCTGTCTGTCCAGCTCATGGGAAATATGCCGGAAAAATTCTTTAGGAACACGATGGGGTGTATTTCTCGCTTCTGCGGATGAAAAACAGGGAAAGTGCGATGCTTAATCACACTTTCCTCTTGCATTAAACTCACGATTGTGGGCGGATCATTTATTTTCCCTACTCGGGGCTCAACAGGACTGTTGTTTTGAATGTAATCAGGCGGTGAACGATAAGGAGTTGACTGACATTCGTCACCGTCTAAAGAGTTGTTCCCTATAGTTTGCGTATGCGTGTGCGGATTTTCTACCCAGTTTCTCAGCATTCTGACTTCGTCCACTACTTGCTGCTTCCACTCGGGAAGATCCCGTGTAAGTGTCCTCCGAATCTGTCCCAATTCAGAAACCACTGTGTCTCCCGACTTACCAGGAGCAGCTAAGATTTCATAAGTTACATCCTTGACAGTCTCCCTAAGCTCCTCCCTGACCTTCTTTTTGATAAAAATATCTTTACCCTTTATCCATTCACCGTAGTGTTCCGACAATGCCTCCGCGTGTGCTTTCACGGTGCTCTTAACCTGTTCTTCAATATTGATTAAGTCTATCTGCCTCGACCGATCCTCCACTACACCTTCAATGTCAGATACTGCATTTCTAACTGAGTTTATTTCTTTGGTAGCTGCCTGAATTTTTGTGTTTAATGTTCCAGATACTTCAGCTATTTCACTTTTCACCTGTTTCTGCATTTTCTGAATTTGATCACTGATCTTAGTTTGCACCTCACCCAAATGGGTATTTAATTCAGCCGTAATTTCTTTATGCAGATCTGTTTTGTTTGTGCCTAGCTGTGTTTTTAATGATTCGCTTACAGCATCTAATCGGGCGTTAACAGTCTCATTTTGTGTTTTTATAGTCTCATTTTGTGTTTTTACTGATTCGCGTACAGCATCTAATCGGGCGTTAACAGTCTCATTTTGTGTTTTTACTGATTCGCTTACAGCATCTAATCGGGCGTTAACAGTCTCATTTTGTGTTTTTACTGATTCGCTTACAGCATCTAATCGGGCGTTAACAGTCTCATTTTGTGTTTTTATAGTCTCATTTACTGCGTCAAACTGTTGTTTCAGCATTTCCATTAACGCACCGAGGTCATTTGTAGCTGCAGCGGGAAGAATTTGGACTTTAGGGTCGCTTTCCCCTGTTACAGACATGGTTAGTTCAGTTTCCACACGGGAACCTACCGTTCGCGATCGTAAAGGGTATGGAATACTATTAACGTCTTCACTCCCGTCTCCTGTTGTCACCTGTCTGTGTTTAATATCTGCCATTTTCGTCAGTAAACCACGTGCTACGCAAGGCTTTCGTCGTTTGTCAGTGACGTGGTGAGTCCGCTAAGAGCAACGCTCTCGCGTGAGCAACAAATGAAATTCTATCTAGCGAGAAGACAAGATGGAACCTAAACGTTTCAGACAAATGAATGAAGATGCTCTTCACTGCAAATTGCACACACTATCCACCATGTTGAAAATGTAATACAGCTATACTAACAATGGGGAGAAATAATTTCTATCATCAAACTACGAAGAATTTTACTTTGAAAGATAAAATAAAGCAGATTTTCTATAGCGGGAAGGAGATAGAAAGGATATGGATCGACTTGGAAAAGCAACGTTGCTAATGAAGCACTACACTGCGTATGCAAATTTCTGACTTACTTTTTGATGGCTTGGTTTGCACTATGTTGTCTCAGCAAATTCGCGTCTCTTTTCTTTTCTTTCCTCTCGGTAATTAAACTGCGTTATCGAGCAGCGTATTTTCCGTCTTTCTCTCAGAGGGATGATTTGTACATGAAACGACAGAACATTTATTAACATAAGCACATAGAAAATTTTCCAAGTATCTGAACTAATTTTTGGTCAGGTCCCTGTTCGGGCGCCAAGTGTGATGTTACAAAATAAAAGTGATGTTGTTATTCAATGGAAAGTTGGAAATTGAGATTTAGCTTACTGTTTTATCAATCACAATTGGCGTAAGAATCATGGATTGACCATTGTCATAAAATATTGCATTATGAGATGTGAATAGTTTTTACTTGCAGTTTCGCGTGGCTTGAGGCAGTCACGACTAGCGTGCTATTGATTAAGAAATCGCATTATCGTCTTTCTAATTACTTCATGATTGTAGATACGATCATACACGGTTGTGAAGTTATTGCTATGACAAAACAATTTCCTAAGGGACCAGAAAGTTCTTAAGGGCGCGAAAACAACTGTAACATCACACAAAAGGGAAATTCAATATTAAAGCTGATGCAAGAAGACGATAAAACAGTTTTCTTTTTATCAATGTAACACGCACATTCGACTGCTGATCTTGGTGTCTGTAATATTAGCAAAATGCATAATTAAAATGAAAATAATACTGAGAAGATAATAGGAATGAGCACTGCTAAATGATTCAGTATTCCCAGAACAAATATTTATTATAACTAAAACATATATCGTACCTTAAGCTTAGTACTACAATGACGGTAGATTTTTATGTCCGTGTCATGTCCATTGAGCGCTCTTTTATATAGCCATTGTCTTCTTTGAGTCGCTCGTGCGTCGTCACGGTAAGTTATAACAGTTATTTACACTTCACTCAAACTTAGACATAACACGTTTTTATACGTTTAGTAAAAAATTAGATCAGACCGCCACAAATCTGCGTCCGTATTACTCAAGAAAAACAGTAGAAGTCTTTTTAGCGCTCTAGGCTTCATTTGTTCTCCAGCGAACAAAATAGTGAAGGATCGCATATCTATCCGTATTTTTCTGTTTATATTGCCGCCCAAAGACGACAAATTACATTATTTAGAAAATTCCACCGTCGCCATGCGACGCCTCATTATACATTAATCATTATTTATAAACAAGTATTTGCCTTCTGGCTGAAAGTATTAACTACTCGTATTTGCTGTTTTAATGAAGTCAAAAATAGCGAATATCACAATTTCTCTGTTCCTGAGTTTCCCAGAACATTTTTGCACCTCCTACTTTCATCGATCAAATGAAGTATTTCTTCTGTTACCTATGGTTTCTTCGCAGTTACCTTCTTTGTACCTATGTTTTCCTTCCCGACTTCTGTGAAGTCCCTTTTTTTAGAGATGTCCATTCCTCTTCAACTGTACTGCCTACTGAGCTATTCCTTATTGCTGTATCTACAGCCTTAGAGAACTTCAAGCGTATCTCGTCATTCCTTAGTACTCCTGTATCCCACTTCTTTTCGTATTCATTCTTCCTAATGTCTTAAACTTCAGCCGACTCTTCATCACTACTGTATTGAGATCTATGTCTGCTCCTGGGTACGCCTTACAAATCCAGTATCTGATTTCTGAAGCTCTGTCTGACCATGATGTAATCTAACTGAAATCTTCCCGTATCACCTGGCCTTTTGCAAGAACTCAATTAGTCTTTCCCCTCTCTCAGTCCTTGTACCAAGCCCATATTCGTCTGTAACCTTTTCTTCTACTCTTTCCCCTAGAACTGCATTCCAGTCTCCCATGACTATTAGATTTTCATCTCCCTTTACCGTACCGCATCAATATCCTCATACACTTTCTCTATCTCTTCATCTTCAGCTTGCGACGTCAGCATGTATACTTGAACTATCGTTGTCGGTGCAGGTTTGCTGTCGATTCTGATAAGAACAACTTTTCACAGTAACACACTCTCTGCCCTACCTTCCTATTCATAACGAATCCTACTCCTGTTGTTGTGTCGATTCCCTAAGGTCTCGACACAATGAGTGGCTAGGTGCACGCGAAACTAACGCAGACGGGCGTAAATTCTGAAACAGGAGACTGGATGAAAAACTATAAAGAAAAGAACGTATTGGGTAGATTACTTAACTTTTAATGATGTTCTTCTTGTTGAAATACATCTCTTGCATAGTAGTAAGCAATTAGCACTGATACAACTGGCGCCTTGCTAGGTGGTAGCGATGGACTAGCTGAAGGCTATTTAATCTGTCTCTCGGCAAATGAGAGGAAGACTTGATACGTCTTGTCGCAAGCTATGTCGTCCGTACAACTGGGGCGAGGTCATGTCCGTGTCTTGTGACCTGCCATGTGGTGGCGCTAGGATTGCGAGTACACAGTGGCGACACGCGGGTCCGACATGTACTACAGGACCGCGGCCGATTTAAGTTACCACCTAGCAAGTGTGGTGTCTAGCGGTGACACCACACCTGTTATACCATTTTCTGCTGATGTTGGTATTACCTTATACTCATCTTATCAGAAATCCTAATCTTCTTTCCACTTGACTTTACTGACGCCTACTATATCTAGACTGAGCCTTTGCATTTCCCTTACCAGATTGTCTAGTTTCCTACCACGTTCAAGCTTCTGACATTCCACACCCCGACTCGTAGAACGTTATCCTTTCTTTGATTATTCAATCTTTTTCTCGTGGTAACCTCCCCCTTGGTAGTCCCCTCCCGGAATCCGAATGGGCATCTATTCCGGAATCTTTTGCCAATGAAGAGATCATCATGACACTTCTTCAATTACAGGCCACATGTCCTGTGGCACACGTTACGTGTCTTTAATGCAGTGGTTTCCGTAGCTTTCTGCATCCTCATGTCTTTGATCATTGCTGATTCTTCCGCCTTTAGGGGCTGATTCTCACCCCTAGGACAAGAGAGTGCCCCGAACCTCCGTCCGCTCCTCCGCCCTCTTTTACAAGGCCGTTGGCAGAATGAGGGGTGACTTCTTATCGCGGAAGTCTTCGGCCGCGCCAGTGCTGATTATTAATCAAAATGTAAGCAGTATCGGGATTTTTTTTAATAAAAATTTGTGCCGGACCGGGACTCGAACCTGGATTTCCCACACTACGCGAACGGTTTTTTTTTATTCACATTCAAAGAGAAAAATAAATGATTTGGGGAGATTTGAACTAGCGCACGTATAACCGCAATTGATTCAAATTCCATTACGGTACGAGTTGTTTCTTTTTTTTTTACGACATAATGTACACAAAGAAAAAAATTTTATAATGCATGTAGCGAACCTTAGACCTTTCAGTCGGTAACCACTAATGTTACTAGGTTTTTTTTTTTCGAAGTATGCACTCAAATGGCAGTGTATTCCATCAAAAAACGAAAATATTCACTTTTTTTCCAAAGCACTTATTGAAGGCAATCAATTAAAATAAAACAAAAGAAGTCATTTCGACAACAACAAAAGGGTGAAATCAGAAAAACGTATATGAAAGAATGGGGCGTTAATGTTAACGTGCCCACACATTCATTCCTCCGTCACTTCTACATCGTGAAACATCTAAATCCATAGAACAGTGGCCACAAAAATAATAAAATAATAATAAAAAATTTAAAAAAGAGTGGGGGGGGGCGAATGGCAACTCATCCAATGCCTAGTCGATGAAAATAAAGATACAACATATTAGAAAAAAATTCCCATTAACAGGGCAACCTGAGCCACGTCCAATGGGCGGTGGCCATATACTGGGAAAGGCACACAGATTTGCGTCATATCCCCTCACCATCACGTAGTGGACATAATGTCCAACAAGCCACATGATGGTATTGTTCTTCGATCAGGGAAAGAAAGCTGAATCGGGAAGCATGAGAATATCGCCCGAGATAGCCGCCACCGACGTCCTGAGGAGAAAAGCAAGTTGTCGGCGATGCCATCTCCAATGGTCATGACTGCAGGAAATCAACCGATGAGATAATGTATCAGTTTCATGGCAATGATTGCAGCGATCCGTTACACCGAGGTCAATACGAAAGAGTCGCACGTTGGTCGGTACAATATAATGAACAATTTGGTACCCCGAGGACGCCACGTCCATCGGGAAAATCGGGAGGCTGATGTTAGACCAAACAATCTTCCAAGTCGTTTCTGGCGACAGACTTTCCACAGAGGGAATACTATGAGGAATTGGCCAACGGCTTAACAGCATTTTTAGGGACAGATTCGCTTGGGAAAGGATATTTACTCCTAAATAACTGACCTCAAGAAAAAGTCTCTTAACGTGCCTTAGTTTATAACTAAGCCTACCAATATCTACTGGAAGTGTTAAACTCGCAGGTCGGATACAGTCATAATGGCGAGCTGTAAGTGACTTTGGGGGGGGGGGGGGGGCGGGGGGGGGGGGGGCGTTGACATGTTAAAATGGTGCGAGGGATGAATAAGGTAGAAGCTTTAACCCGAATGTCAGGGAGGCCCAAACCTCCCTGCAGACGGCGTCGCGCCGTGACCCCATAACGCACGCGAAATACAGAGTTGCTCCAGATAAACCTGCCAGTTATACTTTGCAACTTGCGGTACATCATCGCAGGAAGTGGAAAGATTTGTGCAATAAAATACGACTTACTTACACATTCGTTTCCACGGCCCGAACCTTATGTAGAAGTGAGAGGGAGCGACGTTCGTGTTCAATTATTGCTCCCTTAATCTTATCCGTGACAGAATTACAGTTTATCGTGGCCATCTTTAGTCAATTATAACACCCAACGATCGATATCGGGTGACCTTCAAAGCCCATGGAATTTCAACAGCGTCAAATCCTCGCAAACTGAGTTAGCGACATTTCTGGCCATTAACCCGACAAGACGAGAAAAGGCATCCAAAATTTCCTTCAGCAGTGGTATATCATCATGGGTACGGAGAAGAACCATAACTCATCAGCATATGCACGAACGGTAAACCTTGCTCCCAGCAACGACCAGCCACCCAAACAAGCAGCTATAGTTCGCAATAAGGGTTCCAGAAACAGCACGTAGAGCGACATAGATAATGGACTCCTTTGACGGACGCCCTGACACACCGTGATGGGGTAAGTAAGACGGCCATTTACGTCAATGGACGCCCGAATACCAGTTATTAGAGAACTAAACAGCCGTCGTGCAGCATCGTTAAAACCAACAGTCTTCAATACTCGCATAAGGAATCCATTATTAACGCGCTCGAACGCTTGGTGAAAATCAATGGAAAGCAAAGCGCTTGGCATGGGAATGGTGGAAGCAATCGAAATTAAATCACAAAATTCAGCAACTGGAGTCAGGAGAGTACCACCCGGAAGTCAACTTTGATATCTCGCGATGATGGTAGTCAACAATATCGATAATCGACTGTTGACCTCTCGCGCCACTATTTTATAATCATAGTTGAAGAGAGTTATCGGGCGGACTTGATCCACACGCAAACGTCCCAGCTTTTTGGGGACCAGGACAATTTTAGCAACCTTAAAGCTGGGTGGGAGAAGGCCTTCGTGGAACACTTCATTCACCATGTAAGTTATCGTATCTCCTATTAGGGGCGAAAATCGAATATAAAATTATTTGAGAAGGCCATCGGGGCCAGGCGATTTGTGGGAGGGAGAACGAGCCACAATATCGAGTATATCATCACGATGGAATACAGAGAAATACTCTTCCTGGAGAGCTGGCGTAAAAACACTATCAAGGAAGGAGGTGAATCAACAGACGGTGGACCCTCTAAATCCGCTTCGGTATGAAGTTCGGAATAGTACTGGTAAAGTTCAAGCGTAATATCAGATTGGGAGGACCACTGACGCCCATCTAGAGAACGAATGCTAGAAAGACACGTTCTTTGAGATTGCTTGTGGAACCTGAGAAGATGATAGAGAGAGATCAACTCATCCTGTACGATTGAACGAGGCTGGGAACGCAGTCGGACACCATCCATTTTCTTACGTTTGAGTTGGAGAAGTTTTGCTTTCACACCGTGGACGTCGACGACCCTCAATGGGTCATCATGAGCATTATCGTAAAGATCGCGAGGGACTGCATAATGAAATTCCCTAGTGCGCCTTATTTCAGCCGCTTTTTCAGCGCTAAAATGCTTGAGTGTATGTAGAATCCGGGGTTTAGCAAAGGTAACTCACCATTCTAGAAGTGAGGAATAACGCGTCTGGGACTGGGTTGTCCGCCGCCATAAGAAGTGAGGAATAACGCGTCTGGGACTGGGTTGTCCGTCGCCATACGTCTGCGATGATACCTTCCAGAGAGGGGTCCTTGAGATGCAGAGTGTTTAGCTTCCATAAAGGGCGCGAAAGATGGACCCGCTGCGGGACATGGTTAAAAGTCATTGAAACAGCACAGTGATCAGTGAAACTGGCAGGAATTACATCCATCGATAGAAGCTGACTACATATGGGGGCAGATAAATAAAAGCTGTCCAATCGGCTACTTGAAGTAGCTGTAAACTAGGTAAACCGCACCAGTGTAGGAAATCTGCAAACCCAAGCATCCTGGAGATGTAAGGACGTCACCATATCAATAAGTTCACAACAAAATGCATAACTGCCGTTCTGGTCTACACGGCGTAAGACGCAGTTAAAATCGCCCCCTAACAAAACTTTGCGCGGGTTCCGTCGGAGTAAATAAACAACTTCAGCTTTATAAAACCACTCGCGATCAGATGAACGGCCGGATCCAGACGGAGCGTAAAGGAAAATTAAGGTAAGGTCATAAAAGCAACAGCCTATACCACGACCATCATCTAGCGTTACGAAGTCCGTCAGCGTGATTCCATCTCGATAAAGCAAAGCCAGCAAGAATTTTCAGAAGCGACACTGAAAAACATAGAATATCCAGGAAGACGAAACATATCAAATAATACCTCTTGTAAACACAGGGTATCAGACTTGGAATCGTAAATAAACTGGCGTAACGCAGCAAGCCATAATTGGGAAAGTATCAGATTGACATTGAGGGTTAGAAATGTATACGCCTGCATCCGTTAACACATGTAAGGTCAATAAAACAACACTTAGGAAAAAGTACTATCACGTCCGTCTCTCCTCAACGTCTGGAGGCGGGGGAAAGAAGGTAAAATTCTAGTCATCCCCACCGGACGCCGAGGAATCCTCGTTTTTCTTTTCACGACGCGCTGCTGCACCTGCAAGTTGAAGAAGCTGTTTCATAACACTCCGTGAAAACTTACACTCTTGATGTGGACGGGTTTGGGGCACGTCAAGCTCCGATTTGATACAGGAGTCATAGCCACCGTACTTATCGGAAATCGGGGAACACAACTCAGAACGACCTACAGCAACATCAGGAATAGACAGGTGATGCAGTACCGGTGTCGGATGGCATCTCCTGATCATCAGGAAGGAAACCCTTAGAATCCTGTTGCTCTATCGTCTCAGCGTGGAGGAGGGGTGGTATTGCACTAGAACACTGTAAAGACTGGCCAGCAGGTGACGTCTCTACGGGAACATCGGAACTCACGGGAACCGTCACGTCGACGGGTGAAGTGGGGGCCGCAGATTGGACGCACATTTCAACATCCTCTCTCGTAATACTGGAATCACAATTAACATCAGTAGACACCTCATTACCGCCAGAAGGAGCACCCTCTGTCAACGCCGTATCAGAAGAACTGGAGTGGGGCGTCCTCGAAATCTGTACCGTTCTCAGTCCGACGGCGTTTGACTTGCGCTGCAGGAGCCGTCGTCCCCTCATGGGCAGAGGCCGCACTGGTACGCGCCGGTAACGGTGGAAATTCGCGAGGAGTAGGGGATAATGTTGCCCCTACATCGCTTAAAGCTGTAGATTGACTGACAGCAGACTGCGAAGACGCTATGTCTATTAACGTTAAAGGAAGACGTTTTTGATAACACGACGTCAGAACAGTAGAACGGCGCGGACAATCAGATCTGAGATGACCGCTTTCGTTACAGAGAAAACATGTTTCTTCTTGCCCTGCATACGTAACATGGATTCGGTAACTACAAACAGATAATTAGGAAGGAATATTGCCGGCCGGAGTGGCCGTGCGGTTCTGGGCGCTACAGTCTGGAGCCGAGCGACCGCTACGGTCGCAGGTTCGAATCCTGCCTCGGGCATAGCTGTGTGTGATGTCCTTAGGTTAGTTAGGTTTAATTAGTTCTAAGTTCTAGGCGACTAATGACCTCAGAAGTTAAGTCGCATAGTGCTCAGAGCCATTTGAAGGAATATTCTTTTTAACGCACATGCCCACAGTCCGGATACCACTGTAACACTGGAAGCGATGTTGTGTTGACCAGCGTTCCCATCGGATATGCCGTATTTCTCCAAACGGAAGCAACGCTGCTTTAAGAAGTGAATCGTCCACTTCAGGAGGAAGGCTATAAATTCTAACCAGAGTATACTCGAGTGCCGCATTTTCAAGGAGGACTTGACTAACAGAACCATCGCGATGTGTAAACGAGACTTTAGAACCAACCCAGGAGAGAAGTCGTTCTACTTGAACGGGATCACGAAGCTACACAAAGAAAGCACACAAATCAGAATCAAAGTAAGGAGTATCTACCTGATCAGGTGTAACACGGATAACATCACCCAACCAATCGTGAATTTCTAAGGAGCCAGGTTGAACACGACGCGTACTCTTGTCAAAAGTGAAACGAACAGTAGTCCTACGAGGAACAGATTTAGGAGACTCGACAGACACCATGGCGCGGGCAGAAAACACCGCCGCCAAGAGGAAAACGGCAACAAACTCCGCTACGCTACTACGATGTGACTCCGGCCGATACACCAACAAGTAGCTTCGACACAAGCGGCGCTGCGGCACAGACGGAAGTTAACGACAACCTGCTCGCTCGACCCACAAGGCGACATTACGGGATTCTAACCCGGGACCGAGGACGTTCTGATTATGAGTCAAAGACGCTACCATTAGACCACGGTTCCCTTGTTCTCGAGGAGATTAGTTATATTAGAACTCAGAACATACTCTCGAATTCTGCAGCAAATCGGTGTTAAGACTATTGGTCCGTAATTTTTCGGTTCCGTTCTTTTACGGTTCTTATACAGGAGTCACCTGCGCTTTTTTCCAGTCACTTGGCACTTTGCGCTGATCCAGAGAGTCGCGGTAATGTCAACTAAGGGGCCAATTACTTAGAGTACTCTTGTAAAAACCGAATTGGGGTTCTATCCGGACCTGATGATTTATTTGTTTTCTACTCTTTGGATTGATCCTCTACGTCTGGGAGGCTTATTACTACAACATCAAAATGGGACTCTGTGGGATGGTCAAATGACGGTACGTTTGTACGATTCCCTTGTGCGAACGATTTCTTAAAAGTCGAATTTAAAACTTCGGAATTCCTTTTGCTGTCTTCTACTGCCAAACGAGACTGGTCAACGTGTGATTGATTTAAGCCTTAGACCCGCTTAGCGATTTTACAAAGGACTAGAATTTTTTCGGGTTCTCCGCCAGGTCTTTAGCCAAGGTTTGACGGTGGTAGCTTCGCGCGTAGGTATTTTCACAGACGAACGAGTCTGTACTAACCTTTGCCTGTCGTTATTTGCGCGTCCTCTTTAGAACCGAGAGTGCAACAGACTTTGATTCCTCCGGATTTTCGGAATTCCGTTATTAAATCACGGTGGGTCTTTCCGGTCCTTAATCCATTACTAAGCACATACTTCTCCAGAACAGATTTATAATCTGTTTAAATTTTGCCCATAATTCCTCTACAGCCATCCTTATGGAACTAAATGACTGCAGTTCATTGTCTAAGTGAGACGCTAACAACTGATTATCTGTTTTTTCTACCACCAATACTTTTGACTGATTTATTACCTTTCTGACCACTAACCATAGTCGCTATGATATCATGACCACTAATCCCTACCTCTATATCGACGCCGTCGATAACATTGAGCCTATTTGTAGCTACAAGATCCAAGAGACTTCCATCGATTTTGGCTGTCGTACTAGCTGCTCAACACAGTTTTCGAGCAACGTCTTCAAAAGAACTTCACAAAAGAGGCTGTCTGTGTCTCCTGCAATTGATCCACACACGACCCAGTCTATACTCAACTGGTGCTGAACCTCATCCGCATGAGCCAATACATGCTACTGTCTTTGAAGTACACACATCAAAAAAAGTTTTGCATCACCTCGGTTCCGAGAGTTCCGCAAACTGTACAGAAAACTGGAATAGAGGTCACCATGAACATCATTTCCGCCCCATTTACTGCTCATGAAAACCACACATTGCATGTTGTACCACCATACAGCGAAAACGTCAGAAGTGGTAGTCCAGACTGCTGTACACACCGGTACATCTGATACCCAGTAGCACGTCCTCTTGCATTGATGCGTGCCTGTATTCGTCGTGGCACACTACCCACAAGTTCATCGAGGCACTGTTCGACCAGATTATCCCACTCCTCAACGACGATTCGGCGTCGATCTCTCAGAGTGGTTGATGGGTCACGTCGTCCATAAATAGTCCTTTTCAGTCTAACCCAGGCATGTTAGATTGGGTTCATGTCTGGAGAACATGCTGGCCACTCTAGTAGAGCGATGCCGTTAACCTGAAGGAAGTCATTCACAAGACATGCACGATGCGAGCGCGAACTGTCGCTCATGATGACGAATGCCTCCCCAACATGCTGCCGATATGGTTGCACTATCGGTTGAAGGATACCATTCACGTATCGTACAGCCGTTATGGCGCATTCCGTGACCGCCAGCGGCATATTGCGGCCCCACATAATGTCATCCCAAAACAGCAGGGAACCTCCACCTTGCTGCACTTGCTGGACAGTGTGTGTAAGGCGCTCAGCCTGACCGGGGTGCCTCCAAACACGTCTCCAACGATTATCTGGTTGAAGAGAACGTGATGCCAATCCTGAGCGGTCCATTCGGCATGTTGTTGGGACCATCTGTACCGCGCTACAAGGTGTCATGGTTGCAAATATGGACATCAGGAATGAAGTTGCGCTTCATGCAGCGTATTGCGCATAATTTGAGTGGTAACATGACTTCCTGTGGCTGCACGAAAAGCATTATTCAACATTATCCTTAGGTATCGGTCATCCACTACAGTAGTTGCCCTTGGGCGGCCTTATCGAGGCATGTCATCGACAGTTCCTGTCTCTCAGTATCTCTTCCATGTCCGAACAACATCGCTGTGGTTCACTCCGAGACGCCTGGGAATTTCCCTTGTTGAGAGCTCTTCCTGGCAGGAAAGAACAACGCGGACGCGATCGAAACGCGGTATTGACCGTCTAGGCATGGTCAAACTACAGACAACACGAACCGCGTACCTCTTTCCTGGTGGAATGACTGGAACTGATCGGCTGTCGGAGTCTCTCCCTCTAATAGGCGCTGTTCATGCATGGTTGTTTACGTCTTTGGGCGGGTTTATTGACGTCTCTGAACAGTCAAAGAGACTGTGTCTGTGATGCAATATCCACAGTCAACGTCTATCTTCAGGAGTTCCCAGAACCGGGATGATTCAAAACTTTTTATGTTTGTATCTCAATCGCTCTGGGAACTCGAGCAATAAAGTCCTCCTCTGACGTCACAGATGTGCCATACACTTCACTCCCCATACTTTTTTTGTTTGAGTCGTCAGTCTTCTTACTGATTTGATGCGGCCCGCCACGAATACCTCGCTTGTCCCAACCTCTTCATTTCAGAGTAGCACTTGCAAGCTACGTTCTCCGTACTACCCTACATAAAATAGCTGAGAGGTGTCAGATCTGGCGACCGTGCTGGCCAAGGAACTGGTCCACCTCTAGCAATCCATCGATTGGGATCTGTGACGTGGAAGTGATTCCGCACATCGACAACAAAGTGTCCTCGAGCTCCGTCCTCTTGCCAACACATGTCCGTCTGAAATTTAGTGGCGCTACATCCAGTAGTGTAAGCATTCTAATACTATTGTCACCAATTACCCCAGCCCTTTGTTGTTGATTTTTCGCCGGCCGGAGTGGTCGAGCGGTTCTAGGCGCTTCAGTCTGGAACCGCGAGACCGCTACGGTCGCAGATTCGAATCCTGCCTCGGGCATGGATGTGTGTGATGTCCTTAGGTTAGTTAGGTTTAAGTAGTTCTAAGTTCTAGGGGACTGATGACCTAAGCAATTAAGTCCCATAGTGCTCAGAGCTTTTTGAACCATTTTTTGTTGATTTTTAATCACTCGCCCATGCGGATTTTCGTCGACTCAAACATGTATGTTGTGCAAGGGTAATATGGCATCTCCAAAAAAAAGTGCACTTCTCCATCAGTAGCACCAGGATTGGGAATTGGGCCTGGAGTATGCACTGTTGTAAATACCACTGCACATACAGTACCTGTTGTGGGCAGACTTCCTTGCATAATACCTGGACTTCCAACAGACGATATGGATGGAGCCAGTGTTCATGCACAACACACCAGACGGCACTTTAAACCATGTGCAGTGGCTGTGTCACCAGCCGTATGCTGGTGTCTGGGTCCTCTACGAACATTGTCGGCACTTCTGCTCTAACTATAGTGTTCGAGCCGAGCATAGACGCCCGCATACGATTCGGCACCCACCACAGGACAAACTACAGACGGGGGATAGTATTCACAAGAACCGAACACAAACTGCTACTACTTCACTCGTAAATGGACACACCTCAGGCATAAAACACCTACGTGCAACTTTCCGGCTTCTCAGAGTGGTCTCTCAGTTGCTGTGAACGTGGAACACTGTGGGGTACGTCTGTTTGGAAAACGTTCTGCATAAAATCTTGCAGCAGCTCTCCCACTGCAATCCCGTTCTCCGTATGCAAGCAACATATCGGTAATTTCCGCAACTGTGTACTGGAACATGTCGGGCTACTGTCAACAAGGTTATTCCACTGGCAGACCACACAAGGCCCGTAGTAGGATGCGCACAAGATGTGGTTGCAGGAATGTAGCGCATGCGCAGAATCGTTATTATGTTTAGTTCGTCCATCGGCAGTACGCAGATGGCTAAAGGGTTACATATCTTCCGTACACAGACACTAAAACAAATCAGGGCACACCGTCACAGTCGTTCGTCCTCAGACATCGACGCTCTCCAGCTCCCAAGCGTGTGTTTACGGATATGGGTTCCTTCATGAAGCCGATCAGTTTGCCTTCCCGCTACGACTGTTCATATTTTTAAAAATATCGGGATCTCGATATATCGATATTTAGGAAAATCATTATCGTCGCAAGCTGTCGATAAAAACTATCGGTATATCGATATATCTAGGGAAATATTATAGACGTACCGGCAAAAAAAAAATATCGCAGCGTGGTCTGAGGCGCTTTGACATGGTCCGTATGGCTCCCCCCGACGGAGGTTCGAGTCCTCCCTCAGGCCTGGTTGTGTGTAGTGCATAGTGTAAGTAAGTTTAAGTTAGATTAGGTAGTGTGTAGGCTTAGGGACCGATGACCTTTGCCGTTTGGTCCTGTAAGACCTTACCACAAATTTCCAATTTTGCACATTGTAAATATACTGCCAATTTTAGAGCCATGTTTTTAAGTATTGATTTATTATTACATATTCTGTAGACCAACAAGCTAGCAGTCTGCTTATCCCCTTCAGAGCAGGAATTGAAAAATGATGCACATTCACGCTTGGCGACAACCATATTGTTAACAATGGTAATTGCAGTTAAGTGCCACAGTAAGAGGTGTCCTATGCGTCCCTCAGTCGGTTGCATCACATATCAGATTCGTATGGAACATTTCATGTCGACTTCCCGTTCTTTCATTTCTGCAAATGCCAGCGACCTAGCAGTTATAGTGTCAGAATTGCGTGCTGAAGTCAAGCGTTGCAGTTTCTGTCGGTAGCGCCGAGCGCCAATTACGTCAGCATTTACTCTTACACGTCTCCGCCCATCGCAAGTAGCAATCTTGTCATTTAGATTTTTGTTCGTCTTTTCAGCAGCTGTTTTTAAAGAATGCCGATGTGAAGAAATAGCACACTATGTTGCCTTAAACATCGTTTTTAACGCAATTGGTGTGCTATTTGTTCACATCGGATATTTTGTTATTCTATTCACGACTCCACCCCACAGTGCATTTGCACTTCTTTGTGCCATCTATACTTGATCCACACAGTTAAAAAGAAAGACTGGACGTGATGGAAGCTCAAAAAGTAGTAAGACTGCTTCACACAGTGAAAGTAAAATTATGCTCTACTGCAATTCCAAAAGAACAACTTCCAATATTTATCGAAAATTGCGAAAAATGTGTAATATAAAATAAAAATGTCGGCACTGGGTATTGCCATTTCGATATAGATATATCGGTGAAAATATACCCTTGGGTAAATCGACGTATTCCGGAAATAATATCGATATTATCAGCAGCTCTACTTCCCCCACAACATACTAAGCGTTGTTGGTGGTTTTTTTTGTGACACTCTGTATAATCACAAAGTTTTAATTGTCACTTCCAGAACTCATGCTATCACCATGAAACTTGGAAATGTTGTTACTTCTGCTCTACACATTCAACGTTCATGGGTCAAGAATTCACTGAATCAACTTGTAACTGAAGTCGTCACTGTCATACAAGCACAAAACAATGCGTGTTTCGAAGACAGTATCGCTCACAAAATGAGCAGGAAAATACAGTAGTACTTTTTTTTTCTATAAGCCTGGAAGATTATATTGTAGATGTGGTATTATATCAATGGGCAAAGTTTCTAAGAAGGTAATTAAATCCGTATCGCAGTAGGATCTGCTAGTCGGAACAGTATCATAAACCTAAGTTCAATTCAAAGAAGGGTCGAAAGATACAAATAATAAGACAGTTACGGCTGTACTAAATGGGCAAGAGAGTGGCGCTAGAGATTATGCGGTTGTTTTAAGGCTGGCAAAAGTGGTTCAGATGGCTCTAAGCACTATGGGACATAACATCTGAGGTCATCAGTCCCCTAGACTTAGAGCTACTTAAACCTAACGACATCACACACATCCATGCCCGAGGCAGGATTCGAACCTCCCACCGTAGCAGCAGTGCGGTTCCGGACTGAAGCGGTCATCTCCAGTGATCACATGAGCTTTTTATGACTGCGTGCTTCCGGATTCCGTCAATCATCGGAAGCGCCTTGCAGCTTTGTAGATGATGGATGATCAGCCTGCTAGCGAATCATTTCTCGGTTCCTGAACATGTTTAAAGTCGTGTTGCATACGTATTACATGTACAAGGGGAGTAAGAAGAGGAGTGAAGGAAATACGCCTTGTTGCGGACAGTATACCGCAGTATAAGAGACAGAGTAACTGGTGCCTCTAGAACGATCAGCGAGAAGTGGGAACAGGATTGTGCGTTCACTTTCTGCAGGTAGCTCCTGTTGCAGCGGCATTCCCAGGTACCCTCTGGTATTCTGCGCTGCAGGACTTGCTATATTGCAGTTGCCTTCGCATAGCGGCTTAACGAGTCCTGGGAAGGTTGGCTGGAAGGGGGGGGGGGGGGGGAAGGGGGAAAAAGTGGGGTGAAGAGGGACCTCTAAACTGCGTAACAGTTTACCTGGATAATACGCCAGCCATAGCGGGTGAATTCTTCTGCCTCTGAAAAAAAAAAATTGAGAGGAGCTAGACGAAGGGATGACCGGGGCGTGGCCCCATGCCGGTGTCTTCAAAAATTCACAATGCTAGCGAACTTCAAGCAATCTTAGAAGACTGTTATCAACGATTCCAAGTAAATCAGTAGGTTGGTTTTGCGGTAGGCAATATGAAGCATTTATTGGTCTGGAGTGAAAAAAAAAAGATTACGAAAGGAGACAGACTTGAACGGGAGCCTGAACGTGGCGGTGCTCCTGTGCGTGCGTAGGTGGCGAAAGCAAGGGAGCTGCGTGGTTGCAGCGAGCAACCGTCCAGCCGCTGGAACAGTGAAAGAAACACTGAACTGTTTCAGAAGCGTTTGATTAGAGCGGGGTAGGTGAAACAAAGCGAAGAGTACCGGTGTAGTGATCACTGCGGTAGTAAAGAAGGAGTAACAACTTCAGTGGAACTAGATCATTGAGTTTTCGAAAGTTACTGACGAAAGACGCGGAATCACTAAGTAATCAAGGTGAAAAGTTGGTTATTTTTGGTATTTCCTCGCCAAATGAACTTCATTGTGGTTAAATAAATCATTCTTTTTTCAGTATTTCTTGTCATTTCATGGCTGCTTTATTTGTTTGTGTATTGGTTGTGTCTGACGAACTGAAATTCTTACGCAGTTCACCCATCCAATGAATGAAAATATATATATATATATATATATATATATATATATATATATATATATATATATATATATATATATTTCATATGAAGCAGGCCTGTAATTGATGCCTAATGTTGAGGTATGTACGGTGCGTACTGAGCGAGAAAACAATGAAGTGATAACAACGCACTGAAAGAGTCACCTTTAGAATCGAGCGTCGTATCGTTTTAATAAAGAAACACATCTCTCTTGACTCAAGCTACAAAAATTGGACGACAATCTTCTTGAGCCTTCATACTTGCTAAACGAATCTGACGAAACGAGCTGCTCTTCTTTGGATCTTCATTACTTTCTCTATCATCTCCTTTCTGGTACGCCTCCAAGACCGACAAATAATATTAACGTATAGGTCAAAGGAAGGTTTTTTAAGCTAAGTCTTTCACAGGTGGAATACACGTCTTCAGGATTCTTTCACAGAATCTGTCTGACGTCTTCTTTCTTACAGTTAGTTTCACTTGCCCGTTTCAACATAAATCGCTCTGTAGCACACCCTCAACTATTCCAATTCCATGAGATAAATAATGAACAGCGAAAACATGAGCACTAAATCCAGTCAACGTGTCATGATTTTTCTTCAGCCTTGCTTTAATTACCAACCTCAACGTCAGAACTGCCTCTCTAGTGCCTTTACATTTTCTAACGCCAATCTGATCGTCATCTAACACATCCACTGTTTCCTTTTCCATTTTCTGGATATTAATCTTTTCAGCAGCTTGGATGCATGAGCTGTTAAGATGATTCTGTGATAATTCTTGCACTTGTCCGTTCATGCAATCTTTGAACTGTGTGGATGATATTTTTCCCGAAAGTCAGACGGTATATCCCCAGTTCATACATTCCACACACGCACCTGAATAATCGTTTTGCTGCCACTTACCCCAATTATTTTAAAAATTCAGAAGGCGTGTTATCTATCCCTTCTGACTCATTTGATTTTAAGTCTTCCAACTCCACTCTAAATTCTGAATCTAATACTGAATCCCGTAGCTCTTTGCCATCGATTCCTGTTTCTTCTTCTAACACATCATCACAATAGTCTACCCCTCATAGGCCCTTCAGTGTACTCTTTCCACCTATCCGCTCTCTCCTCTAAATTTAACAGTGGAATTCACATTGCAGTGTTAATATTACCACCCTTGTTTTTACATTACTGAAGGTTGTTTTTACTTTTCTATACGCTAAGACAGTCCTTCTTTTACGATTTCTTTACTTTCTTCATGTAGCCATTGCACCTTACCTTCCAGCTCTTCTTATTGATTTCATTCCTAAATTACTTGTATTTCTGTATTCCTGAATTTCCCTGAATATTTTTGTACTTCCTTCTTTCATCGATCAACTCTCCAATGTCTGTGACTGCCATCATATATCCATTCCTCTTCATCTAAACTGCCTCCAATGTCTGTGACTGCCATCATATATCCATTCCTCTTCATCTAAACTGCCTCCTGAGCTGTTCACCATCACAGTGTCTATAGCTTCGGAGAACTTCAAGTATAACTCTTCATTCCATAGTACTTCCGCATCCAACTTCTTTGCGCACTGATTGTTCCTACCTAGTCTCTTGAACACCAGTCTCCTCTTCATCATAATCAAATTGTGATATGAGTCTGTATGTGCCCCTGGGTACACCCAGTATCTGATTTCGAAATCTCAACCTGATCTTGATGTAATCTAACTCAAATCATCCTACATCCCCCGGCCTTATCCTAGTATACCTCCTCCTCTTGTGACACTTGAATAGATTTTGACTATTAATATCTGAAGCTTATAGCAGAACTCAATTATTTTTTTTCTCTTATTCCTATTATCAAGCCCATATTCTCCCGTACCCTTTCTACTACTTCTTTCCCTACAAGCGAATTGACCCAGATCGGACGTCAATTCCATTCCAGTGTTAGCATCCAAGATATCAAGAAATACCAACAACTACTGTGGACCGTACTGCCCCAAGAAACGACACAACTGCGATATGACACGCATTACAACCAGATCAGTGCCTGCACCAAAGCCGGGAAGAATACCACGTCCTACTGGTAAGTGGGCTTATAAAACCAAGTTTTCTGCAAATTTGACTCCAGTTTATACGCACTGAAATAACATCGATTGCCATCTAAACTCGACAAAATAGTGGGATAAGTACACTAAAGCCCCAAAGAAACTGGTATAGACATGCGTATTATAATACAGAGATGATACGTAAACAGGCAGAATACGACGATCCCGTCGTCAACACATATACTCGTATAAGACAAAAAGTGTCTGGCACAGTTGTTAAATCGGATACTGCTGCTACAATGACTTATTATCTAGATTTAAGTGAGTTTGAAAATGGTGTTACAGTCGGCGCATGAAAGATGGGACACATTATCTTCGAGGTAGCGATTGTCCCGTACGACCATTTCACGAGTACCGTGAATATCAGGCATCCGGTAAAACATCAAATCTCCGATATCGCTGCGGCCGGAAAAAGATCCTGTAAGGACGGGACCAACGATGGGTGAAGGGAATACTTAAACGCGACAGAAATGCAATCCTGCTGCATATTGCTGCAGGCTTCAATGCTGGGCCATCAACAAGTCTCAAAATGCGAACCATTCAACGATACATCATCGACATGGGATTTCGGGGCCGAAGGTCCACTCGTGTACCCTTTATGACAGCACGACACAAAGCTTTATTCCTCACTTGGGCCAGTGAACATAACATTGCACTGTTGAAGAAAGCAAACATATTGCCTAGTCGGACGATTCTCGTTTGAAACTGTGACGAGTGGATGGACGTGTACGATTATGGAGGCAACCTCATGAATTTATGGACCTTGCATGTCAGCAGGGGACTGATCAAGCTGGTGGGGGCCCTGTAAAGGCATGAAGCGTATGCATTTAGAGTGATATGGGACCACTGATAGTTCAAATGGATCTGAGCACTATGGGACTCACATCTGAGGTCATCAGTCCCCTAGAACTACTTAAACCTAACTAACCTAAGGACACCACACACATCCATGCCCGAGGCAGGATTCGAACCTGCGACCGTAGCGGTCGCGCGGCTCCAGCCGAAGACCCTAGAACCGCTGGGCCGCAAAGGCCGGAGGACCACTGATACGTCTAGATACGACTCTGACAGGTGACACGTACGTAAGAATCCTGTCTGATCACCTGCATCCATTCATGTCCATTGTGCATTCCGAAGGACTTGGGCAATGCCAGTACGACAATGTGAAACCTCACACGTTCAGAATTGCTACAGAGTGGCTCCAGGAACATTCGTCCGAGTTTAAACACTTCCACTGGCCACCAAACTCCCCAGACATGAACATTATTCAGCATATCTGGAATGCCTTGCAACATGCTGTTCAGAAGAGATCTCCACCCCCTCGTACTCTTACGGATTTATGGACAACCATGCAGGATTCATGGTGTCAGTTCCATCCAGCACTACTTCAAAGATTAGCGCTGTGGCGTTCCTGCGCCCTCACTGGGACCGTACAAGATATTTGGCAGGTGTACCAGTTTCTTTGGCTCTTCAGCGTATATCCGCGCTTCAGCACACCACGTGGGCACGAGCCGTGCGGCGAACACAAAAGCAGAATTATACTTACACGAAAATAAGAACTTCATCCACAGGGTACTTTAAAACGGATCGCTCGTTTACGCAACGTGATGGTTGGATTACAGCTCCCTAGTCTTATTACCACTGTTGTAATGTTTACGCCAACAATGGTTCAAATGGCTCTGAGCACTATGGGACTCAACTGCTGAGGTCATCAGTCCCCTAGAACTTAGAACTAGTTAAACCTAACTAACCTAAGGACATCACAAACATCCATGCCCGAGGCAGGATTCGAACCTGCGACCGTAGCGGTCTTGCGGTTCCAGACTGCAGCGCCTTTAACCGCACGGCCACTTCGGCCGGCTCGCCAACAATGGTATTTGCATTGAGACTGCTGGTAATTATATGATAAGATATCACAAGTTAACATTCTAGAGTGGGCTTCGATACTACTGCACCAAGATATATAGTATTTTAAAGTTACATAGCTTAGCATCAGTACTTCGCCCTAGTAGAGGCGAAGTACTGATCCTGAGCTGTGTTCACATCGACCCTCTGTCCATAATCATGTTCTATAAATGGAGATGATGTTTTAACTGCTGACGACGCCTTTGGCACAATTGTTTTATGAATCTCCATTGCAGGATGTGATTTTATGTATTTTACTTCTGATGAAGGTATATTTATATATATCGAAACCATGGTCAAGAATTTTAATAAATCTTTATCCTGCAACTGTTTTGGCTGTCATCATTTACCGTGAAGAATTGCTGTTTCAGCCACGTTTAAAATCTTCAAGTTGGTTATTTTCTTTAATGACATACTTTCAAAACCTTTTTTCTAAATTTTCCACTAGCTACTGTCTATTAAAAATCAGTTTACGTAATAAAAACATATAAAGTTAACCGAACTTTGTTTCTAATCGTCATTGCTAGAGTACTGAGCAGTGGCGATGCGGTCATAACTTCATCTACTTCTCTCGGTTTTGCGTTATTCTTCGGTGTAGATGCCTTTTCCCACAGATTACGGACTTTAGGTACACAGCCGGAGAGCTAGGAGGATTATACAGTGAATGCTGTTCCTATTGAGCATGCAACCGTCTTCTAAGAACTTTTTATGCCAGTCGTAAATCTGCTGGTGCAGAAGTGGCTTCTTGCTGAATGCACTTGAACGATTGATTGACTTCGCGAAAATTCCAACACACAACATGATTTCTCTTGTGGTGTAGTATCCTTGACGCTACAAACAACAGCACAGCTGTGTGAATACTTTGAACCTTCCTCCTGCGACAAGCGCAATGAGTTTCTATCTTTTTGTAATTTGTCCGTAATAAACAATAGAAATCTGTACTTACTTTTTGAATTATCCGGTACAGCTCTCTGCAAACCATTATTTTCGAAAAATTTGTAGAATCTATAAATCATCACCTCCTGAAAACTTGTGTAACTTAATTCTCTTTAGGATAATTGGTATTAACTTGGTCAAGTTTTCGAAGTGCACACACAACCTAGGGCTCGTCGTTGACTGACAATAATTTTATGGCTACGGTTCAGAACAGTGCATTTCTGACCCGTGATTATCTGGAAACTTTTTTCGATTCGATGTCCCCTATCCTGCTCTAACCTCATTACTAGGTTTCTGTTCTCCATTCTGCATTTACACGAAATTCCAGTGCCGGACGGCCGTATTTTGAGTTCGTTCCGTTAACAATACTTAGCAATCCCCCTGGTCGATTTTTCCTCCCGCCACCCGATCTCCGGCAATCTTGCACCTACCTGCGCCGCTCGGTTCCGAAAGCCGACACGGATAAAATTTTAATCGGGCTACAGTAAACAGAAATTAAGCAGGTGAAATTTAATATCGATAATCTGTCAGAAGTAAGCGGAATTATTCGGAATGACACCGCACTGCAGAGAGGGGTAATTAAATCCGGCGTCTCACGCGGCCGTGGGGGCGGCGTTCGGGGGCGGGGATGAGCGCCGGCGTGCGGCGTGCGGCGTGTGGAGCCCCCCACGCCTGCAGCGCCCATTGGCGGCGCGCCGGACGGCCCGTGACGTCACGGCGCGTCGCGACGCCGGGCGGCGGTTATAAAGCGAGGCGGGTGCGGGCGCGCATCCACACCGGCGCCGCCGACCCTGCACACGCGCCGACCGACGCCGCAGCCCGCACCGTCTCCCGCAGGCGCCGCAGTCGCTCCCGACGCTCTCCTCTCTCCCTGCCGACCGACGACCGCAACAATGGGTGAGGCTGCCGGGGACACTCCCTAACTAAACCTTTCATCTCTACATTTTCTTGCATTTCTTCTTCTTTCGTTTACTCTCTTCTACATATTTATGTTTCCCCGGGAAACTATTGCTAAGAACCCTGTAACGTGAAATACGAGGACGGGATTTTTTTTACTCAGTAGCTGATGTCTTAAGGGGGGTAGGACGTCAAACGGGCCGACTTGGAGCAGGAGAGGCACCACAGGACATTTTAATTTCTGCCGGCCGGTGTGGCCGTGCGGTTAAAGGCGCTTCAGTCTGGAACCGCGTGACCGCTACGGTCGCAGGTTCGAATCCTGCCTCGGGCATGGATGTGTGTGATGTCCTTAGGTTAGTTAGGTTTAATTAGTTCTAAGTTCTAGGCGACTGATGACCTCAGAAGTTAAGTCGCATAGTGCTCAGAGCCAGCCATTTTAATTTCTACTGTCTATACTTTTACAAATAAATTCATAAAACTTTGTTACCATGACCAGGAAGGATTGAGGACTCACACTGATCGAAGTGGAAGTTCAAAAACGTAGCAAAATACGTTTTTTTACATGTGAAATTTCATCATTTTTTCACTTATTGCTGGCTGCATTTGTTGCTTTAGGTACACTTTTCTTCCTAAGTAAGAGATATTCTTCGATGAATTTTTCATAGCATACAAACAGTAGTTACAGGTGTATGAAACTCTAAAATTTTCCAAATCTATTAAAAAACTGTTGAAAAAATTGAGATAATTAACTATGAAACTTGAGTTTTTTCTAAACCTGAAGTTTAAAACTGTAACAACAGTTCATCCATTTTTTCATAAATTAAATAACTACTAGAGTTTCATACACCTGTAACTATGGTTTGTATGCTGTACAAAAGTCATCGCAGAATCTCTCTTACTTAGGAAGAAAAGTGTACCTGTAGCAACAAATGCAGCCAGTAGTAAGTGAAAAAATGATGAAATTTCACATGTAAAAAAATGTGTTTTGTTACGTTTTTGAGCTTCCACTGCTATGAGTATGAATCTTGAATCCTTTTTGGTCATGCTGTTAAAGTTATATGAATTTATTTGTAAAAGTATAGACAGTGGAAATTAAAATGTCCTGTGGTGCCTCTCCTTCTCCAAGTCGGTCCGTTTGACGTCCTACTCCCCTTAACTGAGTTCTTCATAAGAACTAGTTCATTACTTTTTTTCCTGCCTATATTATAACAAAATAATCCACCGGTGTACCAATTGGTTTAGGTGTCCAAGAGCTGAAATGTTATGGCTAACATCTTGTGTCCTTTGGATACCAACAATTGGTAGCCCGCAGGTGGATACTATATACCTATCAAGAATTTGAACATGGTTGCCCTTCAGCAACTGTTCATGCAAGAGCTTCAACGGAGTAGGAATATCAGAAAATCTGTTGCAAAATACAGGTTTATTAAACCTTTACCAAAGTTTCTACGGTTTTAAAATTGTTTTCTCCAGAAGATACTGTACGTAGAATCCCATTATCTATAGCCAATGTGGGAGTCGTTGCCTCTGTCCAGTTCATGTCATCCACTCAATCAACGGTTAAAATACATTATATAAAAGTAGTAGCCGTCTACTGGAGGGATGAAGACAAAATCCTACGGTATAAGGCCACTACTTTTATATAAAGTATTTTACACGTTCATTAAATGGATGACAAGTACTAGACAGTCAACGACTCCCACGTTGGCTACAAATAATGTGATTCTACTTACAATATATTCTTAAGAAGACAGCCAAAACCATGGTCAAGGTTAATAAAACTGTAATCTGCGACTGACTGCCTGTTACTTCTGTTTCATTGAAGCGTTTATATGTTTTATATTGCGTCAGTGCTGGTAACGATATCAAAGTTATACATTCTCTAAGAATCGAGTTTTCCAAGATGGTTAATAATTAGTTTTTTTGTACTATTACCGGTTGTTACATTATTAGATGTACATAATTTTAACAACACCAAAAGCCACATACTGATCTTGCGTCAATTTGTAATAAAAATTAGCAACGAACATCAGCAAGTCGCATCTAAAATGCCACTCAATTAAAACATACATGTTGTGCTAATGTCCCAGCACTGGAGTGTGTGACAGTACATCAGCACTATGTGTTGTTCGTTTTAATTGTGTCGTATTTTATTTTTGACATGGTGCCCTACCGCTTTTCATTATTACCATTCGACGCAACATCACTAAGTAAATTTCAGTGTTGCAAAAAGCATCTACATCTAATGCTACAGCGTAGACCTGTCAAAACCGGTAATAGCAATAAAAAGAAATACTAGCGATCTTATCGAACTTGATTCTTCAAGAATAATATGGATTTTTCAACATCATGATTTTTATGGCTCGTGTTACAAAAACTTAAGTACAAATTTCGTGAATATTTCAACATAAAAACGTAGAATTATCTGTAAACAGTCACTTGAATTTATGATTCTGCACCACATTTTAACCATTACGAGTATAGAGTTACCCGGAACTAACATATGAACCTTTTCTTTTAGAAAATAGTGCGTTCGAGTTGATCGGGTAGAAAACACTCACGACGAACAATTAAAGGTGAGTTGAATGATTAACGGCAGTTTGCCTGGAATCTGTTGGAATCTTATCTCAGCTTCAAAATTTGTTCAAGTGGTTACATCAACCAAAATCAGTAGAGCTGAATAAAGCTCTCAAAATTTTCTGAGGAAAATGTTTTAGAATTATGTCCCTTTTTGATTACTGTCAAAATAATTGCACTGCAGCTGACGGATTGTACAACGTTGAAGGATAGAAAGCGAAATTTTCGAAGGAAATCAAATATACCAAAAATAGGAAAAGAAACTTCCAATGATGAAATGAATAAAACACCTTAATTCGTTCTCTATTTTCAATTCGTGTTTCTTTCGTTATTCTGAAAGTAAAAAAAAAAAAAAAAAAATTGAGTACATAGTATTGGGCAGCTTTCAAGAATCGTTGGTAATGTTATATGTAAAGTACAGCTGTTCTACTAGTTTACCGAAACAATCGATTTAATTCTATAGTCGAACCATGTTCGTGTTATCTGCATCAGAAGAAAACATTTTACTTCATTTGGATACATTTGAAGGAAAAAAATTTCCTGATGCAGATAACACGAAGATGGTTCGACTATAGCCTGAAATCGATTGTTACAAAAGAGAAACATTACAACTGTGTACTATATAACGAAGCCCCTAAAAATAACTGATCTTCCAAATAATATTACACAAGAATACAGTTTCCTACTTGCAATAACAAACGCACAAACCGTTTTTTCCTGTTCTCAGTATATGTGATTACATACGTATGTGTTTAACTTTATGAAACGAGATTATATAACGTGTATAGGAGTACACTGTTTGGAAAGTAGCATTTGAAGATAACACCACAGGCTGCCACAAAATCGAGCACAAAAATGTCTTTTATACACCAATACTGGCTGAATCCAACTGAGAGCTCATGTCTAATACATCGTAAAACTGTAACTAAAACCACCTGATTACGGACATCTCGCTGTATACTTCAATAGACACAGTTATTGGTAGCAGTCAAGCCCGTTGTTAAACGTTCGGGATGAAAATAGGTTCATTTCCGTTTCTGAATATGTAAACTGTAATATCCTCGCTGGTAAACAAGAGCGTATACACACGCAAAAAAGATACCTACGCACAAAAAATAGTGGAAGGGAAATGGAACTGAATGAAATGAAAATGAGAAGAAAAGCTTAGAAACTATGTGTAGCCTCTATTCTGCTACGTAGCGTTTATCACCAAAAGATCACACGGCTAGTCAAAGGCTTTTACTTCGCAACCAGATGATAGGTTGTACCTTCTCAGGAGTTTCGAGCTCGCTTCCTCATTGAGGAAGACTCCACGAACAGCAGATACATTCCGCACGATGGTCTTCGTCGCTAGCATGTATGGGACCTTGAGATTACAATACTTCTATGTCTCTGAAGGAATCTGTTTAACAACTTTTGGCGTCTTTCGAACAAATTGGTTTAAGTAAACTTTTACGAGTCCGAAATTTGCAGTTTCGCACAGAGAGGACCGTATGTCTGTGCAAAACAGATGAAATAAAACTTATACGTTCGATAATGAGACCAAAAGGAAAGAAATAAACGACTAAAATGGTTTTTGTTGGTTGAAGTTCTATTAAATGTACAAAAGCTTTATTAACATAAGTATTGTAAATACTATTTAGGGAAAATTTAATATTCATGTAACATAGGCAGTATTGATCCTATGGAATCTAAGGTGTTTTCGGTCACATCTCGAATGAACAACTAACTATTTCGGTATGAAAAGCACATATACACCTCAATTTATTGCAGTTTCTTTTTTTAGATTATGAATTTTGTTTCAGTCTATAAAACATTATTTAGTTAGGATCTGTCATCGTCCTAAAAACGACGATGATAAAAATTGTAAAACAGGATTTGCAACTGAGAGGCATTATATGCATTATAAGTTTGTAAGCTGCGAGCTGAAAAACGTAAAACGTTTCTTAGGGGACATCTATGCCTTGGTGTGTCATTACATATAACTCCGATGGCAGTTATATCTTTTTTCACTTTCTGTGTTCACTGCCCTATTTGTCCAGGCTACAACATATATAAAAATCTGAAAGCCACGAACAAGTTGGTTTCAGACGGGATAACTGAAAAACAAAACTATTAGAATCCTGTTTCGAGTAGAATATGAATTGTTTCCCACGAAATGGGGTAATACTGTTCCCATATGATACAGCTAAAACTGTTTCAGTGGACCATGGAAATCTTCTGACCAGAGAATCTCGTTCCACCAAGAATTTTGTCAACTAAATGTACTTCTTTTATGTATATTACTGGAATGAATACTACGTATACAAACTTCGGTAATAAGTCAGCCAAAGAGTTAGGTTATTATTTCTTTGACCGTTTAGTACCGTTCTATTATTGTAATAAGTCTCAACTTACTGAATCAGGAAAATACTACGCAGCTTCAGATAAGAGCTGCAAAGAGATACGAAACAAGAAAGCAAAGGTACTCACGAAGAAGAAGAGGAACGGAGACGCTACCGTAATGTGTTCTTTCATTTATTAACCAATTTTTTTAAGCATCGTTTTTGTCGGAAGAGAAACATCAGTTAATTTAGACTTCAGAATATTGCTACTGTACGAAATTTTGCTTGATTGTGTAGGTTATGCATCGTTTTTAAATGAAACGTCCGTCAAGCTTCTTGAAAAGTAGGAGGGAATACATCACTTCATTTCTAGTAGCTTCGTCCATTACAAGGCTCAGTGTTCTAAATTGTACTATCGAGCTGCATGTCATAGGAGCAGAAGCAGGAGGACGACGCCATGTTGACTCTTAAGCGTGTTATTTACAAGTGTAATATGAAAGAAGTGCGCCGGAGATCCTTTAAAGCAGGGTCATAATTGCTTAACGTCGCCATAACATTGTTTTTAAGACTAGTCGCTACGCCGGACGCGTTAACGTTTTCGCAATAAGGGAGCTTACCGCGAGGGGCATTCTGCAGAATGGCCTCTTGCGCCGCCTCCGTGTTTACACAGCTTCTGCTTTCGTTCTCCCTGGCAGCCGCATACCAGCCCAGATGTCCGTCACTCATAACCGTACGTCATATTTCAATGCTCTTGCTGTTCATTTTCATCGATTCCTCTATGCCTCTGTGTAACTGATGCCCATAGCGTCTAGTGAACGAGTTAAAGGCTGATTACAAATGTTGCATAGGAAAATCTTTTCGGTATACCACATCTCATTGTCCTGCAACATGTATTTACAACTAACATAACTTTATTAGTCTCTGTAGCGGTGTTCCTGCTTTTTACCGCCACAGCAATGGAATTAAGCTCATCACCATTTGCTGGTACATTTTCCTTCAGGCAAGCCTCATTATCACAAATACAAGAACTTCCATCACCGGCGAGTCTTGGCAGCCGTATTGTCTACAGTATTCCAGACACTTGAAAATGGCCCCAGACACTTTAAAATGGCCTAAGGCCGAAATTGTACAAGATGACAAACAAATAAAGAAAATTGTCAGTTGCAGGCGGGATAGAAGCATTTAAACCTTTTGGACAATTCTTAAATTTTTATTGGTCCTAAAACACCACTTATCCGTTATTTTAATATTTTAAAGATATATATTCAATGACGACACGGTAGCACATCAGGAACTAACGTATCTGATAACGTAATATTCACTCTCGTTGATATGCAAGATAACGAAATTATGAGACCCACAACATTTTATTTTACGTTTTGACCATTTCGGGGCCTCATAATCGAACAGTGTGAATTCTATATTCTGTAAAAACTTTAGTGTTTCATTTTCAGCGAAATCGTTTATTCACATTTACACAGTAGACAACTATAAGTCATTGTTACATCTCTTAGCAATCACGTTCTATGATCAAAACGTCAGATTTCTTAATTTAACGCGCACTTTCTGCCACAAACCAGTAACAGACTTGGTGTCAAAAATATCTTTACCACACCAGATAACTTTTTCTCTACAAGCAAACTGAAAAATACATCAAGAAAATGTTCTTAAGTTACTTAGAGGAATTTTCCCGGCGTGCTATTCTTGTAATTTAGTTCATTACGAAACTATGAACGACTGTAGATCTTTTTTCAAATGGCAAACTATATTTTTTTATTTACTAATCCACTTCTCCTCTTCATGGCATGCTGAAAACTGTATCACAGTGTACCATTAACGCAAACATGTCTTTATTAAAAACGTAACACAAAGCTGTCTTTGACTTCCCTGTACCAGCACCCAGCACAGGTGGTTGTAGTAACGTTACTCGTCCACTTGCTAGAGTTGTCAGCAGACATATAGACACGCGAAAAAATGGATACTAGTCCCTCGGTCAGCCGTCTATAGTTGAAGATTTGTATGAGATCAAAGAATACCAAATAATGGTAAGCTGGAGTGTAACTCATCCATGTAGAACGTCAGTTACCGCAACAGTTGTTGCACCAACGTCTTCTTATTTACAATATGGTTCATGTAATACAGTGTTGCAATACTTTTGAACACTATGTTACATTTCTAACTTCTCTTCGTTGGTGCACACTTTTCTCACTCCAACCCTCAGTCTACGACGGCTGACTGAGGGAACAGTGTGTACTCTCCTTGTGTTTTCATGTGTTTACTGTCAACTTGAGCCAGTGGATGGTTTGCGTTATCCCGGCTACCTGCGGTGTATACCAGTTTATCTTACTTGTGAATAAATTTATTTAGGATGGTAAAGATTAAATGGGAAATGCTGTATAACAGTACGCGCGGAGTATACACTGATAAGCCAAAACATTATTACCACAGCCCACCGAGAGGTTGGGTGACGCCTGGTGACCCTGCGGTCACGTGAGTCGCTATGAAAAGTACGTAAGTGCACCAGCGACAATGGGGGAACACCCTGGCGAAGATGTGGGCTGAAAATTGGAAAATCCACTGAGACAAGCAACTTTGTCAAGGCACAGATTATTATTAGGCAAAGCCTGTGGACGAGTATCTCGGAAACGGCTAATCTGTTCGAATGTTCACGTGCAACTGTCGTAAGATCTACGGAGAGAGGTAGGACAGCGAAACTACCACTAGGCTATAAATGGTTCGATGTACACGTCTGTACTCAGAACGTGGGCTTCGGAAGCTTGCCTGCTCTGCAAAGTAAGACACATTGTAATCTGTGGCGTCTCTGCAGAAAGAGCCCAATTTTGGTTCACGCACAAGTGTTTTGGAGCACACTATTAGTTATACGTTGTTGAACATGGACTTCCGTAGCAGATCCCCCCTACATGTTCACGTGCTGACCCAACGACATAGCCAATGATGACTACAGTAGCAAGGGACCATCGTGATTCGACCGTCGATCGATGGAAACCTGTCGGCTTTTCGGGTGATCACACTAGGTCGATGGTCGTCTCCGCAAGTGCAATTATCGAGGTGAACGGCGGCTCGAAATCAACAAGCCACGGACGTAGGCTGGCGAGAGGAGTATTATGCTACTACAGACATTCTCCTGCGCTTGCATGGGACCTGTGGTAGTAATCGAAGACACGCTGACAGCTGCGAACCACTTGCATCCCTTCATGCTTCATGGCTCTCTGATAGCGATGTCACCCTTCAGCAGTATAATTACCCCGATCTCGGAGCCAGAACTGTGCCACAGTGGTTCGAGGAGTATTATAGTGATCTCACATTGATGTCTCGGCGACCAAATTCGCCTGTTGTAAGACCCATGGAACCCATCTGTGTCGCTATTGAGCGCCATCGCTGCGTCCGCAAATCTGCTGCCCGTCATTTATGCGAATTACGTGACCCATGCGTAGACATCTAACGCCATGCACCTCCATAAACCTACTAAAGAACTATTGGTTCCGTGATACGCAGAAACACTAATGTATTTCGTTCCAAAGACGGGCAGAAAGCTATTAAGCAGTTTGGCCGTAATGTTTTGGTTCATCAGTGTACATCTCTGCAAGAAACTATAACAGATGCGAAAGTATTACATACTGTATAGTCCAACATTTAAGATTTAATAACAAGAAGTGTAGGAATAATCTATTTTCTTAGAACAAAAACAAATTGCTTTGATAAAAAAAATATACTTGCTGAAATTCCTCAAGGGTTCGCTGTTAATTAGATAATTTCGCGTGGAATTCTGTTTTCTATACATTTCCACGTTGCATTAATAACACGGGAAGGCAAATATTTATGTATAAGAATGAGTGTAAGGGATAAGAATTTGCTTCCACAGAAGCTTTGGAAAAAAATGTTTTTCTTTTCAAGGAAACAGAGATAGAGGATCCTCACGAATGTAGTTCTAGCTGGTACGGTTAAAAAATTTTCGCGGAATTCCACCCGTTTCGCCGCACCGCGAGATACGGACTCTTGATTACAGACTGCAGCTCCACTGTTCTGAAGCGTTGGACCACAAAGGATCACTTTGTCGGGTACAAGCAGCTTAAATCTGAGGCAAAGGGGTTCGCTCGTCCCCTCGGCGTCTTTTTCCATGCGACGTCCTTTAACCCACAACTGAGACATTTGTGCAGACAAACGACCGACGGTGATAGCTCTCTCGCCCACGCAACTCCCTCCTTTCTCTTTTTTATTTTGTTTTTTTTTTGTGTCAACTTCTCGCGGCGCTATGGAAGCACCCGTACAAACGGAAACACTGGAAATGAACGCGACGACTAGGACTTTCACAAAATCAAGTTTCTCCTGGCGTTCTTCCAGAGGTGCTTCTACGCTCACGGCTGACAAGTCGTGTGCCTTCTGTTGAGAGGAAATTCAGTACAAGATGGCGCTGTGTGGTTTGTGTCTCGTAGTGTCCAAAGTTCCGATTTCCTTGTTTTCATAACCTCTTTGCGATCTTTAGTTCGTCGTATTCTGTGCTATTATTTAACTTATCCGTAAATATGGCATTCGACATCCGCAATAATCAGTGTTACCTGTTCCAAACTGTTTTGTCATCTCCCGTTTTCACCTTACATTGCTTTCTTCATTGCTGTCTCTCATGTGTTATCACTTACCTCATAAATTTGTAACTTCTTGTAATCGGAGTTTTTTGCACACTTTTTTCTGCTGAGTCCCTATAATACGTTGTAGACTGTACGAGTATATTATCTGACATTTTAATTTGCTACATCGTGCTCTAGTGTTGCTTTTCAATTCTTTGTAGTTCTTCTCTGTTTTTGCACTGCCCGCTTTACATTATTCCATGATGTTGTTTTCCACATATTTATTTTCAGAAAATTCTTACTCATTCCTGGGCCACTGTTGATACACCTAGACATACTTTACCAGAGAGTACTATTTTCACCTGTGAAAGCCTGCTACGATTTTCCCTTTTCACTTAGGTAATCTCACTTTCTTCACCTCAATATTCTCTTATTTTCCCATTTCTTGATGTGAGCGAAAAGAGTCGTTTGCATTCGCTTAACTGTTTGGTTACTCGTTCCATGACGGTATTTGTAATTAGCTTATAATACGCAACA
Source organism: Schistocerca nitens (assembly GCF_023898315.1). NCBI lineage: Eukaryota > Metazoa > Arthropoda > Insecta > Orthoptera > Acrididae > Schistocerca > Schistocerca nitens. The sequence continues at coordinate 504,469,672 of NC_064621.1, forward strand.
TGCAGTTTTTACAAATGCTACGTGTTTCTTTTTTAATTTAAAGCTTTTTAATGTTACAACAAGGACATATCGTGATTGAAATTGCGTTTAAACACATTTCTCTTGTGTCGCAGACTTTTATTTCTGTAGGTGAATTATCACATAGTTAAGGACTTCGGAACTTTTTGACACAGTGTTAAAATCGCCAGAGGTACGGCACATCAACTGTACTTCTATAACAGGTGTGCGAATACCACAATCATCCTCAAAGTTGGAGACTTTTTGATGACAAATTTTATCAGTGAGGTGTCCTTAGAGTGTAATGTTACAGTTTTCAGTCTCTCATATAGCGGGTCCTAAGTCACACATCTACGTATCGCACAAGTAACAGTAATTGCCCTTCTTTAATAATAATTGTAGTAAAACTTGAAGTTTACAACAAAAGAGTATTCCATAAGGCCTTAGTAACTTAACATTCAAAATATGCCAAGTTATTCGTTTCAACAGTAATTCAACACGATTTCATCATCTTTCATTTATCATCCAAAAGAACTACTGTTGGCTCTAAGCATTCGATTCTGTTAATCCTATTTTTCTCTATTATTTTCAACGACTGGTTTCACTCACAATATAATGGCGAATGAACTGTATGTCACCGATGTTCTTGTCTGTGCAGAACTGCTAATAACTTTACACAAAAAATGGTAATTTATCCACCGACATTTCTGTCTTAGTTAATCAAAATGAACGTGCTTGTCGTCCACGGAAAATAACAGTCGCGATTTCTCGCTCACATTCCAATCAAAAGTTTGCGATCGCTACGTGGATACCGCAGTACTGCTCTGCGGACTACTCCAGCTTGGCAGCATTACTCACTGCTTTCTCTTTCTAAAGAAATAACTGAACCACTCTCTTTTGCACATTGCTCTACCTTTCCCTGAAGTGTGGTTTATATCAGTGACGTCTGACGTTATTCATATTTATCCTGTTATTAATGCTGAATGCTGTTAATGTGACGAAAAGGAATGGAAAGGGCACCTGATGCTGTATCCTTCATATTTTAAGTGCAACCGTAACCGTGACAGTTTCTGAATACTTTACCCAGTGACTTACGTCGTGCAGATCAGATAAATACTGTTCACCTAATTCATTAACCTCAAGGCTTGACGTTCTTTGTAAATTTTCAAGATGGGAATTTGTTCTCTGTACAGCCGCAGCGTGAGATTCAAGTGTCGTACAAGTAGAGCGATATACTTTGGTAAACAGTTTTTACTAAAACAGATGGTAAAAAGTATACGTTGTTTCATTCTACCGAGACAAATGGGGTAACGTGATTCATGAAAAAGATAATTCACACTCAGCTGATGTCAATTACGTACCGTTGTTGACCCCCCTTTGCGTTTCCATTTTAGCTACATATCAGTATACTAATTGTCACAAAAAAGTCCTTGTAACTGAATGAACTATGAGCTGAACTTCGGTTTATTTCTTAATTTAGATGTATTGTCTCACTTGTATATGCCAGAAAACCAGTCCATTGTCTTCTTTCTCCCCGTCATTTCCTTTTGAATCCAACCCCGACAGGTAAAGTACCGCATTTCTTTAACTAGACGAGACAGTTAATTTGAATAAGTAAATGCATCGTTTTCTTTTTATTCCAGTCTTTTCTTTCCGAGTCCCAGTCCCAAGAGAAATAGTTCTGCATTACTATACCTACGAAGACCTTTATGAACAGTATCTCAAACTTTATTTAATTGATCCGGTTCCATAGGTCCTCTGTGACAAACCTACTTGGTCATGTAACGATCCGCTACGTACATGACAAACAGTCTATCAGAACATTTATAAGCCCAATAAGAAAACAGTAAAAATTTAGAAGCGCAAGAAAGCTGTATCACATTTAATACGTTTCAGTTCAAAGCTCTGAACAACGGCGAGAAACTCTTGTCCTAAACAAAAATAGTGTGTCACTAGGATACCTTCGAACTTAGATTTGAAAATTTCTGGATTACACTCTTTGGAAGTCAATTTTATCTACTGGTAGCTGTGCTACAGGCCAGTTCTAATATTTTGGCAGTACGTATTGTAATTACAAACTTAAAATAACTGCTGATGACCCAATAATACTTATAATCGATATATAAATTAATTTATTTCATTTGGGAGACAAAAATATGCAAACAGCCTTATTGCAGATCTTTACTTTTGCACCTTGATGAGACGAAATTCAGCAAATTAGAGGATGTGGCATGTACATTAGTCCGTTTCCTAAACTGCAGCATGAAAGTCATTATAAAATGTAATCACTGTACTTGGAGGGAAGATTTCGAAAAATGTTCGTACCCTCTATGAGTGTTCAATACCTGCTTTCACCCAATCCATAGGAATATCCTGTGTACAGACGAAAGTGTGGATGACTAGGGATTGGAGCCACATTCGATGAGTCTATTCAGGAAAGTTATCGATTTGCGTCCCCTTTATATAATTTAATTAACTGTAGTTTCCGTCTTAATGGAAGCAATACATATATTTATATACCATTCTAGCAAACGCACAGCAAAATATTCATTATTTTAATATTTACAAATACTCAGTTTTTTCCCTTTTCTTTGGACTCTCCAGGGTTATTTCAGGGCAGCCGTCATTAGACGACACTTGAAAATTTACACAGCTTTTTTACTGAATCCTAAAAACACACTATAATCTATACTGGTTATTTCTTTCTGCGTGCATCTAATGATGGCACTCTGCTCATTACAGTTGATGCGGATATGCTAACTGCAATATTGACAGATCTCCACTTGTATTAGGGCACCATTATCGTTGACCTCTTCCAAGACTCTTCATCTTTTATAATAACGTTTTAACAAAACCGCATTTCTACTCAATGCAATTCTGAATGATTCGTGAGTGAGTGTTAATTTCCGAGTTGCCTCGAACAATGTTCGAAATAATCAAGAAAGTCAGTGGTCGGGTCATTAAATATCTGTAAGGCATTCACGTCAGTGAACAATGACATTAATACTCAAATACACCTAGTGCTGCCATTACGTACTCATTATATAATTTATTAATATACAAAGTACATACCTAAATTTCCTCCAGCAAATATGCGCTGGACATTCTTATAAGACGTAGGTCTCCGATGTCAAAAAATTGTATTTAGATTGTCAACATCTCTCAGATCTAACGGATGAAATACTTTGGATAGTAACGTGGTGACCCGCATACTAAGTTAGGACTTTACACACGTAATTCAGACTTTGCCTTGATGGTCCGGCGGCTACATTCTCACAAAACATTCGCCGTTGTCACACAGCTCTCTGTGAAAACCGGAATTGTGAATTTTCAGCTCTTCGGTTGAAATGTCCAGAATAATCTAAAAGTGGAGCTCTATTTGTAGCAATACCTTGAATTAACAGCTGTTGTTTCGGAGGTATAATCAAATAGAGTGGCAACGTATGCTGCTTATTACTGTGCACACACTTATGCAAGTACCCACTGAAAACTAGAAATAATGTCTGGACTGACGTAACCATGAATTAACAAGCTGCTCGTACTGAAACTAGTGTCTGGATAATTGTTCTTTACGCGTGGGTGGACTGTCAGTTGCCACTATGGCTTCCTTCATCCTACATGAATATTTAAAACTTACGGGGCATCTTTAAAATAATGAACAGGATTAAAATCGGACCGTTAACATTGGATAATATCTGCTGACGCGCAGTGTCACGTTAAATTTATAAATGCTGTGAGTCGCAAGATTTATGAGTAAACTGCTTCTGGTTATGGTAAGTGGATAAAAGAGTATGTATGTGGGGTGTGATGTAATAACTGTAGCAGAATCTTGATGTGGATTTCGAGCCAAGACTGCAAAGGGGGTTTTATATGGAAGTTAGAGGGGAAGTTTAGGGGGAAAACCAAGGGGGCTGAGGTGTGAATGGGAACTGGGATTGAGGACGGAGGCATGACAGGGCAGTCCGTGCAGTTGCGCAAAACCACTTTCCAAGTAGCATAGTGATTAGCGCAGCTGCACATTGAGCAGATTATCTGGGTTCGAATCCCAGCGTTGGTACAAATTTCGTTCGTCGCTTCAGTCTGCATATGTACGTCACAGATGTTTGAGACTTGAAAAGGTCTCTGGAACCATATGCCTTCATTTTAATGACATAAAGGAGTTTGACGTGGATATGGGGTGGGTGTTAGAGGGGTGGAACGATAGTTGGAGGGAAATGTAACAGAGCTTACATTTCTGGACGAGGGGAGAAAAGGACAATGGCAGATAGTCAGAAAGATTTCCTTACGCATTCCTGAACAGTGATAGGAGAGTAAATTTAAATTACATATGGACATGACGTGGAATGTGAAGAGAGTAAAGAACAATACATATATTTTTGAAGAATAAACATATTTACAAACGAAAGTATCTGGTCTTATAAATGTTTGTGTAATAATTTATTGTAATGTTAAGATCATTTGAAATGACAATTACCACATTACCCGTTTCAGTATTTTATTACTATCTCTTCTATGTGTGGGATACACTGACAGCTAAGTCAGGTGTGTAACAATTACAGTCATTCACTCTGAACATCAGGAAGTGGTATAAAAACTGTCAATGAATTGTACGTCATGTCTTCACATGGAAAGGAGACTCTACGTGACGACATGCTGTGTAATTCGCTGACATCTCTTATGCTACCTCATAAATGGTATTTTTATATATCGTGATGCAGCCATAGTCCATTAATAACACCTAAAGATGTGAAGAAAGCGACAATGCGAACATTGTAGTTATTAATTGATACTGACGAAACAGTGATTAATTATACACAGATGTATTTGTTGCTAGTGGTGCGCCAGCGGCTCAGATTTCGTGATGACTGGTGACACGCTAAAGTTTTACTGGTCAAGTTCTAGGAATCTGAAATGGGTTGGGAGCAAAAATAGCTGGTAAAGGATGTGCAGAGGAAACATTGGGTACTATCGGAAGCGTAAGATGTTTGAAATTATAATTTATATTGGAAACTCGGTGTCTTAAGAATAAACGTTCCTCGAGTTTTTAATACTTTTTCCATTCTTTGCATATTGGCAGTTTAAATTTTTTGAGGATTGTACGGGACATGAAATTATAATGTATAATAGAGTAATTATAGTTGCAAAAAAATTCAGTTCGATTGTAAATGGTTATTAACTTGAAACTGTCGATCAGCTCTCTTAGTTTGTCGGGCAATGTGTCAACTTGTTTCGTGATGAAACCCGATGCTTGCTGAAAACTCGTGGATTCTGCTACCCTCTGACTTAAGGCTTCATGTCTTTCCGTAAAATCGTAGTATAAGCCTTTTTCCTAGTCTCGTTACTATCTTATAGACCAGATGTTTTAATTTCAATCGCTCTGCATATTTTTAGACGAGATTTAAGAGCTCATTTTCTCTCAAACCATGTACGTAAATATTGAACATGATTGGACAATACTGTTTCCTGTAAATCACTGAAACTTCTAGGAGAGAACTGATTATTTCCTAATTCATATCTCATGACCAACTCTTTTTCCCGTAAATCTTTAAATTCATCACCTAATGTACTTCTTGGGGCTGATTATTTCTCACAATCTTCCCTGATTGTCATTTCAAAAATCTAACACTTCCGAACGACTTCCTTCATACTATTTTGTTCCCATTTATTTCCTCACTTCTCCATTTCCGCCTGTTGAAGAAACAAAATCTGTAAACATTTAAATTTTTATGCCGTCTGTTTTGTCCGGTACATTAAGTTTCTGATAGAAACTTGAGAACTGCTATGATAATTTAACAGCAGCATTGTTCTTATCTGGGTTTTACGTTGTCACAGCTTACAACACAGCGAACTATCTTAGCCCCCGTTATTTCGAACGCGTAGACCACACTGCCTACAAAGATGTTTTTTTTTTTTATTTTGTGTTTTCATTCATCGAATCTTTATGTTGTTCACAAATTGCAACACATTATAAGCTTTACACGCTAATTACGGCCATAGAAGCATGGTCTCCTCAAAATGTACTTCTGATCAGAAAGCGATTATGGTAGCTGGAGTCCAAGCTTTTTATTAGTATGTGTTCTTGCGTTCTTATGCAGATGTTTCCATAGAAACTTACAACCCCCCAACATACATTTCTTCACATCTAGCCGACAACTGAAATAACAGTTTTCGAGGACATAGCTCTCAAACTTTTTTAATATAAAGAAATATTTTTTTATTAATTTTCATTCCCTATTTCGTCCCCTTACTGGTTGAATTTCCAGAACGCTGAACACAGTTTTTTTTTTTCGGATTGGGAAACAAAATATCAGTTTTCGTAGTTCTAGCTTCAAAATTTCCTTAATAGCGCCGTACTTCCAAAAAGGCTTTAATCCCTTATTTCTCCCAGTTAAGGGTGGAATTTCGAACAATCCTATCTTAAACGACGCCTACAGTATAAGACCCCACACCCTCTCCATATTTCAAGTTTATCTCCTTAGGCTTTGGACTGGGGGATGTTAGTGAATCAGTCTATCCCTATTTCACCGCCTTAGGGGTCGGATTTTCAAAAACAGAGAAACACTTATTTGTTTCATTTCTAACCGAGAAGCCAAACACCAATTTTCAAATATTTAGGTTTAAAAATGCTTTCAGAATGGTAATATTTTTCATAAATTGATTAACCCCTATTTCATCCCCTTCGGAACCGAATTTCCAGAATCTGTGACATGTATTTTTCATTTCCAACAGGAAGCCAAATACAACTTTTCATAGTTTTAACTACAATAATGCTTGCACAACGAAATATTTCCATAAACAATTTGGTCCCCTACTTCACACCCATAGGTGATGAATTTCTGTAAACTGTAAAATATGTATTTTTTTTTATTTCAGAGAAGCATAATTCACATTTTCATAGGTTTATCTCTAAAAATGCCTTCGTAATGAAATATTTTCATACAACATCTCGTCCTCTATTCCAACGCCTTAGGGGTTGAATTTTCAAAAACACTGAAACACCCACTTTTTAGTTGTAGCCGAGAAATCAAACACCGTGGTTGGTAGACGCAGCTGTGAAACTACTTTAGGAGTTCTTTTATAGTGATAGATTAAAAAAAAAAGAATTGCACCCACTGTTTCACCGCCATGGCAATTAAATTTCCAAAAATGATGAAACACGGATTTATTTATTTATGACAGAGAAACGAAATCCCAGTTTTCGTAGAATTGCATTAATAGCGACATATATTCAATAAGGCTTTCAAGCCCTCTTTCACCGCCTTAGGGATGGCATACCGAAAAATCCAGCATTATAGTATCAACTTCCTTTGCAAATTTCAATTTTTTGTCCTCAGTGGCTTGGGCTTGGTCGTGATGCGTCAGTGAGTGAGTCGGTCAGTCGCGACATTACTTTTCATGTACAGAGATCATACCATATTCATCTGATGATACACTACAAATGTCGTTTCACTTATAGTGAACAAAGCGCAAAATTCCAAAGTTAGGTTCGCGCACAGCAAAACCGACTAGGATCCTGTTCTCACTCTGAAACGCACTGTTGTTTCGATTAAAAATCTCTTGGGTGGTCTTCTTCCTAAATATTCTACAGTGCAGTGGCGCGACACGTGAGCCCGCTACCGTTAGAGTTTAGAAACAGCTCTTGTCCGATACAGTCCATTGGCAGTTACTATCAGATCTACATCTACTTGGATACTCCTCAGCCGGTCAGGGTGGCCGAGCGGTTCTAGGAGCTACAGTCTGGAACCGCGCGATCACTACGGTCGCAGTTTCGAATCGTGCTTTGGGCATGGATGTGTGTGATGTCCTTAGGTTAGTTAGGTTTAAGTAGTTCTGAATTCTAGGGGACTGATGACCTCAGAATTTAAGTCCCATAGTCCTCAGAGCCATTTTTGATACTCTGCAAATCACACTTAAGTGCCTGGCAGAGGGTTCATCGAACCACCTTCACAATTCTCTATTATTCCAATCTCGTATAGCGCGCTAAAAGATTGAACACCTACATCTTTCCGTACGAGCTCTGATTCCTCTTATTTTCTGGTGGTGATCGTTCCGCCCTATGTAGGTCGGTGTCAACAAAACATTTTCGCATTCGGAGGAGAAAGTTGGTGATCGGAATTTCGTCAGAAGGTTCCGTCGCAACGAAAAACGCCTTTCTTTTAATGATTTTCAGCTCAAATCTTGTATCATTTCTGTGACACTCTCTCCCATATTTCGCGATAATACAAAACGTGCTGCCTTTCTTTGAACTTTTTCGATCTACTACGTCAGTCCTACCTAGTAAGGGATCCCACACTGTGTAGCAGGATTCTAAAAGAGGACGGACAAGCGTAGTGTAGGCAGTCTCCTTAGTAAGTCTGTTACATTTTTTAAGTGTGCCGTCAATAAAACGCAGTCTTTGGTTAGCCTTCCCTATAACATTTTCTATGTGTTCCTTCCAATGTTAGTTGTTGGTGATTGTAATATCTAGGTATTTAGTTGAATTTACTGCTTTTAGATTGATTTATCGTGTAACCGAAGTTAAACGAGGTCTTTTTAGTACGCATGTGGATGATCTCACACTTTTCGTTATTTAGGATCAACTGCCACTTTTCGCACCATTCAGATGTTTTTCATAAATCGTTTTGCAGTTTGTTTTGATCTTCTGATGACTTTATTAGTCGATAAACGACAGCTTCATCTGTAAACAACCGAAGACGACCACTCAGATTGTCTCCCAAATCGTTTATATAGATAAGGACCAGCAAAGGGCCTATAACACCATCTTGGGGAACGCCTGAAATCACTTCTCTTTTACTCGATGACTTTCCGTCAGTTACTACGAACTGTGACCTCTATGACAGGAAATCGCAAATTCAGTCACATAACTAAGACGATATTCCTTAACCACGCAATTTTACTAAGAGCCGCCTGTGTGCTACAGTGTCAAAAGCCTTCCGGAAATCCAGAAACACGGAATCGATCTGATATATAGATCTGATGGATATTTCTTATGCAAAGAAAGCGGATAAGAATATAAGGTGATGAGGATTATGTGATAAAAACTGGGAGGAGCAAAACTCCGAGCAATTTTCACAAGGGTAGAGATGAGTCAGGTAAAGCTTGCTTTGTATGACTGGTACTGGAAGGGTGTAATCATCCCGTTTAATCTGTTAGTTTAGCGTAGCACGAGCACTTCTCCTTTTTTATATGTATATACGTACATACACAGTTGGTTTTCCACAGAATTTTTCAGACGAAAGTTAGTTCCAAATATTTTAATATGTGGAATGATATTATATGGTGAAGTATCCTTCGTCAAAGTTCAACTGGAAGATTTAACAAGTTTTTGAAAATGCCCGCCGTATTTCTTCTAGACGGTAGTTGCTCTCGTGTTCCCCAAAAACCTTCTGTGTCATGCCGTATAGCATTAACCTTTGTTTAAATGTAGGCTTGACTTCAGTAAACACAAAGAGAAATCGTGGCACCTTTCCGGCCTTTCGTAGGCGCCAGCAGGCATCTACGTCACCCTGACACTGTGGCCCTCTAGCGTAAACAGAAGCAGCAGTTAGTGAAAGCGACAGAAGAGGTTGCGGAGTTACGGTAACCACTACAGGATCCCATAGTACAAGGATGAAATTAAGCTTTAGCGAGCCTCCAGTGTGTTGACCTTTGCCTGACAATGGAACAACGGCTGTCGGCCATACAATCCTGTTTGAAGGTGGAAGTTGAAACCTTTGTTAGCTCTAGTTTACCCTCACTTTCATTGACGATAGCAAACACTTTCGATCGCATCTGCAACCTTTCGAAGAAGTGCCTATTTGTTTTTTCTATCACTTACAGAATTTTCAGAAGTCAAGTAAATTGACGTTTCATAAACCTAAATACCACAGGGAGAAATTTTATTCCAAGTAAGGGAAACTATTTTAGAAAGATAGAGTTGTTGGCCACACTTGTCACACCCATCTGGCTGCTTTCGGAAAACTTTAGAGCGTTTTTGACGTGCAGTACTTGGTAATGAGGTTTCTAAAAATATCTGATTAAAACTTTGAAATGTTTTGAAGTATAATGAATCCGGTAAAAAAAGGGCATGGTCTTCGTTTAAAGAAGTAGTGGCTAGTTATCTGGACATCAAGAAAAACAAAAATTATAAACTTATGGTTAAAACAGTGTGGTACAGTTTCATGCATCTAAGATGTAATATGAATGTGGAGATTCATTTTCTACATTCACATAATAATTTTTACCCTGCGAAACTTGATGATACCAGTGAACAACAAGAAAATCGGTTCCACCAGACATCAAGGATTTGGAAAAGACATACCACAGCAGGAGGAATGAAAAATTATGATCGACTACGGTGGTTTTCTAAAGAGAGACGTCACTAGTGGAGGGATACAGCCGAGTAAGAGAAGTTTCGTCCCCTTTGTCAGAAGAATTTGATGCACAGATCAGCGAAGGAAAAATATGTTGTCATACACATAATGAATTAACTTCTGTAGAGCCACAGTCATATATATGTGGCCGCTTAGACACAGTGTAGTAAAGTTAGAACCCGTGATTAGGTCATCTATCTTTCCACATCCATATTAATTGAGTCATGCTACTTGCCAGTAAATTAGCATATTACACAATTTTTATAAAATTGATTTATTTAACCGAAGACACTTGTTATGTCTATGACTTGGGTTCTACTCAAGTCTAATGATTTATCACACTTGTAAAACTTGATAATGGCCTAAGGCCGAAATCTAGATCGTTAAACAAAACCTGTTGTACAGCCAATGGCTGTCATACATGTGTTTTTGTAATAATTATTAGCATTTTAACTAAACATATACCATTGTCTACTCTGTAGCTGTCTCTAGTGGTTATATTAGAGGTTACAAAATAAATAATCAATTTTTAATGCAATCTTTTTTAAATCCCTGCTAGAAAAAAAAATGTGATTTGATCTCAAACTCCAGACTTGATTTTTTTCTAAAATCTTACATCATACAGAAAAGTCAACATTATCTGTGAAATGAAAAAATACTTTAAATGTCACCTTACAGTCATAACGTATAGTTTCGAAAACTTTAAAATGCAGCAGAGTGTAATCGGCGAGTTATTCCGGCATTCACCGAGAATAATAATGTAACCTCACGTAATCTATATTCAAGATCAACTGCAAGTAAGGGTCTTGTGAAAGAAAATGTACACTAGAAATACATAGCATCAGTCAGTACTGAGTGTTTCTCTGTTAACAGCATGTTCTCGGTATTTATTATTGCCAAGAATTTTGCGCAAATTAAGGGACAACAATCATAGTCCTTCGTGCACCACAGATTCAGTTTACCTGTTTGCTCTAGTCATTGAACTAATTGTGCTAAAGTTATATATCTGAAACTACTTTTGCGTCTTTTATCCACTTGTGAAGAAAATATTCGTTCAGAAAACGAGACAATTGCCGCCTAAGATTTGCTCCATTTATCGTACAGAATGCACTGTGAGACACTTTGTGGGAAAGAGTCCCACATACGAATAGCATTACAGCATGCGTGTGCATCGCTGCCGAGGTGCCTGCACACATCTCCAGATCGCACCGACGAATTTGCTGTAGCAGAATCTTTTAATTACTGCAGAATGGCAACGTTTTCTTGATTCTAATGCATGTGGACTCTTTACATTTTTGCGACACTGTCAAGGAAAACCTTCAAAATTTGTTTATTAAATATGAAAGTAACAGCAAATTGAAAATGTCGGTCATAAGTTTTTACACGCTACCAGTATCAATTAGGCTGAGAGGCACGCATATGCATTTTCGGAAAACAATACGGCGTAGCTAACTTTTATGAAAGAGATGAGTTTTTTTCTCCGATACATATGAAGCAAACTACTACAGTACTAAAATGTAAGGAAATGTTGCAGTTTAAATTTGATAAAAGAGTGACAGACAACTCTCCGCAAAATAATTTTGTTTATGGATGTGACTTCTAAAAATCGCTTATCTGTCTTTTGTCTTAAGCCAATCCGCGTAATTCTGTGAACCTAATGGTACTTGAAATAAAATAAAGAATTTGAGCATTTGTTTTCAACTACTTTATAACTATCTCGGCAGTCGACTTGTCAATTTCGCTTCCTTTTTCACGTGAGAGGTTGGTGCTGACTTGTACAAGTATGTGTGCATAATCAATCTCTGCCATATGCGCTACTAGAATCAATTTACCCTACACACCGAGACATAAATTGTAAGAAATTGTTGTCACAGGGGCTAACATGGCAACACATTAAATGTGAACGAACGTGTGAGTCATTTTTTATAGAAATACTTTTCAAGATAAACTGTTTCCTAGATGCAATACGGAGAAACTAGGTGCATCCGATGCGGTAATTTGTATTCATGATGTGACTTTATGTAGGTTATCAACCACAGAATTTGTAGAAATTGGCTCTCTCCTGACATAAGGAATCGAAGGACAGCCGATCTTGAAAAATTAGTCCTTGAATATGCAAAAGAGGCAAGAACAATAACTAGAAACGACGTCGGAAATGAAAATGTGATGAACAAGTAACCCAATAACAACCTGCTATTGTGGTGCATTTGGAAGTGAAGAAATAGATAAATGATTAGCTTTGAACTGTAATTTCTATAATTTAAAGTTTCTGAGTGGTTTAATGCGTTATTAGAACTTGGAAACTGCTTTTATTTCAGGACACCGTTGCTGGAAAACTGCACTACAAATAAGTATTTTTATTTTCAACACGAGGAGATATAGCAGAATATTAACTGTCAACTAAACTTTATTTTGACGTTCATTGCAAGTAATTACTGGATAAAAGACCGCTTCGCAAATAGCATTATATTGTCTATATTTCAGATACTTGCGTTATGTTTAACTAAAACGAGCAAATTCCTAATTATCTGAAGATCCTTAAAGTAAAGAAACCACTTTCTCAATCATACTGCAGAAAATCCAAAATTTTGAACCACGTTTCGTTCCTCTCCTCAATACAAAGAACGCGGACGCAGAATGTATGCCAGCCATTAACGCTCTGTGATGCAACGAAGCAACTTTACAAAGACAATTTCGTAGCCGACTTATTTGTATCAATATCCAAAATTTTGCTACACCTTTTGGCCCTAGAAGGTACGCTACGTATGTTGAACAAGTCATCGACTCTACTCTGTATACTCATAACTAAATACAAAAAAAAAAGAAAATGTACAAATGTGTGTGAAATCTTATGGGACTTAACTGCTATGGTCATCATTTCCTAAGCTTACACACTACTTAACCTAAATTATCCTAAGGACAAACACACACACCCATGCCCGAGGGAGGACTCGAACCTCCGCCGGGATCAGCCGCACAGTCCACGATTGCAGCGCCTGAGACCGCTCGGCCAATCCCGCGCGACAACTAAATACTATTTCACATGCAATAGATTTTAATACTTTTTTCAGGCACATGTTGACTCAAAATTAAGTTAAAATTTTCCCATCCATGGATTCCTAACAAGCTGTCGAGGAGGTTTTTCTCGATTCTGAAGTTAATGTCCGTGTTTAATTAATTAATTCTTTTTTATTTATATATTTCTTTCCTTGACTCGTCAGTCTTCCGACTGGTTTGATGCGGCCCGCCACGAATTCCTTTCCTGCGCTAACCTCTTCAACTCAGAGTAGCAATTACAATCTGCGTCCTCAACTGTTTGTTGCGTATATTCCAGTCTCTATCTTTGCCAACAGATTTTGTACTCCACAGGTCCCTCTAGTACCATAGAGAATATTCCGTGGTGTCCTAACACATATTCTGTCAGTCTGTCCCTTCTTCTCATTTGTGTTTCCTATATGTTCCTTTCTTCGCCGATTCTTTATCAGTCCACGTAATTTCAACATTCCTCTGTATCACCTCATCTCAAACACTTCGAATCCCTTCTGTCGGTTATCCTACTGTCCATGACTCACTACCATACAAATTAGTTTTCCATACGTACATTCTCAGACAATTCTTTCTCAAATTGAGGCCGATGTTTGATACCAGTAAATATCTAGTGGCCAGGAATGCCCTCCTGACCTGTGCTGGTTTGCTTTTTGTGTTCACCTTATGTCCTTGCTTCATCCGTCAAGGGTAATTTAATTGTAATTCTTCTTCAGATTCACTGAGGACAGCTATCCTATCAGGAAATCTAATAATTGACGTCCTTTCCCCCTGAATTTTAGACTCACTCTTGAACTGTTATTTTATTTCCGACGTTGCTTCTTCACTGTACAGATTGAACAGTAACGACGAAAAGCTACATTCCTGTGTTACATCCTTTTTAATTCGTGCACTTCTTTCTTGGTCTTCAAGTATTGTTACTCCCTCTTTCTTCTTGTATAGATTGTATATCACCCGTCTTTCCCAACAAGTAATTTTTCTTAGAACTTTTAACATCTTGCACAATTTAATTTGCCGAACGGTTTTTCTAGGTGGACGAATGTTATGAGCGTGTATTGATGTTTCTTCAACCTTGCTTCGTTATAATGTGTAACGTGAGAACTGCCTCTCTGGCGTCTTCTCCTTTCTTAAAACCAAACTAATCGTCGACTAACTTACACTCACTTCTTTTAAATTCTACTACAGCTTATAAGTACGAGTTGTGAAACTGATTGTGGAATAATTTTCGCACTTATCTGTTCTTACTGTCTTTGGAACTATGTAGGTGATATTTTTCCAAAAGTATGCTGGTAAGTCGCCAGTGTCATAGACTCAACATACCAACTTGAACAGTCGTTTGGTTCCCACTTCCACCAATGATTTTTTTTAAATTCAGATGGAATGTTACCTAACCCCGCTGCCTAATTCGGTTTCACGTCTTTCCAGAGACATTGTAAATTATGACTCAAACACTGAATCATCTACTTCATCAATATCGATTCCAATATTTCCTTCTATCAAGTCATTAGACAAGTCCTACCCCTCGTTGGAGCCTTCAGTGTACCCTTTTCAACTACCTGCTCTGCACTGGATTTAACAGTGGTATTCCCATTGCTCCCGTAATGTTTCGACCCTTGCTTTTAATTTCACCGAAGGTTGCTTTGACTTTTCTATATGCGGAGTTAGTCCCCCCTACGATCATTTCTTTCTCTATTGCTTCACACCTTTCCTGCGACGATTTCTCCTTGGCTGCCATTGCATTTTTCACTGCATTTATTTCATTCTTAATAGGATTATGTTGCTATATTCGGTCTTTCCCCGAACATTTTCATGCTTTCTTCCTTCGTCGATCAGTTGAACCATTTCATCTGTTACCAAAGGTTTCGTCTGAGTTACCTTCCTTATACCTATGTTTGCCTGTACAACATCTGTGATTGTCCTTCTTAGAGATGTGCATTCCCCTTCAACTGAAACACCCACTCTGGTGTTTCTTGTCGCAGTACCCACATCATTATCAATTTCAAACCCATCTCATTACTCTGTAGTACCCCATTTGCTTCCACATTTATTCTTTCGGGCGATTCTCTTGATCTTCAGCCTACTCT
Source organism: Schistocerca nitens (assembly GCF_023898315.1). Lineage (NCBI taxonomy): Eukaryota > Metazoa > Arthropoda > Insecta > Orthoptera > Acrididae > Schistocerca > Schistocerca nitens. The sequence continues at coordinate 504,485,150 of NC_064621.1, forward strand.
TTATCATTACTAGAATATGACCTCAGTCTGTATCTGCATCTGCCCGCGCCTTACCATCAAATATCTAACTTCGGAATCTCTATCTGACCATGTTGTTATTCACCTGCAACCTTTCCGTGCAGCCGGCCGGGGTGGCCGAGCGCTTCTAGGCGCTACAGTCTGGAACCGCGCGACCGCTACGGTCGCAGGTTCGAATCCTGCCTCGGGCATGGATGTGTGTGATGTCCTTAGGTTAGTTATGTTCAAGTAGTTCTAAGTTCTAAGGGACTGCTGACCTTAGAAGTTAAGTCCCATAGTGCTCAGAGCCATTTGAACCTTTCCGTGCATCCGGGTCTGTTTCGAGTATCTCTCCTCCTCTTGCGATTCATCAACAGTGATTCGATAGTACTACATGAAATGTATTATAGAACTCCATTTGCCTTTCTCCTCTGTCATTCCTACTACGGATCCCATATTCTCGCGTAGCACTTTCTTCTATACCTTCCGCTACAACCGCGTTCCAATCTGTCATGACTATTAGATTTTCATCTCCTTTTGCACACTGGTATACCTGTTCAGTATCCTCGTGTATTTGCTCTATCTCTTCATCTTCTACTAGCGACGTCGCCATGTATATCTAATTTTTGCTGTCGGTGTCCGTTTCCCGTCGAATCTGATGAGAACAACAATCACTGAATTGTACACACTAACTCTGTTTGTGCCCTGCATTCCTATTCACAAAGAATCCTGCTGCCTTACACCACTTTCTGCTGTTGTTCTTATCACCCCATACTCACCTGATCAGAAATCCCCATCTTCTTTCCATTTCACTTTACTGTACCATTTTCTAGTTTTGAAGCTACGTACTAGAGCGGTGGTCTAGAGGTAGCGTCTTTGAGTAAGGAACAAAACATCCTCTGTCCCGGTTTCGAAATTCGCCATTGCTTAAACTTTGAAAAAACAAATAGCAGTGTTGGCCTAAGACGTCCGGCATAAGCAGTCACCCTCATTCTGCTACCGACCTTGTCAAGAAGGGCGCAAGTGCGGACAGAGGTTCAGGGCACTCCCTTGCCCTTGATGACGGAAACAGCCCCTAAAAGGCGGAAGAATCAGCAATGATCAAAAGCGCGAGGATGCAGATGGCAATGGAAAGCACTGCATTAAAGACACATAATGTGCACCGACAGCGCACGAGACCTCAAATTGAAAAAGTTTCATGATGATCTCCTTATTGGCAAAAGATTACGAACGAGTGCCACACTCGGCTCTCCGGGAGGGAACTGCCAAGTGGGAGGTGACCATGAGAAAAAGGCTCAGTATACAGTGAAAGGATGGCGTTCTACAAGTTTGAACTTAGTAGGGAATCTAGAGAATTGGAAAGGGAAATGTTAAGGCTCGGTCTAGATACAATGCGGGTCACAGAAGTGAAGTGGAAAGAAGACAAGGGTTTCTGCTCAGACGAGTACAGCGTAATATCAACAGCAGCAGAAAATCGCATGACAATCGTATGGCAGGAGTAGGATTCGTTATGAATAGGAAGTTATTGCAGAGACTGAGTTACTGTTAATTTATCAATGGCAGTGTTGTTCTCATCAGAAATAACAGCAAACGAGCCCCGAAAAGAGTAGTTCAGATGTACTCGCCAACGTCGCAAGCAGAAGATGAGGAGATATGGAAAGTATATGAGGATATTTGGACAGAAAATTCAGTAAGTAAGGGGAGATGAAAATCTAATGGTCTTGGAGGCTTGGAATGCAGTTGTAGGGTTACGGGAGAATATGGGCTTGATTATAATAATGAGAGTGGAGAAAGACAATGTAAAAACCAAAGACTAGTTGTGTTCTGTAATAAAATTCAGCTTGTAATAACGAACACTCCGTTCAAGGTCCACCAGAGGCAGAGGCCGAAAGATATGGACGATTTCAGTTTTATTACATCATGGTCAGGTAAAGATTTAGAAACCGGATTTTAGATTGAAAGGCGTATCTAGGTGCTTATAAAGACTCAGATCACAATTTATTAATGATGAAGGATAGGCTGAAATTTAAGAACCTACTCAGGATGAATCAGTTTGCAAAGAAGTGGGATACGAAGTACGAAGAACTTAAGAGATATGCTTGAAGGATTTTACTGACAAGAAATACTCTGTCCATTGGGTAGAATTTCGGACAGTCTACTCTGTATTTATTGGATGGAAATTAGAATGTATTTTTAGCTTAAATGATACCAACAGCTTACTGTTTAATGTACGCACTTGCCGGCAGTGTAATAAAATTAATCTGTCAGTGGTATTAACGACTGCACGATGTCTTTATGTTCCTCGCTTTATAACTGTGCAAAATTTTCTTCTTCAGGAATTAAGCCTTCAAAACATAACGGAAATGAAACAAATACAAAAAGAGATGAAATGGCTAATTCTTATTATATGGAGCTCAGAAAATTTAATTTGCACTCATACTTTCTGATCCACTTAAGAATCAGGATTACTCTCATAATTGCGCAGTTAAAATAATTCTATTAGCTTTAAGCTGATAAAGCAACGCAATTCGCTGTTGATATCCCGTTTCAGAAACTCATGCTAATCGACAAGAGTGGATGAGTGTATTTTCACATAAATGACAACTCATGACCCGCTGTGCGGCGTACGGAATTTGCTTACCGCAGCCATTTAGCGAATGAGTCTGTTGATTGGTCAGATCAGTGAGGATGACCATGCCAAAGTGTTTTTAATTTTTTTTAAGGAAACCGAAACTGATAATTCCGGGGAGGGTATTACCTATGGTTAGCACAGTGTACTCGCATTCGGGAGGACTACGGTTAAGACCTTCGGCCGGCCATCTTGATTTAGGTGTACCGTGATTTCCCTAAATCGCTTCAGGCAAATGCCTGGATGGTTCCTTTGGAAGGACATGGCCGACTTCCTTCCCTGTCCGTCCCTAATCCGACCGTGCCGATGACCCCGCTGTTTGGTCATCTCTCCCTAACGAACCAGCCAGAACATGGGTTTAATACACTATAGGACACAAAGAGAAAATGTGCCCTAAAATATAATTTCATTAGAGGAGATTACCATAGCCAAATATTGACACTTACCTGTAGTGCTTTTCCCACTTCAGCGAATATATTTTCCACTGTTTTTACTTTTGGTCCTTTTCCGTTGTATAAGAAAGTTCATTGTACAATATCTTAAAAATTACAGAGGAAATTTCGTTCAAAATATCTTTATACTGAATGACTTTTCACTTTCTTCTTCGGGTCACATCTTTAACGTACAGAAAGAACGGAGACGGCACCATACTTTTCACTAATTTGCACTTTGTGTTTTGTCGGCAGTAGTGACAGATACGGTCATAGGGCTCAATAAATGACTTATTCGGCGCGAAGAGTACCTGTCTTCGCTTTCTTCATCGGAAGTTGTGAACAATGACCTACCTTCGTGACATAAGATGTTTTTCAAAATATTTATGGAAAGTAGGGTGAGCTTAACCATGAATCTTCCAAGCACACCCATAGTGCACTAAACTAGCCACTCAGAGGACCAGTAAACTTTACCATTCCAATAGCCTGCAAGTACGTGTTTTCGCGCTAGCGTTCCGCACATCAAAGTTACAGCCAAAATCGTTGAAGCAAGCAATTGGCAATCCATTAGCATTTGCAGGGGGTGACCCTTACGTACTGCAGAGAGGTACTACATGCGCGAGAGTGCACTACTACATACACAAGCGTCCAATACCGTAGGTGACCCTTGTATGTAGAGACATATCGGTTGCCATTGTTCCATGTGACTGGCTAGTCAAAGTAAAGCTAGTGAAATGATTTCATACGTTTTCTGTTCATTCCACTACAACTATTACTCTATCTCCGTTGTTCGCAGCGAAATTATTTTTTTTTTCTTCGTGTATCAGTATTTCTATTGCTTCATGCTATAGTATGCTTCTTGCTATCATGTGCACAGTTTCCACACCGTCTACAATAAATATCCTCAATAATCTGCGATAGATTTTCTTGTCATTACCATCTACGTCATCTTATCCACTGTTTTGCTTGCTTCACCTTCATATTAGTCGGTCCTGAATGCTTTAATAAAGATCATATCTCTGTCATACCTCTGCCTCTAATCCAGCTACTTTTTACATAATGCTCTTTCTTCTCCTACCCATTATAGTGCCTTCTATGCCCATTTGAATATTAAAATCATTTTGTCGCAATATGCATCAATTTTTTTCAGTTTTTCCACTGTCCCCTTTCAGTTCCATACTATTCTACGCAAACGTAAGCTATTAAAGTCATATTTATAGGTTTAAAGCCGGATGCTGTGGCCGAGCGCTTCTAGGTGCTACAGTCTGGAACCGCGTGACCGCTACGGTCGCAGGTTCGAATCCTGCCTCGGGCATGGATGTGTGTGATGTCCTTAGGTTAGCTAGGTTTAAGTAGTTATAAGTTCTAGGGGACTGATGACCTCAGATGTTAAGTCCCATAGTGCTCAGAGCCATTTTTTTATAGATTTATAGACTCAAACTAGTTAGTTTATTATACAAATGAGGAACTAAAATTACGTACAACTTTACGAGTTCAACAACGCAAAAAATTAAAGACCATTTTGCTGCGCCGCGCGGGTAGCCACGCGGTCTTGGGCGCCTTGCTACAGTTCGCACGGCTCCCCACGTCGGAGGTTCGAGTCCGCCCTCGGGCATGGGTGTGTGTGTTGTCCTTAGCGTAAGTTAGTTTAAATTAGATTAAGTAGTGTGTAAGCCTAGGGACCGATGATCTTAGCAATTTGGTCCCATAGGAACTTACTACAAATACGACCACCATTTTGCTGCAGTGTCTTCTTTGTGTGTCATAATAATGATAGTAGAGGTACCCTGTGTTGCTAAAAAAAATGAACTATAGTAAATCTGTGTAAAGCAAAGCTCCGCCACTCTGGCCACAGATGGCCAATCGGAACCGACCGATCGCCGTGTCATTCTCGGACAGTGGCTTCATCAAGATGCGGTACGGAGGGACAAGGGCCCAGAAACGCTCTCCCTGCTGTTGACGACTGAGCAATCCTTGTCGCCACTACTTCTCACTCAAGTGGCTCTTCACCTGGTCTCACGAGGCTGAGTAGTTCCTAGTTCCAGGCATCCCACCAATGGAAATTCCCTGACAGTACCCGGAATTAAAGCCGGGTCCTCTGCATGAAAGCCATCTATACTGACTACAGTGTTACGGAGGCGGACAACTAGGTGTAAGAAGTATTGACTTGAAAGGCGAGATGTTTCAGACATTAAAACAGATCGACCGGTGTTAGTCACAAAAAAACTAGGCTTGGAGAAAGCGGTGACTTTGTAACATACCATTATGTTTCATTTACAATTTGATCAGTTCCCCGCTTGTACAAGTATCAGTAACAAAATCTTGTTACATACAGTATACATCACAAAACAGTGGCCCTCATTCCCCATCGTCCTCACTGCGGGAGGACGGCGGTTCAAACCCACGTCCAGCCATCCTGATTTAGATTTTCTGTGATTTCCCTAAATCACTTCAGGCACATGCCGGGATGGTCCCTCTGAAAGGACACGGTGACTTCCTTCCCCATCCTTCTTTAACAAGCAACCCGTCCCAGCTTTACACGGTGTACCACTGGGACGATTTGTCTGGCGTAATGGTAGTTTTACTTACGGCCCATTGCGTAGAGTTATCACTAAAATTCAGAGAACAACGCCAGGTTACTGAATATCATCAATTTCATGTAACTTACACGATTTAAGCAGCATGTAACAGATAATTCCACATTTAATTGGCGTTTGGAGTGTCATCTCGTGTCATTGATGAGGCCTGCAAGCTACCACACTGCCTTGTCTCGGCCAGTCACATGGGCTGCGCCCTAATGTGTATGGATGATTCCGAGGAGTTCTGCAATTCGCCGCTAGATGGCAACGGCATCACGTCCACAGGGGCAGGGGAATTTAGTTCATCATAGTTCAGTCAGTTCGCACGAAATATTTATAAACTATATACACAAACCTACCTTGTGAATCAGTCTGTCTATTAGTCAAAACTGTAAATGCCTACAGTGGTTCCTGACATCAGGTTGAACATGCAGACATACAGACAGAAACCTCGTGCGGACTTCAGTTTACATAAGTACATTAATATTGTAGGTAGAGCAAACCAAAGCCTGCGATTCATTGGTACAGCACTTAGAAGGTGCAACAGATGTAGTAAACAAAGTGCTTGCACCATACTTTGCCGCCCTATTATGGATTATTGCTGTGCGGTGTGGGATCCTCATCAGGTGAGAATGACGGATGACATCGAAAAAGTTCAAAGAAAGGCAGTTCGTTTTGTATTATCGCGACATGATACGTGGATTGGAGTGGCAATCATTAAAACAAAGGCGTTTTTCGTTGCGACGGGACCTTCTCATGAAATTTCAATCACCAGTTTTCTTCTCAGATTGCGAAAACAATCTGTTGGCACCCACCCACATAGGGAGAAATTATGATCACGATAAAATAAGAGAAATCAGGGATGGCACAGAAAAATTTAAGAGCTCGTTTTTTCCCGTGCGCCGTTCGAGAGTGGAACGGTAGAGAAACAGCTTGAAGGAGGTTCATTGAACCCTCTGCCAGGCATTTTATTGTGAATAGCAGACGAATCACGTAGATGTAGATGTGGATAGACAGACAGAAGATAGATACAAAGTAAACGAAGATAGACCACTGCAGTTGTACTCCAAGGCTCCGCCCTCTCTTCTCTCCTTCATCTCCTCTACAATGCCGATATGCTCAAACGACACATGCCAATCCACCTCCTTCTGTATGCTGATGGCACCGTTTATCTCATAATCTGCCTTACACTCCAGAAATCTCAAAGACCATTAGAAATACTTCTCAATCAGTTTACCTCCTGGTGCAACTACTGTCGTCTCCAAAACCATGGCAACAAGTATAGAACGATACTCCCACACTTTCCATGACTTTCACCTTACCATTTTAACCGTACTTTCCAGTTAGCTAACAGCCTACACTACCTGGACTAACTCACGAGTGGAAACTGTTGCGGAAACCTCGAAGACCGTCCAACAGAAAGTCTATAACAGACTAAGACAACTAAAATTACTTACTGGCCAAACAAATACATCCCCCACCTTCCATCCTCTACAACAACAGAACCTTGGTATGACCTATCCTCTTTTATCCAAACATCGGAGGGAGTACTAAAACTCCCTCCAGATCCTTGAAAGTCTTGCACATTTGCATCCGTTTCCTTCCCACCAAGGGGATCCTCTACCATGTCATTCCGACGCTTACTCACCGACATCGAAAACCTCTGAATATCCTGCACTATCCGCAAGCACTATGCACAAACTAGATACCAATAACCCCATTGTTTCCCTTTTGATCACCAATCCTAATGTCTTGCCGCGCCTTTACAGACACATCCCAGGGTCCCTAAGCTCCATATCCGGTACCAAAGGAACGTCAACTGACTAACTCTCCTAGACAATGAGATCCGCCCCGATACTTAACTGTCCTACCAACTATCCACTCCACATCAGACCTCCCCTCTCTCTTTCCCCTTCTTTCTCCCCATCCAATTCCTCTTGGCACTATTGTTCTGCTCACACACCAAACCCCTCCCCATCTCATGGTTTCCCAGCATCAACCCCAACATCTACCTTCAACTCCATTGTTTCCTAGCTCACGAGTCGCTATACGTTCCTACCTACACTTCTCAACCCAAAAGAAATTCTCTTCTCCTGAAGTCCTTTTCTCCCGGTGTAGGTCGATGACGTTTTAAGTTACGCTTACGCTTCTAAGTGAAAGGGAAGTGCCGTTTCTTATATGCATGCCGCGTTTCCTGCAATGTTTTTGTAAATGTTAAATTTTGTTTTTCATCTTTAGTTCTTTGGTTTTAACTTAAAACCAAAAATGAAAAGTCTGGATGTCTTTATGTAAAGGCCAAAATAAGTCTTCCTTTTTACAGTTTTTAAAACCATCTGCAAACTTTTCAGCTTTTAATATTTGTTTTCGTCTAATTTATATGTTAAAACTCTTGGCTGAGGACCGAAACGTACTGCTGATAGCCACACCTGCCTATATGGAGTGAGGAGGATGAAATAACAATGGATAAAAAAATATAGCTAGCAGACAGAAGATGCGTAGATCGCCAGTTAATGAGATTTTGAGAGGAAATAAAACGAGCTGGGCCCGACCACCGAATTACAAAGACTGTTACCGTCGATCGTGGGACAGTGTCAGTCAGGATTATAGGCAACTCACCACACCAAGAAAGGCTAACACCAGGCTGGTTTTAGACGCCGTCTGTTGAACGCAGGACACAACCAGTTAAAACTGAAAATATACTATAAATTTACACAAAGGCTTTCTTTTTCACTTCTGACAACCGTGGCATCTGGTCAACAACATACAACAATACTCTAACTATATGGGTGGAAATCTCATAACATGCAGACCCCCAATGAGTTTGAACAACGAGACAGAAAGAAGTACGTGTTCCCTGTTAATACTAGGTGATGACGTAATCACCTATGATCAGTTCCATCGGCTTACTGCTCTCACTACGAGTAGAGAATTCCAGATGGTCCAATTATCACTTACCTGACGTATTACCCAGACTATGATATACTGGGTGTCTCTCCTAAGAGTCGTCAGAAGCATTTTTCTGGTGTTTCTGAAGATATTTACGGTTTAGTTTTTGGATTGTGTATCTGGAATCGGTGCAAACAATTACTGCTCGTCACGTCTTCCATGTGACGCCCTGTGCAAAAAGTGAAGATAGCTTTGTTTCCCGTTACTAATAAAATAATTTTTCACTCGGAATTTTTCGTACCCATTCGATAGGCGCTCCCAGATTAGTTCAGTGCGATATTCGTTTTAACAACATTTATTACCAGGAAGACTAAAACAGGCAGAATAAACAGCAATACAATGACTCAGAAGCGCCGCATTCTTGACAGTAGCAGTCAGCACGTGCCGGGAAGCGGGAAGTGCTGCCCCTGCTGAAATACTGTTTAATCTTTATGTTTTACTATCCCCGTTAATACATATCGATAAAAAAATATCGCACTGTACTAATCATATTGTTTGTAACTGGAAACAAACCGTGGCGTTCCGCCGAAACTGGGTGTTACATGAAAGACCTAACGTGCCCTATTTGTTTAGTCTCCCTACGGCTACATAATGCAAAAACGAAATTTTAAAGATCTGCTTAAACACCAGAGAAAATGTGCCTGACGCCTCTTAGGAGAGACAACCTATATCGGTTGACGCAGGGTCAGTCTCAAATATTATACACTTTATCTGTAGTTGTGGAAAAAATATAATTTTGTATAAATATTTTTCTTACAGACAACATGATTCACTAAGGAAGTTAATGATGCTCACTACTTTGGAACACTGTTTTCAGCAGCCGTAATTCAGTTGAACGATGAGCAGAGAGTCATCGATTCCAACGCAATGTTTTGGCTGCATCGTTGTCCTGTACTCGATATTATAAATGCTAATAATTATTTAAAACTTGTCGCTACCCTGCATTGCAATTTGCAGGAAATAATTCATGACAGTTATGTTAATTCAATAAACAGAAACTTTTGACAATTATTTTTGGTTGCAACAGGGTGACACCCACAACAAATTACCATAATGATAATTTTTACTACACTGATTGCCACTCACTGAAGTAAAACTGCATTTTGATTCTAGCGAAGTTTTAATTTATCCGATGACAGCCAGTGAGGTCAAATACTATCATTCTGAAATACGAGGGTGTGCTGAAAAATAATGTCTCCGAATTTTTTTATATTAAGACTCTTAATTTTTTTTAAACAAAGCAAACGTTTTCAAAGTTCTACGTCTTTATTCTTCATGTCTACATATTTACTTCTCAACATAGTCACCCCGCGTATCAACACATTACTCCCATCTACAAATCAGTTGTTGATACCATCACTATAGAATGTTTTACTTTGTTGACTGAGCAACAACCTCACCTCTGGTTGCACCGCTTCGTCACTGCGAAGTTAAGTTTTACGAACAGTTCAAAATAGGATGGGGACAGGCTGGGACTGTGTGGAGGATGATCGATGACGGTGAGCTCACGGCGTCGGATTGTTGCAGATGCCACAGCGATCCAGTGTAGTCCGACATTGTCATGCTGAACATGAGGGTGCTCTGTGTGTGGATGAAGTCTTAGAATTCGAAATTCCATTGCAGCACTCTGTTTCCCACGCTCCGACATAACTACGCTACACACCATCATGACAGACGCAACAATTTGGAGCCCTCTAGCAGCGGAGGACTGCAAATATGTAGAATGTTAATAACTTCCGTTTTATTTAAAAATATTTCACATAAAATTTCGGAGGTATTACTTTCCAGCATGCGCGCAAATAATAGTGACTCATTCTCAGTTCATTTCTGTAACATATCCATAGTCATTATCTGTTACGTTGCTGTGAAACGGATATTACAAGAAGGTTTAAATGAAAGACGGCAGACGGTATTTATTCGCGCCCTACACTGACTAATAGAATGGTGAATTCCTTAGAAGCGGGAGAGGAAATGAAATGAAACTTCACGGTTGGAATGAGTATGTTATGTAATGTCACTAATTATCAACTCAAGACAGATTTGCAGAGCACTTGGCACAGAAGTCTTCAGACTGTCTGCATTTCTATCTTCTTTTCCTTCTTTAATTAAAAAAAATATTTATCATGAGTAGTTCTTAGCGGGAAAGCGTGAATCATTCGGCCAGCACGTGGTAAATCAGTCGCACCTGCCATTGCATGTCTGAAAAGTTTGTGTGATCCCTCGACGCCCTGACAATGGAGAGTTCCATTTACATACAGGCATCGGAAATTAAAAACAACAAAAACTCAGTTACAGACAGTCGATAGTCTTTTATTCACAAAATATAGGCCTTTCAATGCTTTTGTGTGCCACGTGAAATTGTTGTTAGTTAAAAACAAATTACGCCATAAAGATGGGAAAGTAGGCTTGAACCGCCTCACTGCATCTTGATTCGCCTATCAGTCAGTCATACGAACAATCACTTGCGCATCCAATTGTCTGAATCTGGTCCTTCTTGCATCCCTGCTATGAGAAAAAGTAAATATCTTGATGGTCAATGTTTCGACTGATATTAAGAGACGAAAACACTCCCTTAAGCTCTGATATTGCTTGTCGTTAGTACTGTTTGCATTTACATGTTGGAGGTACAAAATGAGTAAGGTGAAATTTATCGAACAAGGTGGAGTATTCATTATAGCCGAGCAGATTATTGAGCTTATGCACAGGCCTCTTGCATCCAAGAATATTTGATGCAACTAACGTAAGAACCTATGAAGAAATGTGGTGTTCGTGACAGAATCTGTACTTACCTTTTGGGCAGAACAACAAATTTGGCATTACTGGATAGAGCAAGAGAGAAGTGAATATACTGGAAAAGAAGAAATAATATAATACGCAAATGAAGACACTCATACGAGGGTTCCCCAGAAGGTAATGCGCCGTATTTTTTTTCCTCGGCCAGAAACAATGCTACGAATCCGAAACATTGCGTATGTATTATCTGAAGTCTCATAACTGAGCGTGTCAAGTTTCCGTCACTTCTGGCAGATAGCGTAGCTCCAGGACAGTTTCAAAATGCCGTCTGTGGGAGATTTGCGTTACAAGCAACGGGCCATCATTGAATTTTTCACTGCAGAGAAAGAAACTGTAAAGAATATTCACAAACGCTTGTGTAAAGTCTATGGAGCAACTGCTGTCGACAGAAGTACAGTTAGTCGCTGAGCACAGAGGGTGAGATCATCAAAAGGCGGTTCGGTGGAGCTCATTATTTGCAACGATCGGAGAGACCATCCACGGCTGTCACACCTGACATGTTGCAACGAGCTTCCAATGGTTTGGGCTGTTAAAGGATGCCATTCGTGGAAGGCATTTTGAGGACGATGAGGAGGTGATTCACACAGTGAAACACTTGCTCCGCCAACAGGACAAGGATTGGTAGCGACAGGGCATATACACCCTTGTTACGCGCTGGAGGATGGCCATACAACGAGATAGAGATTACGTGAAAAATAGGATGTGTAGGTAAAACACCATTCTTTCGTGTGTGTAATTCTCATTGTGTTCAATAAAAAATTGTTGAAGAAAAAACATACAGTCGTTCACTGCTCTGCAAAATTTAAGGGAGAGCTAACATACCAACAACACCTTGGAAATGAATGAAAGTAGGGGAGCGTGTTGGCAGAGGCCTCCCAGTCACGCATAGAAAGCTGGATGTCAGATGGGGAGAGGTTGACGTGACTATAGTGCCAAATGAGGCTGACCCCGAAACACGAGGTAGTTGAAGGAAAGGGAAAAGGCAGTGTGTGTTAGTCAGCGAGCAGTTACGGTGCGCTGTGGTGATGCTCCTCATTACATCATAGCCTGGAGACAACATCTGGTCGACTTCACACTGGGAAGAATCATCGGAAAACTGTAAGAAGGACGAAGTGGGGCGAGTGTAGCCCAGGAGTTTGGTATTGCCCCCAGAATTGTTTCACATGCATGTTGAGCATTCCGAACCACAGACACTGTTGCCCGAATGAGAGGAGGTGGTCGACCAGGGTCAACTACAGCAGTAGAGACTGACACTTTGTGCAACAGGCAAAAACGGACCCATGTCAAACAGCAGGTGCAGTTGCAATCACATCTACCAGGACTGCAAAGCACGCAGTCTCATCTTTCACAGTGTCACAGGGACAGTCCGAAAATCAGTGCGTTGTGTTAAGTCGATACCCGCACATAGGCGACACCGTTGGTGTCAAGAGCATAGGAAGTGGACCAACGAAGAATGGGGTCGCATAGTTTTCTCAGATGAGAGCATATTCAGACTGAGTGGTCATTCTTGATGAACCCTCATATGGCGAGAGGTGGGAACACGTAACGCTCCCAGGAACATTGTCGAATATGATCGTTTTCGTGGTCCAGGTGTTTTGTTTTGTGAGGAGGCATCATGTCGTCTGGCCATATCTGGCCAAACTGATATCTAAACCTTTCAACGCGGTATACTCACCGCTCAATGTTATTCTGCGCGTTCTTCTTGTCAGGTGTGCATTCTCCCCTGATTTCATTTTTATGGATGACACTTGTAAGTTAATGAGGCCCATGACACGTTATGAATCCTACGATACCAGCGGGTAGCGGTATCTTCATTTACAAAAGGAAAAGTTTATAAAAATTCATAAAATTTGTTATTTCTTGTTTACTTATTTACAGTACATGTGTTTAGAAAAATGTTGATGTTTTACCATAAAAATAAGTTGTGGTAAATGATGGCCTAGTCTTTGTGTGAGGCTGCAGAAATGATACACTGTCCGAATTATTATTTCAAATTGTGTCATTACTGTGTGTGAAAAGTTTCAGAATACAACCCCTTAAATGTTCAGATGCTTTAATTTTTTGCGTAATTTGAGAATTACCAGTCCTTTCATCAGTTAATTTTCTACGTACCAGCCCAGCCTGCAGACATTGTCATGGGTATTAGGAAGAGAACAAAGGTAACATCAAGGCAATCAGCTAATTAAAAAGTTTATGTAAATTTCAGTCAACTGGCGATGAGACAGATGGGGAACAAGTAAGTAAACTGTTTATTATTTCAAAATTAATCGCCGTAACTGTTAATGCCTTTATCCCTCTGTGAGATAATGCCTTCACGGAAAAATGTTTGCTATTGTCTACTACAACGGCCTTCCCTTAATATAGCACAAGAGAACTATTTTTGTCTTCACAATATAAGAAAATAATGTGCACCATTTTTGTACCAATGTATTTCCGATCTTAAAGAGGTAACGTCAAGTTTTACTTGATTTCAAGATGGCATCAATGGCTAGAGGTTTATGTGTAGTGGGTAGTTTTAATATCTTCTTCTAGGTCCAGGGCGTGTAGCGTCGAGGTGTGAGGCAAATAGTTTTCATTATGCAAAAATGTGGATTTACTCACAATCGCATAGAGCTGATCCACATTCAGTTTTACAGAGCCAATACATAAGAGTAATACATACAACTGAGGCCATTTAAACTGTTCCAAACTGCAAAGATCATGCCACATCTTTAGATTATCACTTCCAAAATCGATCTGACACAATTAGGGCCAGGGAATAATAATATAAGACACACCGTTTTCTTCTTGAACTCTGCTGGACATTCTGAGAGTCAATACAATGCTAGTGTGACTTTCGATATTTCTTGTGAAAATATATTTCTATAAATATCTTTAAGAAAGACAGCTGTTGATGATATTTATAAAATGTTGACAATATTGAGCCTATTCACTTCTTGTCCTACTGGAACGTCTGTTACATACCAATATTATGAGAATAAAAATATATATAAATAAAAATATATGTTCTGTCTGCATTTAAAATTGTATGGTAAAAATAATAGTAAACAATGTTGTTTCGTTTTGTTTTTAGATTATTTGCTGTTAATTATTTGCAAATTTATATTTATAGTGTATCCTCACACTGTGTGAACATATCGACACGTAAACTAAAAAAAAAATATTTGCGGCAAAAATTACGCCTGACGACTGGAAAACTCTGTGAAGATCCACAGCTATGGGTTATATACATTACGAACAATGGCTACAACGTAACTCGTAAGTGAGCAAAGGTTTCGTCAGATCCAGATTTATGACACCACGGAACCATGATTGTACCCAAGCCATCGATTTGCTTCGAACGAAGAATTTCACACCTGGATGCAATCGTACTTCCGTAAGCATCGGCAAGGATTTTTCCATGAAGGCGTTGATCGTCTCGTGTCTCTCTGTGATAAACGAATTACAAGTTATGACGATTATTTTCGAAATGATAAACAGTTTAACTACCTTTCTTCCATCTGCCTCTTTTCATTTGGCTGCTCCTTATACCTCAGTATGCCGATATGCCCCCGATGCAGCTCACTTCAAAATCATGGCTAATGTCCAAGCTGAGAATAAGTCATTGATTATGCAGCACTGAAGAGGCATATTACACAGTGAGCGACAGCATCGTACAACGCATGTGGTGGAGCTCTTGGAACGAGAGGATATTGGGCGAATAGACTGGCTTGCCCATTCCACCGAGTTAAGTCCCATCGAGCACGTGTGAAATGCGCCGGGGAGACGTACTGGAGCACGTCCACGTGCACCAGCGACTACCCAGCAGTTGTCAATCACTCTGCTGGAGGACTGGAACGCGCTGCTACTAGAACTCCTTACCAATCTTGTGTGTAACACGGGAGCATGTTGCAAAGCAAGCACTGCCGTCCGTTGTGGTCGCACACCCTAATAAGAACCATGTCCCGCCTTTTTCTAATGTCCAATGGACCATCATCAATGACGGAGACTCCAGTGTAATTATTATCTTTGAATACACTCCTGGAAATGGAAAAAAGAACACATTGACACCGGTGTGTCAGACTCACCATACTTGCTCCGGACACTGCGAGAGGGCTGTATAAGCAATGATCACACGCACGGCACAGCGGACACACCAGGAACCGCGGTGTTGGCCGTCGAATGGCGCTAGCTGCGCAGCATTTGTGCACCGCCGCCGTCAGTGTCAGCCAGTTTGCCGTGGCATACGGAGCTCCATCGCAGTCTTTAACACTGGTAGCATGCCGCGACAGCGTGGACGTGAACCGTATGTGCAGTTGACGGACTTTGAGCGAGGGCGTATAGTGGGCATGCGGGAGGCCGGGTGGACGTACCGCCGAATTGCTCAACACGTGGGGCGTGAGGTCTCCACAGTACATCGATGTTGTCGCCAGTGGTCGGCGGAAGGTGCACGTGCCCGTCGACCTGGGACCGGACTGCAGCGACGCACGGATGCACGCCAAGACCGTAGGATCCTACGCAGTGCCGTAGGGGACCGCACCGCCACTTCCCAGCAAATTAGGGACACTGTTGCTCCTGGGGTATCGGCGAGGACCATTCTCAACCGTCTCCATGAAGCTGGGCTACGGTCCCGCATACCGTTAGGCCATCTTCCGCTCACGCCCCAACATCGTGCAGCCCGCCTCCAGTGGTGTCGCGACAGGCGTGAATGGAGGGACGAATGGAGACGTGTCGTCTTCAGCGATGAGAGTCGCTTCTGCCTTGGTGCCAATGATGGTCGTATGCGTGTTTGGCGCCGTGCAGGTGAGCGCCACAATCAGGACTGCATACGACCGAGGCACACAGGGCCAACACCCGGCATCATGGTGTGGGGAGCGATCTCCTACACTGGCCGTACACCACTGGTGATCGTCGAGGGGACACTGAATAGTGCACGGTACATCCAAACCGTCATCGAACCCATCGTTCTACCATTCCTAGACCGGCAAGGGAACTTGCTGTTCCAACAGGACAATGCACGTCCGCATGTATCCCGTGCGAGCCAACGTGCTCTAGAAGGTGTAAGTCAACTACCCTGGCCAGCAAGATCTCCGGATCTGTCCCCCATTGAGCATGTTTGGGACTGGATGAAGCGTCGTCTCACGCGGTCTGCACGTCCAGCACGAACGCTGGTCCAACTGAGGCGCCAGGTGGAAATGGCATGGCAAGCCGTTCCACAGGACTACATCCAGCATCTCTACGATCGTCTCCATGGGAGAATAGCAGCCTGCATTGCTGCGAAAGGTGGATATACACTGTACTAGTGCCGACATTGTGCATGCTCTGTTGCCTGTGTCTATGTGCCTGTGGTTCTGTCAGTGTGATCATGTGATGTATCTGACCCCAGGAATGTGTCAATAAAGTTTCACCTTCCTGGGACAATGAATTCACGGTGTTCTTATTTCAATTTCCAGGAGTGTAGAAGTGTCATTTCAGTTAGTCTCACTGCCCATTTTCCTTGAGTTACCTTCTTTACTGAATTGCGGCATTTCTTTCTGTGTATGGTCCATGTGTCATCGAGCTGTTACTTGGCGTTGAAACAGCATGCGGAAGTTACTTTCGCCCAAGTTTTCCTCATCACTGTGCTTTGAAGACGCGGGAGATCATACAGACACTCTAGTTCAATTTTCTTGTGGTTTCCCGTATCATTTGAATACATTACCGGTATGACAGGTTTAACAAGGCCCCGGCCTATATCTTATCCATTCCTATCTTTCGATCCGTCTCTTACGGTTTTATCGATGTGCTAAACCTTAATATTCTTTGTTTCTAGACTTATTACTCCATTTTCTGGTATGCAACGTCAAAAAGAAGTTAAACTAAATAGAGGAAGTACTAGCCTATATATTACGAAGGGTATGAAGGTGCAGTCATACTATGTCGTTAAGATCATGGAAAGGGAAGTCCCTAAAAGAATCATGCTATCCACAGACTTCAGGGTTGAAGTATGAGGAGAAAAACAACAACAAATATTTTCCCGAACCAATTTTTGCAACTGTCACATGTCCCTCCCATACCAACTGTGTGTCAACTTTTTAGTCTCCTTTTTACATTAATTTTCAACTACAATAAATCATGATGTTTCTCTTTATCCTTCGACAATACTCGCTCAGAAAAAAAAAAAAGATTCAGCGAAGATATGTTCATAGTTAATCATACGCACAGAATAGCTACTCTAGTAGTAACTTTCTTCTATATTCATAATTTAATTGTTATTACAATATCTTGTACCAGTCTCAACTGTTCTGTCTGAATTTGATTTTGCTTTCATTTCTGCCGGAGGACTTTCACATGTACAGTCATCCAGTATCTGTGTCTAGTTGCTGACAGAATTATACATAGGAAATACATCTTCCTTTTAAGCAACATTACTCGGTTACGTGATACGGCAAGTCTGTATTGGAGGTGCAGGGTTCAAACTCCCATCCATCCATTGATCCATCAATCCAAATAACAAAATTTCGTGGGTGCCATAAATTACATCAGGAGAGTGCTGTGACGATTCATTCTAAACCCTCAAGTTAGAATATCTATCCATGCTTATCCACATAATCTAGTGCTCCGGCTTTAATGACATTTATTGCTATATTTTTTCCATACAAACTGCTTAGAAGGAATATTAACTGATCGCGTGACTTTGAACAGCTGCAAGTCTATGTTATTGGCTGGTTTAAAATGATTCCAGACGTCCTGTCTTCGATATCATCCATTAATTCAGAGCTAAATTCCAATATTTCGCCGGCCGAGGTGGCCGAGCGGTTCTAGGCGCTACAATCTGGAACCGCGCGAGCACTACGGTCGCAGGTTCGAATCCTGCCCTCGGGCGTGGGTGTGTGTGATGTCCTTAAGTTAGTTAGGTTTAAGTAGTTCTAAGTTCTAAGGGACTGATGACTTCAGAAGTTAAGTCCCGTAGTGCTCAGAGCCATTTGAATCATCCAATATTTCAAACTTAAGCTCTGAGTTCTAATGATTAAGTGTACCCTTTCATTTCTTGAAAATATAGGAATAATGCTTTAGAATGCAATTGTATATAGCTATTTATCCACAAAAGGAGATAATAAATCGACATCATCATCATCTTTATCATCATCATCATAATCTGTTACTCATTCACTATTATAGATTACCCGTTGTAAGGATAGTATAATCGGTATCCTTGTCAGTGAGCTACCTAGCAGCAGGAGCTAGCTGGCCGGCCTTTTCTCGTAAAATTTTCTGCGGCCTTCCGCCTTCTCCTGTGGACAAGGCATTGTCTTGCGTCGACAAGGCAAGTTTAGAAGCGAGCGCGAAATACGGTAATGGGGCGGCCTCGGTCTAGTGAGCATCTAATGAAAGCTTGGCGAGTCATAAATACGAGAAGTTGAATTATAAAGTATTTAATAGCGCGACGAGGGAAATATTTCGGTGGAGTAGTACAGTGATACAGTTAGGCGTATTTTCCATTGTTCGAATACGCATAAACAAATTTAAAGGACATCTTTTGTTTTAGAAGTGCCTTTATGATTAATTTTATATTAAGTAATTACAGTTACGCCAAGTACAGTTAATCAGCAGTTTAATGTTTTGTGCGATCGTGGCTGGTAGCTGAAGTACGTTTCTATCCCTACAGTCCGATAGTCAATCATTAGGATCACGGTCAGACCTGTTATAATTGCATGGTGAGAGCTTACACCATGGGATAACTTCTTGGAATCCAGCAAAAAGCTTTCTTGATTGATCTACTTTCCAGTGGACTGCATACAAGTCTATCCTACTTCCATTTCACTTCCATTACAGACATGATTATGTCTTCCACTCCAGAGTGTTCTGTGCTCCATCTGTTTGTTTTCCCGTTTCCTGTGGGAATTCGCAACATGCAGCAGTCGGGTGCTCTCCGAGAAACTTCAGGTTACGAACGCTTTCGCTTCAAAAACACTGCCTGTCATAACTGGCAACATTTTAAACTAATCTTTTCGAATAAATCTGTTCATGTTTTTTAAGAGTGTGTTTAAATTGCCTAATTAATTCAGGACCTTATATACTGTCTGTCCCCGTACATCCACACGTTGTCGTAACTTCCATGAATATGAAAATTTACCAACTACTTCATTTTTACGGTGTACAAATTCCTTCTCGATGACAGAATTTGATTAAGAAATTAGACACTAAATGTAGTCGATGAGTTTTGCTATTTGGTCAGCAAATAACTGATGATAGCCGTAGAGATTATAAAATGCTGAGAGGTAATAGCAAGAAGAAGGTTTCTGAAAAAGAGAAAAAAACCGAACAGATCGGTTGATATGACACATCCTGAGGCATCAAGTAATCGTCAGTTTGGTAATAAATGGAAGTATTATGGGTAAAAATACAGTAGTAGAGGGAGGCAAAACCTTGAATACAGTAAGCGGATTCAACTGGATGTTGGTTGCAGTAACTATGCAACGATTAAGAGCCTCGTACAGGATAGACCAGATTGGAGAGCTGCATCCAACCAGTCTTCGAATTGAAGACCGCCAATAACATCGTAAATATGTCGATTTTAAATTATTTAATCTTTTTATAATTAATTTTCAGGTCTATTTTCAGTATTGCTCACTAAGTTATTCCGTTAGTTATTGAAGTTTATCTGAATTAGAGGCAAACACTATAATACCAGTCGTAAATAGGTTTTTCAGGAATGTTCCATTACCTCGTTTTCCTTCTTCTCTTTGCCGGTGTAGATATCTAAAGACTTAGCTTGTGGCAGCTGCAGGTAATTGACATAATTCTCTTACAAGCGACCATGCTTCCCGATTTCAAAGCGAGTGACATTACAACTACATTCAGTTTTATATGCCTGTTTCCAAGGGACAGACTCGCTCCTTTACGCTGAATTTCCTGATTCTCTCACTAATTAAGAATTCAGATTAATTCTCTACACCGGCAGCAAAGTAATTGGATTTTGTGAGGTGCGGTTTCACATTTAGTATAGGTACAATTAACTTACTTCAGCCAGCCTAATGAACTTATTCGTCATGCAATTTGAGGGTCCTTCCCCCTTCGTAACCGTGTTCGCCGCCAAGTTGTCAGACGTTCCGCTGGAATGATTGGGAATTAAGGGCTGGTAATAAATATTACTTGAATTATCACCTCCACAGTCTGCAAATTATACAGGTGTAGTCCTCTCCCATTACCTACTCCTTTAATCTGATCGCGAACCTTATTCGTTAAGTGTCCGTTATTACCCCACTCTCTCTTCCGACAAGTCATCAGTCCATTGTCTTCGCATACAACACATTTTCCGTCGATTAGTGTCAATATTTTCTCCGGTACATAGTGTCCAAGAGCCAATAGGTTGTTTTCCAATTTTGGGTTTCCCTCGACGTCTCAGCAGGTCAAGCAACACAAACCAATAATCTTCGCAGTCCATTTGGCTCGGTGCCTCAGCAGGACTGCGTGATTTACGCCGCTCTCCAGACTCTGCAAATTATTCCAGCGGTTGCTGGAGCCATTCGTTAACACAGGTCAGCGCATTCCGGAGAACTTTTTTAACCCGGCCAGAGGCGCCTCCTCTTTAATTAACGTGAACGAGCGTCGAGAACCTTAACAACCGTTCCTAAAATGAAACCACGAAGCATGCAGATATCTCACTTGTGACCGTTTACGTTATCGGAAATTACTTACAGGCTTCCGTTAATTTGTTTGTCATTTCCGCTGAAATAGATGGAAATAGACGACAATGTCGAGGCAGATGCTTTCTAGCTGCTTGATCTGCAAATATGTGCCCACACACTTTCTGTGTGATTCCTTTGAATGAGACTTTATCACTGAACTGCAAGGAGAGTTGCTAGCGAAGGCCATATAAGGCGTAACAGTATTATCAATGCAGGAATTGGCCGAAAGCACAATGTGTGTCTAAACAGTTCAGTGTATGGACAGATATTCAAATTACAGCTGGTGTTAAAAGCTCGCGCATGTACACACTCAAGGGCTG
The DNA here is from genome assembly GCF_023898315.1 of Schistocerca nitens. Lineage (NCBI taxonomy): Eukaryota > Metazoa > Arthropoda > Insecta > Orthoptera > Acrididae > Schistocerca > Schistocerca nitens. The sequence goes on from NC_064621.1 coordinate 504,506,495, forward strand.
ACGTGTCGAGGAGCGTTGCGTGGCATCGAACACAGAAAGATGTATGAGGCCAGTCTGTGTCGTGCGTGTGAAAATTCTTGTCGCAATGAAGTTCTTGGATTGCATGAGGATGATGAGGATGCGGAATGAAATCAATCCTAACCGTTTCAAAAGAACCATTCGCAACATCTGCCCTATGCAACCCGCGGAAATCACAAGTAACCTGAACGGAGCTTCGGAACCCCAAGCATATCTTAACAAAGCACCACAATAAGCGATCGTTCACAATGCCGTCAGTGAGCGTCCATTAGAGCCTAAAAACCGAATGTAAATAATTGTCTCATTAGAGCCGGGTGCTACACTGCAAACGAGTTACATAGGGAATTTTTCAGCTTCTTAAAGTCTGAGTATCCTGTCATCAGAATTCTGTAAAATAACTGATGAGATTAACGTATATCGGTGATACACATTTTAGTTCAAAATACAAAAATGAAAGTCCATATATGAAATGTATTTGTTTATTTGACGTAATAAGATTATTGTTGGCTGTATAGATAATATGACGGACTGTACATTACCTAAAGGACACATCTAACAACCGTAGCTACAGTACTAAAATCACATACAATCAAACTTTCAATCACAATTATTATACTCAGTATATTTTGGTAGCGTTAACACAGTATGAACAGTTGGTGGTTTGTGCAGCCTGTTGACAGCTGATCTAAAAGACATGAACTATGCAGAAAACTAAAGAACTCTAAGAGTAGGAGAAAAGAGTAGTTACAAAACATTAATCTATATGGGCATCTTTACATCGCAGCCATCGATGATTGTGGCCTTGAATTGTGCCACGAGTCTAGATCTCACGGCTAATTTCCTGCATTTTATTATTATTCTACTTCTGTGCGGTCCTGCATGCGGCGTTCAGCTTCTGAAGACCAAGAGGCTTTACTCCCCGCCCAGGGCCGATGCTCGTACCAACTGAGGATCATTATGGTAAGTCTGAAAGTTACAAATGCATTTTGCATTGGAAGGATCCTAAACCTACGGTTACAGTAATTATAACACTAATCTAATGTTTGTGGTTACGTATTCCTATGTGTTCGACATGTGCCAGACTATTTCTCCCTGTCGTTTAGGTAGCGTTGTAAGTGGAAGGGTTTGTGAGAGTGTGGACACTTAATCATGACCTCCACACGCATAATGTAGTCACTGATCAATTTACTTTGACTACCTGATATTCCTCCTTTACACGCACTCACTGTAGGGCGCTAGCCGGTAACACATGTGACACCCTGATGAATTCGCGCCGACACTTTTCGCTCTGTTCTACTAAAAATGATTATGAGTTTGTAAGCTACGTCATTAACATTACACCACTTTCATGGTGTCTTACAGCCGTTTATGAACTGGATGTAAACGTAAAGCTCTGTCTGGGACGTGTTGTATACTGCGTAGTGGAGTACAATGTTTTAGTAACACTGATTTTGACTGTACAACATGTGACGTGTCACACTCTGTAACGACATTTTGTGATCTGAAGATGATTGCTACCACAATTTATAACGGCCATATCACATTATAAACTCGCAGACTATAGCCCTATTAAAGCAGCTTACATGTCATGGAGATCCTAGGTCTCTGCAGTCACAGATGTCTCTGTGCTCAGGCTTGAGCCGGTAAAGGTAAGTTGGACAGAACGCATGAAATTAAACCCTATAAGTACTTTGTTTGAAACAAACTACGAGCGATCTCAAGTGAAATACTCCTATAAAAGAAATATCAGGAAAAACGAATGCCAGACTAAGGATCTTCCGGAAATGTATCTCATCCACGAAGGAAGTGGTTTGCGAGGGACTTGTTCAACCGATTCTTGAGTATTGTTCATCAGTCTGAGATCCTTAGTTAAGTACGACTGATATAAGAGAAAAAGAAGATCCAACGAAGAGCGGCGTGTTTCGTTACTGGATCGTTTAGCCTGCGAGAGAGCGTTACACAAATGCTTAACAAACTCCAGTGGCAGACACTAAAAGAGAGGTGCTGTGCAGCACAGAAAGGTTTACTATTGAAATTTCGAGAGAACAGTTTCCGGTTAGTGTAGAACAACATATTATTTCCTCCCACTTATATCTCACGAAATGATCAAACGAGAAAATTCGAATAATTAGAGGTAATACAGACGCCTACCAACAACCATTATTCCCAAGCATTATTCGTGAGTGGAACAGGGTAGAGAGGATAAGTGATTGGTACGAGAAGTACCCTCCGCCACACACACCATTAGGTGACTTGCGTAGTGTGATGTAGATGCAGATGTAATGCTTTACACTACAAAATCCCAAGCTGATGTTGACAAAGTAGAGAGAAAGTATACAGATTTGTTCGTACGACCATTTCACGAGTGTACCGTGAATGTCAGGAATCCGGTAAAATATCATATCTCCGACATCGCTAAGGACCGAAAAAGATCCTGCAAGAACGGGACCAACGACGAGTGAAGAGAATCGTTCAATGTAACGAAAGTGCAATCCTTCCGCAAATTACTGCAGATTTCAATGCTGGGTCATCAACATGTGTCAGCGAGAGAACCATTCAACGAAACATCATCGATACGGGCTTTTGGAGCCGAAGGCTCACTCGTACACTCTTGATGACTGCTCTGCACAAAGTTTCACGCTTCGCCAGGGGTCCGTCAACACCGACAATGGACTGTTGATGATTGGAAACATGCCACCTGGTCGAACGAGTCTTGTTTCAAATTGTATCGAGCGGATGGACGTGTACGGGTATGGAGACAACCTCATGAATTCGTGGACCTTGAATGTCAGCAGGAGAATGTTGAAGCTGGTGGAGGCTCTGTAATGGTGTGGGGCGTGCGTAGTTGGATTGATATGGGACCTCCGATACGTCTAGATACAATTCTGACAGGTAACACATACGTAAGCATCCTGTCTGATCACCTGCATCCATTCATGTCCATTGTGCATTCCGATGAGCTTGGACAATTCCACCAGGACAATGCGACACCGCACACGTCCAGAATTGCTACAGAGTGGATGTAGGAACACTCTTCTGACTTTAAATAATTTCGTTGACCACTAAACGTCCCAGACATAAACATTATTCAGCATATCTGGGATGCCTTGCAACGAGCTGTTCGGAAGAGATCTCCACTCCCTCATACTCTTACGGCTTTATTGACAGCCCAGCAGGATTCGTGGTGTCAGTTCCCTCCCGTACTACTTCAGACATTAGTCGAGTCCATGCCATGTCGCGTTGTGGTGCTTCTGCGTGCTCGCGAGGCCCTAATCGATTATAAGCTGGTGTACGGCTTTCTTTGGTTAATTTTCTAGGTGACTTGGTTCAGGAATGGTACTTTCTAGTCGACAGCTTTATATTAATAGCCGTAAGTCATAGTGCCAGATGGAAGATAGTTTCGATATCTCTTTACATTCAATGACACTTATCTCACGTAATCAGTCGATCAATCTTAACTATATTTATTTTTAGATTTCCAGAATGCTTTCGACACCTTTCCTCGCAAGCGTCTTCTAACCAAACTGTGTGCCTATGGAATATCGCTTCAGTTGTGCGACTAGATTCGTGATTTCCTGTCAGAAAGGTCATAGTTCGTAGTAGAATACGGAAAGCCATCGAGAAAAACAAAAGTAATATCCGGCGTTCCCCAAGGAAGAGTTATAGACCCTGTATTGTTCCTCATCTATATTAACAACATAGGAGACAATCTGAGTAGCCCTCTTAGATTGTTTGCAGATGATACTGTTATTTACCGTCTTGTAAAGTCATCAGATGACCCAAAAGAATTGCAAAATGATTTAGATACGATATCTGTAAGGTGCGGGAAGTGGAAATTGACCCTGAATGAAGAATAGTGTGAGTTTATTCAATTGAGTACTAAAAGAAATCCCCTACATTCCGATTACGCGATAAGTCACACAAACCTGAAGACTGTAATTTCAACTAAATACAATCACAAATAACCTAAATATGAACGATCACATAGATAGTGCTGTGGGTAGAGCAAGCCAAAGACTTCGATTCATTGGCAGAACACTTAAAAGGTTCAATAGGTCTACTAAAGAGACTGCTTACACCTCGATTGTTCGCCCTATTCTTGAGTACTACTGTGCGGTGTGGGATCCTTATCAGGTCGGACTGACGGATGGCATCGAAAAAATTCGAAGAAGGGTGGCTCGTTTTGTACTATCGCGAAATAGGGGAGATAGTGCCACAGACATGATACGTGAATTGGAATGGCAGTGATTAAAGCAAATGCGTTTTTCGTTGCGACGGGATCTTATGATGAAATTTCAACCACCAGTGTTCTCCTTCAATTGCGAAAACATTCTGTTGGCACACACCTCCATTGGGAGAAATGATCATCACAATAAAATAAGAGAAATCAGGGCTCGCACAGAAAAATTTAAGTTATTCCCTCGCGCCGTTCGAGGGAATATCAGGAAAAGGTGGTTTATTGAACCCTCTGGTAGGCACTTTATTTTGAATAGCAGAATAGTCACGTAGATGTAGATGTAGATGTAGATGTGGATACAACTTAGTATCTTTTATGGATTTGTGAAACTTCCTTTACGTAAGACAGAAACTAAAGTGAAAACAATACTTCAATCGAGACAGGAGAAAGAAGTGAAGGAGGCAGCACACTGGTTACGGAGCTGAACTCGAATTCGGAAAGATTGATAAGAAATGTTCCGGCCGGGTCTCCTAATTCATACTTTCCTGAATTTTCCTAAATGCGAAGATGGCGTGTACAAGGAGACGACTTATTTCCTTCCTGATCCTGTTCACTCCACGCTCGTTCTCCATTTTCATCATCTTCAGCCTATTAGAAACAAAAATGCCTTTTACGAAGCGTCAATGAAGGACATAATAACGAAGGACGGCGTCAGAAAGAAACGTCAAATAACGCAGGTAATAAAAACGGAGGTACTTAATGTGCAAGACTCTTAAGCAGAAAAAGTGGAGTTGAAGTACTCATCTATTCCTGCTGACCAGGCTTCAACAAAGGCATGGCTAATGTCTTTATTCATTATCGTTTTCTGTTTCTAATGTAACATCGGTGTCAACAGGAGTTAAATTTCAGCACTTCTTCCTCTTTCTCAGCATCAAGAAGGCGATTTCCTACACCATAGAAAACTGGAATCATTGCATAGAGACCAGGAATTGCTGTAGTTAAAGCACTACTAGATCGTATGGATTCTCTTTTTTTGTGCTACGAGTATGAAACAAAGCAACATACAGAAAAAAAGCTATTAAAAAAGAAATTGGAAACATCTTAAATACTAGCCACAAGAGGACATAAAAGTTAAATCGAAAAATGAATTACGAAATACATAGAGGAACGGCAAAGAAAGCAGACAACAGTCTACAATAAGTTTCTTTTATTTCCGTCAAAGTTTGCAAAAATTTTGGTCCTTAGACTAAAGGTTTCGGTCGCAATGACCATCTTCAGATCTGCAGTAAAACAACTAATGGAAAAATTATATTTTAAAAGAATAAATATACCTAACGAAAAATTACGACTTTCAAGAATGTGGGAACACGCGCGGCTTATCTGTCTTATAATGTATCCTAATGTAATAAAAACATCGTCACAAAATATGCACAAAATCAGCTTAGTATCGTGTCACATATTTAAAAAATGCTGCAAACTACGTCACAGTGAGGGCAGAGTCATACTGTCAATAGCGCCGGTGTTGATAACGAACTGCAGAACAGTAGTCACAACATATGACTGTGCTGTAAGCTCGTTCGATTTCGCTACTATACGTTTACTCATATTCGTCAATTACAGAATTGTAGAGAATGAAATGAGCGAAGAGTATAATAGGTAAGGTCTATAGGCGCTTGCCAAATGTGTAAGTTACTACAGTTATAAAATCTAATATATAACTAAAAACACAAATAAGTTTAATTTAAAATTGTTAAATGGAAGCGGTTAAGTGATACTATATGATTCTGAGATGCTCTTGTGGTCTTTTTGGATAAAAATAATAACATTGGTAAGAAAAAGCTTACTGAGATAAAAAAATAACGTAAAGATGATAGAACAAATTGGGAAAGAAGTGAAAGGGATTAAACAAAACAATGAAGTAACTAATAAGCGGCATGTATTGGAGTAGCCATCAGATACAGCATAAATAATAAGTCGGAGGAACTTCACCGTCAGAGGGTCTCACGTATCATTTGACACGCCATTTTAAAAATGTATAATAAAATAGTGTAACAGATATTTAGTAAGATTATCTTGTTGAAATGAAATGAGCGTATGGCATCGTTGGCCATGAGGCCCCATCCGGAGAAGTTCTGCCGCCAAGTGCAAGTCTTATTTCAGTCGACGCCACATTGGGCGACTTGCGCGCCGGTGGTGAGAATGAAATGATGATGAGGACAACACAACACCCAGTCCCCGAGCGGAGAAAATAGCCAAACCGCCCGGGAATCGAACCCAGGCCCGCTTACATGGGAGGCGAGCACGTTACCACCCAGCTAATCAGGCGGACATTAGCTTGTTAATGAAATGTGTTACACAAAGAGAATCATATATTATCATGTACTCATTCCCTTTGAACAGTTTTTAATCTAACTTTATTCGTGACAGACATTGCCTATTGTTCTTTTCATATATTGCGTTCTGTACAATTTTATAATTGACGAATATGTGTAAACTTACAGTAGCGACATCTAACTACCTTGCGGCACAGTCATAGGTTGTGGCTACTGTACTGCAGTTCGTTGTGAACAGTAACGATAGAGACAGTATGATTCCGCAGGCACTGTGGCCTACTGTTCACCGTATTTTAAACATGTGCGAGGATACTAGGCTGATTCTGTGTGTATTCTGTGACAATGGCTTTTTTACATTAGGACATGTTATAAAACAGATATGCCTCTTCATGTTTTAGCGCGTGATCCTATATCCATGAAAGTAATAATTTTTCGTTTGCTACAAGATGTAATCTGTCCACTAGTCGTATTTAATTCCCCCCGTTATGCTGCAGATCAGAAGATGGTTACTGCTGACCGAAATCGGTAGTCTAAAGATCAAATGTTTTGTCATGATTGACGGAAATAACAGAAATTTATTTTACATTTTCTGGATCACTCTTTTAATCCTAGACCATGTCGCTGCTTATGAGACAATAGTCTTCTAGAAGAGATTAAATATTTGAGAATAGCTTTATGGACTGTCGTAGAGACGTTGGAGTCTTCATTTTCCCTGCAGTCAGCTGAGAGAGATTCTGCGCCTTAGCTAAACGAGATATGGCAAACGGAGGCACACAAATAAAAGGATTATTCACTATAGAGTAAAAAGAGATTCTTGTACATTTACTTGTGCCCCTAGTACTACGTTTATCAGGAATCGGCTTAGAATCTCAGAATCTATTGTCGCGTTTCAAGCTGTTGTTGATTGCATTCACATAGAAAAGTTAACAGCAAAGCACAGAAAGTTGCCACCTTAATTCACAAATAACTTCGATTTTAGTAATGGAGAGTCAGTCAATTTTCAGAGATCTGTAGCGTCGTCTTGAATTCTTTTATGTAGCTCTTACTGTCTTCCCTGGTAAATACAGTGCCGAAAGTCGTGGGATAGCGACATGCACATATAGAGATGGCGGCTGTACGGCGTATAAAAGGGCACTACATTGACGGAGCTGTCATACTCAGGTGATCGATGTGGAAAGGTTTCCGACGTGGTTATGGCCGCACCACGGGATTAAAACATTTGGAACACAAAATGGTTTCGGAAATCGTTAGGAAATTCAAACTTCCGGGATCCACTGTGTCAAGAGTGTGCCCAGAATATCAAATTTCGGGCATTGTCGATCACCAAGAAGGAAGCTATGGCTGATGGCCTTCATTTAACGACCGAGAGCAGTGGCGTATCTGTAGAGTTGTCAGTGTTTACAGACAAGCAACACTGGTTGAAATAACAGCAGAAATCAGTGCGCTAGGTACGATGAACGAATGCGTCAAGACGGTGCGGCGAAATCTGACGTTAATGACGGGCGAGTGACGCGAGTGCCTTTGCTGACAGTACTTCTCTGCAGCACGTCTCCTGGGCTCGTGAGCTTATCGGTTGGACCCTAGACGTCTGGAAAACGTGTCGTGGTCAGATGAGTCCCAATTTCAGTTGGTAAGAGCTGATGGTAGGGTTCGTCTGTGGCGCATACCCTACGAAGCCATGGACCCATATTGTCAACAAGGCACTGTGCAAGCTGGTGGTGGCCCATAATGAAGTGGGCTGTGTTTACATGGAACGGACTGGTTCCTCTGGTATAAATGAACCCATCATTGCCTGAAAATGGTGAGCATTTGTAACCATTCATGGACTTCATGTTCCCAAACAAAGATGGAATTTTTATGGATGCCAATGAGCCATGTCACCGGGCCACGATTGGTTTGTCCAACATTCCTGATAATTAGAACGAATGGTTTGGCCAGACAGATCGTCTGACATGAGTACCATCTAACGTTTATGGGCCACAATCGAGAGGTACGTTAGTGTACAAATCCTGCGCTGGCAATACTTCCGCATTTATCGACAGATATGTCTCAATTTTTCTGCAGGGGACTTCCAACGACTTGTTGAGTCCATGTCACGTCGTGATGCTGCACTAAGCCAGGCAAAAGACGTTTCTACACGATAGAAGAAGGTATCCCAAGACCTTTGTCAACTCAGTGTATAGCATCTGTGCAGTAATATCATACAAAATACGAGGGCAGTTCAATAAGTAATGCAACACATTTTTTTTCTGAAACAGGGGTTATTTTATTCAGCATTGAAATACACCAGGTTATTCCCCAATCTTTTAGCTACACAACACTATTTTTCAACGTAATCTCCATTCAATGCTACGGCCTTATGCCACCTTGAAATGAGGGCCTGTATGCCTGCACGGTACCATTCCACTGGTCGATGTCGGAGCCAACGTCGTACTGCATCAATAACTTCTTCATCATCCGCGTAGTGCCTCCCACGGATTGCGTCCTTCATTGGGCCAAACACATGGAAATCCGACGGTGGGAGATCGGGGCTGTAGGGTGCATGAGGAAGAACAGTTCACTGAAGTTTTGTGAGCTCCTCTCGGGTGCGAAGACTTGTGTGAGGTCTTGCGTTGTCATGAAGAAGGAGAAGTTCGTTCAGATTTTTGTGCCTACGAACACGCTGAAGTCGTTTCTTCAATTTCTGAAGAGTAGCACAATACACTTCAGAGTTGATCGTTTGACCATGGGGAAGGACATCGAACAGAATAACCCCTTCAGCGTCCCAGAAGACTGTAACCATGACTTTACCGGCTGAGGGTATGGCTTTAAACTTTTTCTTGGTAGGGGAGTGGGTGTGGCGCCACTCCATTGACTGCCGTTTTGTTTCAGGTTCGAAGTGATGAACCCATGTTTCATCGCCTGTAACAATCTTTGACAAGAAATTGTCACCTTCAGCCACATGACGAGCAAGCAATTCCGCACAGATGGTTCTCCTTTGCTCTTTATGGTGTTCGGTTAGACAACGAGGGACCCAGCGGGAACAAACCTTTGAATATCCCAACTGGTGAACAATTGTGACAGCACTACCAACAGAGATGTCAAGTTGAGCACTGAGTTGTTTGATGGTGATCTGTCGATCATCTCGAACGAGTGTGTTCGCACGCTCCGCCATTGCTGGAGTCACAGCTGTGCACGGCCGGCCCGCACGCGGGAGATCAGACAGTCTTGCTTGACCTTGCGGCGATGATGACACACGCTTTGCCCAACGACTCACCGTGCTTTTGTCCACTGCCAGATCACCGTAGACATTCTGCAAGCGCCTATGAATATCTGAGATGCCCTGGTTTTCCGCTAAAAGAAACTCGATCACTGCCCGTTGTTTGCAACGCACATCCGTTACAGACGCCATTTTAACAGCTCCGTACAGCTCTACCACCTGTCGGAAGTCAATGAAACTATACGAGACGAAGCGCGAATGTTTGAAAATATTCCACAAGAAATTTCCGGTTTTTTCAACCAAAATTGGCCGAGAAAAAAAATGTGTTGCATTACTTATTGAACTGCCCTCGTAGATCACTACTGATAAAAGATTTCTTAAAACATCAGTAAGCGGATTCGCTGTAACTTCTGTTTATGGGGATTTACTTTTGACTGCTCGGTTATACCGCGTCCCGCGCTTGGATAAGAACAACTCATCGTATGTGTTACCCATGACAAATACTACACTGCTGGCCACTAAAATTGCAACATAGTGAAGGGGACATGCAAAAACGTTTAACTGACTTTCAGTTTTCTGTATGCTTCAATATGCGAATGACTGGCACATGAGCGCAGCCGCACAAGAGGTACATGTAACCCCATCTACATTACGTATGTAAGAAACGATTACGCTGCGGTTTCTCGTTCAAAAATGACCTTTGAACGTTGAACCTTGTGACGTGAGATGATAGTGTCACGCCTCGTGTAAAACTCGAAACGCCTTCCAGCGTGTCTGAATTCGACAGCGGCGGTATCGTGGCTTGTCGATACTGCGGTTCATAGTTCAGCGGTATTGCTGATCGCGTTGTTCACACGACTTTCACGTGATTATGGAATTGACGGATTCAGGAGGGCCGTACTAACCGCTATCTGAACAGCCCCACGTGACTAGAGCCTGAGCGAACAAACATATTTCTTACGGGCAGTGTATGATCATACTGCCACGAACATCCCTTGAGTCATTAATGGACATAAAAGCAGCAAGACAAGTATCCACGCAGACAGTGCAACGATATCTGCTATATTATTGACTGTCAGCACGGCAGTCATTGTTGCAGCTTACCTTGACACTTCAGCAGAATTAAGACAGTGTGTTTGTAAATTAGTTACACTCAGAATTGTGAAAACGGTAAGTAATTTATAGAAGTGTTAGATACAGCACTAAATGCTGTATATCTTCAAGTTTTATTTAGAAATGTTGACTATGTCTACCTTTAGTAACACGGCAAATGTCCCATCTGTGATCAGTTTCCTGCATAATCCTAAGAAGTAATTCTTGGTGTACGGTGGCAGCTGCTTCCGTTATCCGTTGTTGCAGCTCTTCAACGTTTACTAGAAGCGAAGGAAGAAACACTCTCACCTTAACGTAACCCCCTAACACTGAAGTCCATTTGGGCTAAATCAGGTGATCATGGCGACCAGTATTTCGTTCCATCCCGTCCAGTTCAAGTTGGAAAATTCCTGTAGAGTTACGTGACAGATTCACGATGATAATATGATGCCGCGGCATCTTGCTGGAAAATAATTTCTGTGCCCTTTCCTGTTGTTATTGAGGCATGAGATAATGCTCAAGTATGCCCATGTACGACTGTACGACATGCCAGTTTCAGTTGATTCGTCAAAAAAAAGGACAAAAAAATGTGTGCGAAATCTTATGGGACTTAACTGCTAACGTCGTCAGTCCCTAAGCTTACACACTACTTAACCTAAATTATCCTAAGGACAAACACACACAACCATGCCCAAGAGAGGACTCGAACCTCCGCCGGGACCAGCCGCACAGTCCAGGACTCCAGCGCCTTAGACCGCTCGGCTAATCCCACGCGGCAGAAAAGGACAATAAATCTTCTTACAGCGTATAGTGCAAACCCAAGTTTTATAGAAGCCAGTTTCCGTGAAATGATTGACAAGTTAATAATAATTTGTCATTGAGGTGGTGGCTTGTTTTATTTTGTCCTGAATTGTATCTGAGCTGTGGAAGCGGATTTTGATTCATGGTACTATAAACAAACCTGGGCACCTCTGGAGTGTTATACGACTCCATGATAAGTGTTGGAATAATTCACTCGCACCTGCAGTCCCAGACAGCGTTAGGCGGGAATAAAACAAGACGATATACTGCATTCTATGCTGTATCATATATTTTTGTAAGTTGTTTAGCCTTTTCTGAATTAAAGATTATTTTTGTATAACTAATTTACACTGAGGTGAGAAAATTAATGGGACACCAATTAATGTCGTGTCATTTCCTTTTTGCCCGGCGTGGTGTAGCAACTCCAAGTCGCATGGACTCAAAAAGTCGTTGTAAGTCTTTTGCAGAAATATTCAGCCATGCTGCCTCTATAGCTGTCCATAAGTGCAATAGTGTTGCCGGTGCAGCGTCCTGGGCACGAACTAACCTGTCGATTATGTCCCATAAATGTCTGATGCGATTCATCTAGGACGATCTGCGTGACCAGCTCATACGCCCGAATTGTTCAGAATGTAATTCAAACCAATCGCGAAGAACTGTGACCCAGTGACATGGAGCACTGTCATGGGAAAAGGAAGTCCATAAATAGCTGCAGATGGTCTCCAGATTGCCGAACATAACCATTTCCAGGTGATGATCGGTTCAGCTGCACCAGATGACCTAGTCGATTCCATATAAACAAACACAGCCTACACCACTAGCTTGCACAGTGCCATGTTGACAACCATGGCTTCGTGGGGCCTGCATACTCGAATGCTACCATCAGCCCTTACCAACTGAAATCTGGACTCATCTGACCAGGCCACGGTTTTCCAGTTGTTTAGGGTCCACCCGGTACGGTCACGAGCCTACGAGAGGTGCTGCAGGCGATGTCGTGCTGTTATCAAAGACAATCGCGTTGGTCGTCTACCTGCACTGCTCGCTAACGCCAAGTTTCTCAGCACTATCCTAACGGAAACGTTCGTCGTACGCACCGCAGACGGTTATTTCACACAGTGTTTCTTATCTGCTAGCATTGGCAACTCTACGCAAATGCCGCCGCTCTCGGTCGGTAAGTGAAGGCCGTCGGCCACTGCGTTGTCCGTGGTCAGAGGTAATGTCTGAAATTTGGTATTCTCGACACACTCTTGATTTTAGAACTTCGTGACGATTTCCGAAATGGAATTTCCCGTGCGTCTAGCTCAAACTACCATTCTACATTCAGAGTCTGTTAGTTCCCGTCGTGCAGCCATAAGCACGTCGGAAACAGTTTCACATGTAGCACCTGACCACAAGTGACATCTCTACCAATGCGCTGCCTTTTTATACCTAGTGAATTGCACACCGCTCCCCCATGACTTTCGTTAACTCAGTGTATAAATACCCTGCAAAATGACAGTGGTGCTCCCAGCGACAGCACTAGACGGACGGTTGCGAGCCCCGATTCTACGTGTAGCCATGTGTAGAGACTTCGAAGGGAACGAACGTTGCTAGACTGCAGTCGTCATTGTCGTACGGGTGCGGCACCTCGTATGTTGGTATGAGGTACCATCGAATACTGAACATCTGGATCGATTAGGTGGTAACTTGGGGAACAGGTCTTACGTTTCAAACGTGCTAACATCGGTCGCTGTGCCCTATCTTCGAGGTCTCCATGACACTGTTTATCAACTAGATAACACAGGACTCCATGTCGTCCTGGATAGCCCAAGTTTCGTCGATACAGAGGATCTTCGACTGTTGAATTGGCAAACACGTTCTCTATATCTCTCATCTACTGCAGAGACTGGCACAAAGCCACTAAGCAGCCACTACTGTTGATATACTGTGGATATGAGTTGATGCAGCCTGGAATATCTCGTCCGTGTATTTCATCCAGGATTAGTCTCAGTTGATGCCCAAGCGTCATAGAGTCGTTCTTGATGTCATATGTGGCAGCTATGTGTAATAAATATAGCTCACTGCACACCCTCAAATCATCGATAGATAAGGAAAATTTCGTTCTTGGCCATCTTCACTGGTGTTCCTTTTTTAATGACTGGTGCTGTACATTCAATTATACGTTATGTTGGAATAGTTCCTAGCAACGCACCTTCCATTGACATTCATATGAATCAAACGGCTCTAAGCACTATGGAACTTAACATCTGAGGTCATCAGTTCCCTAGACTTAGAAATACTTAAACCTAAATAACCTAAGGACATTGCACACATCCATGTCCGAGGCAGGATTCGAACCTGCGACCGTAGCAGCAGCGTGGTTCCGGACTGAAGCGCCTAGAACCGCTCGGCCACATCGGCCGGCTTCATGTGAATCGATCGAAATTTATGGCCAATAGGATATGCGGCCATTGTTCAGCTAAGTTAGTGCTCGACATCCAATGGCACAGCTGTCAACGAGACGTTTAACACTAATTCTTCTTCTTCCTTGTCTTCTTCTGTTTCTTCTCCTCCTCATCTTCAAAATTCAGGAGAAAAGCTGTGTGCTAACTTTCTGATGTTAGATTTAAACAAAAATGGAACGTATAAATCTGAGAAATAGCTTGTTGCCACCTGTGAACTCAATACTACACCGAAGAGACTGCTCAGACCCGTCTTTGCATGTAAATCCTTGAAGGTTAGTTGGTTGATTTGGATGACCAAACAGCGAGGTCATCGGTCCCATCGGATTAGGGAAGTAAGTCGGACATGCCCTTTCAAAGGAACCATCCCGGCATTTGACTGAAGGGATTTAGGGAAATCACGGAAAACCTTAATCAGGATGGCTGGACGCGGGTTTGAATCGTCTTCCTCCCGAATGCGAGTCCAGTGTTCTAAAATCCTTGAAGGACAAGTGTAAATTTCATGCTGCTGCTTCAAAACCAAAGTGATGTTTTTATGAGAATTGACTTATTGAATGTCTAAGTAAACATGTTAGGAAAATTGTTCCAGTAATCACATGAATTGGTGTTTGGTTAGTGTGCCATATTGACAAGAGGCGCCCGTGGTTGTTAGTTCTACTTGTGCTTGCAACTTTCTAGAGTTTCTTTCACTGAACTACAAATTAAACCTAGGCAGCATCACGTAGAATCATTCAACAGTAACTTGAATTCTCCTTTTTAGTAGAAAGATATAAATAGCAATTACAGTCAATTTTCTGACGAAACAGCTGTTATTTTGATGCAACTAAACCTTAAAAATCGTTACATATGAAGATCTGGTCAAACGATAGAAAAGGCTCTGTTATTGGCTGATGCTCTAGTAACGTCATAGGTTAGTAGTAAGACGAAGCTATACGTGTGTTCAGGAGCCTTAGCCGAAGTTACGAGGTTTTTACGTACTTTTTCTGCAAACAGTTAAGCTATTTAGTGATGGAATTCGCAATTACAACCTTTAAGTAAGAATAGAAAGGAATTTTGAGAATGATGATAGTGGATGCCTTCCGAAAGTTGATGCATTTATGCTCCAGGCAATACAAGCAACGACGGACGTTCTTTTCCCTGCTCCCTGCAACACCATTAAACTCTCTCAAAACTGCGGAATTGTAGAACTTTTGCAAATAGGTCCGTATATTATAGGTAGATTGACTATCAGTCATGAGCTACGATCCAAAGCACAATAAAATTATTCTTGGCCCAACTTAGTGCTGATTTCCGCTGTAGAAGACCCTCACAGCAAGTACATTTCGTGTCGCTGCTGTTCGGTGGCGCAACGAGTAGCGTATACGAGTGCAGATAGAACGGTGAAATCCTGAACGGGTCATATACATTTAAAAGTTTTACATGAAATTCGAAAATAGCGTTAGCAAAAATTGATGTAGCAGTCGTTTCGATTGTATTATATGTAGCTTCACATTAGTCTGATACATGGACAAGAAAGGATAAAAGTAATTACTTTGCGAACAAACAATTCAATTTTTTGGAAAGCATTTCTAGTAGTCAAGGTATCACCATACCCCCAGAGTAAAACGAAGTGTAGGACGATGAGGAGGTTGTACGGAGAGATATAAAGTGTGTACAGCATTCAGGTGACAGAAACATAAAGGCTATGATGTTATTTAAGACGATGAAATAGTAAAAGTTTAAAGAATAAGGATTCTAGGTGGACAGTAAAAAGATAAAAATATTGTTTCTAATAAACTAAATAGTGGTTGGTCACATTAACCAGAAAATATCTTTTTGTAAGCGACGTGTATAAACAGCGAATGCAAATGTAAGCGCATGTAAACAGCTAAGAAAACACAATAATGTTCTGTTTCTGATCTGTGTGGTGAAATTTTGTAATTGTGATTTGGTTTTCACATCAGAGAACCGTCGAATCGTTCTACAAATAAGTTAAAAATGTTCTTTCAGGTTAGATTCGAACCAGCGATCTATGGACATCACTTACAAAATTCGATGGCCTAATGCTCTACCATCCGAACTACCGAATAATTGAGGTGTAACTGGGTAAACGGCAATTTTCATTAGGTGCTTTTTTTTTTTTTTTTTTTTTTTTTTTGTTGAATGGCACAATCCTTCGTCGTAACAGTGGAAGAGCCTATCTCAGAGGCAAGTTAATGTTGCTTCATTGTACCACACGTTTTTAGTTAAGTTAGTGAACTTGGGCGTCGACACGGTGGCAATTTACCGGTACAGTGCAAGCTCAATTTTACGCGTCTTGTTCTCTGGAACACTCAAAAAACAGCTTTTCAGGAGTTTCTATGTATTTTTGCAGTGTGTTACTCCACACCATTTGTAACCCGTTTTCCGAAATTTAAGTTGCAAAACAAGAGACCACTATAACTTAACATTGTGACAGAAGAGCAGCGAGATATTTGGTGATGACACAGGTATCTCAAGACTCGAATGGGGCTTTTTATCAGGTTTTTAAATTATTTCGATTCCATTTCCGATTTTATAAAAGAGTACTGAAATTCAAGAGGGGGACAAAAGCTTGTTAGGAGCATAAAATGACATAATGAATCATTTAAGACAATTTCCAGAATGAGTCAAATGCCATATTGAGTTTGAGGCGACATTTCTTTGGTGAATGGAGCTCTGCGGCTGTGGAGGCTGACACACGGAACTGAAAAAATTATAGCCAGACTCGAGGATCGTGTATTTTCCTGTATTGGCTTGAATCATATAAACCCATTCTTTACACAATCAGAGTTTGTTTGAATTTAATTAACAGATCGAGCGGCTGTAGCTATAATCTGAGGTACTGAATATTAACTAGTTCTATTGTTAAGTACTAAATGCGAGAGAGGCTTAGCTTGTCAATCAAGGAAGATATTTACACAAAATATTTAGATAATTTTTAATCTTCTTCGTGCAACCTAGTGTGGGTTCACCAGTCTACGATATCGAACTTAGTAACGATTAATGGTGTGATTTCCTGCGTTAGTCCAAATTTCTTATTCCATTATGTGCTGCACGTTGGAATTACGCGTAGTCGCCGACTGGATACAGATCTGACTGGTTGGAGTCCAGGCACTGAATACCGCATAATACGGCGTGAAGCACTTGAAAAAGGCGAATGGTTCGATCGTAGAATATTGCACGTAAACATGAAATCAGCAACTTAGTTGAGCGCCAGAGAGTACGCAATTAATAAATCACACCGAACAAGAGGTGAGAGGTAACATAAAAAAGCGTTGTTGTATGTGATAGACGAGATATCCAGAAGCTTCCTATCGTAGCGGATTGTGTGTTCTAAGGGTGAGTTCAAAAAATGGTTCAAATGGCTCTGAGCACTATGGGACTCAACTGCTGAGGTTATTAGTCCCCTAGAACTTAGAACTAGTTAAACCTAACTAACCTAAGGACATCACAAACATCCATGCCCGAGGCAGGATTCGAACCTGCGACCGTAGCGGTCTTGCGGTTCCAGACTGCAGCGCCTTTAACCGCACGGCCACTTCGGCCGGCCAAGGGTGAGTTCTTCTGTAGTACAATTCACTTCTATGAGATAGTCCGCTCATTCTGACACAGACGTGGCCACATCTTACGTAATCGATGCAACACTTGCAATAAATATCGTCATTAAACCTGAAAGTCTTGGGTTTAATAAACGCTCTATTTGAGCGGGGGAAAAATACCGCAAACACGAAAATAGAGAACAAATTATTAGGAGAAATATTTTGAGACCAGAATTCGTAGATTATCCTTTCGGGCCAAGCCAAGACATCACAGACTGGCGAAAACAGAGAGCGGGCCGGAGTGGCCGTGCGGTTCTAGGCGCTACAGTCTGGAACCGAGCGACCGCTAAGGTCGCAGGTTCGAATCCTACTTCGGGCACGGATGTGTGTGATGTCCTTAGGTTAGCTAGGTTTAATTAGTTCTAAGTTCTAGGCGACTGATGACCTCAGAAGTTACGTCGCATAATGCTCAGAGTCATTTGAACCATTTTTTTGAAAACAGAAAGACTATAAACTGACTGCAGAAGCTATTTTTAATTTAGAGGGATAACACAAGAAGATATTCAAATTACGTAAACCCTTCGATACTAGTTCATCGGGGCAATTTAACCGGGAGGAAAGAAAGTGACAAGAGCGCTGGAGCAACTTGCTTTGATGCGAGAAAAAGAGGTGACTACAAACGAATACATAAATATAGGCATAAAGAAGAACAACCAACGTTCGTTAAGTGTGCAGTCCTTAACGGACTTACTCGTATAATATGATAACAATTTTCATCGGACATTGCATCTACCTTCAAAGATATTTGAACAGCTGGGGAAGTGGGTGATCTGAAGTGCGAATTGTTAGAAATCCAATGATATTGGCCAAATTTAGCGCCCTGTGACATTCGTATTCTCACGTCTGATGGAGTTTGTGGCTGGAATCCAACGAAAAGGTTTCATCAGTGGTAAATGAACATTTAGAATGACTTTCAAGAGCCACTAAAGAGATGCAACCGCCGTAGTTAAATCATAAAGGGTAAAACGACCTGACCTAAAAGTTTCCACTTAGAAAAACTCAGGCAAGCTGTGTTATGACTCCTCCTATTCAGTCTCTTGGTAGATAAGGTGGTCTATTAATATGGCAGAAAAATATAACCTTGAATAAATGTGGGAGTGGAAAATAAAATAATAAGTGTCATATAACTTGACTTTGCCTTTGACTTAGTGGTAATTACCAGGACTACAACGGAAGCCAAGCACGTCTTAGGGAGGTTCCATACGATCCAAACTTGCTTCCAAATCTTGTACGAAAAAATTGCAGTACATGAGCTCTTAAACACACAGACCTGGGACAAGATATGATGACTTCATTCAGACTCTATACATGAAGGCCTTAGGCGAAATTATCGAGAACACTAGCAATGACAAAGTGAGAAATAAGAGCAGTATAGGAAAATCGCAAAAAAACTACGCAATCACCCGAAATATTTATAGTAAAAAATGCATTTTTTTAAACTAAAATTACTCCACTACCAAACAGTAATTCTACTAGAAGCAGAAAACGCATAAATTTCCATGTGACTAATGAAACGGAAGCAGAGATATTACAGTATGTGCACTGCGCAACGCGACTAGATGGTCTCTTTTTTGAAAACCAGTAAATTTCTCTCATTGTGATGTAGAAGTCCGAAATTTGCCTTCCCCTACAAAGAAATCCTCGGGTTCGGCGACGCTTCAGACAGCAAGGTGTCGACACACGGGAAAACAAAAGGTCAGATTTCAGAAGTTAATGTGAGCTGTAAGTTGGGTTCATTACCGGCTCGAGTGGCCGAGCGGTTCTAGGCGCTACAGTCTGGAACTGCGCGACCGCTATGGTCGCAGGTTCGAATGCTGCCTCGGGCATGGATGTGTGTGATGTCCTTAGCTTAGTTAAGTTTAAGTAGTTCTAAGTTCTGGGGAAATGAAACCGTGGTCTAAGGGTAGCGTCCTTGATTCATAATCAAAACGTCTTCGGTCCCGGGTTCGATCCCCGCCACTGCCTAAATTTTGATAAATAATCAGCATTGGCGGCCGAAGACTTCCGGCATAAGAAGTCAGCCTCATTCTGCCAACGGCCTCGTCAAAGAGGGCGGAGGAAAGGATAGAGGTTCAGGGCACTCTCTTGTCCTAGGGGTGGGCAATTGCCCCTAAAGGCGGAAGAATCAGCAATGATCAACGACATGAGGATGCAGAAGGCAATGGAAACCACTGCATTAAAGACACATAACGTGTATCCACAGGACATGTGGCCTGTAATTGAAGAAGTGTCATGATGATCTCTCCATTGGCAAAAGATTCCGGAATAGTCCCCCATTCGGATCTCCGGGATAGGTCTGCCAAGGGGGAGGTTACCATGAGAAAAAGATTGAATAATCAACGAAAGGATAACGTTCTACGAGTCGGGGCGTGGAATGTCAGAAGCTTGAACGTGTTGGGGAAACTAGAAAATCTGAAAATGGAAATGCAAAGGATCAATATACACTCCAGGAAATGGAAAAAAGAACACATTGACACCGGTGTGTCAGACCCACCATACTTGCTCCGGACACTGCGAGAGGGCTGTACAAGCAATGATCACACGCACGGCACAGCGGACACACCAGGAACTGCGGTGTTGGCCGTCGAATGGCGCTAGCTGCGCAGCATTTGTGTACCGCCGCCGTCAGTGTCAGCCAGTTTGCCGTGGCATACGGAGCTCCATCGCAGTCTTTAACACTGGTAGCATGCCGCGACAGCGTGGACGTGAACCGTATGTGCAGTTGACGGACTTTGAGCGAGGGCGTATAGTGGGCATGCGGGAGGCCGGGTGGACGTACCGCCGAATTGCTCAACACGTGGGGCGTGAGGTCTCCACAGTACATCGATGTTGTCGCCAGTGGTCGGCGGAAGGTGCACGTGCCCGTCGACCTGGGACCGGACCGCAGCGACGCACGGATGCACGCCAAGACCGTAGGATCCTACGCAGTGCCGTAGGGGACCGCACCGCCACTTCCCAGCAAATTAGGGACACTGTTGCTCCTGGGGTATCGGCGAGGACCATTCGCAACCGTCTCCATGAAGCTGGGCTACGGTCCCGCACACCGTTAGGCCGTCTTCCGCTCACGCCCCAACATCGTGCAGCCCGCCTCCAGTGGTGTCGCGACAGGCGTGAATGGAGGGACGAATGGAGACGTGTCGTCTTCAGCGATGAGAGTCGCTTCTGCCTTGGTGCCAATGATGGTCGTATGCGTGTTTGGCGCCGTGCAGGTGAGCGCCACAATCAGGACTGCATACGACCGAGGCACACAGGGCCAACACCCGGCATCATGGTGTGGGGAGCGATCTCCTACACTGGCCGTACACCACTGGTGATCGTCGAGGGGACACTGAATAGTGCACGGTACATCCAAACCGTCATCGAACCCATCGTTCTACCATTCCTAGACCGGCAAGGGAACTTGCTGTTCCAACAGGACAATGCACGTCCGCATGTATCCCGTGCCACCCAACGTGCTCTAGAAGGTGTAAGTCAACTACCCTGGCCAGCAAGATCTCCGGATGTGTCCCCCATTGAGCATGTTTGGGACTGGATGAAGCGTCGTCTCACGCGGTCTGCACGTCCAGCACGAACGTTGGTCCCACTGAGGCGCCAGGTGGAAATGGCATGGCAAGCCGTTCCACAGGACTACATCCAGCATCTCTACGATCGTCTCCATGGGAGAATAGCAGCCTGCATTGCTGCGAAAGGTGGATATACACTGTATTAGTGCCGACATTGTGCATGCTCTGTTGCCTGTGTCTATGTGCCTGTGGTTCTGTCAGTGTGATCATGTGATGTATCTGACCCCAGGAATGTGTCAATAAAGTTTCCCCTTCCTGGGACAATGAATTCACGGTGTTCTTATTTCAATTTCCAGGAGTGTAGATATAGTAGGGGTCAGTGAAGTGAAGTGGAAGCAAGACAAGGATTTCTGGTCAGATGAGTATCGGGTATTATCAACAGCAGCAGAAAATGGTATAACAGGTTTAGGATTCGTTATGAATAGGAAGGTAGGGCAGAGGGTGTGTTACTGTGAACAGTTCAGTGACCGGGTTGTTCTAATCAGAATCGACAGCAGACCAACACCGACAACGATAGTTCAGGTATACATGCCGACGTCGCAAGCTGAAGATGAACAGATAGAGAAAGTGTATGAGAATATTGAAAGGATAATGCAGTATGTAAAGGGGGACGAAAATCTAATAGTCATGGGTGACTGGAATGCAGTTGTAGGGGAAGGAGTAGAAGAAAAGGTTACAGGAGAATATGGGCTTGGGACGAGGAATGAAAGAGGAGAAAGACTAATTGAGTTCTGTAACAAGCTTCAGCTAGTAATAGCGAATACCCTGTTCAAGAATCACATGAGGAGGAGGTATACTTGGAAAAGGCCGGAAGATACGGGAAGATTTCAATTAGATTACTTCATGGTCAGACAGAGATTCCGAAATCAGATACTGGATTGTAAGGCGTACCCAGGAGCAGATATAGACTCAGATCACAATATAGTAGTGATGAAGAGTAGGCTGAAGTTCAAGACATTAGTCAGGAAGCATCAATACGCAAAGAAGTGGAGTACGGAAGTACTAAGGAATGACGAGATACGTTTGAAGTTCTCTAACGCTATAGATACAGCAATAAGGAATAGCGCAGTATGCAGTACAGTTGAACAGGAATGGACATCGCTAAAAAGGGCCATCACAGAAGTTGGGAAGGAAAACATAGGTACAAAGAAGTTAGCTGCGAAGAAACCATGGGTAACAGAAGAAATATTCAGTTGATTGATGAAAGGAGGATGTACAAACACGTTCCGGGAAAATCAGGAATACAGAAATACAAGTCGCTGAGGAATGAAATAAATAGGAAGTGCAGGGAAGCTAAGAGGAAATGGCTGCAGGAAAAATGTGAAGACATCGAAAAAGATATGATTGTCGGAAGGACAGACTCAGCATACAGGAAAGTCAAAACAACCTTTGGTGACATTAAAAGCAACGGTGGTAACATTAAGAGTGCAACTTGAATTCCACTGTTAAATGCAGAGGAGAGAGCAGATAGGTGGAAAGAACACATTGAAAGCCTCTATGAGGGTGAAGATTTGTCTGATGTGATAGAAGAAGAAACAGGAGTCGATTTAGAAGAGATAGGGGATCCAGTATTAGAATCGGAATTTAAAAGAGCTTTGGAGGACTTACGGTCAAATAAGGCAGAAGGGATAGATAACATTCCATCAGAATTTCTATAATCATTGGGGGAAGTGGCAACAAAACGACTATTCACGTTGGTGTGTAGAATATATGAGTCTGGCGACATACCATCTGACTTTCGGAAAAGCATCATCCACACAATTCCGAAGACGGCAAGAGCTGACAAGTGCGAGAATTATCGCACAATCAGCTTAACAGCCCATGCATCGAAGCTGCTTACAAGAATAATATACAGAAGAATGGAAAAGAAAATTGAGAGGCCGGCCGCGGTGGTTTAGCGGTTCTGGCGCTGCAGTCAGGAACCGCGGGACTGCTACGGTCGCAGGTTCGAATCCTGCCTCGTGCATGGGTGTGTGTGATGTCCTTAGGTTAGTTAGGTTTAAGTAGTTCTAAGTTCTAGGGGACTTATAACCTATGATGTTGAGTCCCATAGTGCTCAGAGCCATTTGAACCATTTTTGAAGAAAATTGAGAATGCGCTAGGTGACGATCAGTTTGGCTTTACGAAAAGTAAAGGGACGAGAGAGGCAATTCTGACGTTACGGCTAATAATGGAAGCAAGGCTAAAGAAAAATCAAGACACTTTCATAGGATTTGTCGACCTGGAAAAAGCGTTCGACAATATAAAATGGTGCAAGCTGTTCGAGATTCTGAAAAAAGTAGGGGTAAGCTATAGGGAGAGACGGGTCATATACAATATGTACAACAACCAAGAGGGAATAATAAGAGTGGACGATCAGGAACGAAGTGCTCGTGTTAAGAAGGGTGTAAGACAAGGCTGTAGCCTTTCGCCCCTACTCTTCAATCTGTACATCGAAGAAGCAATGATGGAAATAAAAGAAAGGTTCAGGAGTGGAATTAAAATACAATGTGAAAGGATATCGATGATACGATTCGCTGATGACATTGCTATCCTGAGTGAAAGTGAAGAAGAATTAAATGATCTGCTTAACGGAATGAACAGTCTAATGAGTACACAGTATGGTTTGAGAGTAAATCGGAGAAAGACGAAGGTAATGAGAAGTATTAGAAATGAGAACAGCAAGAAACTTAACAGCAGGATTGATGGTCACGAAGTCAATGTAGTTAAGGAATTCTGCTACCTAGGCAGTAAAACAACCAATGACGGACGGAGCAAGGAGGACATCAAAAGCAGACTCGCTATGGCAAAAAAGGCATTTCTGGCCAATAGAAGTCTACTAATATCGAATACAGGCCTTAATTTGAGGAAGAAATTTCTGAGGATGTACGTCTGGAGTACAGGATCGTATGGTAGTGAAACATGGACTGTGGGAAAACCGGAAGAGAAGAGACTCGAAGCATTTGAGATGTGGTGCTATAGACGAATGTTGAAAATTACGTGGACTGATAAGGTAAGGAATGAAGAGGTTCTATGCAGAATCGGAGAGGAAAGGAATATGTGGAAAACACTGATAAGGAGAAGGGACAGGATTATAGGACATCTGTTAAGACATGAGGGAATGACTTCCATGGTACTAGAGGGAGCTGTAGAGGGCTAAAACTGTAGAGGAAGACAGAGATTGGAATACGTCAAGCAAATAATTGAGGACGTAGGTTGCAAGTGCTACTCTGAGATGAAGAGGTTAGCACAGGAAAGAAATTCGTGGTGGGCCGCATCAAACCAGTCAGTAGACTGATGACCAAAAAAAGAAAAAAAGTTGTAGGGGACTGATAACCTCAGAAATTAAGTCCCATAGTGCTCAGACCCATTTTTGGGTTAATAATGTCACATCGGCACCAAATTTCACCAGAATTCTGACTAACGCCACCGTTGACGTGTCAGACAAATGGCTCTGAGCACTATGGGAATTAACATCTGAGGTCATCAGTCCCCTAGAAAATAGAACTACTTAAACCTAACTATCCTAAGGACATCACACACACCCATGCCCAAGGCAGGATTCAAACCTGCGACCGTAGCGGTCACGCGGTTCCAGACTGAAGCGCCTAGATCCGCTCGGCCACACAATGGGAAGATAGTTGCAACCGCTCTTAGCCTCATTTCACAGCTTCGCTTGACGGCTCTGCTACAGATGTCAGAACAGCGACGCCCAGACTTGAAATCACGTGACTGTTTTACGGGTGGCCGAGGAAAACAATTCAGACAAACCGCCGCTCATAATCGACACGAAAATGCCCCAGGAGGTCGCATAAATTCCGTCAATTAAACCACCCCTTCCCTTGAGACATTGACTCTCACACATTTCGCGGTCGAAAACGACGTTGCCCAGGGAAATGGGGAACAGGACGACGTTCTTGACAAATTTTGCCACTGCTGACACCACCAGGACATTTAAACTTTTTCTGATGGCATCGCAGGTTTATAATCTTTAGCTCTGGCAGTGACGCGCAGACCAGTTTAAGAAACAGGCGGTTCCTGTGGTCGATGCTGGCACAGTTCACAAAGTGAATGGCTATCCAGAAGCAAAGTCCACAACGTAGCGATAACTGTCGTAAGCTTGCGAAAAACGTCCAGACAAGGTCAATCACTCTGTTATCGACAGAGTACATCGAAGGATTCAGGGAGTAGCCAGAACTGCCGGTCACCTTCAGGGCCACGGTGTTTATGGACACTGTCACGTCAGTGTACGGGACGTGACATGGCCACAGTGGCAGGGCCCTGCACAGGAGCAAGCTGCGCTGGTGGTATGAAGTCTGAATGTCTCTGGCCTTTCCTCTGCACTGAGGTGACAAAAGTCATGGGACACCTCCTAATATAGTGTCGGACCTTCTTTTGCTAGCGTAGAGGCGCCATTTCGCTAATCGTACGGCACCTCCCGCCGGAGGTTCGAGTCCTCCCTCGGGCATGGGTGTGATTGTTGTCCTTATCTTTTAGTTTAAGTCGTGTGTAAGTCTAGGGACCGAAGACCTCAGCAGTTTCGTCCCTAAGTATCTCACACACATTTGAACACACAGATTCTCTCTACTTCTGGCATCGCCAGTTGGTTTGCTGACCAAAAAGCAAAAGTCATCTACTACTTTGTGTCTCATTTCGTAACATAATTTCCTCAGCACCCGTTGACTGATACATTCCTTTATACTTCTCTTTCTTTCGTCGAAGTTCATCTTATAATTTCTCCTCGGCTTCCTCTCCTGCTTGTTCAACGTACTGTGAATTATATCGAAGCAAGGCTATGACTATATACTCCCTTCTCAACTACTGCATCGTTTTCATGTCCGTCGACTCTTGCTTTGTAACTGCTGTCAGTGTGCTGTACAAGTTGTAGACAACTTTTCTCTTTATGTGTTTCAGCGCTAGTGCCTTCATAATTTCAAAGAGTGTATTCCAGTCAACAAAGCCATAAGCTTTCTCTACATCTAAAAATGATGTAAGGGTAAGTTTGCCATCCTCCAACTTATCTTCTAAGATAAATCCTTGGATCAATATTGTTTCGTGTGATTCTAAATTTTACCGGAACCCGAACTGATGTCGGCTTTCACCATTTTTCCATTCTTCTGCAAATCGTAATTAGGATCCATGATTTAGTACACTAAAAGTTCGGTAACATCCATAGCTGCCAGGGCGCGTGTTATTTAAAACTGAAATGGCTATATTATTCTTGAAGCCTTTGAGTATTTCACCTGTGTTATCTCCCTCGCCGGGTTGAATAGTTTTGCCATGGCTGGCTATCACTTGCATCTCCAAAATTCTGATGGAATGTCATTTACACCAGAGGCCTTGGTCCCAGTGCTCTGTCCAATTTTTGTCTCAATTAATCATCATCGACTTCATATTTCCTTGTCTTCAATTCCCTTGCATCTTGTGGTTATAATTAAAGTGCCACTACTCACGGAATTCCAGTGTGGGCTGTAATTATAGTATGGCAGTAGTGCTTGGCAGACATATTAGTGCGTTGCTGCAGACCCGATTCATTGTGGAAAACAATTTAGTTTCTGTTCTGATCACAGGTGAAAATCTGGCGCTGTGCATTGTCTGTGTGACGGTATGACATCCAAGCTGTCATTTGTGAAGCCATAACGTGAGTGAACAGTATGGCTCTCGAGAGAGAGAGACCGTGCACTGTTCTTGAAACTGCTCATGTGAACGGCAGCAATAGAGAGAGTATCGCCGACTCAAATGTCTGAAAGTGGCCTGATATCATTAAATAGTCCGAAGAAGATGATAACGAATTTTGAAAACATAGCTGAGAATCGTGGGTCACCTGGAAGACGGAGGCGTCCTATCCCGGTGGAAGTTATTGACGAGGTTGCAGTTCCTGTAGCGGACCGTACAGAACATGCCCCATGCAGACCGTGGCCCGCGTTGTGCTTGTGCTTGTGCAGTGCCACGAGAATTGTTCATTCCATGGTCAACAGTAGGAAAGTTTTGCGATCTATTTTACACTCCTACCCGCACAAGTTCCAGACAGCGCAGCAACTTAAACATTATGATCTACAGCAACGTTCAGAATTTACTCAGGGCTTCTGACACGGATCGAAGTTGATGGTCGGACAGTGTTCCATGGACTGACGAGACACATACACAGAACTGCCGAATTTGGAGTATTGTTAAACCACGTGTTGTGTACGAAGAGCCATTGTACTGGCCCCGCGTGACTACTTGATGCGGATTCACAAATAGCTTCAATCTCAGCCCGTTCTTCATTGAAGAGAATACACCCATTGGGCCTTTGAGGTGTACCGTCACGTCTGCACGCTATCGAGACCTCCTGGTAAAACATGTGGTTCCTGCTTTGGAAGAACGCAGCTCTGTGGGAACCACTGTTTTCTTGCAAGATGGGACAACACGTCATGTCTGCTTAATGCACCCTTCCACGAACGTTTTATCTCCAGAGGTTTCCCAGATGCATGGCCTGCAACATCACATGATCTGAAATATGTGAATTTTGGCTCTGGGGAAATCTAAAAGAACACATTTACCAAGACACATTTGGTCTCTTCCTAACCTAAAGGCCAGTATAAAGGAAGACGTTGTCCATAATGCACCGAAACTGCTGCGAGCAACTGCTGACTTTAACGGACTGTTCTTTAACGGACGCAGCATCTCGTCGACGAACCTGTGCTCATACTAAACAAATTGTGTAAGCGGCGGTTAGGAATAAAATCAACATTATGCCTTTCTCATTTGTCTGATCTTTTCTGCCGACGTCCTGTTCGCAATCCATTACATTTCGAAACATTTCTATAGGTCTTTCTTGCATTCACAGCACCAGATTTGCACCTAATGGCCAAAATTGGAACTAATTTCAATTCTAACGTAAATCGGTTCCCCATTAAAGCCTTAGAATATCTATCAAGTTTCGCTGCCGTACGATAAATACAGCGCACACTAGCTTCACATTAATCCGCTGAATTCACTTTAATCCGCTGAATTAGAGGCCTATATCACTAACGTCTATTTGCGTTAGGGTTTTGGAACATATTCTGTATTCGACATTATGAAGTACCTCGAAGAAAACGATTTATTGGCACATAGTCAGCACGGTTTCAGAAAATATCGTTTTTGTGAAACACAACTAGCTCTTTATACTCATGAAGTAATAAGTGCTATCGACAGGGGATGTCAAATTGATTCCATATTTTTAGATTTCCAGAAGGCTTTTGACACCGTTCCTCACAAGCGTCTTCTAACCAAACTGCGTGCCTACCGAGTATCTCCTCAGTTGTGCCACTGGATTCTTGATTTCCTGACAGAAAGGTCACAGTTCGTAATAATAGAAGGAATGTCATAGAGTGAAACAGAAGTAATATCCGGCGTTCCCCAAGGAAGTGTTATAGGCCTTCTATTATTCATGATCTATATTGTGGTGTCACCGCCAGACACCACACTTGCTAGGTGGTAGCCTTTAAATCGGCCGCGGTCCGCTAGTATACGTCGGACCCGCGTGTCGCCACTGTCAGTAAATGCAGACCGAGCGCCACCACACGGCAGGTCTAGAGAGACGTCCTGGCACTCGCCCCAGTGGTACAGCCGACTTTGTAAGGAAAGGTTCACTGACAAATACGCTCTCATTTGCCGAGACGATAGTTAGCATAGCCTTCAGCTACATTTGCTACGACCTAGCAAGGCGCCGTATTCAATTGATATTGAGATTCTATTAATGTATCATCAAGAGCGATGTTCTACAAATGTGGATTAAAGTTAAGTATTCCAGAAGCTACGTACTTTTCTTTATAGCATTCATTACGTATCCTGTTTCAGACCTCACGCCAGCCTGCGTGAGTTTAAGCGCGTGCCTTTCGGCTTCCTCTCATTGTGTCTAGGCTGTCTTGTCTAGACACAACATATATTAACGACATAAAGGAGAATCTGAGTCTTAGATTGTTTGCAGATGATCCTGTCATTTACCGTCTTGTCAAGTCATCGATCAAAACGACTTGAAAATGATTTAGATAAGATAACTGTATGGTGCGAAAAGTAGCAATTGACCCTGAATAAGGAAAAGTGTGAATTTATTCACATGAGTACTGCTGGACGCTGTGGCCGAGCGGTTCTAGGCGCTTCAGTCTGAAACCGCGAGACCGCTACGGTCGCAGGTTCGAATCCTGCCTCGGGCATGGATGTGTGTGATGTCCTTAGGTTAGTTAGGTTTAAGTAGTTCTAAGTTCTAGGGGACTGATGACCTCATATGTTAAGACCCATAGTGTTCAGAGCCATTTGAATCATTTTCACACGAGTACTAAAAGAAATCAGCTAAATTTCGATTATGCGATGTCACACAAATCTGAAGGCTGTAAATTCAACTAAATACTTAGGGACTGTAATTACAAATAACCTAAATTGGAACGATCACATAGATAATATTATGGGTAGAGCAAACCAAAGACTGCGATTCATTGGCAGAATACTTAGAAGGTGCAACAGGTCTACTAAAGAGACTGCTTACACCACGCTTGCCCGACCTATTGTGGAGTATTGCTGTGCGGTGTGGGATCCGCATCAGGTGGGACTGACGAATGACATCGAAAAAGTACGAAGAAGGGCAGTTCGTTTTGTATTATCGTGAAGTAGGGGAGATAGTGCTACAGACATGATACGTGAATTGGAGTGGCAATCATTATAACTAAGGCGTTTTTCCTTGCGACGGGATCTTCTCATGAAATTTCAATCACCAGTTTTCCCCTTCGATTGCGAAAACATACTATTGGCATTTACCTACATAGAGAGAAATAATCATCACGATAAAGTAAGAGAAATCAGGGCTCGCACATAAAAATTTAAATGCTCGTTTTTACCGTGTGCCGTTCGAGAGTGGAACGGTAGACAGACAGCTTGGAGGTGGTTCATTGAACCCTCTGCCAGGCACTTTATTGTGAATAGCAGAGTAATCACGTAGATGTAGATGTAATTGTAACCACCTAGTACATAATAGGGGCATTTTTACAAAAAAGAAAACGGTTTACACTTTTATGTGAGGCTCTTGCCCTCGTAGGAGAACTGCGCCACTTTCGTTCCATTCGTCTTCTCAGCGGCTCGCCGTCGCACTGATGTGACCGGCCGCAAAGCGTCGCTTGCGAAGCCGAGTGCGTCGTGCGATGCCGGATCGCACTCCAAAGCGAACTGAGAGCAGACTCCGGCCAATTCCGGCGCACGCCGGCGCGGCTCGGTCGATCTGGCGAGACACTTGCTGGCACTGTTGGTGTTGGCCGCTCCCGGAAGCCGGAGCGGAGGCGGCATTTTAATCAGCCGGAGTGGCGCCCCGCTGCTGGATGCCAGGCTAGCTGCCGGCTGATGGCCGCTGCCTGCGTACCGCCCCCCCCCCCCCCCCCTCCGTGGGCGTCACCCCTTGTTCCCCGCTGCTCGTTGCATTTACCTGTACTCGGAGACGAGCGAACTGGGAACTGAAAGGGGGACTTTTAAAGATGCCAGAAGCCTCGGGCTTAATCGCTCCCATGTGTATAAGGTCGCAGCGACTCTGGGCCTCGTCCTGGCTTGTTACGTGTAGTACCGAGACCCCAGCAAGTAATCAGTGCGGCACGGGAGTCGACAACAGGGCTCCCACATTCTGCGTTACGGATGCTCCGAAAGCGCGCTATCATATTTGAAAGCTCATGTTGAGACCACAACGAGATCATTGCGACGGCAGCAGTAAAATACTAGGTGTTTCAAAATGAATATACGGTTTTCGAGGTTTTGTAGCATTTCTTATATTCAACTTACAATTATAAATAATAATCAAGTGAAAGAACAAGTGTCCAATCTGAGCACCTTTCGTCACACATCGAGTCTTTAGGCGAGTTCTACCCAAATCTTGATCAGTGTCTGGAGTTATTGTTACAAGACTCCTGCCTCTAAAGTCTAGGTCAGTTGCTAGTGAAGGCACATACCCATACACCTGATCCTTTACGACCCCTAAAGGTAAATATCGCATGGTGTCAGATCGCGTGAACGTGGAGATCGTGCAAAATAAATTTTGCCTCTTGCAGCCAGTTCAGCGGTTGGGGACAAAGTCATTTAACCAATTGCGTATTGAGGTCCATAAACTTTCCGCCGGGATATGGCCAAAAACCTTTAATGTACCGTTGCGACTGTACCATCTCGTGGGGATATGCCGAACCCAAGAGTCGCACATTATGTCTATTCAGCTTTCCACTTAGATGAAATGTCGACTCGTCACTGAAGACGACAAGATCTGGAAAATGTTCATATCTGTGCACCAACATTTCGTTTGCAAAGTAGGCACGTAAATTGTAGTCTACAGGCTTTAGAGACTGTGAGGATGTTGTAAGTTTTGTATCCCTCCTGGATAGACGGTGCGTGGGTCTGCTCCTGCTAACTGCTTCTTTAATATAGGCCGAGAGTGAAGGAAGCGAGCAGAGGCAGGAGAGGTGAAGCACGTCGGTACTGCATGTAACTTTAAGACTTTTAATGGTCAAAAACATAAGTAAATATCAAATGCAGACATAACTTTGGCTAGGATGAGCACGTAGGCGTGAAGCCGTAGTCAATGTCTAATCCTGTGAAGTCAGGATGACTGTTCGGTATAATCTCAAAACTTACAAATACTCGTTGCTGTCCAAACTTTAACTGAACGTAGATAATACGAAGTCTCAATAGCAAGTTAGCCCACTCGGTAGTAGAAGCGATATTTTCAGGCCGTCTGCTCTTGATGAAATCGGGCAAAATCAAGACGACACTCCCTGAGCTCCACAGCGTCGGCCAGAGGGCGCTGTGGTCGGCGTAGTTAGTCTTCTCTCGTAGTACACCTACGTTGTGGCATCGTAACTATCCACGCCACAGTAAGAGCCTCTTAAAAGTCTCCACACCGACGTCACTAGAATTGCTAATTCACAACAATTCCGAACTGTTTTTGGGTGAAGACTCTAACTCACTCAACACGTTTTTCAGCCATACCTGGTCTTTCCATATTCTTTCCTTTGCGCACGGGTATACACAGAAAACTGTTGGAGTTGCTCTTTCAGTTGATATATTATTTATTACTGTAAAGTGAATGTACTAAATGTTACCAATCCTTAAAACCCTTATATTCATTTTGAAATACCCTGTATTTCTGCTTTGAAAAAAAAAAAAAAGCGTTAGACGGACAAATGTGCAATTATTTTTCAACGACGTCTTTTTGAGAGTTTGTGCACTTTTTCCAATGTAGGTATTTCGTCCCTGAAGTGTTATTCTGGAATTCTTCTACAATACTCATGCCACACCCGCTTCATTTGTATCAAAACTTTTTCCATCCTTAAACATTTTCATTCGTAAGAGAAATTGTGACCCTTTCGCAGGATTTATCGATCTCGAAAAAAGATTTGACAACGCAAAATAATGTAAAAGATTCGAAATTTTCAGAAAAAAGTTACAAGCTATAGGGAAAGACGTGTAATACACACTGGTCTACAAAAGTTAAGGTTCAAAATGGTTCAAATGGCTCTGAGCACTATGGGACTCAACTGCTGTGGTCATAAGTCCCCTAGAACTTAGAACTACTTAAACCTAACTAACCTAAGGACAGCACACAACACCCAGCCATCACGAGGCAGAGAAAATCCCTGACCCCGCCGGGAATCGAACCCGGGAACCCGGGCGACAAAAGTTAAGGAAGAAAGTAACTTTACCATGACGTTCTACTGCCAAGTAGCATAACTCGATGAAACTTGAACCAAACGTAGACAGAACTGCGGCAGTAGACAAGATAACTGAGATAAAGACGCAATGCGACGAGAAGAAACCACCTATTTCTTCGAAGACGATAATTACGCTGAAGTTGCCGCGATTAATGATGGTCCTCTGATCATTACAAAACGCGGTACATGTTTCTTACTAGGGTTTGTGATCACCACAGACGGCAATGCATGCCTGCGTCGTGCTCCGACGCTAGCAAACAAGATTGATAAGATTGTGCTGGGATGTACCGTTCCTCCACCAGCGCTCTTAACAACCGCTGGATGGATTTTGGTGGATGTGGACGAGCTTTAATTTGTATCATAAACTCAACCCGCATGTGCACGGTGGGATCTAAGTCGTGGTAACGGGCAAGTCAGTCCACACGCCAAATATCTTCTCGTTCCAAGAACCCCTCCACCGGCACTGTTCGATGCGGTCGCGCACTGTCATCCACAAAAATGAAATCAGCTTTGAATGCATCTCTCCTTAGACTCATGGTTAAGGTGTACAAGGTCACAAAACGTTTACCGATGAGTGTACCTTTCTCAAAGATTTGGAGGTCAGTACGCCAGTGCAGCGTTACGCCTCCTGACACCATAACACCGGGCCACCAAAACAATCATGTCCTACAATGTTACTGAGTCCATTACGTGTTCCCACTTCTCGACATATGAAGTTACGTGCAGGATCACAACTCAGACCGGAACTGCTCTCTTTCGAGAAATCAAATGGCTCCAAGCACTATGGGACTTAACATCTCAGGTCATCTATTCCCTCGACTTACAACTACTTAAACCTAACCAACCTAAGGACATCACACACATCTATTCCCGAGGCAGGACTCGAACCTGCCACTTTAGCAGCCGCTTGGTTTTGGACTGAAGTGCCTAGAACCGCTGGACCACAGTGGCCGGCTCTTTCGAAAAGAGAATTCGGCCCACTTCTCGTTGGTCCATTACCATGGCGAATAATTATGCCAGAGTGTGGTTGTCAACATAACAGAATGTACTGGTTGCTGGGCAAAGAGGACGCCATTCCCCCTGCAGTTGTCGTGTTCCATCTTAACGTGGGGTTGTGTGCTGTTAAATGTGGTTGAAATTCCACCCTCTATTTGACGCGGATCCCTTCTTGCCTGCTGCACAACGTAGCGGTCATCTGCTGCTATAGTTGACCGTTTACGATCACCGACTCTTCTTCGGTCAGCAATGCCCGTGGTTCGGAACGCCCCCCATGAACGTGATCCGTGCTGTGAGCAATACCAAAGTCCTAGGTTGCACTCGTCAGACTTCGTCCTTCTTCCAGTTTCCCGATGATTCTTCCCCGTGTGAAGCCATCCAAATGTTGTTTCCGGGCCATGATGTAATGTTGTAATGATGACACCATCACAGCGCAGCTGTAACTGCTCACTGACTGAAGCACTCTGTCTTCTCCCGTTTCTCCATGCGGCACCAGCCCCGTTTAGCACCACAGCCACTTTGACCTTACTCCATGTGCTTTCCAGCTTCCTGTGTGCGAGTGGGAGGCCTCTGGCAACATTCTCCCACACTTTCGTTCATTTCCACTGACTAGTTAAAAATGTTATGTACTTTATCATCTAGTTCTTAAGTTTTATGCAACAATGTACAATGTACTGCCTTTCTACCCACGACTACAGCCACAAACATGTATGTCACATACGAGGTGCGACAATAATATATTGAGACTCATCTGAAAAAAAGATGTTGCTTACCGTTTTAGTCTAGTTTAGTGTTGTCTCCTTTAAAGTAGTTCCCTTCTGATTGAACACACTTTTTCCAGCGCTTGTGTCATTGATGGTAACATTTCTGGAACTCATCTTATGTAATATCCTTCCCTCGTCACAGCTTTTTAGACAATTTGTGTTGTTTGAAAATGGTGTCCCTTGGCCGTCGTTTTGACTCTTGAAAATAGAAAAAAGTCGCACGGAGCGATATCTGGTGAATAAGGTGGCTGTGGTAGTACTGAAATTTGTTTTGAGGTTAAAAATTGCTGTACTGACAGAGCAGTATGGGATGGCGCATTATCGTGATGCAGAATCCAATTATCAGCACATGTTGGCACGGACGAAGAACTCTTTTACGAAGTCTTTCTGAAATTTCTTTGTAGTAATATTGGTTAACTGTTTGTCCGGGAGGCACCCACTCTTTATGAACATTTCCCTTGGAATCAAAGAGGCTGATGGTCCTCCACTGCGGTCTTCATCTTCAACATTCGTTCTGCCTTCACTAAACATTTTATACTAACGAAAAACTTGAGCTCTTGACATAACCTCCCCTCCAAAAACCTTCTGAAGCGTACCGTAAGTTGTCATCGCGTTTTCACCCAATTTAACGCAAAAAGAAATGGCATAACATTGCGCAATATTATGCGGTTCCATTTCCGTAACGAGAGACACAAACATGTGTTAACTTATTACAGCAAAACTCACAACTGAGCAGTTGCATCGATGTGCCGCTTGGACTAGAAGCAGATTATAGACAAAAGTCAAAGATATTGTGCCGATGCAAGCCTGCAGGGTTGCCACATCTTGCAAAGAAAATCAGTCTCATTACTTTATTGTCGCACCTCGTATATTGCACACATACATGCGTTGTTCTCTGATGTTTTAGGCCATAAGACACCAGAGAGGATCTTGAATTGATCTCTGATATTCAACAACGTGTCATGACCTCTTCCCGAAACGCGTTGACACAGTGCAATGGTCATTCTCGCAACCTTTTTCAAACAATGAACAGCAGAAATAAGAGACAATCGCACTTCATATCTTCAAAAGTATGCAAGTCAACTATACAGAGGAAAGGAATACCATCAGGTCGTTTTAGAACATTTTCACCTATCACCGCCTTCTCAATCGCATCCACCTCCTAGTAGGCTCATCTTACTCTCACAGTACTTTCATACAAAAAGATTAGTCATGTGGATACCAAATTTGGTTGAAATTCCTCAAGGCGTCCCTGAGTTATGCTTTCACGTCACCTCTTTTCACGGCCGCCATCCTCGGCTGTAGGGGTGATAGGAGGATCTTATTGTCACAATTTGTTTTCAAGATTGCAAGTAATATGTGTGTCCAGTTTGACAGAAACAGCTTGAGACAATACGGAGGTGTGGCAGGCTCTTTCTGCAGCTGGTAATTTACACACATTGCGCCTGTATGGGTTGCAAGCTGCCAAATACAGCCCTTGTGTAGGAACTCCAATCCGACATCTTCGTTATGTCTCTTTGTCAACCATATGAAGAAACAAGCAGTCTTGGTTGCAGTGCTAAAATTTTTTATTACTTCCAAATGACGCGTTTCACCTTTGTTTAGGCATCTTCCGATTGGCTGATATTTGGTAGCAATGGGTACATGAGATACCGCGCATAAAAACATGCCAGCAGGTAACTGTCCCTTATCGAAGCTTTAATAACGCTGAACAGTGTCTATATTACGGCACGAGACACAGTGCAGTAGGAACAAAACGAGATGAGGCCGACAGCTGATCCATTAACTACGAAATGAAATAAATATCTGTACTTTTGAACATTTGTATTGTAACTCTTTAATCATCGGAATATGCTATATTCATTTGCTCCCTCGCACTGCCATTTTCAACTACAGTGTCTGCTTTCTACCGCAACACAAACAAGACTTATTTCCATTATTCCACAACTTCCTGCCAAGTGCCAAGGACAAAGTGCAAAGCTAACGTTTGAAGCAAAGAGGATTTGTTCTAAGCACGTCAGATATAAATAATTATGCATAAAATAACGAACTGTATTCGTGGGTAGTTTTGTCGGAAGTCTTTTGATTTATAAAATTAAATTACCGATATCCGCCAGTATCGAAAAATTCAGAATATGTCTCATGCTTGATTACACCATCCCCAAAGCTTTCGAGGCGCGCACGATTACGCCCATGGAAGCCCAGGTGAATGCCCTTCATAGCATAGTACTGACGATGATGAGGCTTGGTTTGTGGGCCACTTAACTGCGCGGTTATCAGTCCAATCTCGCAAATTTCATGAATGATGATGAAATGATGAGGCCAGCACAAACACCCAGTCATCTCACGGCTGGTGAAAATCCCTGACCCCGCCGGGAATCGAACCCAGGACCCCGAGGTCAGGAAGCGAGAACGCGACCACGAAACCACGAGCTGCGGACAGCACAGTACTCCCACTCTGGCACCGACGTGGCGCGGTGCGTGCTTCGACAGCCGTTGGCCTGGGTGACTACGTATCCAGGACAAGACCATTAACCTCGCGTAACGACAGACGAGATTCATCCGAATAGGCGACAGGTTTCTACTGACACGCCGCTTAATCTATGATACCGTGCCCATTGGTATAGTAACCGACGATGTCGTTGGGTCAATATAAGGATAAGTATGGCTTGTCTGCTACGGTGTCCCATCTTCATCAATGTACATTGAACTGTGATCTCAAAAACCATCGCATCTTCACCAGCATCGCACTCAATCGCCAGATGTGCCACAGATCGACGCTTATCTTGCTTTCAAGCATAGTGTACCCAGCAAAACATGTTTTTTGGTGGGTACTTCAGTCTGCCGACTGGTTGTAGAATCACATTAAGGACTGCGCATTAGAGGCTGCCATCAGCAGTTTTCACCATTTTGTGGGTTTTGTTGCTGTTAAATAGGAAGATGTGTTTCCTAACGCATTTTCAAATGTTTCAAGTTCTACTAATTTAAGTGCTGTAATATACGAGGCGTGTTTTTTGAGTAAGTACCGTTTTGAAATTAAAAGAAGACGTGCTAAGATCTCTGAATAATTTTATTTCTACATGTACGCCTGTACATTAATCTACTTTTCTGCATAATTTCCATCAATATTGAGGCACTCGTCATAAAGTTGTACCAGTTTTTGAATACCCTCCTCACAGAAGACTGCCGCCTGACTTGTTAACCACTGCATCGCCGCTGTTTTGACTTCGTCATCGTCTTGAAGACGCTGACCGCCCAGGTGTTTCTTCAAGTGCAGGAACAGACGGTAGTCACTGGGCGCAAGATCGGGGCTGTACGGAGGATGATCTAGAGTTTCCCATCGAAAAGATGTGATGAGATCTTTGGTCTGATTCGCCACATGCGGACGGGCATTGTCTTGCAGCAAAACGATGCCCTTGCTCTACTTCCATGGACTGTTGCTTTGATTCAGGTGTGACGTAGGCCACCTATTTTTCATCGCCCGTAACAATTTGGCTTAAGAAATCATCACCGTCGCTGTGGCACCGCTCAAGAAAAGTCAATACACTGTCCAAACGTTTGGTTTTGTGCACATCCGTCAACATTTTCAGTACCCAACGTGCGCACAATTTTCGGTAATTCAAGAGCTAGGTCACAAGCCATACAAAACACTACGAGAAACATTAGGAAAGTCATCGCGCAAGGAGGATTTCGTAAAGCGTCCGTTTTCTCTCACCTTATTGTCCGCTTCCTGCACCAAACTTTCTATAACGACCGAAGGACGCCCACTCCGTTGTTCATCATGCACATTTGTGCAGCCATCTTTAAATACTCTCACCCACTTTGTTACCATTCCATCACTCACTCAAACTGCACAAATCTCAGGATGAATATCGATCTCTTTTAGGCCTTTAGCACTAAGAAATCTTATAACAGCCCGTACTTCACAATCGGTGGGACTCACGATTACCGGATGTATTTTAAACACTCAGTACACAACGTAAACAACGAAGAATCAGACTGTAATGGCGCCCATGCGTAGATTAACGTACAGGCTTTCATGTAAAAATAAAATTATTGAGAAATCCTAGCAAGTCTTTTTTTAATTTCAAGACGGTACTTACTTGAAAAACACGCCTCGTATATTGAAGCTATTTGGAATATAAAATATGTCCGGAAATTCTCGTTACAAACTTCTGGACTTGTAGAGGGGAATAGCTACGTA
Organism: Schistocerca nitens; assembly: GCF_023898315.1. NCBI lineage: Eukaryota > Metazoa > Arthropoda > Insecta > Orthoptera > Acrididae > Schistocerca > Schistocerca nitens. Next base: position 504,545,360 of record NC_064621.1, read on the forward strand.
ACATTTTGAACGGGAACCCATGTCCGGAAATTTATCGTTTCCGTTCTACGACGATTTGAGTTCCGATGCGTAACTCGTCCGCGTCTGCTGAAGGAAAGAGAAAAGTCTAAGAGTTGCTTGTATTGGTATGCAATAGGGTAGACAACATGGCGTGCCACTGAATGTCCGTCAGGATATGTGGTTTCAGCATGATTGTGCACCACCTGGCTTCTCAAATGCGGTTCGGAGACATCTCAACAGACGATGTGGTGAAAAATGGATAGGCCGACGTGGTCCAACCAAGTGGCCGCTGTGATGGCTGGATTTAACTCCTATGGATTACGTCTTGTGGTTCTTAGTTTATGAGACTCCTATAGAGAAAGAGGAAGATTTGCTAGCACGAATTCCGACCGTTGCACTAGAAACACCACGTCGTATGAAGAGTGTGTATCAAAACATGTTCCGTAGGTACAACGTAACAGCGTTGGTGGTCGCCACATCGAGCCACTGTTTTAATGTATCAGTACTGTTCTGTACGTACTGTATATTGCATTCTTTTTTGTTTTGGAATAACGTAAACACGTAATGTGTAAATGTTAATACAAGAAATGTAGTTAAATGATAAATGGATGTTTCGTTATGTTTCCTTTCGAATTTTGACTTAATAATTATATTGCGCCACTCCTAAATCAACTCCTCAAACTGTCGTAGAATGGAAATGATATGTTTCCGGAGATATATTCCTATACAAAATATTATATGCTCACTTCACTCTACAAGTCCTAGAAGTCTGTAACGAGAATTTCCGAACATCTTGTATTGTTGAATCTTCAGGTAAATAACTTTGTCGCGAGTAAAATGCTATATATTTTTAGCACTATTTATATAATATTTCGACAGTTCAGCCATTCTCGTCCGTCATGCACCATCTTGTACCTTGAAAGAGCAGTAATTCTTCTATCGTGGAACATTTGATATTTGCGAATGAACTGAGTTTCTTTAATATCCTAACAATTTTACCTCTTTTGAAACAAGAAATTTATGTTAGTTTCCAACAACTTCTATTTCAAAATGATTTAACTTTTACCTTGTTTTTGATAACATATGTACTTAATTGATTATTAGTGTAGAGTAATAATGTTACAGATAGACAGTTAAACACCGTATTAACAAGATTTTCTCGAATGCAACACTTTTAAATTTCAAATACAGTATATGTTTTCGGGCAACCATGTTTTATCTTGTGACATGTTTCCACATATGGGGAAACCTCAGTTTTATGGACCAATTTTTGTAATTTAAGAAAAATACTGCATCTCTTTCAAAGTGAATGCCACAATTTAAAAATGGAATAATGAAGAAGTATTGAAGTCCTATAGCAAGGATTGCTAGAGGCGAAAGTCTGAGAAGTATACGATGGCACAAAACTCCCTCCTACAGCTCGTCATTATAGCGCACGTTATATACCCCTGATATACGATAAGGGTGTATGTATAAAAGGATAATCTTCTTGAATATTTTTTATGGGTCCAGATTGCGTCCAAGAAAGGTATTGCAATATTCTTGGTTTTCCGATGCAGTATTACCATTATGATTTTTACGGATTCTATTTAACTGATTAATATTGACTTGGAGTATACATTCATGTTTTACTAGTATATACTTTTCACTACATTCCTAGATTTCAGCAGATAACTGAAATTATTTGCTGTTGATACATCTGTTAGTTATTTATGAAGTGTACATCATTCGGAGAATGTATTCAATATTTAAAACTTCCAACTGTACATTGTTTCATCGCCTCCTAAAGACTAATTTAGGTCATGGATAATGTAATAAGGTGATGCCTACTAGAAAACATTTGCCTACAAACATTTTTCTCCTCTATACAGTAATAATAAGTTCTACACTTCTATTACAACATGTAATATTTCAGTGTGAAAGATTCTGCTTTACTAGATTTTTGTTTTTATTACTATTCCAATGTTCACAAATTATAACAGAGACGGGTTATTATATACCTAGAAGGGAAAACTAACTCTAAATCCAAATTCCATGTAATACTGTGGGGCCACAAATATTATTTCTGTCGTATATAATGCAGTGAAACATTTAACTGTAGTTACATGGAGGATTTCCTCATCCGTCCAGTCACGTATTCGTTCATAATAGTGAAATCCATTAATAGAGCAGTCTATCTCTACATAAATTAGCCACTGAATGTCCCTAAACCGGCATCATGTCACAAGCAATTTGCACTTTGTGACCAATTTACATTAAGCTTTTCTATTCAAATAGTTTGCAGCTAATTAGCTTTTCATCAGAATATTGGTCTATCTCTCCCCATGTTTCATCTTCCCATCAACACCCTTCTCTCCCTCTCTCTCTCTCTCTCTCTCTCTCTCTCTCTCTCTCTCTCTCTCTCTCTCTTTTCCCTTCCAGACATACTAGCTATACAGACAACACACAAAATGTAGCATATCCAAATCATTCGTGGTCCTCTTGCAAAATCGTTTACAATCAAGAGATTTGCTAGAAAGTGAACAAGCGATTATTTTGAGAAATACCTGCGATCCCAATTATCACTTACTAGCAGGTAAATACGCTCACGTGGAAATTGCACGACTCTGCTTAAGCTGTTCTTGATAGTTCATCCCAAGAGACAATCTCATTTCCACATATATCGAAAATTGTTGTTATTTTTTTTTTGCAGCAAAACGTATATTTATGCTATGCTTTTCTTGAAGTTCTATATTTCAACGGTTTTAATTATTTATTTCTTCCTTTTCAATTGCTTTTGTTCGTTTTTTCTTTGTTCTCAACGCCATTTTTATTAATCATTATTTTGTGTGCAGTTCTGTTTCCATTTACGACTTGGAAACAAAGGAAAATGTTTTGTGAAGCGCATCTGTAGCCGTTAGATGATTCACTAAAATGCTTAACTGATAAGAAAGGACTTCCAGAAACAATAGTGAATCAAAAAATAGTGTTGTGGGCACGTTATTGTGTACATAATCTACAGCTGATCCACATAGCGGTGTTTTCATCTAAGCTGATGCTTCAAACTACTAAGTGTAGTGCGACTCCGCGCCTCCCAGAAACCTTTTGATTAGAGACCGCTTCAGTGACTTCTTAATTAGTATTTGGAACTGACATTCCATATTCAGAAGTGTTTTCTGAACGTATCAGAGAAATCTATGAAATCTTTAGACACCGTTTGGGAGTGTATGAAAGTTTGTGACGGTTGATTATACTAGGGGTGAAAATGCCTGTAGAAACTAGAAGACATTATTAATATTTGCTGTGAGTTGATAACGTAGTGGAAAATTCAATTAACGGACAGATTTTAATGTGTCATTGTACAGTGCTGTTTCAGTAATAAGCAAAGCCGAAGTATATCAGAAGATAGAATTACACACTTTTTTCCTTGGTGCAATAGTAGGAATCCAACCATATAATTTACCCATGCAGATTTTATAAATCCTGTTTATAAGCTTATAGTAAAGTTTTAAACTAATCATTCATTTAACAAAACTGTCTGTTTCATATTAACTCACTATCTCGAATACGTATTTTGAAGAAATGCTGAATATATTGCGGTCTGTGGTATGCGCATTAAAACACAAGTTCTTGTGCAGTAACCATGAGAGCACACACACTTTTTTTTAATCTTCGATAATCAGTTACTCACGTGGCTTCTAATTTTGTTTCATGAGGCTAAACAATCTTTATTCCAGACCTTCTCACCGACAAGCGCCTGGTAATTGTATAGGTTCTATTAGGTCATTTATAATGATTTCTTTGTAGAAAACAATAAAGCTATTTCGAAGAATGTCTTTTCATTTCTAATATACAGGGTGAATCACCTAAGACATGCACCACAGATATTATGGAAATGGAAAGTGCTATTGAGGTCGGTTTTCGCAGAGAGGATTGGTAGTCACGGGCTGGTATTGTTACCCAATAAACGCATTGTAATAATACTTATAATTTATAATTTTTTATAACATTCACTTTTTTAATTTGAACTATGCCTATTGACATTAACGACTAAAACTAGGCTAAATTAGAATGTCAGTGGCGTTTGTTGCAGGATTATAGCGCTATTCGTTTACGAGATATCATTCATTTGAAAAGTTTCCACACCGACACTTGCTTATGCCATTCAACCTGTGTAGTTTCTAGGTACAACGTTACTATGTTTGCTTACAGTGTGCCTGAGTGTTCTTTGAGTGCATTGAGACTTGCTAATCAGTTAGGGTGTGACAGTGCAAGCATTATGTCGTGATTGTACGATGGCCTTTAGCAATGCAGAAATAGTATACATGCTTACTGTGTATGGGGAGTGTAGGAACAAGGTTATTCTTGTTCTACGGTGTATGTGGGCACACATCCCAATAGACGTCAAACATCTCGGCAATTATTTACCAACCTCTTCAACCAGTTAAGTGAAAGTGGTAGAGTAACAGCTAGGCAACGTAACAGAAAGAAATCAGTGACGACAGAGGAGGGCATATCAAGGATCTTTCTGCTGTTGCAGTTACTAGCACGTTAGCTCCCGCACAATAGCACGAGGAAGCAGCAAGAGTCAGAAAAGTGTTCTACGCATTCTCCATCGACATGGGTTCCATCCTTATCGCCGGCCGAAGTGGCCGTGCGGTTAAAGGCGCTGCAGTCTGGAACCGCAAGACCGCTACGGTCGCAGGTTCGAATCCTGCCTCGGGCATGGATGTTTGTGATGTCCTTAGGTTAGTTAGGTTTAACTAGTTCTAAGTTCTAGGGGACTAATGACCTCAGCAGTTGAGTCCCATAGTGCTCAGAGCCATTTGAACCATTTTGAACCATCCTTATCACACCTCTCTGCATCAAGATCTGCGCGGAAACGATTATGAGAAAAGTTTCAATTTCTTTATATGGGCATTAAAACAGGGTACTCCAGATGTATCATACATCTTGTTTATTGGTGAAGCCACATTTACCAATCATGGCCAGGTCAACATGCACTGTTGTTCTGTTGACAATACCCGTTGGCTTAGTCAGGGGCAGCGTCAGCGTCCGTGGAGTGTAAACGTGTGGTGCGGCATGGTGAACAATCACCTCATAGGCCCGTGACTCATAGACAAAACTCTGAAAGTGCACAAATATCGCAGCTCTTGAAAGACCATCTTCCACGGATGCTAGAAGATGTTTCTCTGCAGACTAGGGGAACCTGTGGTACCAACATGACGGTTGTCCAGCCCATAGTGCACGAAGTACTACAGCGTGTCTTTACGAATTGTTTTCAAATTCGACGAAGAGGACCTGTACCCTGGTCGGCCCTTTCCCAATATCTGACGCCCGTAGCCTTTTTTCCCTGAGGAAAAATGAAAGACGCTGCCTACAAGAGCATTTGTCCAAGACACGGTGGCACACTCCAGGCTTCATTGTCTGGGATGTGATAAGCTACAACTCTGGATCATCTTTGGTGTTTCCGGAGGGCCCTGGCCGGCCTATCTGCGGACTTGTCACCGATCGAGCACGTGCGGGATAAGATAGGACGAGAAGTGACGTGCGGCCCGTCAATCAAAAATTCTTACAGAATT